>NW_026694772.1:0-1200000 GCF_021218885.2 Marmota monax
GACAACCAATACAAAACTGAAGGTACATACTGAGATATGGTTCTACAAATGAGAAAACTATATATTCTTGTGAATTAGATATTATATTTCTGTTATCTAATTAAAATCTTGATTTTATTAGTTGTTGGGATCTAAAATATTTTTATTAATAAGGATGAACTTTTTAATCAATTGTATTCTTTTTAGTTATATACAATACCAAGATATACTCTGACATTATCACACAGGTATGGATCTCTACTCGCTCCAATTCAATCCCCAGCGCCCTTCCAAGGCTCCTCCCTCTACTCCAACAATTTTTCTTCAAACTATTTATAGTTTACTTTTTTTAAAAAGTTAGTTTCCTGTGAATATACCCAATACCAGGATCCATCATGCCACATACATGCATGCACATATAAAAGTTTGGTCAGATTCATTCCACTTTTCTTTTCTTTTCCTATCCCTTCTTCCTCTTCCTCAGTCAACTTTGTCTACTGATATTCCCTCTCCCTTATATTCTCTTCTCTCTCTCTCTCCCCCCTCCCTTATTTTGGATTAGCTTCCACATATCAGAGAAAACATTCAACCTTTGACTTTTGGGGACTGGCTTTTTTTCATTTAACGTGATAATCTCCAGTTCCAAAGAATAAATATTTAATTTAACTCTTTATCCTTTGATAAACTTACTGAGCAGTTAATAGAGGAATGCTGTAAGCATAACACTGGAGAAATCAATTTCTGCAAAAAAGTTTTGCCAAAACTTTACATATTATTTAATGACTAGGATATATATGGCTTTATGGTCTTACAACTCCTGGGATAATTATACCCAAAGATTGCTCAAGGAAAATGAGTTCAATTTTGGACATATTGATTTTTATATTCCTATGATCCTTGCAAATAGAAGCATCCTTTTGAATATTTGGTTATTTATGTCTGAGACTAGAAATAGGTGAATATTAATGATATATTGAGAGTATAGTAAGCATAAAGGTATTCACTACCACCATGAATATGAAAACAAAATAGGAGAATGTGTAAGTTGAGTAAAGATGACATATAATGAAGGAATGCTTGAGAATGCTAATTTCTATTGGGAAAATAAAGTCAGTGAATGAATATGATAAAGAACAAACAGAGAAAGCATAGAATCAAAAGAATGATGTCTTAGAAACTCAGGTGAGATAAATTCCAGAAACTGTGAGTAGCATTCAATATTAATAATGCACAGAGGTTGAATAAGACAATAGCTAAAACATGCTTAACAGATTAAGCAAATTATTGTGAAATTGAGAAACTTAGCAAGAGTCTTGTCAATGAAATCACAGATTTCAGTGGATTGAAGACCAAATGAGATGTGAGGATGCAGAAATGGTAAATAGAATATATATTTCTATCCTATGTTTAGATGAAAGGGTTTTGGGTTGTGGGAAAGGCTAAAGCTTAGGAATAAAAATCATAATGAAGATATAGTAGCAAGAAACTCTACATGTGAAAATAAGGAGGGTGACACTAGAAGAGTATTGTTGCATAGTGTGCCTGTTCTCAAAAGTATTATCTCTGAGGGTAAAAGAAGAATGATTTAGAGTTGACATTAGAGAGTTTGACCATGGCAGAACCACATCTCTGTGGTGATCTCTAGTGTGGTACAAGGGAAACATCCTCTATTTTGAGGGATTCTTGGTAAAGTTACATCTTCTAAGATAATCAGGGGTCAGTTAAAACAATGAGGGAGGTATATTATGGAAATAAATTAGATTATATAGGAGTCTTTTTTACAGTAAGTTAGGTATTCAGAGTCTCTGGCTATACATGTAAATAGAAATTCTGATAAAAAAATTTGTGGAGACAATAAGCATTGAGAAAACCAAAGACTTATATTTGTTGTTCAAATAATAAAGGTTTGAAGCATGTGAGAATTTCAGATGTAAAGGGAACTTGGTGATTAACTTGATTCTGTACTTATGCTTCTGTTTGTATTCAGAGTATTAGGCAGAACATAGGTGGAAGAATCTGACATGGGTGGAAAGACAATGAACTAGCAGCAGAGAGATTATTGTATGAAAATTACAGTTCATTCAAAATAATATATTTGAAATATCTATCTGTAACTCATGGATTTTTAGAGCTTGTTTTATAATTTTGAAATCAATCTTCCACCAACCATTTCTTTGCTATATTTCTTTCTTTTAAGATCCCAAATCTTCCGTAATTTCAGTGTTTGTTTTTTGGGTTCACAGAATATTGCATTAAATTCATATAGGAAACTGTTTCATCATCTTTCTTAGTATAACATGCTTATATTGCTTTAGCTAGAAAAGCCTAAAACAGATAGTTAAGTGGGAAAAAAATTTCTACTATTTTCTTCATTTAAAAAGTTGATGAAGATAAGAGGAAATTATTTTGTGCAGGTGGATAGAAACATGTTATTGTGCTTAAATTGTCTTTCATCAGTGAAATTGTTTTACTGTGATAGAGACTAAATAGCTCAGAAGCAAGTCTTTCCTCACATTGGCCTGATGTCACTACTGCAGTCAAACTAATTTATTATTGATGACTTGTGATGCTTTTTTATTTGTCTCTGTTTCAGCACTTCTTATATGTTGAGTAAAGCCTATTGATTCTTCCAGGTTTAGCTTTTATGGTAATTTACTGAAAGGGAACCTTGAAGGAAGCTTACAGGGGAGATGAACATTTTTTATTCCATTCTTACCCAGGTGGAATAAAAGAAACAATAAAGGTCTGTTTTTCTCCAATTGACTTAATGATTCTGTTAGAATTTAACTTGTGCTTGGAAAAAATGATTAAGAAAAGAATACTGTGAGATGCATAATGGTACTATGCTTCTTTAATAGTGAAGGTTAATGATGAACTGTGTTCTTTAAATAACAGGAGTTCAACATGGAAGATAGGATTAAATGTAGTTTTTCGAGACCTGTAACATTTTCCCTTTGAGAGGACTTAGTGTGTTCTGGTAAGAGTTTGTTAAATGGATTATATTATAAAATATATTGTGACTAATATTTCTGTTTTCCCTACATCAAAAGCATCTGAAAAGTAAAAGTAAATACTCTGTTTTATCTACCATAGCTCTTCATATAAATGTGCAATTTGTCTTGATTGGATCTAAATTGTTGAGCAGAGAAAATGCATGCATCTACCTTCCATGGCCCTCATGGGACATCAAATTGAATTCTCGTGTGTATTGTTCTGGCTTGACTACATTTGTCTGTTTTTATCTCTGCTATGCAAAAAGATTACTGAGTTTTATCTTCCCAGTGGGAACCTGAAAAAACAATATTCTTCTTTTTATTGATATGCTTCTTCCAGGAAAAAATGCAACTAAATAAGTTAGTCTTAAGCAGCAGATAAGAGAATCCTGAACACTGAATAAAATTGACGCTCAGTAAAGAGCATTTGAAACCTGGATAGACTACTGAGATACAGTAGATCAGGGATTAGAGAAAAAAATATTGTTGTCTGATGAGAAACAATTGAACAAAAAGTGAGCATAAAGCTTTCAGTTTTATCGGGTAGACTGTACAAGTTCTATCAACCTTATTACTATAAAGCTAGCCTTTAGCTTTTCTGTGGAAAAAGAGCAAATCACTACAGTTACAAACCTGGTTATGAGATAATTTTTGAAACAAATTTTGATATTCTTTAACTATATATTATATAGTTTTGAACTTTTAAATTTGCCTTGAATTATAA
Source organism: Marmota monax (assembly GCF_021218885.2). Lineage (NCBI taxonomy): Eukaryota > Metazoa > Chordata > Mammalia > Rodentia > Sciuridae > Marmota > Marmota monax. Next base: position 3,697 of record NW_026694772.1, read on the forward strand.
AATGATGAGTAGAACTGAAAAATAAGTAAATGTAAGGAAAGGGGAAAAGGGATACAAAACATATTACCATGCTAAAAATAGGTAATTACTACTTAGAAGATATTGAGATTAGAAACAAATATTTAGAAAAGGATTTGTTCCTCATTATTTTATTAAAGAATAATTTTAAATATTAATGATGTCAATTTTTCTGAAGCATAGATTTTATTTTGTTCAAAACTTCACTTTTTAAACTTTTAAAGATAGAATATGAGTAGGGGGATATGTTAGGTGCAAGATATATTGTTACAGTGGATACAAGGAAATATGAAATATGATTCATGTTTTTATGTTTTTATGTCCAGTTGATAGATTTAGTAGCTAATTCTTTTATGTAATAATTTCATTTATGTAAATAACATTGTGGTTAATTTATGGGAAAAATATGGACAGATCATTGAGGTTTAGATGAGGAATAAAATGGACCAATGAAGGTATGTTTGAAGGGAAGGCTTCAAGGAGCAGATGAGATGTGAGTTGGGCTTTAGCATTTTCAGGAAGTTAGAGAGGAATGATTTAGAACTGTTGTGGTCAGAGGTAGAGTATAGTCATGAGCTAGGTGTCATTTTCTTAGCGCTTGGGAAGCAGATGAAATTTGAAAATTTGGTTGACTTTAAGTCGTAGAAATATGTACTTCCTAAAGCTAGGGAAATTTAATTTTTATAAGGTACTTCATCTATAGTACAACTAAAATATGACTATTTACTAAATTAAAAAATAATATTCTTCTACCCAGCCATAGGAGCAGAAGAATAAGAACAATTAAAATAGTTTATTAAAGTAGCTTTTAGGCTTGCTATCTCATTGCAGGGGCTTTGCCAACAGCTTTTAAAGTGATGGATGTGGTAAGTGTTCATTGGCATACGGAGTTTAAAGAAAAGTTATGCTTGGAAAATAGAAAAGGAAATTATTACATGCTCATGGACTTATCAAATTTGGACAAAGGGCCAGCTTAAGGGAGAAAATAATATTAGACATTTTTTTTCTAGTAAATTATATTCTTGGTAATAACCATCCTTCTAATAAACATAAAATTAATAAGAAATAGAAGTGAATAATATAAGGTATTATATGAAGATATTAGAAGATACATAGGTATGTGTGTACCTATAACTGAGTCAGAGATCTCTGTTTATTGCTAAATGGAATCTTTGGAAAACTTTATGTAGAAAACCACAAGTGTGGGTAAGCTTACCAACCTCTTTTTAGCAATCCTTAGTTGCTTGAGATTCCCAATGACCACAGTAACTTCCTCAAAAAACCCAGACTCAAATTAGGGAATTATCACTTTTTCTTTTTCTTTTTTTTAAATTTTAAATTGATTTATAATTTCATTTGCTGAATATATTTTCACAATTTATAATCTTTTAAACCTTTATTTGAAAGGAAAGCAGCAATTCCAACATTCTCATTGAATGATTCACTAATATATATGAAAATATGAACTTAAAAATCATCACTACATTCTTTTTTTAAATTAATTAATTTATTTATTTTTGCATTACGATTCTCAATACACCATTATACCACCATTTATCATATCTCTGTTTGTATATAAGGTATGTTGACCCCAAATTCACATCTTCATACATGTATTTTGTATAATGATGAGGGTCTTCTTCCACCATCCATGCAATTCCGCTTCTCCCTTCCTTTCCCTCCCACCCCTATTCCCTATCTAGAGATAAACTTCCTCCCTTGCTCTCTCTCCCAACCCCATTTTGAGACACCCCCCTTATTTCAGAAAAGACATTCAGCATTTGTTTTTTGGGGGGATTGGCTAACTTCACATAGCATAATCCTCTCTAATGCCATCCATTTTCCTACAAATCCATGATCTTATTCTTTTTTATTGCTTAGTAATATTCCATTGTGTAAAGATGCCACATTTTTAAAATCTATTCATCCACTGAAGGGCATCTTGATCACTTTTTCAAGTTTGATGAAGGAGTAACATGATTTGGGTGATACCCTGAATTATGTGTTATCAAATACTCAGCCAAAATTGCTTTCAATGAAAGAATATAGCTTTTGTAGTCACTAAGCTGAAAATAGTTGAGAAGCTTGGCTGGCCATGATTAAAAATATAATGAGAAATGTTCGACATGTATAAACAGAGGTATGATTTTTTTTTTCTCCTGGAGGGTACATTGATATTCTTCTAAACCTTAATGTAAAACACATTTCATCTTTTTTTACACCTAGGGAAAAAAGTATCTGATGGAAGAATGAATAATATATTAGGGAGAGTCATCCTCTTTAAAAGGGCATTAAGTTTTATTCAGATTGTTAAATTATTGGTAGCTTATTTGAGATATATTAGATATGGTTACATTCTTTATTAACTGAATGGTATTTGGTGTTTAACTTAGTCCTAGGCTAGGGATGTTGTTCTAGGACATGGTGCATACTGCCAAGGCAAGATCCTCCTTGGGTATCAAGAATGTATACATCCCAAAGTGTTCAAAGAGGCCTTTCCACTCTACTTCATCTGCTTCAATGTCACCTAGCTTTACATGACGTTTTTAACTCTGCTCAATATTCAGCAAAACAACAGATGATTTCAACTAAGGTATCAACAATTTTACACAGGTGAAACTCTATTATTGACTAGTGATGAGTGGTGGTGGTGAATCCCCAGGCAGATTTACAGGGCCCTCCTTCTGCCTAATTCTTTTTTTTTTTTTAATGGCACCCACAGATGCACAGATTTTACCATCTTATTTCACCTCTGCCACCACTGCTTGGCAGTATCCAGCATGACATGAGATATATTATCCTGACACAGAAAGAATGTACTTCCAGGCAGAAATATAGGGAGATATTATTGCTCCCTTTGTGTTTCCCTTTATTAAAGGATCACAGTCTTGTACTTGTTATTGTTCAATTCCTGAAAACATTTTCCTCATATATTTTTGTTATATTCCTTTTGTTTGTTTGTTTGCTTTGCTAGTGATGGAACCCAGGGCTTCATACATGCTGAGCATTTGTTCTATAACTGAGCTATATCCCAAACTCCTTTTGGATTATATTCATATTTTTAGTTACAGGACAAGTCTGCTACCTCTTATGTTTTTCCCCAAACATTCTAACATTCTATGTTTTTCCTTTGTCTAACACAAAAAATGGATCATTTATGGGTTGTCCACAAATCAATTTAAATCATCTTGGTGATGTTTCATTAGGTTTTTATCCTTTCCTTACCAGATCTTGGACTTATATCACAAAATCAGTTTCATAAATGATTTTAAGTGGTAATCTTTTAAACAGGCAACAGGTCAAAATTGTAGCAAAACTTAGATTTTTAAATGACTATTAAACTTTATCTCCATTCAAATATCCAGCAAATCTCACAGAATAGTTTATAAAATAGAGAAAAGCAAACAAATGGACAATTTCCTTTGTTCAGAAAGTTGCTCAATTATGAAGTAAATCTGTTTCAGAGAGTGATGTCCAGTCTCTCTACATTTTTTCTCTAGCTTTGAATGCCAGCCTTGGTCAGAAACGAATTCAGATTTCTTAGAAAAACTGGTAGATTAACGTGTTTAAGTTATTTTTCATTATAGGGTAAATCCCAAATACACACACTTGTTTGAAAAGGATAGCAATTTGTTAGTAATAACTCAAAACTCCATTTCAAAATCAGGGATAAAATGTTTTTAGGACTTGATTATAGCTTTTGTGGTGAGGCTAAATTGTCTAAATACATATTCTCATTATGCCAATTCATATTTGTTACTGTTCAATCTTGTTTTTTTAAAAAAATTATTTGTTCTTTTTAGATATACATGACAGTAAAATGTATTTTGACATATCATACATACATGGAGTATAACTCTCCATTCTTATGGTTGTATGTGATGTGGAGTTTTGTTACTGGTGACTGTTACTGGTTTTGTTTACTGGTGACGAGTCCTTGCTTCCCTGAATGATGAAGTATAACACCAGAGAATCACGCTGAGGCAAGTTTAGAGTGGAAAGTAGAAGCTTTATTAAAGGACAGCAGAAAAGACTTCTCCCTGGAGAAAGAAAGGGACCCAAGAGGTGGAATCCGTGGAAGAGGGGAGGTCTTCCCTCTTTTATAGCTAAGGTCTTCTTTCAGCTTTCCCGCATTTCTGTCAGCATTCCTGTACTTTGTTCTGTTATCTTGCAGTGTTAGAATGTGGGTGGGAAGACCCAAAAGGTGAGGGGCAGATGGGCCTGAGGAGTAATCTGGGCAGGAAGGGCCTGGGGCGGCTTTTGATAGCACCTCTCAGTTTGCTGGGAGCTGCTCCATTAACATTTCTTTAGAATGGGCTCTGGGCCTTGGGGACATTAACATTTCAATTTCCCCAAGTGCTGTTCTGCTTTCCCAGGCTCCATTCTCAATATGGCCTTAATTTTCGATTTTACTCGATATTAGACCCAATTTACCTAACTACACTAAATACCTATCTTTAAATCTGGCTTCACTTTTGTAAGACGCTGCACCGCACTACGAATGGGAGACACCACACGACACAGATCACCAGAGAGGTTCCACTTTATTACAAAAGGCCGTGTTTTTATATAGATCTAAAGAGAGGTAGCAGGGCTGAGGTAGATAACGGGTCGCCCATTTATTGGCAAGCTCTTCCATATGTCACTTCTGGAGCCCAAGAAGTTAATTCTTATTGGGGGTTTCCCACCTGCAGGATTTGAACATTGGCGCCGGCAGGAACGTTTCGCCCCAGTGAAAGAAAAAAGAGGAGAAAGAGGGTTGTTAGGCGCCATGTTGGGGTTTTTCTCTGGGGTGCTGCTGCCATTATATGTTTTCCCAACATTCCTCCCTTTTTGTTTTCTTAGGAATTGGGGCATCATTGGTCAGATCTGGCTGCTTCCGGCTGTGCGGGGGCGGCATAGGGCCTAGAAGGGGAAGTGGAGGAATGTTCGGATGGGGGCAGGTCTGGGGATATCATGGCAACCAGAAATAAAACCCAGTGGCTATAGACAGCTACTTCCGTAGGGGTGAAGTCTATGAAAGTTCCGTGAAACTACAAGTCATCGATGGCATCGAACCAGTCCTGGATGGAGGAAACAGTTGGTATCAGCCACTGATCCTGTAGCAGAGACTCTAGGAAATACTGGAAGCATTGCCTTGACATGGCGTCACCAGCACCTGAAGAAGATCAGAGCGAACAAAAACAGGATGAAGATAAAAATTAAAGCAAATGTCAGTTTTGGGCAGAAGTTCCATGTCGGGGGACTGACAGAGAAGAGGCCAAGGGCCATGAGGAGGCTTAAAAGGACATAAAGGCTCAAAAATCCAGGATGGCAGATTAAGAGATTCTCCAGGCTCGTTGTCTCCCACTGTCTGATGTCCATTGCATTCCATCGCACCTGGTAGTGAGCTTCAGCAATGAGTGAGCTGTTCTCTTGAAGATGTTGAGGGTTCATCGGTCATCAGAGGCTGGTAGTACCTAAGCAGAAGCTGGTTGAAAGTTTGGTTAGAGATCTTCCTTAATTGGCCCTGTAGGAAGCGAAGCAGACAGGGCAGGAACAGACACATTAGGAAAAGGAGACATATGGGCCCTAAAAGAGGCAACAGCCACGATTGGAAGTGGGCTAAAAAAAAAGGTGGCAAATGGGTTTTGGTTTGGTGGATTTTTCAAAGAGGTAGCCAAGTCGGTGAGCTTGACTACATTAGTTTCCACAAGGCCTGATTCATTGATGTAGTAACAGCATTCTTCCCTCAAGAAAAGACAGGTTCCACCTTTTTCGGCTGTGAGTAGGTCTATAGCTCATCGATTTTGAAGAGTAACTTGAGCCAAGGATGTGACCTGCCTTTGTAAAGATGCTAGAGATTCTGAGCGCTTGCTCAAGTTTAGAACTTAAGTCCTGTACAACCCTGCTCCTGCTGCAGATACAGCCAGTGAGAGACCCACCAGTATTGGAAGGAAAGCAGGCCGCTTATTCCGCACTGGGGGAGACAAGAGGGCCTGCACTTCAGCTGGGGTATAGAGAGTCAATTGTGGGACAAGTGTCACCAGTATACATGGTATAGAGGTATTGGTGAATAAGATAGTGATGAGAGAACCATTACACCAGAAGAATGAGCCAGGTGGTGCATAGAAGTTAAAGGTGATGTTAGAGTGGCAAAACTTTGACTGAGAGACACCCAAGCTCAGGAGGCAGCGCCGAGGAATCACAGTATGGTTAGACTCCTGGGGCTCCCATAATGGAGCGTCGGGTGAAAGGGTTCGGAGAGAATTGCGGGCAGATGGAGTGGAGAAATTTGAGAGGTCAGAAGCCGAGAAGTTCAAGGGAACCGCTGCAAGCAAAGGTCAAGTCAGAGAGGCGCATAAGTAGCAATCAGTTGGTGTGATGGCAGGGAGGGTTAGATTTAAGAAGGTTACAGTTTCAGTAAGTAGTCATAGCCATGAATACTGTGGTAGACTCCCAACATTAGGCTCATATGGATCCTGTATGGAGTCTAACAACTGCTGTTCGGAATGCTTTATATCAGTAGAGATTATAGCTACTGAGGGATGGGAAGGTTGAAGCTCTCGGGAGATGGAGATGGAACCACAGGGGATGGGAGAGGATATGTCACAGTAGAAGGAAGCATTTACCCTAGAGGTCCAGCGTGGATGGTTAGGGTCAGTGATAGCCAATTGATAGCCCCCCGAGATCAATCTGAAATTTCCAACACAGGAATCCCCGATGCATGCACGTGGGTTATGAACGTTGCATGACCAGTAGGGACACCCCCCATAGGTTTCGGGCCACCATTTGCAGTAATCCTCTGTCTGATCATATAAGAAGCAAAGGTAAGGCCTAGCGGCTGTTTTTAAAAGTTCAGAATTCTGGGAGGAGAGGGGAAGGAAGATAGATGCATTACATCCTGTAGGGGCGCAATCAACTGAAGAAACTAGGCGAGTGTAACGAGTGCTGCCTTGGACATATGTCTCTCTGACTTTGAATCTCCAAGTGTAAGAGGAGGACGATGATGTCCCTGGGAGAAGGGTGATGACTATGAAAATACCAATTAGAAGAGTGGGAGTCATGGTGGAGTATGGGCGGTTATGCGAGACAGGTGAAGCTTTAGAAGATAGTTAGGATGTGGAGAGCAGGAGTAAAGGGGAGGTCTAGGGGGTGACTCTTGAGGCTCCTCTGGGGTAGTCTTGTCATCAGCAGGTGGGGTGGCCTCCTGGTGATATGGCTTCAACAGGATTCCTCAGTTTGATCTGCTATGAAGCTTAGCATTGCTGAACATAAGTGGGATGAGGTGGCCCAGTTGAATCCAGTAACATTAAGGGCCCAATTACAGCCAGTGAAAGGGCAATCGCCTTGGCCCATAGACTGAAAGCGGATGGTGCCATCCTGTTGCCATGTCGCTTGGATGTAGAAACGCTATCTCTGGGTTGGGATAGAAGCTTGAGAGAGATTAATGATTAGTAACAGGAGAGGGTTGGTGAGAAACTTTGAGTTTGGAGGGCCCCAGCATGGTGGAAATATGACTGTATGGGGTCCTATCCAGCGAGGTTTCAATGACTGAGAATGTAGCTCTCGAAGTAAAACTGCAAAACCCAGTTGAAGAGGGTCCGATTTAATTCCCGATTGTGCTGGAACAGAAGTAACAGATGGTGCAGGAAGACACCAGTCTGCGTGTTCTCTTAGGAGTTTGTATAGAAGCATGAGATAGGGCAGGTAGGACACAAGGGGAGGAGGAGTAACAGGAAAGTTTTAGTTGATTAAGAAAGGCATCCATAGAACAGCTCAAAGGGGCTAAGGCCTGAGGGGGCTCTAGGGGTTGCCCGAATTTGGGTGAGGGCGAATGGCAAAAGATTGGGCCAGGACAGTCTGCGTTCCATAGCAAGTTTAGTGAGATGATCCTTGAGAATGCCATTAGGCCTCTCAACCTTACCCAAGGATTGGGGTCAGTGGGGGATGTGGGGCCTCCAAGTGCTGTTAAGGCCTTTGGAAACTAGTTAAACAATCTGAGAAGTGAAGGCTGGACCGTTGTCTGACTGGATGGAGGCAGGAAGTTCGAACCTAGGAATGATCTGCTCAATGAGGATGGAGGCAACAGTGTCAGCATTTTCCGATGGTTTCAGCAGTTTTCCTGGAGGTAGGGAAGGCTTCTATCCAACTGTAAGAGAGTGCTATCCCCAAATTACAAACAGTTAAATCCTGTGTCAAGGCCTGACCAAAGTGGTAGGGACTGTCCCTGAAGCCTTGGGGTAGGCCTGTCCATGTCAGCTGTTGAAACCTAAAGAATGTAAGGTCTCCCCATGTGAAGGCAAAGAGGTAATAAGAGTCAGGATGCAGAGGCACTGTAAAGAAATCAGCTTTAAGATCCAGGACAGTAAAGTGAATGGTCAAAGGGGGATATGAGAAAGAAAAGCATGAGGGTTGGAAACCGAGTGGATGGGAATAACTGCCTCATTAACTAGGCGGGGTTCTTGGACTAAGTGATAGGCTCCTGAGGGTTTGCGTACCAGAAATATAGGGGTATTACAGGGGGAGTTAGTAAGGATTGGGAGTCCCTGGGCCAGCAACTGGTCTATAATGTGTTTAAATCCCTCCCTATGGGTTTTGGAGGTAGGAAATTGGGAACACAAGGAAGTTTAGTTTGGTGTTTTAGCTGGGTATGGACTGGCTTGTGGTGGGAGGCTATAACCACCATGGAGATGTCAGAGAGGGTAAGAATTAGAGGCAGAAGGAGATGGGTGATGGTATTCTTGGGGTGTAATTGGAGGGTGGCTCCTAATAATTGGAGAACATCTCTGCCTAGGAGAGGAACTGACAGGATGGAATGACCGGAAGAGTGGGTGAATGGGTGTCCCTTCATGGAACAGGCCAGCTTTACAGTTCTGTTTTGGGGGAAGGGTTTCTCATTAATCCCCATAACTGAGACCTGGGAAGGAAACAGAGGCCTAGAATGGGCAGGCAAGACAGAATAGGTAGCCCCTGTGTCCACAAGGAAGGTTATGTACTTACCCGCTGTCTGGAGTGTTACCCTGGGCTCGGAGAGGGCTGAGGGGGTCTTTGAATCTGGGCTTCTTCAGTCTTCTGCAAACCCCAAAAGTTCAGGAGGGGACTGCCTGACTGGTCATACCCCTGTGTAGAGGCGCCGAGGAAGGGCCAGCCAGGGGCAGTCAAACTTCCAATGTCCTGACTGCTTACAGGTGGGGCATGGCCTGGAAGGAGGCTGTGGGTTGGGCATTGGTGAGCCCAGTGACCTTCATATCCATATTTGAGGCAAGCCTCTGGTGGAGAGGAATGCTGATTCACCTCTGAAACTTTTGCTGGAGATGTAGGCCTCAGGGCTGCTGTCAAGGACTGAGTTTGGGGTGTTACCTTCTTTTCTGCAATGGAGCCTGCTTTAAAAGCCTTTTTCACCAGATCTCAGATAGGGGTCTGAGAGTCCTCCTCAGCTCATTTGAGCTTTTTCTAATATCATGAGCCGATCGAGTAATGAAATGGGTTGCTAACACTGTAGCCCTGATGGGAGACTCAATATCTAGCTTAGTGTATTTGGTTAGGGCCTCTGTAAGGCAGTTGAAAAATAAGGATGGATTTTCATCCGGGTTCTGGGTAATGTCCTTCAGTTTATCAAAGTTAACTACCTTATTACAAACTGCTTGCATGCAGTCCCAGTTAGGTTCAGTTATGGGATGTGTACTCGAAATATCCCTTCAGCACCAGCTACTTCCCTGAGAGAACAAAAGAACTGTGAGTTATCTGATAAAAGGGATCAGTGGGACACTGACAGGAGAAGAGAGGCCTGAGTGGGGGGGGGAAGGGCTTATCAGTAAAAGAAGTGAGCAGAGTGGGGGGAGGGGGAGAGGCTTGGAGGGATCCGGAGATCCCACCCATTGCAGCCAGGTGGGACCCATTCTGCCTGCCTGTTGGAACCTGGCGGCAAAGGGAGGCACATGCGCAAGTTGGGGGCTCCCGCGAAAGCTGCCGTGGTGCAATGAAGGTGAAGGATGGCGGCTCGCCCGCAGGCTGAGGTGGGATCCTGAGGCCACTCCAGGCCGCCAAGGGCGCACTACTGGCCCGTTTCGCCTGCCGCACTGGGAAGGTGGAGCACCAGCGCACATGTCTGGTGGCCAGGCAGACTGAAAGCGTGCAGACAGGGCCACGGGCCGCAGCGGCAGTGGACAGGAAGAAGAGGGAGGGGAGGGGGATGTCTCCAGGGAGGAAGAGGAGGGGAAGTGCCCAGGCAGGGCCGCGGGCAGCGGCTGCAGCAGGGAGAGGGAGGGGACAGGGATGTGGAACAGCTGGGAGGGAGAGCAGACATGAAGAGGGGAGGGAAGGGCACAGAGGGAAGATCAGGAGCGGGGAGCAGAAGGCAGGACAGGGAGACCTGGGAACCTCCTTCTACCCTTTCAAGCGCTGGCAATAGTTAAAAGGTCCCGGAGGAAATTTGGATCTAATGAGCCTTCTGGAGGCCAATGATTGTCATTATCTAGCGGATATGTGGGCCAATCTTGGGTACAGAATCTGATAAGAATTTTGGGCTTGAGGTCCGGGGAGAGAGAGAGTAGCCAAATTCTTAATGAGACACTTGAGTGGTGAGGTTTCCGGTATAGACAAGGAGGCACCCATAGTTAAAGAGTGGAGGAAGGGACAGCAAAGGGAGAAAAAGAATTAACCTGGGCCGTAGGGGCTTCCTGCAAACATAGAGCCGATGGAGGATCATGTGGGCATCCCTGAAGTGACCAGTCCACTGCGAGTAGGCACAGAGGGCACAGCTTGGTCGTCACCGACGAAGTGCAGTCTGTGTGATCCTGTAAGGTCGAGGCCGTGGGCAACCTGATGTCAGAAAAATTTTTCTGCCGGAACGAGAGAGAGATTCAAGGAAGGAAGGGACAGAGCCCCAGCAGAACGCAGTTCCGGGCCGGAAGTTCAGCTCCGGGTTGAACACAGCTCCAGTGGGGTGTAGCTCCGGCAGGGAGCAGCTCCAGTGGGGCGCAGCTCCCGCAGGACGCAGCTCCGGTGGGACGCAGCTTCCGCGGAGGAGGAAGAGACCAGGGAGCCTCTCTCATGTAAACCCAGAAGCCTCACACCCCAAAGGGAAGCGGGTCGCCAGAGGGTCCACTGCGACCAGTGAAGGTCTTAGTGGGTTGCATTCCCTCTTCCCTACTGGGTTTCAGGAGCGTGCCGGATGATCACGGTCGCGTCTCCAGCTGCTAACCTGAAGGGAGTTGGCGAGCCGGGGATGGGGAACTTACCTAAACCCGATCAGTGGTGAGTACAGGGAGCCAGCACCCAAAAAGACAGACAAGGGCGAAATGTGTTGTTGGTGACGGTGGTGGCGGAGACGGGGCTCGGTTTGTCGAGCACACCGTCTCCCAGGTTTCGGCACCACTGTAAGACGCCTCACCGCACTACGAATGGGAGACACCACACGACACAGATCACCGGAGAGGTTCCACTTTATTACAAAAGGCTGTGTGTTTATATAAATCTAAGGAGAGGTAGCAGGGCTGAGGTAGATAACGGATCGCCCATTTATTGGCAAGCTCTTCCATATGTCAGTTCTGGAGCCCAAAAAGTTAATTCTTATTGGGGCTAAGGTTTCCCACCCGCAGGATTTGAACATTGGCGCCAGTGAAAGAAAAAAGAGGAGAAAGAGGGTCGTTAGGCGCCATGTTGGGTTTTTCTCTGGGGTGCTGCTGCCGTTATATGTTTTCCCAACAAGTTTCACTGGTCATGTATTCATATGAACATAGGAATGCTGTGTCTGATTCACTTTACTGTTCAATTTAAAATAATTATATCACTCTGTATCAATTCATGAATCTGATATAAGCTTGGGGTTTTTAAAATATTTTTGTAGTTGTAGATGGATATAATATGTTTATTTTATTTATTTATCTTTATGTGGTGCTAAGGATTGAACCCAGATCCTTACATGTGCTAGGCAAGTTTTCTACCACTGAGCTACAACCCCAGCCCCAAGGCTGGAATTATAAGTCATAGTTTTAATGTAAAATGTTTTTTCTATGGCATTGTATAGGTGTTATAGAAAAGACTTTGTTTTTGTAAAATTATGCACTAAGCATCCCAGGGCTTAGGAGAAAAACAAACGTACAGAAAGAACACTAAAAACCTAAGGCACATAGTAGCCAAAACCCTAACCCAAAGAAATGTTAACCTTGAGTCAAAAACTCAACATTTAAAAATACGTCTAAAATTCATTCAACTAAACTCTTAATGTAGTTATATTTGAATTGGCATTTATACCCAATGTTATAGAATTATTATGGTATAATAATAACAATAAATGGGATAATTATTTCCATCCCAGGGTACTGTGACAACTGAAATAAAATAATATAATGTCTGTTAAGTACTTATCACAATAGAAACTCACAATTAATGAGAACTATTTTATCGTTATTTAAGAGGTTCACTATTTACTGTACTGATTATACCTCTGTTAACAGATCTGTGACCTTGCTCAATTTATTTATTTTTGTGAAAATCTTTTGTGGCTATTTTCTTCTTTTATCTTCCTTCCTTCCTTTCTTTCTTTCTTTTTGTGTGTGTCTACATGAGTTGTTGGAAAGTGGAAATTTTTAGATAATATATTTTAGTAAGCTGGGTATCTATCCTTCACTCACTTTAAGTATTTTGTAGGGTGTGTGTATATGTGTATGTGTGCGTTTAATGAATTGTCTGTATTAGTTCAGTGTATTCTATTTTCCCTACAATTTTCAACCTTAGGTTTCACCCCAAAGAGGAGACAACCTTGGACTATATACAGTGTTCCTGACCACCATGCATTATGGTGTGTTCAGCTGGGTTTTCTTGGACTTTCTCTTTTTATGTTCTTCCAGTTAAGCTTTTGAGTAATTTCCCTCTTGGTATCATACTGAGCTCTCAATCTCTGGTAATTGCTAACCAATAATTCTATTTTTTCACTCCATGAGCATAAATTACTTTAGAGTTAGGCCCCTTGGCAGAGCTAGTATGTCTTTAAAACACTGCCTTAACCATTCCCTGGGCATAACTTGTGCACTATGTACTAGGAAATAGAGACCTGGGGAACTTTCTTTTCAGAGAGTGTCCCACCTTAGATCCTATGTCCTTTATATAGAACAGAACCTGTGGGTGTGTATTGAGGGGGACTTGTGCTGATGTGTGGCTGCCACCACCATCTAGGTATGAGATTCTACAGTCCAGTCCTGGGGGTATGAAGTTTGACAATGTCCACTAACTATCAAATATATCCAAATATCTCTTCTGTCCTAGGAAGCCAAGGAAGATGGGAGCTGCCAATATCACCAGAATAGCTCTTCTAGTATAAATAGCTGAATAAGAAGGGAAGCTGCATTCTTTCCCAGTTCTTCTACACAAGTTCTTCATCTGGTGGCATTTTATAATGGAAGAATGGATGCCACCTTTATGGTATAGGCATTCTTAGCATTCTGTAGTGTGAATCTATGGAAATGGGATTCATTGAGGCTCCTTGGGTGCCACATTCTCCCCAGATAGCTTTTATACCCCCAGGAAGCTGAAGAAAGTAACAAGCTTCCAGCAGCTGATTGTACTTGAAAAGGCATAACTGATGGTGGGAGGGGCGGATAAGTGTGACCTAGCTCAAATCCCATATACTCTCACTATTATTACTGAATTTCAAAAGATGCTGTTGAATTTGTTGTAAACTTTTGATAAATCTATAGAAACTTCACATTATTGTCCTGATTACTTTGGCTAATTTGTTATAGATGCCTCTCTAGGGAGGAACTAGAAGAAGGGAAGATAAAGGTACAGAAGAATACCCAAATACGTATTGGTTGAAAAGTTTCTACAGTTGATCAAAAACATTATTCTAAATACCAAAGGAGAGCCATAGCTATTAGCAAAATAAACATGGAAATCAGTATCTCACTGTATAATAAATAATTGCATGAAAGTAGCAAGCAAAAAGATATGCATCAGATACAAGTGTACAGTAAGAAGATTAACTGCAGACTCATTAGTCATGATTGAGACCATAATTCAGGGAGATGACATATTCTAAAGAAAATAATAACCAAGAAATCTTATAGACAACAAAACATTCAAAGTGAAAGATAAATAAGGTTAAAGAAAACTGAATTTGTCACTATCATATCTGCCTTAAAAGAAAATCTAAAGGAATTTCTTCATACTAAAGGCAAATGACACCAAATAATAATTTGAATCCACACACAAAAAAATCAGGATTTGTAAAGTTATTATACAGATAATTAAAGACAGTACAACTTTATATTCCTACTTCTCTCTTCTTTTAACTGACTTAAAAGCCATTGCATATGTTTTCATATTTAATAATATTGTTGGATTTTACCATGTAGAAATATAACATATTTCACATTAAAAACACAAAGGAGGTAGATGGGAACAAAACTGTTGGAATTCAGAAATATTAAAAGATTGGAACTTAAGCAGATGGAAGTAGGGAAGGAATGAAATCAGAAGGGATAAAAAGAATATTAAAAATTGTGTAAATATCTACTTATTATGCATTGTCTCTGCTTCTTTGAGGTAATTTATATAAAGTAGTAATTATAACAATGTATCACTGGGTTTTAAGTGTGTGCAAATATCTTTAACAAATTATTGCAAAATAGGAGGGGTAGAAAACAGAACTGTATAAAAGTGAAGTTTCCACTTCTCACTAGAATTATGTGACTGTAAATCAATTACATATTTATGATTTAATAAGCATATTGCAAGCTATAGATATCCAATAATATATAACTTAACATTCAATTAAAAATCTGGAAATGAATTAGTATGTTACACTAGAAAATATTTGTTTTATTAAAAATAAACAGTAAAGGAAGAACAGAATCAAGACAGATGAAATTCATGGATATGATTTTAACTTAATTTAGCAATATTTTCCTCCCCCCTTCCCAGGGATTGAACCCAGGGATGCTCAACCACTGATCTACATTCCCAGCCCTTTTTAAAATTTTATTTAGATATAGAGTCACACTAAGTTGTTTAGCACCTTACTAAATCACTGAGGCTGTCTTTGAACATGTGATCCTCCTGCTTCATCCTCCTAACCTGCTGAGATTATTGATCTGAGCCACCATACCCATCTCATTTTTCTATTTTTGTGGTAAAAGTCTTGTATGTTCAATTCATTCCCATTTTTATTCTTGGTGGTGTTATTTACATGGATTTTTAGATTATTAAACTTAGATTTATATTAAATCTAAATTTATATTTTTAGATTATTAAATGTCAAGTCTAAATAAATTAGAATAAATTCATATATTAGAAGATTCAATATTGTCAATATGACTAAACTTTCAACCTTTATCTATATAATCAATACATTCCCTCCCTAAATCATAGTTGGCTTTTTTGTATAAACTGACAACTTGAAACTCATATGGAAGTTCAAAGGACCAAAATATATTGAAAGAGAAGAATAAAGTTAGAGGCCTCACAAATCTTGAATTTACAACTTAAAAATAAGCTACAGTAATCACAGAGCATGGTACTAACATAAGCCTAGACATAAAGAACAATGGAATATAATTCATACCCCCAAAATAACCACTATATTTATGATGAACTGATTTTCAAGAAGTGCTCTGAGACAATGAAACATGGAAAAGAATAACCTTTTCAGAAAATGTGCTGAACAAACTGGAATTTCTCTTACAAAGTAGTGAAATGAGCTTTCTCATTTACTGTGTACACAAAATTTAACACAAAATGGAAAACAGACTTAAATGTAAGATTTCAAACTATATAAAAATACTTAGATTAAGACAAAGGGTAAATCTCTATGAATTTGATTAGGCAATGTTCTCTTAGATACAGAAACAAAATTTTGACAAAAGAATATGTGGAACTGGATTTAGTGAATCCAGTGAAGTTGCAGAATATAAAATCAACATACAAAAACCAGTAGGGTTTTTATAAACCAATGAAAATGCTGAGAAAGATATTTTAAAAATCCCATTCACAGGCTGGGGTTGTGGCTCAGCAGTAGAGTGCTCGTCTAGCACATGCAAGACACTGGATTCAATCCTCAGCACCACATAAAAATAAATAAATAAAATAAAGTTTAAAAAAATCCCATTTACACTACCTACTAAAACAACATATGTAGGGATACATTTTATCAAGGAAGTAAAGTAGCTCTAAAATGGAAATTAGAAAATACTTATGAAAGAAATTAAGGACACCAAAAAATGAAAATACCTTTCATATTCATGGATGGAGAAATTAATACTGTTAAATTATCTATCCTCTGTCAATTGATTTATAGATTGAGTGCAGTCTCCATCAAAATACCAATAGCATTCTTCACAGAAATTCATATAGGAACACAAAAGACCCAAATACTGAATATCCAAACAATATTGAGCATGAACAAAAAGGATGATGCTAAAATCATCACAGTATCTGATTTCAAGAGATGACAGAACCATTGCAATAAAAAAAGATATACTGACTAAAACAGGCACACAGAGTCAATGCAACAGAAATAAGAAAGAAACCCACATATCTAGAGCTATCTAATTCCTAACAGAGGTGTCAAAATGATTCTGGAATAACTGAATATCCACATGCAGAAGATGGAAGTTGGCCTCTATCTTTCACTCTATAACAGCACCAACTCAAAATCAATCAAGGACATAAATGTAAGACATGAAACTACT
Source organism: Marmota monax (assembly GCF_021218885.2). NCBI lineage: Eukaryota > Metazoa > Chordata > Mammalia > Rodentia > Sciuridae > Marmota > Marmota monax. The sequence goes on from NW_026694772.1 coordinate 20,385, forward strand.
AAAATATAATGGCCAGGTGTGGTGGTGCACACCTATAATCCCAGTGGCTTGGGAGGCTGAGGCAGGAGGATCACAAGTTCAAAACCAGGCTCAGCAACTTAGCAAGGCACTTAGACAAACTTTGTCTCTGAATAAAATGTAAAAAGCTGCTGGGGATGTGGTTCAGTGGTTGGGCACCTCTGGGTTCAATCCTCAGTGCCAAAAAAAAAAAAAAAAACCCAGGAAACATTTCAATACATTTGTATAGCCAATGATTTTCTGGAGAACATACCCCAAAGCACAGGAACCAAAAGCAAAAGCTGACAAAGGAAATTACATTGAATTGAAATACTTATGCATAGCAAAGGAAACGATATAGAGGACAGACCACCTATAGAAAGGGAGAAAATATTTGCCAACTATTCATTTGAAAAAGCATTTTTATGATTTGAATGTGAAGTGTCCCCCAAAAGTTCATGTGTGTGACAATGCAAGAAGGCTTAGAGAAGAAATGATTGGGTTATAAGAGCCTTAACCCAATCAGTGAATTAATCCCCCAATAGCAATTAACTGATGGCAGGTAGGGTATGGCTGGAGAAGGTGGGTCAGTAGGGGCATGTCTTTGTGGGTATATCTTTTGTATCTGGTAAGTGGAGTCTCTGATTCCCTCCATCACACACTTTTGCTATGATGTTCAATCTCACCTCCAACCCTGAGGAATGGAGCCAGCTGTCTGTGGGCTGAGACCTCTAAAACCATGTCTCCCCAAATAAACTTTTCCTCCTCTAAAATTGCTCTTGTTGGGTATTTTAATCACAGTGAAAAGCTGATTAAAACAGAAATTAGTACTTAGAATCATGATCCTGTGACTAACCTGACCATGTGGTTTAGAAGCTTTTGGAGCTTTTTGCAATCTGTGGGAGAAATGTTGGAAAGTTTAGAGATGCAAGCTGGAAAAGCTTTAGATTGTTATAAGTAGAGTTTAAAAGGCAATTCTTGCGGGAGCTCAGATGACCAGAATTCCCATACTACTGGGGATAGTAAAGAGAGGTTTAAGAGGTTTCAGAGGAAAAGGAAGACACTATTGGTAATTGGACTAGAGATGACTTGTTTTATGTTCTGGTTGAGAAGTTGTCTACATTTTGTCCTGAGACTTTCTTTTTTTTTTTTTTTTTTTTTTGGCACTGGGGTTTGAACTCAGAGGCACTCCACTATTGAGCCACATCCCCAGACCTATTTTGTATTTTATTTAGAGATAGGGTATCACTGAATTGCTTAGTGTCTTTCTTTTGCTGAGGCTGGCTTTGAACATGTGATCATCCTGTCTCAGCCTCCAAAGCTTCTGGGGTTACAGGCATGCATCAACCCTAACTGGCATGTCCTGAGATTTTCTGTGAGGCTAATTTTAAAAACAATGGATTTCTTAATCTGGCAAAAGAAATTTTTAGGCAGCATAACATTCACGCAGTGGCATGGATATTGCTGGTGGCTTTTAGCCAAGTTTATTCTTATAAGGATCAGAAAGCAGAGAAAAAATATTTGAAAAACTTGAACTTGAAAGTTGGAAGTAAAACTGGGGCTAAGGAAGTTGAGGTTGTTAAGGACTTTATGGCCACTGAAGAAATGCTAAAGACTTTGCCCAGAGAAAATAAGAAAGATGGTTTGAGGGCATCTCGTGAATTGGAAATACCATACCCATCTCAGGCTTAATGAAGAAAAAGTAAAAATTCCTTTGAGAAGAGACCTGTAGAGCACTCTGCTTGCACAGGTTGGCCTAAGAAGCTTTTTCACCATGGTCAGCCACCTGGGTAACTCAGAGGCTGCTGCAGTCAGGGTCTCCAGAGGCTTGCCTACTGCACAAGATAGCAGAAGACCTTGGCAGCAACCATGTAGTACTGGTTTTGCAGCTCTGCAGGATACTAGAGTTAGGGGTAATGGAGTCTTCCAGTGAGATTTCAAAGGAAGGCCTGGTAGGACAGATAAAGTACAGCAGGGTTGGAATTCCTGTGGGCAGCCCCTGATACGGTAATGTGTGGAGATATGAAAAGGAATCTGAAGCTGCAGTGGAGACCCCTGAGATCAAGAAATACCAGTACTGTGGAACATCTGCCTAGGAAAGCTGCAGGAATCTATCAGAGATAAGCCAAGAGAGAGGCCATGTGGGCTGCAACCAGCAAAGCCACAGGGGCAGAGCTACACAAGCCCTTTGGAGAAAATATCATGATGGCATCTGTCCCAGATACTGGACATGGAGCTACAGGACATGTTTGGCCAGCTGTTTTTTGGTCCTGTGTTGGTCTCATCCCCTCTTTCTATGCTTCTATTTCTTCCTTGTAGAATTCAAATGTTTACTATGTGCATGTATATACAAAATATATGTAACTTACTTTTGATTTTTATGGAGTCCCATCCTGAGAGTTTGCCTTGAGTCTCAAAGCATTAGGACTTGAACTTTTGGGAAATCCTGGAACTATTGAGACTATGGGGACTCTTTGAGATGCACTAAATGTTTTTTTTTGTATTCTGAGATGAGCATGAGCTTTGGGGGCCCAGAGGCATATTTTTATGGCCTGGATATTAGGTGTCCACCAAAAGCTCATGTGTGAGACCATGCAAGGAGGTTTAGATGTGAAATGATTGGGTTACAGCTCCCATAACCCAATCAGTGAATTAATCCCCTTATAAAGATTAACTAAGTGGTAACTGAAATAAGGTTGGGTGTGGCTGGAGGAAGTAGGTCATTGGGGGCATGGCTTCAGGGTATATATTTTGTATCTGGCAAGTGGAATCTCTGTTTCCTGATCATCATTGCAAGCTGCTTCCCTCTACCACACTCTTCTGCCACAATGTTCAGCCTCACCTTGAGCCCTGAGAAATGGAGCCAGACGTCTATGGACTGAGATCTCTGAAACTGTGAGCCCCTAAATAAAATTTTCCTCCTTAAAATTATTCTTGTCAGGTCTTTTAGTTACAGCAGTGGAAAATCTGACTAAAACAGCAATTAATATCCAGAATATGTAAGTAACCCAAAAAACTTAATATAAGAAAAAAAAAACAAGTAATCCAATAAAAATGGAAAAATGATTGAATAGACATTTCTGAAAAGGAGAAATAGAAATTGCCAGAAGATACCAAAAATGTCCAATAACAACCATCAGAAAAATGCAAATCAAAATTACAAAGACATCAACTCACCCCAATTAGAATGGCTATCATAAAAATAATAATAATAACAAATGCAAACAAGGATGTAGAGTAAAACAAAATCTCATATACTGTTGTTGGAAATGTAAATTAGTACAGCCATTATTGAGGACAGTGTGGAGATTCCTAAAAAAAATTAAACACAATCTACCATATGATCCAGCTATTCCACTTCTGGGTATCTATTGAAAGGAAAGAGATCAGCATAGCAAAGAGATACCTGCATTCCTGTGTTTATTGTGGCACTGCAAAAACTTAAGATATGGTCGTCATCCTAGCTATTCATTATCAGATGAATAAATAAACTGTAATATGGGTACTCATGGAATATTAATCAGCAATAAATAAGGAGGAAATCCTGTTATTTGCAGCAAAATGTATGGAACTGGAGATCATTATCTTAAGTGAAATAATCCAGACACAGAAAGTCAAGTACTACTTGTTTACTTATATATTGAAGCTAAAAGAAATCAATGTAAATGTAGAATAGTAATTACTAGAAGTTGGAAAAGGTACGGATAAAGGGAGGCTAAATTTGATCAATGCTATGTGAACATGTTGAATTATCACATTGAACACTATTAATATGATCAATATATGTTATTCAAAACCAAGAAAAAATTAAAGCATTTAAAACTTTCATGGGGCAAATAATACCATCTTGAAAGTGAAAGACAACCCACAGAATGGAGAAAATATTTTCAAAATGTATATCTTATAAGGGGCTTATATTCAATATAGAAAGAACTCTTATAAGTCAACAATGGAAAAAAATAACCCAATTTAAAATGTGTAAAAGATTTGAAGAGACGTTATTCAAAAAAAGAATCAGTCCCAAGTTGCTCAACATCATTTGCAATAGGAAATTGAAAATCAAAAGCTCAATAAAAAAGCACTTCACACTCATGAGGATAGCCATAGAAAAAGCAGACAAATAGAAGAATTGGTGAGCATTTGGAAAATATGAACACTAATATGTTACAGGTAGGATTTTAAAGTGGTGCAACTGCTTTGAAAAAATTGGTATTCCTTCAAATGTTAAACACTGTGTTACCAAATGACTCAGAAATCCTACTCCTAAATATATGTATAAGAAACTTGAAAGCACATACTCATACTCACATAAAACATGTCCAGGAATATTCATAGCAGAATTGTTCATATTATCCAAAATGTAAAAAAAAAACAACTCCATTGTCCCTCAGTTGATCCATAGATAAGGTAATTGTGTTTATGTTCATTCAATTGAATGTTATTTGGCAAAATATATTGAAATATTGATACATGCTAAGTGAACAAATTTAGTCACAAGGGTGGCACATTCTTTCACTTCATGAAATGTCCACAATATAGAAATGTACAAAGACAGTATATTCTTTTTTCTGTAGAGATGGAAATAGAAGCATAAGGGCATGACTAAAAATGTATGGGGTTTCTTTTCAGGGTGAAGAAATGTGGTAGTAATTGTAAAACTTAGTAAATGTACTAAAATCATTAAAATAAATGGATGGATTTTTATGGCATAAAAATTGTATCTTAATGAAGCTATCAAGTATACCCGGTCATTTTGTTTACTACCTTTAACTCTAAAACTAACCTCTTTCCTTTGGATCATGGGCATTAAATAGTCTTACATGGAATGTATCTTACATATGCTAGTCATATGTAACAATTTAAGTGTCATGAAACTAAACATTTATTTCTTTAGGGCAGTACTAATTACATTTCAGTTTCTCACTAGCTATATATGTCTATTGAAAAGATTATTGCACAGGGAAGCTATAGAACATTTCCATCATGGTAGCTAATTCTACCAAACAGTGATGCTTTGAAGGATTTTGTTTTAAATTGGAGATAGAACTTTGCTGCAATCTTTCCCCATTCCAGTGGTGAAGGCTGAGACCAGTTATAGGAAGCTGCTAAAACTTAATCTCTCACTTCACACATTAAAAGAGGACTTTCTGCAATATTTCCACTTTTCCTTCTGGTTTTTATATATTGCTTTGGCTTTCTCTTGAAGTGTGAGAAAGCTCACTTTCTGGTCTGAGTGAAGAGATCAATTTACTAGCAAGAAATCCAAAGGTGGGAAAACTTTTCATTTCTTTGGATGGGGTAAGTTAATATAGACCTAGAGAAAAGGAACCAAGAAACCATCTATGGGAAGAAAGAAAAAATTTTACTCTGATTTTTTGCAGAAAAAAAATTGTTTTTCGGAATGTATGCATGCCTTTGAGTGTGTGTGTATTTGTTTTTCAGAATGCATCCCCCTGACCATCCATACAATACAGACACAAAATGGAAAACATATCTAATTCTGATTATTCTAGCCATTTACCTGATATGATTGGTGGGTTTGTTACCCACTGGAGATATCCATACAATTTTATACGTCTAGAGAAAGAGAATACAATTTCATAGGTATGTAGATATTTTGCTTTTCTTTTGCTACCAAGGTAATAGTAATTTAACAGAAAATTTGAGAAAAAATAAGCATGGGAAAAATATCACCTATAATTTTACTATAATATGTAAATTCTTTAGATTTTTTAAATATTTTTATTCTCTTAAGGTACATTTTTAAAATAATATTTTTTGCATATTGATTTATAATATTTTCACATTTAAATATTTTTAATGTAAATGATTTTAAGATGATGCCATTACCTGATTTTGGAAAGTATGCCCGAGTAAACACTTTAATTACTTTATACTCATAATGAAATATTATTGCCAGAAATAATTGTGTGACCATGCTTGCAAATCATTATAATTTTTAAACAAAAAAAATACCCATAGTTTGAAAAGTATTCTTCTGGGTAAATTTTACCTGTAGAATTTTCATAGTTTGTAGTGATAAATGACTTTCTGCCATAAATAGACTACTTATAAATGTTCATTGATTTGTGTCTAAGAAAATAATGTTTATACATAAATATTTTAATTAGACTTTATTAAATCATTGACTCTCAGAAGTAAAAATTCATTCTAAATCTTTTTCCTTCTCTATTCATTTCAATGGGTTGAAAAGACCTTTGAGTTCTAGGTTGTAAATTCAAATGTGATTCTGGTTGGTATTTGACAACTGTATCACAACCTGCACTGAAAGCTGTTGAATTCAATCTACTATCCAAAGTCAACATGACATAAAGTATAATCACATTTGACATTGTTGAAGGAATACACTCTGTAGAGCTGAGAGACTGAATCATAATATGCTTTTTGCTGTCAGGATGTGAGGCTGTGCGTTTGTGTGTGTGTGTGTAGATGTGCATACTTACATATTTACAGGCATATAAATAGTAAAATTTTCTGTGCTGTTTTGTATTCCTGGTGGTGTCATTCAAGGAGATTTAGGGACACACACAAATGCATACATACAAATACATACATACTCAAGTTGAATGTTTATATCTTCTTCAGTTACTTATAGTATAAAAACATAGAAGTAGTACTCTTAGATATAGGATGTATAGGTTAATTTAATGTTTTGGTAGAGTTAATACCCATTTGGGAGCCAGATGGCTTTTTAAAAATACCTGTGTCTAAACTGAATTAGAATTTTGGGTAAATTTCATATATTTTTATTAAAGAATGTTGATCTAAAACATAGATTTTACTCTTATATTGTGTTAAAGTTTGATGTCTATATTACTGGCATTTGTACAAGTGGGCATAAAACAAAAGCTTGTTTTATCTTTAATCTAAAACACTTCCTGGGTGGAAAAATATCTGAATTGCATTTGTGATTTTATTCCTCTTTACATCATAACTAGGAATGAATAGAGGTCAGTGGCTAAATATATCACTGACATTTTTTATTTTAAACCATTCTGAAAAAACCTGGGGATCATTTTTTCTAGTTCATGATTTTTTTATATAGTATGTAAGTTACATATAGAGAAAAAATGTCTACTATCTTGTCAAATCTGATTTAGGTCAGGGAGGAACATTTTGACATTTTGTTATTAAAATTCTTCATTTGGTTCTATTACATGCTTCTGATAGTAATTAATAAACATGGAAATAGAAATTAAAAATACAATCTTTCACAATTTACCCCTTGATATTTTGATAAAATGGTATTACTGAAATATTACTTTATGAACTGTACAACTTTTACTCCTTTTCACTGAATAAATTAGTTACTGTAGAATGATATTGTATTCCAAAGTTTGCTTTATTAAGTATATCTTGAGAAGAAAGAGAATACCAAATCCTAATCATGAAAACAAAGTTAATATCAGGTACTGGTATATTTGCCTACATCTCAGTACAATTACCCATAATCATGGATAGTGTTACTATGAATTAAGAAAATCCACATATGGTACTGAAGTTCAGTATGCACTTGATATAATATGCTAATATCAAACTACTAGAGATATTTTATATATAATTGCTCATATTTGTTATAATATGTTATTAATTTCACACTGGGAGTTACTTAGGTACAAAGGGAGAAATATTTTTACCATTTTTATAGAAATACTCTCTAAATGGAGTATTTTTTGAAGGCAGGTACAGAATGAGTGAAATAGCAAATTAATCAAGGTGACTTAAAGGATCTACTGTTTATTCTATCATTTGTACCAGTACTATATCTGGAGGCTCATGATAGGTAGTTATGATAGAAAAATTTTCTTCGTATAGCTACCAGTATTACAGGAATTATAGAAAGGTAGGTTATTAGACCTTGAATTTGTTCTCTGTCAAATACATGCAGTTTTGATTTTGTTTGAGTTGTTTTATAAATAAATATGTAAATGAAATATGTCATGTGACTATTTAATAAAAATGAATGCCTAATAGCTATAAATGACATTTTGTGTTCATTCTTCTTTGTTTAAATCACTTATTCCCAATAAGGGTTGTACTTCCCTAAAAAGCTTCTGGGGTATTATAGGAGTTTTTTAAGAGGGCAAGATCACCTATGCTGTGGATCCTGTAGTACATAGCTCAGTCCTGCACAACAGAGCACTGTGCTTTTCTTGCGTATAACTTTATAATGCCCTGTAGTCATATACTCACAAAGGAAAGAGGCTTGCTTATATATGTTTGAGCATAGACACTGTTTTATAGATCAACACAAACATTTTTGTATTATTTTAAAATATTCCATGGATTCTCCAGTAATTCAATGATTGTGTATAGTGAAGGGAGCTTACATTTTGTTTGGTTCTGTGCAGAAGTTTGTTAATATTTTCTCTGAAGAGTTATATATTTGGGGGGCTTGGTTTTAAGTCTTTAATCTATTTTCAGCTAAATTTGTGTATAAAGGATAAAATACATGTGCAGTTTCATTCTTTTGCACATGTATATCTGGTTTACAAATACTGTACATTAAACAGAGTATCTTTTCTCCCTGATGAAAATTTGACTGACCATGTATGCCTGGGTTTATTTTGGAGCTATTATGTTTCATTAGGCTATGTATGTTTTTATGCCAGTACCATACTGTGTTGATTACTATGGCTTTGCAATTTAATTTGAAATGAAGTGTGAGGCCTTCAGCTTTGTTGTTCTTGAGAACAACAAAGGTCTTTTGTGGTTTCATATTAATTGAGAATAGAATATTTTGAAAAAGTCACTGGTTGTAATAGGCATTAATACAGAATATTTATTTTTACATCTGGTATAGATGACTATCATTTGATTTTTCCACTATATTCACTGTCCTAATATTTTCCATATCATTACAGTTGAAGTATTCTGTAGTTTCCCCACTAATTTTGCAAATTTTATAATAATATCAAAAGGTATTACAAAATACTTGCTTAAAAAGTGAGAAGAATGTCCTGTTAGAATTTAAATGCTGAAGAATTTAGCGGTGAATGACTTTAATGGCTTTAAACTTCACATAGTTTAGCAAAATTGTGGTGTGTGTGTGTGTGTGTGTGTGTATGAAGGGGGGGATGACTGTGTGTATTTAATATATGGATATGAAACAAATTTAGCAAAATTTTAACCATAGATAAAATTAGTTTGAATGAATACATGAGTTCATTGTATTATTTTTAAAATTCAAATGAAATTCTCAATCATTAACATATCCCATACTATCTAGTTGCTAAATTCAGAAATCCATTTTTGGAGATATGCTCTTTTTGTGGATTAAGTTCATTTTCTTTGAATCATCTGTGTTGACAAAATGGATGCCAGGCCCCTCTTGGAGACTATTCCCAGTGGGGAATCTTCATTCTGGCAAATGTCAGTGTGGGACTTCAAGCCAGAGCTGACAAGAAAGCACCTTTCTCTTAGAAAAGGAGATGTGACTACTTTGGGGCTCACTTACAAGGTAATTACTATTTATGATCATGTCGAATAACCTAAATGTCAGATATATGAGGAAGCCACAATGACATTGCCCTGGGCTTTACTTCTTTGTAATATTTTTTGTAGTAGAAGAACAAATACCTACCTGAGGCAATTTTTTCAATAAACTGGTGGCACAAGTTTATAAGTTTATACAGATGAATGTTTAGAGACTGTCATCCCTGTGAAAGGTGCAAGTTATAAATGCCAGTAGGGGTAAAAATTCATGAAGAATTGAACGCTATGTTTTAAATACAAGAAAGATGAATATTATCATGGAAGAAACCTAATAAGATCCTATGATAAAATTATGGTGCTTCCTAACTTTCAGCAACAAAGACAATGTTTGCTTGTTTTTTAAAAGATTTTACTTAAAAGATTCAAATGTTAAACTTTTTTTTCACTTGAACAATAATATTTTCAATTAATCATCATAATCACAATTGAAATTTATTTTTATTTAGCACCACAACAAGTGCCAGACATAGTTCTTCCTTTTTTTCCTGAATTATCTCATTGTCCTATGAGATATAGACACTATCAGTATTATATAGGTTTCCACAGAGGCAGAAGTTGAGATAAGGATGTGAGAATGTATTTTATTGTGGGAAGTGGAGCTAGTAAGAAGGAATAATACAAGGTTTTTTAACAAGCAGATTGCTGCTCAGGATATCTTGAGTTCCATCTTGATGGTGGCTTGTAGAAGAGGATATAGAGTAGCAGTTCTCAATTTTTGGTGTATATCAGATTCATTTGGAGAGGTTGTTAAACTATACAACCAGGGCTCACCCTCAGTGTCTGATTGCATATGTCTTGAGTTGGTTCTGAGACTTTTCAGTTTTTCTAATAAGTACCTTTATACAATGGCTGGTATAAAGATAAGACTTTTAGAACATTTGAAAACATTCATTAGAGGTGTCCCATCTGAGGGACAGGAAACTGTGGTAGTACTTTTCAGTTGCTTTCCATCATTGACTGAGAACTGATGCTTATATATTAACATGATAGGGCTTTGGGTCAGATCTGGAAAATTCTATCATGGGCCTTTAGGAGGAAAGAGGTAAATTTTTATAACACGAACTGGAAGAGTGATTGGTAGGGGTATTAGGGTGTAACTTCAACACTATGCTATCACGTATTTCCTGTGCCTGCATCTTGAAGTGTTTTCCCTAAATTTTCCACTAATAGTTTCAAAGTTTCAGAAATTACATTAATGACTTTCATCCATATTAAGCTGATTTTTGAACAGAATGTGTTGTATATATTAGTACCTTTGTCAAGAATCAGGTGGCTTATAGATTAATAGGTTCATTTCTGGGTTCGATATTCTATTCCATTTGTCTCTGTGTCTATTTCTGTGCCAATACCATGCTGTTTCTGTTACTTGGGCTCTGTAGTATATTTTGAAATTAGGTATCCTATTGCATTCAGCCTTGCTATCTTTTTTTCTCATGATTGTTTTGGTTATTTGGAGTATTTGTGGTTCCATATAAATTTTTTTTGTAATTATTCAAATAATGACATTAGTATCTTGATAGTGATTACATTAAATCTGCAAATCATTTTTGGGTCAGATGGCCATTTTAACAATATTAGTTTTCCCAGACTATGAGCATGGAAGATCTTTCCATTTTCTAGTGTCTTCTTTTATTGCTTCACCTTTTTTTTATAATTTCAATGTAGAGGTATTTTATTTCTTTTGTTGGATTCATTTCTGGTTATTTTTATTTAGGTTATTGAAATTGAATTATTTTCTTAATCTACTGGTATTTTTCAATGAGTTTATCATTGAAAATAGAAAAACTACTCATTTAAAAAATATTTATTCTTTAGTTGTAGTTGGACAAAATATCTTCATTTTATTTATTTATTGTTACATGGTTCTGAGGATCAAACCCAGAGCCCCACAAGTGCTAGGTGAGTGCTCTACTGCTGAGCCACAACCCCAGCCCAAAACTACTCATTTTCATATACTGATTTTGTATCCTGATGCTTTCCTGAATTTTCTTATCAGGTATAAGAGTATTTTTGTGAGTCTTTAGTCTTCTGTAAGTATAAAAATAAGTCCTCTGAAAACAGGGATAATTGACTTCTTCCTTTCCTATTTCTATCTCTTTTATTTATATTTCTTGCCTGTTTCCTCTGGCTAAAATTTCAATTATTGTATTTAGTAACAGTGCTGAGAGTTAACACACTTGTATCATTCCTAATTTAAAGGAAATTATTTCAACTTTTCCCCATTTAGTATGATGTTAGCTATGAGTTTGTGATATATAGCCTTTATTACGCTGAGGTTTGATCTTTCTACATTTGGTTCTTCAGGACTTTTATCATGAAGGGATATTGAATGTTATTAAAGGCTTTTTCTTTATTGAGATGATCATGTGATTTTTGTCCTTGATTATATTTATGAACTGTATTATATTTATTGATTTGGATGTGTTTAACCATCCTTGTATCCTTGAAATAAAGGAACTTAATAGCAGTGTATAATCTTATTAATGTGCTATTGAATTCAATGCAAGTATTTTTACTCAGAATTTTGCATCTAAGCTCATCAATGATCTTGGACTTTACCTTGCCTTTCATCGTTATATCCGTATAAGGTTTTGGTAGTAGAGTGATTCTTGTTTCATAGAATGAGTAGGAATGGTTCCTTTCCTTTTATGGAATAGTTTGAGGAGCACTGGTGTTAGTTATTTTTTAAATTCTGAAACAATTCAGCAGCAAATCTATTTGTTCCTGTGATTTTCTTGGGAAAGTGTTATTACTGCCCCAATTTCATTGCTTGTATTGATCTGTTTAGGTTTTTATATTCTCTTGGTTCAATTTTGGTAGGTCATGTGTCTATAAATTTACTCATGTTTTGTATATTTTCATTTTATTGGAATGGAATTTTTCAAAACAACCCCCAAATTATCATCTAAAATTTAGTAGTTTCTGTTGTAATACCCCCCTTTAAAACCCCAATTTTATTTCTTTGGGTCTTCCATATCTTCCTTTTGGTTAGTTTGGCAAAGAGTGTGTCAATTTTGTTTATGTTTACAAAGAACAAGCTCTGTTTCAGTGATTCTTTATATTGTTCTGTTGTCTTTATTTCATTTAGTTCAGCTCTAATTTTTATTATTTATTTCCTTATATTGCGTTTTGGTTTGTTTTGTTCTTGTTTTGCTAGGACCTTGAGCTTTATCAGTGAGTTATTTGTGATCTCTCATTTTTTATGTATGGGCACTCATAACTATAAATTTCTATCTTAGTACTGCTTTAACTATATCCCATAATTCTAGTATTACTATTTGGTTAAAATTTTCATTTTATTCTAAACATTTTTAAAATTCCTGGTTTATTTAGTGACTTACTATTGAATTAAAAGTATGTTATTTATGTTCTGTAGCTACTGTTGCTGTTGATTTTTAGTTCATTCCATTATTATTTGATAAGATGCAAGAAATTATTTCAGTTTTTAAAAATTTGTTTAGTCCTTCTTTGTGGCCTAAAATGTGTTCTGTATTCACAAATATCTATGAGTAAATGGAAAGGGTGTGTATTCTGTAGCTGTTGAATAGTCTGTAGACGTATGCTAATTCTATCTGATCTACAGTATATCTTTCATGGTTCTATGTTGATTATTTGTCTGGATGGTCTATCTATTGGTGAAAATGGGCTGCCAAGCTCACCTGCTATTAATGTATAGGAACCTATCTCTTTCTGCATGTCCAGTAGTGTTTGTTTTATAAAATTGGGTGATCTGCCATTTGGTTCATATGTTCATAATTATTATCCTTCTTAATGGATTGATTGTTCCCTTTGTCAATATGTAATGATCTTTTCTCTCTTCTGATTAATTTTGCTTAAAATCTGTCCTATAAAATAAAAGAATAACTCTTCTTGCTTTTGAATTTCATTTGATTGGAATGTGATTTTCCATTCTTTCCCTTTCAGGCTGTGTATTTCTTTATTGTTGAGGTAAATTTCTGGCATGCAGCATATTGTTGGATCTTGTTTACTTAATCCAGTCAAATTAAGATAATCTATTTTTATTTATTCCTCCTTTATTCATCTTGGAGTTTTCATGCTTTACTGAATGAATAATGTTTGATTCTTTCTTACTTCTTGTTTATCCACTCTAAAAAGATTTGTTCTTTCTTATCCTCTCAAGATTGTTTATCTAGTTTCCTCTTCTCCTGTTTCCTCTTCTCCCCGTAGTATTCCTTTGAGTGTCTTTTCTGAAGCTGTTTTGGTGTTCATAAATTTCTTTAGTTTATGTTTACCTTGAAACTTCTTTATTTTTAATTCTCTTCTAAAGGATAACTTTGCTGGATAGAGTAACCTAGGTTGTAGTTATTTTCTTTTAGATTTCAAAATATATCATTCCATACCCTCCTGTTCTTTAGAGTTTCTGCTCATAAATCTGTTATTCTAATGGGGCTGTGTTTATGCGTGAATTTGGCACATTTCTCGTGTAATGTTGAATAGTCTTTCTTTGATCTGTACTTTGGTAATGTAATTATAAGATGATGTGTAGAGGTTCTTTAAGTCTTATCTATTTGGTGTTCTAAATACCTCCTGTATCTGTATATTCATATCTTTCCTCAAACTTGGGAAATTTTCTACTATTATTTCACCAAATAAATTTTCTCTGCCTTTAGCCTGTACCTCTACTCCTTTACCTAGACTTATAATTTACATGTTTAATCATTTGTGTCCCATAGGTCTTACATATTCTCTTCATTCTGTCTCATATTTTCTTCATTACAATGTAAATATGTTAATTTATCTACTTTGGCTTCAAGCCCTCATATTCTTTATATATATATTTGGTACAACTGACTATAGTCTGTGCACCTGAGCGTATGGAATATATCCAAACTATGGTATACACCTAGGATGCCCCAAGTTGTAATGAGGGAACAATCAAATTAGTGAAATCTTCTCTGGAGAGGAAGGACTGGGAAATGTGCATTTTGCCACCCTTGATCTTGGCAGTCTCATATGTGGGTCCTTGATAAAACACATGCAACTGATCTCAATATTCATCATAGAATGTGGGACCACTGACCTCTACTGCCCATATTTTCTGCTGTTCGAACCACTTGGTGAGCTCATGTCTATCTCTCCCCCTAATTGTAACTGTCTTATGTGACTGTCTTCCTTTCAGTCTGTGGTAGAGTGTCTATAGTGATCCTGAATTGTGATTGCTCAGATTTTACGTCTCCCCATAGCACTTTGGTCCTTACCAATAGGACCCCTGTCAAGATAACATCTGGCTGTAGCACTTTTAGAGCTTGCTGTGCAATGTATTGACTTTATTCTTAAGTGTGCTTGCTGTGCAGATGGAGACTCAGACCACACATCTCTTAACTAGATATAAACTTTATATGAAACATAAATTTCTTCTGCAGTCAGGTCTGCTAGTCTGCAGTTATTATTATAGTTGAATATACTATTCAGCTTACCTTATACTTGTTGTGCATGATTCCCTTCCCCTCATCAGAGAACAGAGTTATGTTTCGCTTTCCTCTGCATTACCTTTTGGATTCGCTGTGCTGTCACTTTTTATTGGTCTTCAGATTTTTTCCTCCCTTTCTGTCCTTGGAATATAGTTTAACCTTTGTTGGTCTGGCTTTTCTTACTCTCCAAGTCATGTGAAGGGAAATTCTATTTTGCCATCTTGCCTCTTCTGGACAGCTTTCTTTTTATGAGGTTAATTAATATTCCATTGTATACATACACACAGTATCATAATTATTTTTTGTTGTTTTTGGGCCTGGTGATTGAACCCAGGGCCTTGTGCATGTGAGGCAAGCACTCTACCAACTGAGCTACATCCCCAGACCCTAAAGTATCATAATTCTTATCCCATTCTCTTGCATTTCTTTTGTGTCTTGTCCTTCCTAAACTATGTACCCTAGAGTCAGGGAACAAGGTCTTATTCAACCTTAAATCTACAAATCTGAAGTGTATTTTTAAAATTTAAACATTGAAGGTGTAAATGACAAATGACTAAGAAGGTAAAGGCAATTACATCTGCTCTTCAATTCTTGTTTATAGTAGAGATGAAACAATTCAATAAAAAGGTTTGTACATTTTATTGAAGGTGTCTAGAAGTCATCCCATTTTTGTAAGCTGTTCTAGAGTCTTAACTGCCTTACTCTGCAAATAGTTCCCAACACAGCACTTAATTTAGTTGTTCTTCTTGAAAGCTGAGAATCATCTACTTCAACTTTCTCAATATATGTGGTCAAGCTTCAAATCAACCTGGAAAGTATATATCAATAACTTTTAGTAGTATGTCAGGTATTGTCAACCTAAAGCACTTCATATGAAATGAAACAGACTTAAAATTCTGAAATTCTGTACAGTCAAGTTGAAATACACATTGAACTTTGTTTTGTCAATTTGGCATGACACTTGGGGATTAGCACAGACTTTCCACTCACCATATCATATCCTTAGATTTTTCTCAGCTATCATTGTTTATAAATCAGATTGTATTTTCCAGTAATTTGACACTTATTCATCAAGAGATATGCTTGTCCCCCTTCTCTTAAATTTATACGTGGGACATCATAACTCAAAGACTATGCCAGAAGTAACATTATATGATTACTCAGGCTAGGTCATAAAAGATGATATAGCTTCTAACTTACATTTTCTTTCCCTACTCCTCTGTATGCTTGACCTACAATTCACCTATCATCCTCTAAAGAATCATAGGGCCATAGAAAGGCTCACATGAAAAGGAACAAAAGCTTCAGTTCAGGCTGAGCACTTGTGCAATATTAAGCACCAATTTGCCAGCCAAGCATGTGATCCATCTTGGAGTGTGTCCTCTATTCTACCATCTCAATCAAACCCCCTCAATTTATGCCAGATAGAGAAGACATTAGCTTTCTTCATCAAACTCTGCTTGCATTATAGTCATGTGTTAACTAATGATGTTGTTTTAAGCCATTAGGTTTAAGGATGCTTTGTTAAACATCAGTAGATAACAGGAAATGTATTTGAATAGAGAATCATGTTCAAAATAAGACTATCACATCACTAGAAAGTTTATTTTCTTTATTGGGATAGGAAAAAATGTCATTGCAGAGTTTCCATTCCCTTTCTCTGTGTGGCAGAGTCTGCTCATTTTTAGAGGACCATTTACAGTATCTTTTTATTCCAAGAATATTTTCTGAATCCAGAGTTCACCATTATTTTCTATGCTCCCTCTGTGTTCACCTTTGTTCAACTCTATGTTATATTGCTTATCTTTTTTTGCACTCTTGTACTTTTCTAACTCTTTTCCAACCATATACCTATATAACCAGGGACACGTAAAATATGTTCTCAACTACAAATCAAGAGTGATTACAGTATTCATCCTGAATTTAAGCATTCAGTTGTGAATTTTCTACCCTTCCAATATATGACCTCCATTGTTGCTGCTAAAGAATAAAAGTGTGGGGAAAGCTCCAGTTTCCCTAGGATCAGTAGAGATCTACATCATGGCATTAACTTTTTTTTAAAATTGGGTTTGAGTATTTTTTTTCTGGTACCAGGGATTGAACCCAAGGGTGTTTAACCACTGAGATACATTGCCATTCCTTTTTTATATTTTTTTAAAATTTAGAGACAGGGTCTTTTTGTTGAGTTACTTAGGGCCTTGCTAAGTTGATGAGGCTGGCTTTGAACTTGTGATTCTCCTGCCTCAGCCTCCTGAGCTGCTGGGATTACAGGCATGTACCACTGTGCCCTATTACACTAACATTTTTTAATTTTAAATTTGTGTATTTATTCTAATTTGTTATTTATGACATCAAAATGCATTTCAAGTCATAGTACACATATAGAGCACATTTTTTCATGTTTCTGGTTGTACACAAAGTAGAGTCACACCATTCATGTCTTCATACATGTATTTATGGTAATGGTGTCCATCTCATTCCACTGTCTTTCCTACTTCTATGCCCCCTCCCTTACCCTCCCTCCCCTTTGCCCTAACTAAAGTTTCTCCATTCCTCCCATGTTCCCCGCCACCCCCATTTTGGATCAGCATCCACATATCAGACTAAACATTCAGCATTTATTTTTTGGGGGATTGGCTTACTTAGCATAATATTCTCTAACTCAATCCATTTACCTTCAAATGTCATGATTTTATTCTCTTTTAATGCTGAGTAATATCCCATTGTGTATTATACTACAGTTTCTTTATACATTCATCTACCATAGGGCATCTAGTTTAGTTCTACAATTTAGCTATTGTTAATTGTGCTGCTATAAACATTGATGTGGCTGCATCACTGTAGTATGCTATTTTTAGATCATTTGGGTATAAACACAAGGAGTGGGATAGCTGGGTCAAATGGTAGTTCCATTTCAACTTTTCTGAGGAATCCCCATGCTGTTTTGCATTATTGGTTGCACCAATTTGCAGTCCCACCAGCAATGTATGAATGTGCCTTTTCCCCCACATCCTCACCAACTCCTATTTTTGTTTGTATTCTTAATAGCTGTCATTCTGACTGGGATGAGATGAAATCATAGAGTAGATTTGATTTGCATTTCTCTAATTTCTAGAGATATTGAACATTTTTTCATGTATTTGTTGATTGATTGTATATCATCTTCTGAGAAGTATCTGTTCAGTTCCTTGGCCCATTTATTGGTAGGGTTATTTGATTCTTTGGTGTTAAACTTTTTGAGTTCTTTATATATCCTAGAGATTAGTGCTGTATCTGATGTCCGTGTGGTAAAAATTTGTTCCCGTTCTGTTGGCTCTCAGTTTACCTCACTAATTGTTTCTTTTGCTGAGAAGAAGTTTTTAGTTTGAATCCATCTCATTTATTGATTCTGGATTTTATTTCTTGTGCTTTAGGAGTCTTTTTAAGGAAGTCAGGGCCTAATCTGCAATGATGGAGAATTGGGCCTACTTTTTCTTCTATTGGGTTCAAGGTCTCTGGTTTAATTCCTATGTCCTTGATCCATTTTGAATGAGTTTTGTGCATGGCGAGAGATAAGGCCTTAATTTTGCTGCCTAGGGGATACAAAAATTTCTACCAGAAAAATTTTAGAACTAATAAATGAATTCAACAAAGTAGCAGGATATAAAATCAACACCTGTAAATCAAAGGCATTTCTGTACATCAGTGACAAATCCTCTGAAAGAGAGACGAGGAAAATTATCCCATTTACAATAGCCTAAAAAAAAAGAATAAAACACTTGGGAATCAACGTAATGAAAGAGGTGAAAGACCTCTACCATGAAAATTACAGAATGCTAAAGAAAGAAATTAAAGAAGACCTTAGAAGATGGAAAGATCTCCCTTGTTCTTGGATAGATAGAATTAATATTGTCAAAATGACCATACTACCAAAAGCACTATACAGTTTTAATGCAATTCCAATCAAAATCCCAATGACATTCCTCATAGAAATAAAAGAAGCAATCATGAAACTCATCTGGAAAAATAAGAGACCCAGAATAGCCAAAGCAATCCTTAGCAAGAAGAGTGAAGCAGGAGGCATCACAATTCCAGACTGTAAACTATACTACAAAGGAAAAGTAACAAAACAACATGGTATTGGCACTGAAACCGACTAGTAGACCAATGGTACAAAATAGAGGATACAGAGACAAACCCACATAAACACAGTTATCTCATACTAGTCAAAGGCTCCAAAAACATATTGGAGAAAAGGTAGCCTCTTCAACAAATGGTGCTAGGAAAATTGGAAATTCATATGCAGGAAAATGAAATTTAAGCCCTTATCTCTCACCATAAAGACAGAACAAAGTCCATGGCCCCAACTGATTATAATAGGAATAAGAATAATAATTCCTTGTTGAGCAGCCTTATCCTTAAATCAACCCTATGTTTCAGAAAGGGAACTTGAATTTTAAATGGTTAACTAGCTTGCTATGTTTCTGGAATAGTCAAAACCAGAAAGTCAAAATAAAATGAAGATGAATTATAATAGCTTCCCTATTTGTGATACTTTCTAGCTATCAAATTTTGACTAAATCACAATTTTAATGAGGATTTATTTATAAAGTACACATAATAATAAAATTGACTTCACATTAGAGGTAAGGATTAAAAGAAGGCTACATTGGGGAAGCAATTTACATATGCTATGCATTAGTTCTATATGAGGAGGGGCTTTTGTGCTTCATATTGTATTATCATTGATACATTTCACATATTATTAATAAATTCATAGTACATAAATGCTATTTCTGTCATGCCTTCAGATAAATTAAGATATTAAAAATTATTTGGATTGCTTATATACTAAGGCTATGCTTTTAAAAGTATGTAATCTCAATGTTTTCTGAGAAAAGTCAGATGAAAGAAAAGGGAGCCCAGGAAAATACAACCACAAAAATATTAATAGTAAAAGTAAAATAGCTACTGTTGGTTGAAAGTTATTATATAATGAAATTTTATATAAATTATAATTATTAATATAAAAATTAATCCTGACAAATAATATTATGTTTTACATTTTAATGTTGAAAATGTAAGGCACAGAGAATTAAGATAATTTACCTGCGTTCACTTTTCTAGTAAGAGGCAAAAGTTGGATTTGAATTTACTCTCACTTCCTGGCCTGATAATTTAATTTTATGAGGTACATTTCACCAGCTTTCTTGGTGAACCTGTGGAGCATATAAAAAATAATGATGTCATGCTTCTCCTTTTGAGTGGTTGGGAAAATTTAATAATCTGTGCAAAAATTGTGAATCTATTAGGGTGGAACTAATAATCTTTGAAGGTACTCTGATTCCATGAGTATTGATATGTATTTTAAAGATCAAGTGCATTATCTGTGTTGGAATTTGTGTAGATAATTGAAGAAGATATTTTTCCAAATCAAAATTTGAGCCATAACCCTATTTCATCACAATCTACCCAGGTAGAATATTTGGGACACCTTGGGGCAGATATGAGTTCAGAATCATCTGTAAAATCTCTCTCTCTCTCTCTATATATATATATATGTAATTGCTATTCAGCAGTGTATTGCGTAGCTATATAGCTGTCTTCAAAGAAGAAAAAACTCTTTGAGGGAGAATTTATGGAATATGAAATTCCATAACTAGAGAGGAATTCTTAGGCAGGTATGAACATACATATGAAATAATAAATCTACCCCATAATTTTTTTAGTATTCAGGAAATTTTTATTCTACCATCAAGTTACCCTTATAAATACTGAGATTATATATGAACCTATATTCATGAAGAACAAACTTTATGTAGTGACAGAGCTCACAATGTTCTATAAACTTACAATAATATTTTTAGCTCACAAATAGTGTATTATAAACTTAAATGTATCTCTCTGTTCCTTGGTGATGCTTCAGGGAAACTTGCTCTGGCACTCCATAGCTATGTATCAGAAGTTGTGCATGTTTGAATTGACTGTAAAATGTCACCAGGAAGACATGTTCTACCATACCTAAAATATGTTTTTTGAAGGTCTATTTGCTTTTTTCCTCTGGAACTTTTTTTGTTGTTGCTTTGGATGCTGATATTAACTGTTTGAACTTTACTGATTTTAAAGTACTTTTACATAGTGGAAATAGTTATTAAAACATAGCCCTAATGTCAAAAATTGAACATAGTTAATTTGCAAAACTACCAACTTTGACAATGGAGCTGTTATTATCTTGTTATTTTCTCCAATAGAACCAAGAAGTCTGAATGCATCTGAATTGCTGAGGGATTATGGTGCATTTACAAGATAAAAGAAAAATTTTGAGAGGACCAATGTTCTTAGGTGTTAGGGTAAAATAATATTGGAAAATTAGGCAATAGCTTAATAGTGAATAGTATGTGGAGATGAAAGAAAATAAAAGGGGAGTGAGGGAATTTCATCAAAACAATGAGAAGGTTAGTATAATAGATGAATGGGGATTAAGAAGAGGAAGAAGGAACAGGAAAAGGGATAAACAGTGGAATAAATCTGACCAAATGTTAGTATGTGCATTCACGGATGTGGCATGGTGGGTCCCAGCATCAGCTGTATCCACAGGACACTAGTTTTTTTTTTTTTTTTTAAAGTAAACTGTAAATGGATTGAAGAGGGATTGGTAGAGTTGGAGAGAGAGGAATGGGGAGGGAGTGCTGGGGACTGATCAGAGTGCATTGGGTTCCATGCTTTATATTTATGTCAAGGTGTATCCTGATGCTGTATCACAACTAAAGAGAATTAAAAAATAAATTTATATTGAATGAAAGCATTCGGACTTAGGGGGGCATTAAAAATTTCCACACACTATTTGAAATTTCTGCTATTCAATTATGAGGTGACACATCCCCTTGAAGTAAGAAAAGCACTATGAATAATTTTAGTAGCATAATTCTGGAGAAAGTAATGCTGTGCAAGTTTCTAGGCTTAGGCTTTAAAGTACTAGAAGATTAATCTCCTGAATTTTGGACCCTTTTATGCTTGAAATAGAGCTGCTATGCCTACTAAGACAGAGAAATATGTCTTCCAAGAAAGTATCTTTCTTTAAGAAGCACAAGACGAGTACAGAGTATTGAAGGATGACACACCATTAAGAGAGAGAGAAAGAAAAAGACAAGCAGAAACAGGAACACTGAAGAACCAATCATTATTAAAGAATACATCTTGGAATTGGAACCTGCCACTCTAGCTGTACCACCTGATGCAAAAACATCAATGGATCAGAGATGAGCCATCTAATTGAGCTTTTCCTAAATTCCTTGCCCACAAAACTGAGCAACTGCAGTAGTTTTTAGTTGCTAAATATAGAGGAGTGTGTAATACAGCAATAGATTACAAGAATAGGAATCGTCAAGTAAGTTGTAGAAGAAAGTGATGCTGGATCTTGGCCATCATAATTAGTGCTGCAATAAACATGGGAGTGCAGATGTATCTTTAGCATACTGATTTCATTTCCTTTGCATACATACTTAGAAGTGAGATTTATGGGTCAAATGGTAGTGTTTTGTTTAAATTTTTGAGGAATCACCATATTATTTTTGATATTGGTTGTCCTCATTTACCTTCCCATCAACATTAATATTGCACAGATTCCTTTTCCTCTGTATCCCACAGCATTTTTATCCCCTATCTTTTAAAAATTTTGTTAAAGTTCATTTTAACTAATATTTTAAAACACAATAATTGTATATACTAATGAAGTAACATGGTTCAATACATGTATATATTATATAATATTCACATCAGTTTTAAAGTTATCCATTTCCTCACTTATCAATTCTTTATGGTAAAAGCTTTCATAGTCCTTTCTTCTGGCCTTTTGAAATATACAGTATATTATCATTATCTGTAGTCATGCTAATGTACAGTAGCACACCAGAGTTTCTCACTCCTGTCTAACCATAACTAAGTATCTATTTATCAACATTTCCCCATCCATCCCTTCTCTATTTTCCCCAGACTCTGGTAATCACCATTGTATTCTTAACTTTTAGGAGATCAACATTTTTAGATTCCACATATGAGTGAGATTGTGTAGTACTTGATTTTCTGTGCTTGGTTTATTTTAGTTAACAGAGTGGTCTCTGTTCCACTGATGTTGTCACAAGTAACACAATTTTCTTTATGTCTGTGTAGTATTTCATTATGTATATACAACATATTTTCTTTATCCATTTATCAGTTGATAGCTATTTAGGTGGTTTTTGTTTCTTGGCTATTGTGAAAAGTGCTCTAATAAACATGGAAGTGAAGATATCTCTTCAAAATACTGATTCCACTTCCTTTGGATGTATAACCAGAAGAGGAATTGCTGGATCTTCTGATGGTGCTTTTTTAAATTTATTGAGAAAACCTGCTACTATTTTCCATAATGTGTGTACTAATTTACATTCCCACCAGTAGGCTCCAAGCATTGTTTTTCTCCACATCCTCACTAAAACTTGTTATATTTTATATTTTGACATGGTTTTAATAGTGTATTATAGTTATACATAATAGTGTGGTTCATTTTGACATAATCATATATGCCTGGAATATAATTTGCTCCATTTCAGTCCACAGTGATTCTACTTTTCTTCCTCTCCTCCCTCCTCGATTCTCCTTGCTCTCTACTAGTCTTTCTTCTATTTATTTATTATTTTATTAATTGATGCTCTATAAATATACATAAAGGTAGAATTTACTATGGTATATAAGTATATGTACATAGCGTAATCTGGTTAATTCTATTCCACAGTTCTTCCCTTTTCCAATCCTTCTTCCCCTCTCTCGATCCCCTTCTTTGACTGCACTTATCTCCCCTCTACTTTAGTTTGACCTGCCATCCCCCATTTTCCCCTTACTTTGCTTAAGGTTCTGCATTTGAGAGAAAATACTGAATCCTTGTCTTTCTGAGTCTGACTTATTTCACTTAGCCATTCTTATTATAATGAAGTGTTACTTCATTTTAAGTTTGATTTGCATTTTCCTAATTATTAGTGATTTTACGCATGATTACATACACTTGTTGATAGAATTGTTTGTCTAAAATTGGGATACAGATATTAATAGGACTCTGGCTTAAACTTCCAGATTTTAGGCAAAGATTTATATCAAATGAGAAAGCTCTATTTATCTCAATAATACTTTTATATTTAACCTCTTTCACTACTCCTACTTTCCAGCATTATAGTCTAGGCAATTTTCTTGAAAAAAGATACTTTTACCTTCCTTCCCATTGCTGATACTTTTCTTTAATCTTTATAAAGAATGTACAATATTTTAGGAAACGTTTATCAATGTGATTTTCTCAAAAAGTTATTTCTGTGATTACATTAGTTGCAACAGACAAAAGTAAAGATAAATACATGAGTTGACTTAACTCAGGAAGACAGTCTAATTAGAAACTTAATAGGTACTAGGTAGAAATTGACAAGTTTTGCATAAAATTTATCAACTAGACTAACATGCAATATTATCATGAATCAATGAGTAAGTGAATTAATGAATGACTAGAGGAACAGGAAAGAAACAAAGGTGGTTGTTATACTTGTGCTACCTACTAGATTAGCTAAATGGATTATAGAACTACTTCAATTCAAAAAGTATGGTATTTAAATGGGAATAGACACATTAATAACATCAAATTAAGAAGCCAGGAACAGAGGGAGGTGTGTGTGTGTGTGTGTGTGTGTGTGTGTGTGTTAGTGTTATAAAGATGCTATAGTATTAAGGATAGGATATTACAAAAATCGTGTCAAGACAATGACCTTCATGTCTGATCATGATAAAACTTTTGGCTATTGAACAGACATTCCTTTTCTCTTTGGTAGTACTTTCTTAAATTAAGAATTTGAATCATCCTCTAGGCTTTCATTTCCTATGTATATATGATTATGGAGTAAGAACTCTGTCATGCTATTTCTTCCATTAAAATATTAACTTTTAAAATGAGCTTTCATAGTTTTATTGCCATTATAGCTTTTTGAGATAGCATAGGTCAAATAAATTTGAGGCATAATTACTCTCTTTTTAGGTAGATAAAATTCAGAGAACTGTTATTTCTATTGTATAGTTATCTTGCCAAATTAATATATATATATATGTATATAATTTTATACTGTAAAACATAAAAAGTGGATAATCTTATTTTGAGCAGTATTTTCTATTACAATTATTAGTTGCTGTACTGTTTATATGTAGTGCTTTTTATTTTCACAGTCTTTACTTCTGATAATACCTGAGAAGTTTAAAAAGGAAAACAGGTCACACTGAAAATACTTCATTTTTTATTTTCCTACCTACCAAATGGTTTCCAATTGTATAAAATACAGTGTATTTAACAATCAGGGGTAAGAGGAGGGGAAGGAAGGAAAAGTACTAGGGATTGAAGGGGAGCAAATTATGTTATGTGCATATGTCTAAATGAACACCCCATGTTATGCTTTTGCACTAATATAAAAATAAATATTCCCTACTTGTTATAGCATATTTGGAGGATTAATACCTTACTTATTTTGAATTAAGTTGATAAGAGTTGCTATATCATTATTTATTCTATGAAGACAATATTCTTTGCATAAACACATAATTGGTAAAGATATCTTCCAAATTTAGAGATTCAGAGATAGTACAAATTCAACATTTCTTAAAGTTCACATAAAACAAACTATTGAATACTTTTCTATTTAAAATATTAAATAAATTCATGAAGTAATAAATCCATCAGGCTTCAATGTCCCCACCAAGCTCTGTCTCCACATAGCAGAATCTGGCACTTTCAACTGTTTTGTTCTACTTTTTCTGAATAGTAACTTCCTAACCCAAAAAATTTATCACAATTTTTCTTATTCCATTAGACAAAACCTATTGTGTCCATGATAAAAAATATAAGAATATAACTCACACCGCTTCTGATTTCCCATTGTAGTTCATACTCCTTATATTTTTATTTTTTTTACCTTTGAAATTGGAAAAAAGAAACAGACATCAACACTGACTCATTTCATAATTTTTTCTCAGGATTTCCAATTCTCTTTCATGGGTAATAATACATTAATAAGCATACCTTTCCATCCACTTTTAGTATCTTTACTATCTTTCATTTCTTTCTCTCCTTTATCTTTTATTTGTCAAGGCAAATAGGAATTTACTCATTTCAGTAATAATATTTAAATGGCCTATTTTTTTTGTACCGATTTGACAAATTGAAAAGGGTAATTAGATGAATTTCATTCTTACTGGCTCACTATGCAACAAAATACTGTGCTAAAATTGTGTTTTATTTGCATAGGTCCAATCCTGTAATTCTTGTTATCTCATCTCATAGATAACATTTCTAATACCAAGATCAAGTGATTTTTTTACAGTTAAATCAGTCATAATGTATTGTAGTTTGTTTTGCAGTTTAATCTTGATGTTTTTGTTCATCATACTATACCACCCACCCTTGAATTTGTTCTTTTTTCCGTGCTGTTTTCAGATTAGGGATTATACCTTTTTCATAGTGTCACTAATAATTCATATCCTATTATACTTTACTATTGCGATCCATTCTATTTGTAATCTTGAATAAATTATTCTTACCAACATTTGACTGCCCATTTAATTTGCAGCTTTACTTTCTAGACCTACTATAAAGAGACATCATTTTGGAATGTTTTGCTACTTGATTCCTGGTAGAATTCCATCATTTTTTGACTCTTATGTTCTTCTTGCTTCTTGATTTTCATACTCTAGTTGCTTAGAAGACTAGACTCAGAGGAGGTGCAAAGTAACTTTCTTCAACTTTTTAATTTTGAAAATTACCAAACTTTGTCCTCTCTCTTGATGTATAGATTAAATAGACATAAATATAAATTTATATTTTCATTCCTGAGGATTGAACCCAGGGCCTTTTGCATGTGAGGCAAGCACTCTACCAACTGAACTATATCCCTAGTCCAAAACCATATTTTAATAATCACTGACGTAAGACTTTTGAAGACAACCATGCAATTATGCTAGTTACAAGTTTGATTATAGGGCAGTTTTCATTTAATTGTTGGTGACCTATCTCTGGATATTTTATTATTTGAAAACCTTTGGAGATCTTGCCTTTATCCTTGGCATCCTCAAAGTTCATGATACTATGTTAAGCTATGGGGCTTCTTCTCTCATTCACTTTAAAGGCAATGTCAGTAAGGGGCTCTTGGGGGCTCATGCATTTTTTCACCTCTAAAAAAAAGGTTGCCAAATTTAATATTCATTCACTATATATTGTGAAATCTAAGATGGCTTCTATTATTTTCCTTTATAAGTTTTCTTTGCATTTATTTTATTTTATTCTACCCTTTAGGAATGCCTATTAGTTGATTTGTTGGGTGTTTTAATCTTTTCTTGCTCTTTATTTTCCATGTCTATTTGAGTTCTAATTTTATTTGCACCATGTTCAGGGCTCTCAATGGGTCCTGGCTAAATAGTTTCCCAGGAGTAATTTCTCCCCTCTGGTCTCATCTGTGTCAAAATGACTCTTAGAGATGACTTGGTCCTCTGATTATTTTGCAGAGCTCATACAAGATGGATTGCTGAGGCAGCTCAGTGGTATGGGCCAGATAAAGTCTGGGGTCAGATGACCACATGATGGAGAGAATCTCCATCCAGAGATGATGCTCAGAGTTTGAGGTATCTTTCCATTTTTTAATACCTATATTCAGTCAAGATCAGTTACCAATCTTTTTCATAAAATTACTCAGAAGAAGTCCATAAATGACCCATTTATTTTTGCAAGGTAGAAAATAAATATTTGTTGTAAGAATTAAGAAATATTGAATATTGCAAATGGTTGCCAAATTTAATATTCATTCACTATATATTGTGAAATCTTGCATTGTGATAAATAGCTATTTAATTTGTTTTAGGGAATAGCTCTCCTCATAATATTAATAAGTTCCTATTCATTTTCTATATGGTGAATCTTCCCTACCTAGTCATCTCAGGTGCACACTATTTCTCTCTAGAAACATCCTCACAGAAACACCCAAAATAATGCTTAACCAGGTGTCCAGGTATTGATTCCACCTAGCCTGATGCAACTGTCTTGTATACAGCTGAAAATATAATAATTTATTCCCAGAATTCTTCATATAGAGTTCATTTTCTTTGAGAATCATAGTTTCCAGGATTTTAGTAGCTATGATCATAATCTTTCAAGTTTGCGACTTTGGAGATTTTAGACTTCAGGAAGTTTAGACTTTAGGGTGTTTTATTTGGGCATTTCAACATTCAGGATTATGGCTCCAGTAATTTGTCTTTTGAGATTATGATCAGCACCAGTTTTAAGGTATATCAGAGTGGCATCGGTGCTGAGATGACCTTGTGTCGTGGAAATCCCTAAGTCAGGGTTGGAAATCCCCAGGCCAGATTGTGTCAGACTGCTACATGACATAGTATTGGTCTGTAGAGAAATTTGGGTGAGTTTCATGGTTATCTTGAATCTTATATATCCATGATATGCTGCTTTATAGTATACTACAATTAATCTTATGTTTCTACTTTATTTCTGTCTTCTGGAATTTGACTTTTCTCATCTAATGATAGTTCTGACTCTTACTTATAATTGGTTATTTTGTTGTTCTTTATACTGTAAATGTACTGGATCCTTGAGAGAAAACAGAACTCATTTTCTGAGGCTTATTCTCCATCTTATCTGCTTTTCTTTGCTAGACTATTATTTCTGTAAGAGTAGAGACTTCACTTAGTTCAAGGCTGTCTTCTAAAACCTAGAAGAAGACTGACACACAGAAAAGTAGGTAGAAAATAAATATTTGTTGTAAGAATTAATAAATCTTGATTATTGCAACAGTAAGGGTCCCAAGAAGAAATAGATGATACCACAGTTGAAGAGAGTTCAAGGAGAACTTATTTTTAAGGAGATAAATTTGCAGAATACAGCAGAAATCTAGAAATGGGAATAGCAGAGCTGTCATCATCACTAGGACCAGAGACAGAAAGTGAATTTTTTTAACTATTCATAAACAGAGGTAGAGAGTAAGCCTCTTTGAGAGAGAATGAGTGAGATTCTCTTAAGAGAGACAGCTGACTTAATGGTACCCACAGTGTTGAAACAGGAAAATTGTAACTCCTTGCCTTGGCTCTCCCATTTACCAACCTCATCAGGTCTGAGAGATCACCTGAGCCAACAGATATCATCCATACATGCCAGAGTTCCCAGGAAAAATGTGAGGTATAAAGAGGAGAAGAAATTATTTCTGGGTGTTGGACAGAAAATTCCAAGCACCAAGGATAACCATGTTATGTTCCTGATATTAGAGATATTTTTGTTTCTTACTTCTAGTTTCCTTTCAAGTAACTTAATATTTATTATCATTCTCTGAAGCCAAAGTTTCATTCAGACATAAGTAGTCAATTTTGTCTTCAGAGTTTGAAGCCTTCTGCAATTTTGTTATATTAATTTCCTCAGTTATTAATTGCCCTCTCCCTAGATGTTGTATATCAATAAATTTTATAAAATTTGCATGAAAATTAACCCATTTTCTATTTTCCAACATTTCTCTTTGTGTAATCCTTACTTTTCTTAGTGTATCATACACCAGGCATTTTGACTTTGGTCTCTGCCCTCTGAGTGTATCATGTGTAATCATGATACACAAAATATTAAGATTTTTGTCATTGTCATAAATCTTGCCTCAATAAGCAGCACACAGTATATCCTTTCAAGTTTCTGCCCTTTCACTTCCTCTTCTCTCTACCCAGACACTATCCCATCCATTCTCTAACTAATTATGACCCATAATCTTCCAAAACTCAAGTCAAATGTTAGCTCTTTTCTGGACCCACCCTTACTGGCTTGAACAAAGTGATTGTATTTTCCTTTAGTATATTTCTTTAGATTTTCATTTTCCAATGTTTCTGTCTTCCTAATCAGCCTGTTGAAAACATCAAATACCAAACTATATTTTATTCACCTCATTATTCCTAGAACCTAACCTAGCAGATGCCATAAGTTGGAAATATTTCAATTTTGGTTTATGAACTTATTGAAGGTTACCAAAATGTGCAAGTTAGCAAAGAGGGTTATATCTGAATCTAACACTTTTCTAATATATAAACCATCTAGAATTAATGCTTTATATTTTATATAAAATGGCACATTGCAAACAATTTGCCCATTGAGGAAAATATTTAGGATATTTTGTTGATATATACAGATACTTGGTTTCTGGGAAACATGATTATTTCTGCCTTTTGCTGGTATGAATATTTAAGTAAGTGGTAATCAAACATTCTTGTAAATGGCAAGAAAATACATACTTTAGGCTTTGCATTACATAGGGTTCTTGTAGCAACTACTCAAAAATACTGTTCTAGCATGCAAGCAGAATCTAACCCAGAAGATGTCATCAATAGGAAATTTAAATGTTCTTTTGTGAATTTAGTAAAAGTTACTAAAATGCCCAAGCTACCAAATAGGCTTCATTTTCTAGCATGAAACAATACTTGAGTCAGTAGCTGTATTCCAATAAAATCTTACTTACAGATTGAATTTGCACCATTGGTTATGACTTGCCAACTACTGATTCAAGATATATATTTTGAAAATGAAAAATAATTCTGACACATCGTGTTACTTGGATCAGCTAAAATAAAATGGGGTATTACTTTTGACTTCCAAAAGACAGCTCCAACCTGATGTGATTAAACTTCCGTGCAAAAGACACAAAGGATCTTAAGGAGGTGTATTCTATGGGACAAAGCTATAATCTTTGACTATAGTGTCTCATACAATTAAGTAGATGCAAATAGTCATATTGCTCAAAGATGGTTTGTTTGTGATGTGTCCCACAGCTTTTACATATGTTTCCTTCAGTGATATGTGTAATTTATTCCTCTTAAAGTGTTAACAGAGCTCTCCAATAAGATTGCAGGTCCATCACAGTGTAGCTCATCTCTCTCACAAACTTTAAGACCAATTATAGTGACAAACTCATAAAGCTGCTTTTATATCCAGGTCAAGAGATTGTATTTCTGAATTTGGGTAGACTTTACTGTTTTCTGTTCTAAGAAAGTGTGTTTCCTATCCTTATCATCACCTTAATAGCTGGAGATGTTTTCCCAGGGAGTTTGAGTAAAAAAATATCACTTTCCTCATTGTCATTGTCATCATCATCATATTTTGTCAATATTGATATTTTGTGGTCTAGTAGGTTGAGCAAAAACTGAAGTCATTTTTTAATTCCTGAGAAATCCATATATCATATTACTTGGGTCTTATTTTCACCTTAACTTTATGTTAATAGTAAAAAATAGAAAATAATTTTCTATTGTAAGAGTTAAAACAAGAAGGCAGAAAAAGTGGTTTTAAAAAAGTGATGGTGAAATAGTCCTGTGAAGAAGTAGCCTTGGTTTATTATCTTTATTGCATATTTTTGCACGATAAATTCCACCTGGTAATAAAAGTAATCTTTTTTTTTTAATTTGGGGAATTTTGAAAATTTAAAAATATGTCAAAGATATCACATAAAATATTTATAAAATATTCATTGCTCCCATCAAATAAACAATGTAGACTTCTTCATGGTATAAAATTAAGAATATTGCCTAATATTGATAACTCCCCTACTTCCTTATGGAAAATAAGTTAAAATGTGCTAATTTCTTTCTCATTCCATTTGTAAGCATAATTTATTACAAAATATTTTGATATGAAAATATGACTTGAATTTATGCTATTAGATGAAAGGGAACCTTATCACTTTGTGTAAATGAGAAATGGTAACATTTACTACTTTTGAAAAATATTATATATTGTTAAAATAGTAAAAACATTGAAAAGGAGGGTATTGGCAGTACTTTTTATACCTCTCCTACTAGGAAGTCAACTTTTGAAATGAAAATAGTTGTAATACATTATTAAATTTAACAAAGTGTATAAAAGCAAATTATTTAAAATTTTACTTTTTCAAATCATTTCCTTAATTTACTGAGTAGAAATTTCATTCATATAAGGTAAATATCTATTCGTAAAACATTCATTCCAGATGTAGGGTCTACTTATATGACATTCATCTTTTCATTGTGTTAATAGCAACAAAACCAAAAATGGTAGGTCATTTAAGAAACATTTACAATAGTCATTCCTCACACTTAACACCATTTATGTTGCAACTTTTGACCCTTATTATGGAAGTATTGCTATTCTCTGCCCCCCACTTTAGGATGAAGAAAGTGAATAGTAAAGGAATTCATTCATTAATCAAGCTAACACAATTACAGTTAGAAATAGGATATGAACTTAGATTGTATAGATCTATGTGTCATTGACTGCTAGGACAACATACTGCTTGTAGATATTTCTACCTAAAATATTATCCATAACCAGATAAAGCTAGGACTAATTGAAGTAATGAGGTAAGTATAAGGACTGCTATGTGAAAATATATTCTTTAATTAAGGATTTGATATTCTGGAAGATGATGGCTGAAACATAATATATGACTAATTGACCAAAATTACTAAGAGTAGGATCAAAGTGATAAGGTCCACTTGAGGTCAAAATTAAAAGATGATTCTTCACCTTTTATGAGTGATCATGTATTACCTAACTTAGATACATGCCCCAATAGACTTTGACATCCATGATGTATATAGATGAGGAAAATTCATCAAGTTTCATGTCAACTAAATATAAGCACATCATCTCTTAAATGTTCCACTCTGTTACTGTGTTTAATTTTTAAAATACATTTTGTATTTGTAATAGATGTCATTGTATTTGAATGTGTGTGATATATTAATACATAAAACTATAATCAGTTAGCACTGACCCATTGGTAAAAATAACAGTAAAGATTGTAGGTAATTTAGTAGAATATTTACAATTATCATTCCCCATACTAGACATCATTTATGTGTATTACCTGACACAACTACCTCATTGTAGGCTGTATAAAGTTAAAAAGATAAATGTTGGCACCTGTTTAATGAATATTAAACTTGATACAAGAACATTTATTTGGTAGTGGGGATTGAATTCCGAGCTTCATACATGCTAGGCAAGTGCTCTATCACTGAGCTACATCCCCAGCCTTTTTTTTCCCCAAGAGGCCCTTGCTAAGTTGCCCAGTCTTGTCTGGAACTTGTGATCCTCCTTGTTCAGGCTCCAGAGTGCCTGGGATTACAGGCATATGTCAATATACCTGGCAAGATTGGATTTTTCTTAATCAATGTTAGTCATACAAGTTTTCATTCTTGGTGTATTTTAAATCCTAACAAGAAAGAAAGTTAGTCTTAAGGTGATTGTCATTTAATAGTTCATACACAGAGGACAAATGTTTTAGCTGCATTTTTTAAAGTCATGTAGAAGCTGAATATCAATTGGTGCTTAAGAACATAACTGCATAAAACTGCAGCTTTCCTTCCCTTGGTAGTACTTTCGTTTCATCCTTTGTTTCATACATTTCTTTACATAGACCTATTTAAAGCATTTGGGATTCATTCATAGTTGATGTACATGTGTAACATTGCTATTAATGGCAATCAAGACAAGAATATTCCCTCTTGTCAAATCCACAGAGAAAAGCCAAATCGCTTTGACAGCATAAGAGAGACCAGCTGTAAATTTTATATTTGCCTAAATGGTAACAGAAAAGCAAATAAAAGGGAAAAGGCCCAGTTTGTATTCCCTTGAAACAAATCTACTGGATTTTTAGTATTTATGATGAATCTTAAATATAGATTTTTCTATTTCTAAGCTACTGTATTCCTCTTTTAAACAGAAAGATAAATCCTCTTTTGATAAATGTTTTGTGTTCTGTAGAAAATTTTCTGCACTTAACCAGATTTCTTCAGAGGTAGCCAGTATCAAAGAAGGAATAATAAGTCACTGCCATTCTTCCTAGGATTGGCATCCAATCCCCAACTTTGTGAAGCTACCAACCTGTTGGAAAAGACAATATTTACATGCAAACAGCCTTCACAGAGGGACGTGTATAGAAAGTGCTGACAGAATGATATGAACACAACATGGAGCCAAGTGTTATAAGGAGACCGTATTTCAGCAGTAAGAAGCCACTAATTTTCTTAATATAATTCAGCATACACTTCTGTTAAAAATGGCAGCATATTCCTGCCTGAATGTTTGACTTCTAAAATCCTTCATTTCACTGTTCTTTCATGCTCCCAGGCTGAGGGAGAAGTATCTGCTGGCAGCAGATTTCAGCCTCTGCTATCAATAGTTTACTAGAAATGTCAAACATTGAATGTCAAGAAAGAATGGACAGTGATGCAGGTATCTTTCTGTCTTCATACTACTGTTTCCCAAGATTACTTTGCTTTATTTTCAGATATGGAGCATGTAGGCTACACATAATTTTCAGAATATTTTTTTCAGGGAAAATATCTTAGTAATAAAATATATCTAACATAGCAAGTTATTCTCATTGCCCTCTATACTCTGGCACTTATAACAGACCTCTGAGAGAGAAGACCCCATCAAATGAAGAAATTACCTCAATTATACTTCATTATTGTTATTTCTTTATTTCTGTTATTTGCATCATCTATTATCATTGTGCATTGACCATCTACAACATTCACCTGTATATTATATGAAAACCACTTGTATCTTATCATTACATAATCAGTATATAGCATAATGCTCAAAATATAAGATTTAATCAACAAATATCTCTTGAATGAATGTTTTTGGCACTTTGAGAATGAATTCTATTAAGACAATATTTAATTTTTACAAATGCTTTATATGATATATTAGAGGAATAGGATGCTACATATATATTATAGCCACAGGAAATTTGCACCTAAAATTAATCACTGTAGAAGGTCGTACCATATTATTATTATTATTACAGGTACATAGCAACTTCTGTTTGATTTTTTCTAGTAAAATTAAATAATAGCAAGTATTGTTCTTGCATAATAATTTTCTACACAAATTTAAAATTATCAAGCATATAGCACACATTTTTCCATAAACCAAATCATTCTTATTCATTTTGTCTTTCTTCAAAAATATGAATTTAGACTCTTTTTCATCCTAAAATTTTTATATTCCTGAAAATACCTAATGCTCTCTCACAGAATATGGCTTGGTATCTAATTGGTACTTAATAAATACTTAACTGTCTCCCACAACTAAGAGATACTGCCAACAAGTTTTTGGCAAGCCTTGGATTCTGTCAGTTTATGGTTGAAATCCCTGACAGAAGCCCAAAGCACTGATTATCTGTGGTGTTGACTAAAAAGAGAGCAAAGTGCTTTAGGTCGTAGGCATGCATGTGCGTGGCAGAATTGGCATTCTGTTTGAAAATGTATCTGACACATATTCTTGCTTAGATGCAGAGATGTGGAGATCCTTTCCTGTGGATGTGGACTGTAGGGGATCCTTGTGGAAAGTAATTACTTGATTGATGGATAACCAGACACAGTCAGTTAGTTAGGCTATAGGCACTGTTGAGGATTTTCCAGCTCCTTTTAGACTTAGACACTCTAAAGGGATGTGGTATGTTTGCTGTTGTTTTGAGGTTTTTTTAGGAAATTTGATTTAGCAGCAGTAAAGCCTTGTTTTCAGTGTCAGTACTTTTCGTATCCCATAGTAATATGGTATTGCCTGAGGTCATGTACTAGCCATCTCCTCCTTTATTTCCTTTATTTTCCAAATTGTATTGGTTCTTTTCAGTTATACATAATTATAAAAGCATGGAACATAATTTATTCTAATTCAGTCCACTGTACTTTCCCTTTCCTTCTCCTCCCTCCCCTTGTTCCCTTCCCTCTACACTACTGATATTTCTGCAGTTTACTTAGTTTTTTTTAATTAGTGTCTTGTGGATGTACATGAAAGTGAGATTTACTGTGCTATGTTCATATATGTACATAAAAGTTAGGTCAGATTCATTCCACTGTCTTTCCCTGTTCCATCTCTCCTCCCTTTCCTTCATTCCCTCTTGTCTACTCCACTGACCTTTCTTCTATTCTTTTTCTTATCCCTTCTCTATTTTAGATTAGCTTTTGTATATTTCTTAATTCTCTCTTCTTAAAAAGCCATGTGGAATCCCAATCATACATATAAAGTTTGGGCTACCTACCTGTAATAATCTGTACACAAAGGTCCATTGGTTTCCTTCCCCACTTCTGGTTGGGGAAGCTAGGAAGGGTATCTTTGTCCTCTTTTTCACTGTAGTTGGAGTTGCTAAACAGCTACTATTGAGAGGACATATTCTGGCTATTTTTTCCTTCTATCTTACAGCATACTGATTAGGCTGCAATTTTCTGTGCAGTTGAGATCAGGGTTTGAACTAATTCATTTCTCTTAAATGAGTTCAAATTCAAATTTAAATTTGATAGCATTGATAATTTTTAAATAATCATTATTTATAATAATCATACAATAAAACTCAAAAATAATAACACAATAAAACAGATAAGCTGTACTCTACTTTCTATTCATTTTGGAGAAAATTAGCAACTATGGAACTTTGATTTCAGTCCCTTC
This sequence comes from Marmota monax, assembly GCF_021218885.2. Classification (NCBI taxonomy): domain Eukaryota; kingdom Metazoa; phylum Chordata; class Mammalia; order Rodentia; family Sciuridae; genus Marmota; species Marmota monax. The sequence goes on from NW_026694772.1 coordinate 56,835, forward strand.
TGAGACTAAAATTTGAGCATTTTTCTCAAAATAGACCCAAACTATTTACTTATATTCACTTTGCAGTCCCTTTTTCAATTTAAAAGGACTCTTGAAAGATTTATTAAAGAATAACAAAATCCTATTGTGACTTGTGCTGCTATAAACATTGATGTGGCTGTGTCCCTCTAGTATGCTGTTTTTAAGTCCTTTGTGTATAAACCGAGGAGTGAGATAGCTTGGTCAAATGGTGGTTCCATTCCAAGTTTTCCAAGGAATCTCCATATTGCTTTCCAGATTGGTTGCACCAATTTGCAGTTCCACCAGCAATATAAGAGTGTGCCCTCTTCCCCACATCCTCGCCAACACTTATTGTTGTTGTATTGTTAATAGCTGCCATTCTGACTAGAGTGAGATGAAATACTTACACTCTTCAGTAGATGAATGGATAAAGAGAATGTGGTATATATACACAATGGAATACTACTCAGCATTAAAAGCGAATAAAATCATGGCATTTGCAGGTAAATAGATGGAGTTGGAGAATGTAATGCTAAGTGAAGTAAGCCAATCCCAAGAAACCAAATGCCAAGTGTCTTCTCTGATATAAGGATGCTGATTCATAATGTGGATGGGGGGATGGAGCATGGAAGGAATAGATGAAATTTAGATAGGGCAAAGGGAAGGGAGGGGAAAGGAGGGGGCATGGAGGTAGGAAAGATGGTGGAATGTGTTGAGAGCCACAGCCGAAGGGGCCCCAGCAAACTTCCAGCTGCCAGCAAACTTCCAGCTGCCGGCTGATGATTGGCTCACAGCGGCCCCAGCAACATCTAGCTGATTGGCTCCTCTGCGGTGATGCTCATTGGGCTGTTTCCCTGCCCTTTCAGACCACGGAGCTGCTCATTGGGGGACTTTTTTGGCTCCGCCCACGTGACCCAGCCAATCGGCCTCAAGAGCAGGAGGATTGTGGGAGGTGGAGAGAAGCTTGTGTGGGAGAGAGAGGCTTGTGGAAAGCCGGTGGTGGCAGTTGAGGCTCTGAGGGTTTTTCCTCAGAGGCTGTTTTGTTTGGCGTGTGTGGTTCTAAAAATAAAGTTAGTTTCTTTTGACAAGTGGCTCCTGATTGTGCCCAGCCAGACTGCGGCATTTGGTGGCTCGCACGGGAAGTGACTGAGGGTAAGTGAAACTGCTCGCCCCTGAGGGCAGGGCGAGAGGATGGGTAGCCATTTTAAGATTCCTCTTTTATTTTGCTTCACTTTTGTTTTAAGTTGCCTGTCCCTGGAGATGAGTGAGACGGAAGAAAAACCGCTCACATCTGAGGAAAAACTATTTACGTCTGAGGAACAGATAGGGAGAAAGGACGGATGCACATGTCAGGAGGATAGAAAGGCTATAATGACTTTTTGTTGTTCCCTTTTTATTTCATTCTGTCTCGGTTTTGTTTGGCGTCATCTTGTTGGGTTGTATTATAGTAGAAATACAGGATCAGAAATTAGTAAAAAACAAACTGAAAGAGTGTTAAGTAAATTGTTAGAGGAAGGAGGCATCTCAGTAAAATCAAGAACAATCAGGGCATACGTTGATACAATACAAAAATGTAGCCCATGGCTTTTTAAGGAGGAGTTGTTAAATATATCACAATGGAACCATCATGGTGAAGATTTAAAAAGAATAGAAAAGAAAAGCCCAGGGACTCTGCCAGATGGCACATTGCCATTGTGGACATTCATATCTTGTTTGCTTAGTCCAAAGCCTTCAGTTCAGACAATGGTAGAGGAAGGAGAAGACATAATGATTCAAGTAAAAGAGAAGGTCTCTCAAGCTAGTCAGACAGAGGAAAAGATTCAAGTAAAAGAGAAGGCCTCTCAAGTTAGTCAGACAGAGAAAGAAAGTGTAAAACAGAAAAAGCCATCAGGGGGAAAGTTACAACAGGAGACTGCTACTAACACCTTTCTATCACCAGAGGGTGTAAGTGTCCAACCAACAGCACCACCTCTACAGGAGACTGCTACTAACACCTTTCTATCACCAGAGGACGTAAGTGTCCAACCAACAGCGCCACCTCCATATGCTGGGAGGCCCCCAACCCCCGCAGTTGATAGTTGGGATCCTGAGACAAGATCTCAAATATTAACATGCCCTGTATTTGAGGCAGGAGGGCAGCGATTTTACCAAGTTTTAAATTTCAAAACAGTGAAGCAGCTAAAAGAGGCTGTAACAACCTATGGTCCTCAAGCACCCTTCACTGTAAGCATGGTCGAATCCATTAACAACTTGGACATGACGCCAGCAGATTGGGCTAATATGTGTAAAGCTGTGCTAAATGGAGGACAATACCTGTTATGGAAGGTTGCCAACGAGGAATTTTGCAAGGAGACGGCTAGGCGAAATGCAGCAGCTGGTTATCCTCAGAGAAATCTAGATATGTTGTTAGGAAAGGGACCTTATGAGGATCAGCAGCAACAAATTGCATATGATCCTGGCGTATACGCACAAATTGCTGTAGATGCAATTAAGGCATGGAAGACTTTACAAGGACATGGAGGTTTACAAGGTCAATTATCTAAGGTAATACAAGGAGCTAATGAACCTTATGCTGAATTTGTAGATAGGCTTATTCAAACAGCTACCAGAGTTTTTGGGAATACAGAACAAGCAATGCCATTACTAAAACACCTGGCTTATGAGCAAGCGAATCGTTGGTGCAGAGATATCATTAGACCATGGAAACATGAAGATTTAAACACATATATTAAATTATGTAGAGACATTAATGAACAAGAGCAAGTCGTGGCAGCTGCAGTAAAACAGGCTTTAGATGCCAGGCCAAGAACATGCTACAATTGTGAACAAACAGGACATTTAAAAAGGAATTGCCCCATTGGAGGAGGGTTTAACAAAACTAGGTATCAAAGGAGTAGAATACCAGGTATTTGCCCACGATGCCGTAGAGGGAGACATTGGGCTAATGAATGCCGTTCTCAAACCACCATAGAGGGTACTCCATTATCAAAAAACGAACAAGGACCAGGTGTTTATCCACGATATCGTGGAGAAAGGCATCGGGCTCCATTGCCAAAAAATGGACAGGGGGGCCCAATGCTCCGGGGCCCAAAACCACAAATATACGGAGCACTGGAGGAACCCAGCAACCCCATCAGGGTAGTGCCCAGGACACATTGTCCATCAGATCCCTCATCAGACAAACCAGAGGGAGCGCAGGGTTGGACATCTGCGCCTCCGCCAGAGCAGTACTAACTCCAGAGATGGGAGTTCAAATCATTCCCACAGGGGTGAAAGGACCTCTTCCCAAAGGAACAGTAGGCTTATTATTGAGACGCAGCTCTTCTACTCTAAAAGGACTTATGATAAGTCCTGGGGTAATTGATCCCGATTATGAAGGTTAAATAAAAATTATAGCCAGTTCTCCAAAGGGTATATCAGTAATTTCACCAGGAGATAGAATAGCACAGTTACTAATAATACCCAGCCTACATGATAAATTTTCCAGTCGTACTGTAGAAAGAGGTTCCAAGGGATTAGGCTCCACAGGTGTAGATTGGGCTATAATTTCTTTAAATTTAGATTCTCGCCCCATGCTAAAACTAAATATTCAACGACATGAATTTAATGGGCTACTGGATACAGGTGCAGACCTTAGCATCATCTCTCGTCAAGAATGGCCAAAACATTGGCCATTACAACAAGCCACTCAAACGCTTCGAGGCCTAGGAGTGGCAACTAATCCCCATAGATGTGCAATGGTATTAGATTGGAAGGATCCTGAAGGATGTGAAGGAACTATACAGCCATATGTATTGGATCATCTTCCTATAAATTTATGGGGACGAGATGTCCTAGATCAATTAGGTTTGACATTAACAAATAACATCAACCAAAATGCACCCACTATTATGACTAGACAAGGTTTTAGGAAAGGAAAAAGATTAGAAAAACAAGAACAAGGTATAGCAGCACCAATACAAATAGATCAAGGAACAGACAGACATGGGTTGGATTTTCAGAAAGGGCCACTGAGACAATAAAAATTACTTGGAAATCGGAAAGACCAGTATGGGTTCCTCAGTGGCCCCTGACTAAAGAAAAGATACAAGCAGCCCATGACCTGGTCAAACAACAATTAGCAGAAGGACATATACAACCTTCTGTATCTCCCCATAATACTCCCATTTTTGTCATCAAAAAGAAATCTGGTAAATGGAGATTATTGCAAGATTTAAGAGCCATTAATAATGAGATGGTTATTATGGGACCTGCTCAATCAGGGATTCCTCAGTTGTCTGCTTTGCCAAAAACCTGGTATGTTTTAGTTATAGATATTAAAGATTGTTTTTTTTTCAATTCCAATTCATCCTGAGGATAGTCCACGTTTTGCATTTACTATCCCTGCACTGAATCATGAAGGTCCTGATCAGAGATATGAATGGAAAGTACTCCCTCAAGGGATGGCTAACAGCCCAACTATGTGTCAAATTTATGTTAACAAAGTAATCCAGCCACTTAGAAATCAAAATCCTGAACTACAAATATTTCACTATATGGATGATGTATTATTAGCACACAAAGATAAAAACACATTGCTAGAATGTTATGCCACACTTACAAACTTATTAAAAAATTATAATCTAGGGATAGCAATAGATAAATACAATTAAATTTTCCAATTAATTATTTAGGAGTTCTATTATACCCAACCATGGTCCGTCCACCAAAAATTCAAATACGAGTAGATCAACTCAAATCACTTAATGACTTTCAAAAGTTATTAGGAGACATAAATTGGATAAGGCCTTATTTAGGTATACCAACAGGAGAGTTGGGACCTTTATTTGATATCCTAAAAGGTCCATCAGATCCAAATTCACCCCGAATGTTAACGCCTGAAGCAAGAAAGGCATTAAAAATCATTGAAACATATATGGAAAATATGCATTTGGATAGAATTGATATAAGTTTGCCTTTATTATTTATTGTACTACCAACAAAAAATATTCCTACAGGAGTATTTTGGCAAGAAGGTCCATTATTATGGATACATTTATCTTATTCTCCTAACACTATTCTTACTAGGTATCCTGAGGCTGTAGGACAGTTAATACTCAAAGGAATAAAAGCAGCAAAGGGAGTGTTTGGAATTTCTCCCAATAAAATTATTACTCCATATACTATGAATCAAATTGATGAGTTAGCTAATGAGTTAAATACTTGGGCAATAATCATGTGCAAATCTAATGTTTCATTTGATAACCACTTACCATCTAATCCTTTATTGTCTTTTTGGTCATTGCATCCTGTAATTTTTCCAAAAATGACAAGAAAAACACCTATCATGAATGCTCCAAATATATTCACTGATGGGTCAAATAATGGTACAGCAGCAGTAGTTACCCCTGATCAAACTTTTACATTTTTAGTACCCAAACAATCAGCTCAAAAGGTAGAGCTTAATGCAGTTTTACAAGCTTTTGTGATGTTTAAAGATTCTGTATTTAATTTATTTTCTGATAGTCAGTATGTAGTTAATGCTATAGTATCTCTTGAAGATGCTGGTAGGATTTCCCCTTCTTCTACTGTTTTCTCTTTGCTTTCCACTATACAAAGTCTAATCTGGGACAGAAAAGATCCATTCTTTATAGGACATATCAGGGCACATACAGGATTGCCTGGAGCCCTTAGTTTGGGCAATGATTTAGCAGATAAAACTACACATGACATACATATTTTCTCTACACTAGAAGAAGCTATAAATTTTCATAAAAAGCTCCATGTCAATGCTAATACTTTATAAAAGCGTTTTAAAATAACTAAGGAACAAGCTAGACAAATAATAAAACAATGTCAAAATTGTGTGACCTTTTTACCACAAGTTAATCTTGGAGTCAATCCTAGAGGATTGATACCTAACCATATTTGGCAGATGGACGTCACACACTTGCCAGAATTTGGAAAATTAAAATATTTGCATGTTACAGTTGATACTTCTTCTGGATTTTTGATGGGCTCCCTTCATGCCGGAGAAAAAACTAAAGATGTTATAGCTCATTGCTTACAAAATTTTGCCACTGTGTGTGTTCCAAAACAGTTAAAAACAGATAATGCCCCTGGTTATACTTCTACCTCTTTTAAACAATTTTGCTCAACATTTGGCATTACTCATATAACAGGAATCCCATACAATCCACAGGGACAAGGCATAGTTGAAAGAGCTCATCAAACTATTAAAATGTACTTATTAAAGCAAAAAGAAGGAATTGGGAAGGGGTATATATTCCCCAAAGATAAACTTAAAATAACCCTTTTTACTCTAAACTTTTTAAATTTGGATTCATCAGGACTTAGTGCTGCGGAAAGGCATATGTGTCCAAAAAATGTACATAAGCCCAAGGTACTTTGGAAGGATATTCTAACAGGACAATGGAAAGGTCCTGACCCAGTAATTGTCTGGAGTCGGGGGTCTGTTTGTGTGTTTCCACAGGGAGAACAGCAGCCGATTTGGATTCCAGAGAGATTAACCAAGGTCCTGACCCAGTGATTGTCTGGAGTCGGGGGTCTGTTTATGTGTTTCCACAGGGAGAACAGCAGTCGATTTGGATTCCAGAAAGATTAACTAAAGCGATTTCTACAGACCAAAAAGAAGATGATTTGGCTCAAATCCATAACAAGCTAGTATTGGTAAAGTGCTTTTAAGTATCTGGTAGAATAAACAATCAGGAATGAGATGGACGTCATTACCCTAAGTACATGTAAATATGTACATGTACTTGAAAGTACATGAAAGTACACAAGTACATGAAAATATGAATGGGGTGATTCTACTTTGTATACAACCAGAGACATGAAAACTTGTGTTCTATTTGTGTAATATGAATTGAATTCCATTCTGCTGTCATATATAACAAATTAGAAATAAATAAAATTTAAAAAGAATGACAAAATTCTAAAATTCTTAATGATTCATACCTGAGTTTTAAAATTAGAATTAGGAGAAAGAGAGGATTAGAAGTTGAGGAATTTTAATTTTTATAATGTATAAAAATGTCCATATTATAATTTTATTGTGAGCCCATATAACTTCCTAAAATCAAAAATAATTACAGGAATATTGAAAACTATCAGTGCTTCCTTCCCTCATTCACTCACTCATTCATGCATGCCTTCACTTACTCAACTCATATTTAGTGGGTGCATAATAATTACAGCTCTGGTGAAACAAAAGAAAAATAAAACATAATCTTTGTTACCAAGTATTTAACAGTTCACAGAGGAAACATATGCATCAATGATTATAGTACTGTGGTATAAAATCTGAGAATCTTTACCGTGTGGTTGTTAATAATGTAGACTCTCATATTACCTGGATTTGAATCCTGACTTGAATATTTACTAGCTAACATATTTTTGGATTATTATTAAATCTCTGTGTTCCATTTGCACCATCTGAAAAGTGGGAATAATTAAAACATCTACCTCACTGTGTTGGTGGGTAAATTAAACAAGCTAGTATTGGTAAAGTGCTTTTAAGTATCTGGTAGAATAAACAATCAGTAAGTAGTAACTATTTATCCTGGAAGTAAAAATAAAGAGCACACAAACCACATCTTGTTAGTGAGGAGAAAATTAGAATGGGGTTTATTAGCAGTGAGGCTAAATTAAATACTCAAGAATATTCATAGAGACTTTCTAGATGAAGAAAGATTGGATTTCTGCTGAGCTTCCGAGCCAGCATCAGTCTGCTAGAAGGTTTTGTTTGGTTTGCTCAGTGTTTACCATTTGTAAATATTGTTTTCAGATATTTATTTATCATGACATTTTACATAAAAATCAGATCTTGAAAAGTTGAGAATTTTTAAACATGGGCTCAGATGGCAGCAGGTAGACAGAGCTATAGGATAACTTTCTAAGGTCCTTAGGTGAAGCCTTTTCTCTTTATTTCACCAGCACACTGTGGACTCCTGACACTGAGACACTAAGGAAAAGTACTTGGGCTACTGCTTTCCTTTCATGTTGCCTCCTTCACATATACACTGAACTATTTGGGTTTTTGACCTGTGATGAAGAGAATCCTATGGGGAGTAAATTAAGAAGTAAGCCAAGATCAGATCATGGTAGTTTTTCGAATTATTTATAAGATACTGTCTCATTGTTTTAAAAAATGGGTAATCATTTTGCAGTTTTACCAGAAAGGTATAAGAGCCCACTTGTCCCACATCTTCAATATCATTTGGTATTTCCAATAGTCAAAATGTTAGCCTTACTACTATATGTGTAACATTTTCATATCGTGGTTAGTTATTTCACCAATGGCTAGAGACTTTGAGTGTCTTTCCATGTTATTAGTACCCATTAACATATTTTGTGAAGTACCTGTTTAAAGCATCTGTCTATTTAAACATAAAATGGTTGCTGATAAGGAGGGACAGGAAAAGGAAAAAACGGTGGAATGAATCTGACCAAACTTTCCTATGTACATATATGAATACAGGACAATGATCTTTACTTTTATGTATACCTACAAGGCACTAATCTAAAAAAAAACATGTATAAATAAATGGAAGAAAGAGCAGTAGAGGAAAGGGAACAGGGAGAGAAAGACAAAGGCGAAATACTAGGGACTGAATTAAAGCAATTATATTCCATGATAGTAAAATTATATAAAAATGAACCCTAAAATTACACATGACTTAAATGAACTAATAAAAAAGATAATTGCTCATAAATGAATTTAGCAAAATTTCAGAATATGAAGTCAACTTGAATTTATATTAACTATTTTTAATAAAGCTACTTCAGCCTAAAAAATTACACACACACACACACACACACACACATACACATATCATATATCATTCTAGTCAATATACTTTTTAATTTAATGTTTTATCTCTTCTCTGACCCATCCATAATTTAGAAGTGTTTATCAATTTCCAAATATTTTTGAATTTTCTATGTTTATTTTTAATTTAATTAGGTTTAGGAAACATACTTTATATAATTTAATTGTTTTAAATATTATCTGGATTTGTTTTATGGATCTGTATGTTTATCTGCTATGTATCATATATACAAACTAAGTATGTTTTTAGTTGTATATGGGTAGAATACCTTTGTTTAATTTATTTTTATATGGTGCTGAGGATTGAACCCAATGCCTCACATATGCCAGGCAAGTAGAGCCACAACTCCAGTCCCAAACTGTATTCTGATGATGTTGCATTTGAGTTCTATAAATAATCAAATCAATGGGTAAATAGTTTAGTTTCTTTTTATTGTGTATATTTGCTGTAATTTTTGCAGTACTGGGAATTGAACCCAAGTCCTTGGCATGGTAGGCAAACACTGCCCCTCTTGGCAATATCCCTACAACTTGAATTTTTCATAGTTACATTAAATACTGCAAGAGGGACATTGCAATATATAATTCTTATTTTGGAATTATTGGTTTATTTGTTTAATTATGTCATTTTTTGCTTCATGCTTTTATTTTAATGAAATATTCCTCATTATCTTTGGTTGTAGTTTGTGTCTTGAATTTTATTTTAAATATTTTAATACAACTACTTCATATGACTTTTATGGCATGTAATGTTCTATCAATTAAGTTTCCACCTATTTGTCACTTTATATTTAAAGTGCATTTTTTTTGTAGTTAGCAAGGTAGGTCTCCTTTTATAAAACCTTTTTCTTAAAATCTCACTTTTTATTTAATTCTTAATATTAAATATAATATTTATATAATTTGGCTTTCATCTACAATTTTTTATATTTATTTTTTAGTTGTAGTTGGACACAATACCTTTATTTCACTTATTCATTTTTATGTGGTGCTGAGGATAGAACCGAGGGTCTCGCACATGCCAGGTGAGCGCTCTACCGCTGAGCCACAATCGCAGCCCTCATCTACAATTTTGTTTGCCCTTTATTCCCTCTTTTCCCCATTGTTCCTTTCCTCGCCTCTACTTTCATTTTTATTTTTCTTAGAAATGTATTTCAATTTTCCTGTTTTTAGCCATATTTATATTCATCATTATTTTAGAGAGTGTTCTGAGAATTAAATATTTAAATTTTACTCTTCTGTTATGCTATCTAGTTTACCACTTCATATGTATTATACATACTGCAGCCCTATAGGTCCATATATCTCTGGTCCTTATTCTAGATTCATCAACCAATGGCTCATGCTCAAACTTCCTATTTTATAAATAAAGTTTTATTTGAGCACAATCATATCTTTCAACTTTCATATTATCTGTGACTGATTTTATGGCACAGTGGCAGTTCAGTAGTTACAACAGAATCCTTATAGCCTGCAAAACCAAAGATATTTCTTATCTCACATATTACTTTTTATATGAGTTATATTTCTAAATATTTTAAAGTTCACTAAAAAATGTAGTAGTATTTTCTATAAATAGAGTTGAGAGTAAAAGAAAGCAAATGGTCATTTGCATATACCCAATTTTGGTGATTTCTATTTCTCATTTTTTTCTGAGCACCTGAATTTCCATCTGGTATTATTCCATTTCAGCATGTAGACCTTTCTTTAGCATTGCTTATAATTTATATCTTCTTGTAACAAATTATTTTATTTACTTTTTAAATAAATATTTGTTTAGTCTGACAGTATGTTTTCATTTTACTATGAATACTGAAGTATATTTTATAGAATACTGTTTATGTAGAATTCTGTGTTGATATTTTTGTTTACTTACATTTTGATGTACTTTGTTATCCTCTGTTCTGACATCTATACTGTTCAGTGGAAAAGGTAGCTATTAATTAAAATTTTCCTGCCCTACCTATAAGGCAGTGGGTTTGAATTTTTCCTTCCTCATTTCAAGATTCGCTGGGTTTTTTTTAATTTATTATTTTCAGTTATACATGACAGTAGAGTATATTTTGACATATTTATACAATCACGGAGCACAGATTTGCTCTTTTCTCTATCTTTCAGTCACTTTTTTTGTGTTCTTTATGCATGTTATATTTGTAAATTTCTACCTTCAGTCAAATATGAGAAACTTTGGGAAATTATTCCTCCTGACACTTTTTCTACAATTCATCTATTTGAGGAATTCCAATTATATGTTGAAGAGAATATTTAGTAGTAACTTACCAATCTGTGAGACTCTTTATTTTTAAATATTTTTATTAGTGCATTGTAGTTATATAGAATATTGGGGTTCATTTTGACATAATCATAGATGCATGGAATATAGTTTGCTCCATTTCAGTCCCCAGTGCTTCCTCTTTCCTTCCCCTCCTCCCTTTCCCTGTTCCCTTCCTCTGCCTTACTGGTTTTCCTTCTATTTATTTAGCAGATTTTTTTTATGTTGGTGCCTTATATATATGCATAATGGTGGAATTCACTGTGTATATTCATATGTATACATAGAATAATTTGGTAAATTTCATTTCACAGTTCCTCCCATTTTCCACCCTCCAACCTCCCCCTCTATCCTCTTCCTCTCCCCCACTGATCTCACTTCCATTTTCCTAAGATCTCTCTCCTGCCCTTATTTTTTCTAACTTCTGAATATGAGAGAAAACGTTTGACCCTTGACTTTATAAGTCTGACTTTTACACTTAGCATGCTATTCTCCAGTTCTATCTATTTCCAGAAAATGTCATGACCTCATTCTTCTTTATGGCTGAATAAAATTTTACTGTGTATATGTTTACTTTATCCATTCATCTGTTGTCAGGCACCCCCAGCTGGTTCCATAACTTAGTGTTTTAGTCAGCTTTTTCACTGCTGTGACCAAAAGACCTGACAAGAAAAACTTTAGAGGAGGAAAAGTTTATTTTGAAGTTGAATGTTTCATAGGTCTACTCCATAGAGAACCAAATCCATTCCTTGGGTCCTGAGATGAGGCAGATATCATAGCAGAAGTGCTTGGTAGAAGAAAGCAGCTGGGAACACGGCACTGGGAAACAGAGAGGGAGAGAGTTCTCACTGTGAAAAACGTCAAAATACATTCTACTGTCATGTATAACTAAAAAGAATAAATAAAATATTAAAAAATAAAAAAGTCCTTAAGCAAATATATATATATATATATATATATATATATATATATATATATATATATATATAATTAATCAGAAGCACAACCCCAATGATGTATCTCCTGTAGCTACACCCTACCTACTTACACTTAATCCTTCTCAGTGGCTTAATGCTTAAGGCCTCATAACTTTATCATTTCACCTCTACACTTTCCTGCATTGGCTCACACATAAACTTTTGGGGGACACCTCATATTGAAACCATAACACTTGCCTATTGTGAATTGCAACACTATAACCACTGATGTGGCTATGTAACTATGGAATGCATATTTTAGTTCTTTTAGATAAATACCAAGGAGTGGGATGATTGGATCTCATAGTGGTTCCATTCTTAGAGTTTTAAGAAATCTCTGTGTTACTTTTTAAAGTGTTTGTACTAATTTGCATTCTTACTAAAAAAAGTATGAGTGAACCTTTCTACCCACATCCTATCCAGTATTTTTTAATATTTGTTTTTTTGATGATAGCCATTCTAACTGGAATGAGATGAAATCTTATTGTAACATTGATTTGCATTTCCCTCGTAACTAGGGCTTTTGAACATTTTTTCATATATTTCTTGGCCATTTTTGTCGTTGTTGTTTTGGTTTTGGTTTTAGTTTTTATTGTACTTTTTGAGAAATGTATGCTTAGTTCATTTTTTCATTTGTTAATTGAGTTGTTTTATTATTATTAAGATTTTAGAATTATTTACATATTCTGGATATTAATCCCCTGTCCCAGAAGTAGCAGGCAAAAATTTTATCCATTTTGTAGACTCTCTCTTCATACACTTAATGGTTTTCCTTGCTGCGCATAAGCCTTTTAATTTGATGCCACCCCACTTTTTGATTCTTGGTTTTATTTCCTAAGGTTTTAATCTCCTTAGGAGTCTTGTTAAGGATATCAGTGTCTATGTTAACATATTGGTGCATTAAACCTATGTTTTATTCTAGCAGCTGCAAATTTTCTCATCTAATTTCTAAGTCTTTGATCTACTTTGATTTGACTTTTCTGCAGGATGAAGTATAGGTATCTATTTTTATTTTTCTATGTATGGATATTCACTATTACCAGTATGATTTGATTAAAAGATTTTTTTCTCCAAAATGTGTTTACTGCCTTTGTTAAGTATCAGATGACTGTATGTACATTTGTCTCAGTGTCTTCTTTTCCATTGGTCTGTATGTCTGTTTTGATGCTAACATCATGCTGTTTTTGTTACCATATCTCTTTAGGAACATTTGAGATCAGGTATTGTGGTGCCTCCAGAACTGCTCTTCATGTTCAGTATTTATTTGGCTATTCTGAGTCTTTCATTCTTCCAAAAGAATTTTAGGACTATTTTTTTTGCCTTGTTCTGTGATGAATTGGGTTTTTTGATGGGAATTGCATTAAATATATATAAAGCTTTTGGTAGTATGGCCATTGTGACAATATTAATTTTGCCTGTTTAAGAACATGGGAGGATTTTCCATCTCCAAAGACCTTCATTTATTTCTTCAGTGTTCTAAGGTTTTCAATGTATAGGTCTTTTAGTTTCTTGGTTAGATTTATTACCAAGTATTTTTTTTTAGTTTATTGTAAATATGATAGTTTTTCTGATATCTTTCTTAGTAGATTCATTATTGAAGTATAGTAAAGCTATTGATTTATGAATGTTGATCTTGTATCTTACTACTTGGCTGAATATGTTGATTAGCTCTAGAAGTCTTCTGATGGAGTTTTAGGGTTTTCTACATATAGGATCATATTATCAGAAAACGATCACTTACTTCTCCTTTTCATAGCTGTTTCCCTTCAATTTTCTTCTCTTGCAAGATTGCTCTGGCTAGAGTTTCAAGAACGATATTGAATAGAAGTGGTGAGAGTAGACATCCTTGTCTTGTTCCTGATTTTAGAGGGAAAACTTTCAGTTTTCTTTGTTTAGCATAATGTTGGCCTTCAGTTTGTTCTGTATAGCTTTTACAATATTGAGGTAACCTTCTTTCCCTATTTTCTCTAGCATTTTAAACATGAATGGGTGTTGGATTTTTTAAAATGCTTTTGCCGTATCTATTGAGATGATTGTGTGATTCTTAATTCTATTTATGTAGTGAATTACATTTATTGATTTGTGTATATTAAACCATCCTTGCATCCAGGTGATAAAATCTGCTTGATCATGGTGCACTATTTTCTTAATGTATTTTTGAATGCAGTTTGCCAGTACTTCATTAAGGATTTTTGTGTCTGTATTCATCAGGGATATTGATATCTAGTTTTATTTCTTTCTTGTGTTTTTGTCTAGTTTTGATATCAGGGTGATACTGGCTACACGATACTGGGAGTATTTCCTCTCTATTTTATGGAATACTTTGAGGAGGACTGACATTATTTCTTCTTTAAAGGTCAGGTAGATCTCAGCTGAGAATCCATCTGGTGCTCCAATCTCATTACTTGAAATTGGTCTATTAAGATTTTCTATATCCTTAGGTTCAATTTGGGCAGGTCATATGTGTCAATGAAATTTGTCAATTTGTTCTACATGTTCCTGCTTTATTGGAATATAAATTTTCAAAATAGTTTCTAACATTCCTTTGAATTTCAGAAGTGTCTGTTGTAATATCTCCTTTTTCACCTCTAATTTTATTGATTTGGTCCACTCCCTCCCCCACTTCTCATTAGTTTTGCTAAGAATTTATCAATTTTGTACATCTTTTCAAAGAACCAACTCTTGCACTGATCTTTATATCAGTTTTTATACTCAATATCATTGATTTCAACTCTTAATTATTTCCTCTTCAGCTAATTTTTATTTTTTGAACTTTATTTTTTGCTTTCTACATGAAAAATTAATATTTTTGTTTTGGTACTGGGGATTTAACCCTAGGGTGCTAAACCACTAGGCCACATTACTACATTCCTAGCCTGTTTTATTTTGAGTTAGGGTCTCCTTAAGTTGCTATGGACTCGCTAAGTTGCTGAAGATGTTCTAGAACTTGCGATACTCCTGTCTCAGCCTCCAGAGTTGCTGATGTACTGGTTTCTTAAATGTATTTTGTCTTCCCTCTGCCATCTCTTTTGTCTGGTAAATTTATCAAAAGTTTTGTTTTTAATTTTAATTTTTTTCTTTTTTAAAAATTTTTATGTGATAGCACAATGCATTACAATTCTTTTTACACATATAGAGCACTTTTTCATATTTCTGGTGTATACAAAGTATATTTACACCAATTCTTGTCTTCATACATGTTCTTAGGATAATAATGATCATCACATCCTACCATCATTTATGACCCCATGCCGCCTCCCTTCCCCTTCAATCCCTCTGCCCTGACTAGAGTTTGTCTATTCCTCCCATGCTCTCTCTCCCTATCCCATTATGAATCAGTCTCCTTATGTCAAAGAAAACATTTGGCATTTCGGTCTTTTGGTATTGGCTAACTTCACATAGCATTATCTTCTCTAACTCCATCCATTTACCTGCAAACGCCATGATTTTATTCTCTTTTATTGCTGAGTAATATTCCATTTTGTTTATATGCCACATTTTTTTATCCATTCATCTATTGAAGGGCATCTAGGTTGGTTCCCTAGTTTAGCTATTGTGAATTGTGCTGTTTTAAATATTCATTTGCCTGTGTCCTTGTAGTATACTGTTTTTAAGTCCTTTGGGTATAGACCAAGGAGAAGGATAGCTGGGTCAAGTGGTGGTTCCATCCCCAATTTTCCAAGAAATTTCCATACTGCTTTCTATATTGGCTGCACCAATTTGTAGTCCTACCAGCAGTGTATGAGTGTACTTTTTCCCCACATCCTCACCAACACTTATTGTTGTTTGTATGTATAATAGCTGCTATTCTGACTGGAGTAAAATGAAATATTTTTTTAATTGATTTTATTTTTTTTAATTCATGACAGCAGAATATATTACAATTCTTATTACACATATAGAGCACAATTTTTCATATCTCTGTTTGTATATAAAGTAGGTTGACACCCAATTCAAGCCTTCATACACGTACTTTGAATAATGATGTTCTTCACATTTCACCATCCTTGCTAATCCCCTGTTTCCTCCCGTTCCCTCCCTCCCCTCTTTTCTATCTAGAATTTATCTATTCCTCCCATGTTCCCCCTCACTACCCCACTATGAGTCAGCCTTCTTATGTCAGAGAAAACATTTGTCATTTGTTTTTTGGGGGGATTGGCTGACTTCACTTAGCATTATCTTCTCCAATGCCATCCATTTACCTGCAAATGCCAGGATTTTATTCTCTTTTATTGCTGTGTAAAATTCCATTGTGTATATATGCCACATTTTTTTTTATTCATTCATCCACTGAAGGGCATCTAGATTGGCTCCACAGTTTAGCTATTGTGAATTGTGTTGCTATAAACATTGATGTGGCTGTGTCCCTGTAGTATGCTGTTCTTAAGTCCATTAGATATAGTCTGAGGAGAGGGATAGCTGGGTCAAATGGTGGTTCCATTCCCAGATTTCCAAGGAATCTCCGTACTGCTTTCCATATTGGCTGCACCAATTTGCAGTCCCACCAGCAATGGATGAGTGTACCTTTTTCACAACATCCTCGCCAACACTTATTGTTGTTTGTCTTCATAATAGCTGCCATTCTGACTGGAGTGAGATAATATCTTAGAGTAGTTTTGATTTCCATTTCTCTGATTGTAAGAGATGATGAGAATTTTTTCATATATTTATTGATTGATTAATCAATTAATCTTGCACCACAGGAGTCTTATCAAGGAAATTGAGGCCTAAATCACATGATGGAGATTAGAGACTACTTTTTCTTCTATTAGATGCAGGGTCTCTGGTTTTATTCCTAAGTCCTTGATCCATTTTGATTTGACTTTGTGCATGGTGAGAGATAGGGTTTAATTTCATTTTGTTGCATATGGATTTCCAGTTTTCCCAGCATCATTTGTTGAAGATGCTATCTTTTCTCCAATGCATGTTTTTGGCACCTTTGTCTAATATAAAATACTTATACACAAATTGGTTTCAACATACTTTATATACAGAGATATGAAAAATTGTGCTATATATGTGTAATAAGAATTTTAATGCATTCTGCTGTCATATATTTTTAAAAAAAATCATTAAAAAATATAATTATAATTTTGTGGGTTAGTCTGTTTCCTCTATTCTGTACCATTGATCTACCAGTCTTTTTTCTTGCCAATACCATGCTGTTTCTGTTAGTATTCCTCTGTAGTATATTTTAAGGTCTGGTATAGTGATGCCACCTGCTTTACTTTTCCTGCTAAGGATTACTTTAGCTATTCTGGGTCTCTTATTTTTCCAGATGAATTTCATGATTGCTTTTTCTATTTCTATGAGGAATGTCATTGGAATTTTGATTGCAATTGCATTAAATCTGGATAGTGCTTTTGGAAGTATAGTCATTTTGATAATATTAATTCTGCCTATCCAAGAGCAAGGTAGATCTTTCCATCTTCTAAGGTCTTCTTTGACTTCTTTCTTTAGGGTTCTGTAGTTTTCATTATATAGATCTTTCACCTCTTTTGTTAAGTTGATTCCCAAGAATTTTATTTATTTTTGAGGCTATTGTAAATGGGGTAGTTTTCCTCATTTCCCTTTCTGAGGATTTGTCTTCCCCACCTGGGGAGGAGTAGACCAGGACTCCTGTGAGCCTGAGTCTTGCATAAGCTGGTGTAAGTGGTTCTGAGCTGTTGGGCTTGACCTCCCGCAATAGTCTGCTCTTTAATTTCTTTTTAATTCTAAAATTTTCATGTTAATTTATTTATTATTTCTATTTTTATGGCATTTCCCATTTTTTTTCATTTTTCATTCATTGTGAGGTTTTTTTTTTACCCCCTGATTTATTATTAGAAAAGCCACTTTAAAATCCTTGTGTTTGATATTTCAAAATATGCACCTCATAGTTGATCTCTGTTTGACTTTTTTTATTTAGTTCCATAGTTTCCATCTTCATTTTAAAATATATTTTTTAGTTGTAGATGGACATAATAACCTTATTTATTTATCTTTTTATGTGATGTTGGTGATCAAACCCAGTGCCTCATCCATGCTAGGCAAGTGCTTTACAACTGAGCCATAACCCCAATCTAGTTTTCTTCTTTAAAAATTTGTACTGTATCTTGGACACATAAATATCAATTTTAGGAATTTTGATTAATTCTTTTTTCTGAACTAAGTGCTTAGACTTTCCTTTTAATAATTAATGGTCTTATTAAACCACCTTTTCTAGTGGCAGTTGTAGCAAGTAGACCACTTCAGATCTTTTGTCATGTGGGGAGCTGCTCTGAATCTTGTCTTTGTATACTGGTGTCAAATATCAGGCACAGAGTTGGGCAGAGAGTTTTAGATATTACATTCTATGAAGTTTTCCTTCAGCCATATTATCCCAATTTCAGTTGTCTGGTAGTCCAGATGAGAAAAAGTGTAGTTTTTTTCCCAACAGTTACCCAGCTGTTTTATAAAGTGAATGACTATAACGGATTTCAGGCTAAAATTCAGGAAAATGGGCTTTCATTTTTTATATCCTTCCTCCTTCATGCATGTCTATTCATTCTCTATTTCTTTAATCTATTAACATCTGGCATAATGTTTGGCTTTTAAAATCAGTTTTCTCCAGAAGAGTAATTTTGGTAAGGCCTCTTTTGGTTGTTGTTATTGTTTATTTTTTACTACTCAAACAGGATTCTCTGGTTTTAATACATTTATTTGTGAAGATATCCTTCATGTTTGTCTCCATATGGGTCATTTTGGATAACGTTTGTGAGCGTTTCTATTGTGTTTGTAATCTTAATCAACTTCTTACAATGGAGTTGAAATCAGTTGTACACTAATCACTGATATCAGAATATGTTTTGTATGTTACCTCTTTTTTGTATTTTATAATTATTTTTATAAAACAATATTAAAATGAGTATATATCACAATTATCAGTTATGCAGATATTAGTGAGATTTATTAATTTAAATTTGCATCTAGAGTTATTTAAGAGGTAGAACTAGAATATTTTTAAAATCAAAACTTATTCATTTACCACTAGGCTTGATTTGTCACACCTTTTCTGTATGTCATCAAGTTGAATTAGTGTTTGTAATGTTTGCTTTTAGATGAATATTTTTAAAAAATATGCTATCATTGTGAATTTCATATGACTTGTGGATTCTGAGATTATTTTTTCACTGAGTAGGCTAGAAAAGATACTTTCTCTCAGTAGTAGATATGCTAAGTCAAAGAGGCCACATGGAATATCTGGGAATGCTTAGCATACTTTAAACACACATATTTTTTCCTTGAAATATGTTAGGAACTAATAGATACTTTCCTGCACAACCATCTCTTTTACTTCTTTTCAGTAGTTATCAAAGGCTAGTGAATCATTAGAGTAATCCCCTGAGTCAATTTAAACAGTTATTTTAGAAACAGAGAAGAAACATCAGTACAGTCCAGATTTATTTTTAACACTTTGACTTCAAGGTCAGAAGCAATTTTTCTTTTGTACGTAATGGCAATAAGAAAGGTGAAAGCCAGGAATCAAAATCCATAGGCTTTTGTCTTATTATAGTTTATGAAATATGAGTGTTTTTTAAGATTAAAAAAGTGCCATGTAGGGATGTATTTTATTTCAATCTGGAGAAAATGTGAGTGGTGTTCAGGGTATCATATAGGAAATATAACTTAATTATTATTTTTCAATTTCATCATCTAAACAGTTAATTAAATAATACCAACCTCATAAGATTTTTTTGTATATCTCAAGTTTTTTAAAAGATACAATTGTTATTTAATTTTCAAATATTTGAAACTATGGGTTTTGATCATGAGACTCTTAGATGGTCAAAGTTCAGACTAAAAATTAGTGATTATTTTGATCAGTGCTAAAATGTTGAACTTGAAACCTAAACCTAATACCATAATAAGTGAGATTTAAAATGAGAAGTATTTGAGGTAAAACAAAGAAGAAAATACCCTGTTATAAGAAAGAAAATTATTTCAAAATATAGAGAGATATGTAAAGATTATCAGAAAGAATTATTTTACTGGAGATAGGTCATTTTCTTGTTACTTTATTAATATCACATTCTCAATATTTTGTATCTTTGGGGAACTTAGCAGGTAGAAAGCATCTGACTCTTTCTAATTTATGAGCAGGTGTTGACATGACTGAAACCTGTGACCCCACTAGAAATTTATGTACTTTCTGCATACTGTGACACATACCTGTAATCCTAGCAACTCCGGAGGCTGAGGCAGAAGTATTGCAAGTTCAGTGCCAGCCTCGGCAACTTAGCAAGACCATAAGCAACTTGGTGAGACCCCATCTCAAATATTTTTTTAAAAGGGGTGGGTATGTTGTTCAGTGGTAAAGTACCCCAGGATTCAATTGCAGTACCAAAAATTATTAGTTCCCTGCCTAGATAGAGAACTGGAAAATTAGGAGGATGTTTAAATTTCCTTGAGGAAAAGCCCAACATTTCACAAATGAGTTGGGAAGATAGAAAAACTTCCCAAAGTTACCTGGATATGTAGTTAAGAGCAGTGACCACTATTGTAGTGTTTTGAATTTTATGATATTTTACATTTAGTTATGTCATCCTGCCTAGGTATAGTAAAGAATACATGTAATTTAAAAGCAATAATCCCCCCCATCATAACATGAATCTTATCTTGAACCGCTCCATTATATTTTATGACATTTATAAAGTAATCTATATAAATATTAAGTTGTATGATTGGTTGTTTTTAAATATTAGCAGCTTAATGAGTTACAATTATTACGCAATGAGCTGTACATATTTAAAATGTATAATTTTGAAAGTTTTGATTTATACTTATTTGAAACCACAATCACAATTAAAATAATTCCCAAAGTTTTCTCCTATAATTTTGTTTCCTTCCCTTCTATAACTAATTAGCACCCTCATCCCTAGGTAGCAACTTGTCTTCTTTCTGTCACTACATATTTATGTTTTTTATAATATTAGGTGAATGGTAAATAGTATACACTCTATAAATTGTCCAACTTCTTTTATGTAGTGTAATTATTTTGGGACTCACCAATGTTGTTATCTAGGTAACAGTTTATTGCTTCATTTATGTTGAGTAATATTCTATTAAATGGATATACCAGCATTATCTATTCACCCATGAGTGGATATTTGGTGTTTATTGTGTGTGGTGTTTTTGTGTTGTTTGTTGCCCTTATACATAAAGCTTCTGGGAATATTTGTGAAAATGTCTTTGTATAGACAAATAAGTTTTACTACTAAGGCAAAAACTAGGAACAGAATGCCAGATCATATAGTATGTATGAGTTCAATTTTTTTTCAAGACTGCTTTAAACTTCTTTTGAAAGTGTACCATTTTAGATCCCCACTAGCAGTAGATAATAGTTCCACTTGTTCCTTCTATTTGTCAACATTTGATACAGTTAGTTCATAAAAAAATGTTGGGCCATTCTTATTAAATATTCCAGGGTATCTCTTTGAGGTTTTAATTTGCACCATAGATCATCTTTTCATGTTCTTATTTGTAATGAATATATGTTTCAAAAGACCAAAGTTTTTTTGTAAATATTTATTTTCTAGTTGTAGTTGGACACAATATCTTTAATTAATTAATTAATTTTTATGTAGTGCTGAAGATCGAACCCAGGGCCTCGCCTGTGCTAGGCGAGTGCTCTACCACTGAGCCTGGGTTCAATCCTCAGCGCCGCATTAAAAAAAAAGTGAAGACCAAAAATTTTATCACACTTAAATTTTTCTCTAATGCTATTTGTCTACATATTCCATTGATTTTCACTCTTTTGTTGTTATTGTCTTTTTCTTTTTGCATAGTTTAAATTTAGTTGGCTCTTCCTTTGTTTCTTACGGGAAAAATGGAAATTGTTTTGGACCCTTTGCTTTATTTCTAAAGTAGGAGTTTTGTGCTAAAATGCCCCCTCTAATAATTTCCTAGCCTGAATTCCACATATCATTTTACGTTTTGTGTTGATTGTCATATATTTCAAAATAATTTCCATTTTATCTTTATTTGGTGAATAGGTTACTTCAAAGTATATTATTTGAGGATTTTAGATGTCTTTTTCTGTAATTCACTTCTGATTGAACTCCAGTGGGGTCAAAGTGACTACCTGGTATAATTTGAGACATTTTAGATTTGATTCTATTTTCATACATGTTCTATGCACACTTGAAAAAAATTATTTTGCTCATGGGGTAGAATGTTATACAAATGTCAAGTTAATTTGGTTATTGTATCCTACAAGAATTTTATATCACTTTTGATATCCTCTCTGCTTGTAGAGACAGGAAATGTAGAGAAAAGGATATTTAAATCTCTGTCTACAGTTGTGGATTTTCTATTTCTCCATGCAATTCAAATACTTTTTGTATTACTTAATTTGAATATCTGTTTTTAAGGTACATAAAATTTTAGAATTATGATGACTTCTTGCTGAATTGGTCCATATATCACTGGAAAATAGTCCATTTTATTTCTGGTAACATTCTTTGCTATGGAATTTATTTTGTATGCCATTAGTTTAGGTACTTCAGCTGTCTTATGATTAGTATTACTATGTTACATATTTTTCCCATCCTTTTAACTTAATCTTGCTTTTAAGATAGGTTTCATTTTGGCAGAATAGAGTAAGGTCTTGCTTTGTCATAAAATTCGATGGGCTCTTCCTTTTTATTTTCTCAATTAGACCATTTATATTTAATATGATTATTGCTAGAATTGGGTTTACATATAACATCTTGCCTTCTTATTTACCTCATTTGTTATTTTCTCCATTTTATAATTTTTCTTCCTTATTCTTTTTTTAATATTTATTTTTTAGTTGTAGTTGGACACAATACCTTTATTTCACTTGTTTATTTTTATGTGGTGCTGAGGATCTAACCCAGGGTCTTGCACATGCGAGGTGAGTGCTCTACTACTGAGCCACAGCCCTAGCCCCTCTTCCTTATTTTTGATGTTGAGTTTTTTAGGATTTAATTTTATTTCCTTTGTTTTTAATTATAATTATTTTGTGGTATTATTGTAGTCATTGCTTTAAGGTTATAATATACATTATCTAAGTTATAACAAGTATATTGTAGTGATACTATATCACTCCATGTATAAGAAACTTATAACATTATCCTTCCATTTCTTTCCAAGTTTTTGTGCAATCATTGTAACACGCACATTTTACATACATATCTCAGTGTTTTTTGCTATGAAGAGTAAGTTATTTTAAGATATTTAATATTTATATTCTGTGGTCCCATATAATGACCATTTCCAATGTTTGTCATTCTTTTGTATACACCAAGATTTCCACCTGTTCACATTTCCCTTTTTCCACAAATAATTTCTTAAATATTTCTTATTATGAATTTCTAATGGTTTCCAATTCTTAAACATATTTGAGATATGAAAAATCATTATTTCACCCTCAGTTTTGAAAAAAAATTCTCATTATATGCAGTATTACAGAATGACAGATATTTTTATTTCAATATTTTAAATATATTGTTCCACAGCCTTATTATTATCATTGCTGCTACCAACAAAATCTGTGGTTCTTTTTATCTTAGTTTCTTTGATTTATATTATATAAGTTCTTTTACTTATAGTATATCTTGTATTGTCTAGCTGCTTTAATTTATTTGTACTTATCATTACTTTAAAGCAGTCTGATTAAAATATTTTTGCATGAATTATTTTCAGTTTCTCACACTAGCTTTTGTGAAAACTTGGGGGTTATGCTTTTTACCAATTTTTAAAAATTGTGTGTTATTGTTTCAAATTTGTGTCATTTCCTCTAATTCTGCCATTGGGGTGTCCAACATCACATTGTTATTTAAAGCTCTCCCAAATATTAATATTGTAATCTTTTTGTCAGTCTTTTTAAATTTATTTCTTACATACATGACAATAGTGGAATGCATTACATTCATTATTATCCATTTACAGCAAATTTTTTTTAATTTTTTATTGTTGGCTGTTCAAAACATTACATAGTTCTTGATATATCATATTTCACACTTTGATTCAAGTGGGTTATGAGCTCCCATTTTTACCCCATATACAGATTGCAGAATCACATCAGTTACACATCCATTGATTTACATATTGCCATACTAGTGTCTGTTGTGTTCTGCTGCCTTTCCTATCCTCTACTATCCCCCCTCCCCTCCCCTTCCCTCCCCTCTTCTCTTCTCTCTCTGCCCCCTCTACTGACATTCATTTGTCCCCCTTGTATTATTTTTTCCTTTCCCCTCACTTCCACTTGTATGTACTTTTGTATAACTCTGAGGGTCTCCTTCCATTTCCATGCAATTTCCCTTCTCTCTCCCTTTCCCTCCCACCTATCATCCCTGTTTAATGTTAATCTTCTTCTCATGCTCTTCGACCCTACTCTATTCTTAGTTACTCTCCTTATATCAAAGAAGACATTTGGAATTTGTTTTTTAGGGATTGGCTAGCTTCACTTAGCATAATCTGCTCTAATGCCATCCATTTCCCTGTAAATTCTATGATTTTGTCATTTTTTAATGCAGAGTAATACTCCATTGTGTATAAATGCCACATTTTTTTTATCCATTCATCTATTGAAGGGCATCTAGGTTGGTTCCACAGTCTTGCTATTGTGAATTGTGCTGCTATGAACATCGATGTAGCAGTGTCCCTGTAGCATGCTCTTTTTAGGTCTTTAGGGAATAGACCGAGAAGGGGAATAGCTGGGTCAAATGGTGGCTCCATTCCTAGCTTTCCAAGAAATCTCCATACTGCTTTCCAAATTGGCTGCACCAATTTGCAGTCCCACCAGCAATGTACAAGTGTACCCTTTTCCCCACATCCTCGCCAGCACTTGTTGTTGTTTGACTTCATAATGGCTGCCAATCTTACTGGAGTGAGATGGTATCTTAGGGTGGTTTTGATTTGCATTTCTCTGACTGCTAGAGATGGTGAGCATTTTTTCATGTACTTGTTGATTGATTGTATGTCCTCCTCTGAGAAGTGTCTGTTCAGGTCCTTGGCCCATTTGTTGATTGGGTTGTTTGTTCTCTTATTGTCTAATTTTTTGAGTTCTTTGTATACTCTGGATATTAGGGCTCTATCTGAAGTGTGAGGAGTAAAGATTTGTTCCCAGGATGTAGGCTCTCTATTTACCTCTCTTATTGTTTCTTTTGCTGAGAAAAAACTTTTTAGTTTGAGTAAGTCCCATTTGTTGATTCTAGTTATTAACTTTTGTGCTATGGGTGTCCTATTGAGGAATTTGGAGCCCGACCCCACAGTATGTAGATCGTAGCTAACTTTTTCTTCTATCAGACGCAGTGTCTCTGATTTGATATCAAGCTCCTTGATCCATTTTGAATTAACTTTTGTGCACGGCGAGAGAAAGGGATTCAGTTTCATTTTGTTGCATATGGATTTCCAGTTTTCCCAGCACCATTTGTTGAAGATGCTGTCTTCCTCCATTGCATGCTTTTAGCCCCTTTATCAAATATAAGGTAGTTGTAGTTTTGTGGATTGGTTTCTGTGTCCTCTATTCTGTACCATTGGTCCACCCGCCTGTTTTGGTACCAGTACCATGCTGTTTTTGTTACTATTGCTCTGTAGTATAGTTTGAAGTCTGGTATCACTATACCGCCTGATTCACACTTCCTGCTTAGCATTGTTTTTGCTATTCTGGGTCTTTTATTTTTCCATATGAATTTCATGATTGCTTTCTCTTTTTCTATAAGAAATGCCGTTCGGATTTTGATTGGCATTACATTAAACCTATAGAGAACTTTTGGTAATATCGCCATTTTGATGATGTTAGTTCTGCCTATCCATGAACAGGGTATATTTTTCCATCTTCTAAGATCTTCTTCTATTTCTCTCTTTAGGGTTCTGTAGTTTTCATTGTATAAGTCTTTCACCTCTTTTGTTAGGTTGATTCCCAAGTATTTTATTTTTTTTGAAGATATTGTGAATGGAGTGGTGGTCCTCATTTCCATTTCAGAGGATTTGTCGCTGATATACAGGAATGCCTTTGATTTATGCGTGTTGATTTTATATCCTGCCACTTTGCTGAATTCATTTATTAGCTCTAATAGTTTCATTGTAGACCCTTTTGGGTCTGCTAGGTATAGAATCATGTCATCTGCAAATAGTGATAATTTAAGTTCTTCTTTTCCTATTTTGATGCCTTTAATTTCTTTCGTCTGTCTAATTGCTCTGGCCAGTGTTTCGAGAACTATGTTGAACAGAAGTGGTGAGAGAGGGCATCCCTGTCTTGTTCCAGATTTTAGAGGGAATGCCTTCAATTTTTCTCCATTCAGAATGATGCTAGCCTGAGGCTTAGCATAGATTGCTTTTACAATATTGAGGTATGTTCCTGTTATCCCTAGTTTTTCTAGAGTTTTGAACATAAAGGGATGCTGTACTTTGTCGAATGCTTTTTCCGCATCTATCGAGATGATCATATGGTTCTTATTTTTAAGTCTATTGATGTGGTGAATAACATTTATTGATTTCCTTATATTGAACCAGCCTTGCATCCCAGGGATGAATCCTACTTGATCATGGTGCACAATTTTTTTGATATGTTTTTGTATCCGATTCGCCAGAATTTTATTGAGGATTTTTGCATCTAGGTTCATTAGAGATATTGGTCTGTAGTTTTCTTTCTTTGAAGTGTCTTTGTCTGGTTTAGGTATCAGGGTGATGTTGGCCTCGTAGAATGAATTTGGAAGTTCTCCCTCTTTTTCTATTTCCTGAAGTAGCTTGAAAAGTATTGGTATTAGTTCCTCTTTAAAGGTTTTGTAAAACTCTGCTGTATACCCATCCGGTCCTGGGCTTTTCTTAGTTGGTAGTCTTTTGATGGTTTCTTCTATTTCCTCAATTGATATTGGTCTGTTTAGGTTGTCTATATCCTCCTGACTCAATCTGGGCAGATCATATGACTTAAGAAATTTATCAATGCCTTCACTATCTTCTAATTTATTGGAGTATAAGGATTCAAAATAATTTTTGATTATCTTCTGTATATCTGAAGTGTCTCTTGTGATATTGCCTTTTTCATCCCATATGCTAGTAATTTGAGTTCTCTCTCTTCTTCTCTTCGCTAGCATGGCTAAGGGTCTGTCGATTTTGTTTATTTTTTCAAAGAACCAACTTTTAGTTTTGTCAGTTTTTTCAATTGTTTCTTTTGTTTCGATTTCATTAATTTCAGCTCTGATTTTTAATTATTTCTTGCCTTCTACTTCTTTTGCTGTTGTTTTGCTCTTCTTTTTCTAGGATTTTGAGATGAAGTATGAGATCATTTATTTGTTGGTTTTTTCTTTATTTAAGGAATGAACTCCAAGCAATGAATTTTCCTCTTAGAACTGCTTTCAATGTGTCCCATAGATTCTGATATGTTTTGTCTGTGTTTTCATTAATCTCTAAGAATTTTTTAATTTCCTCCTTGATGTCTTCTATAACCCATTGATCATTCAGTAACCTATTGTTCATTCTCCAAGTGATGTATTCTTTTTCCTTCCTTCTTTTATCGTTGATTTTCAGTTCCATTCCATTATGATCAGATAGGATGCATGGTATTATCTCTACTCCTTTATATTGTCTAAGAGTTTCCCTGTGACATAATATATGATCTATTTTTGAGAAGGATCCATGTGCTGCTGAGAAAAAAGTGTAACTGCTTGATGTAGCGTGGTATATTCTATATATGTCAATTAAGTCTAGGTTATTAATTGTGTTATTGAGTTCTATAGTTTCCTTATTCAACTTTTGTTTGGAAGATCTGTCCAGTGGCGAGAGAGGTGTGTTGAATTCTCCCATGATTATTGTATGGTGGTCTATTAGACTCTTGAACTTGAGAAGAGTTTGTTTGATGAACATGGCTGCACCATTGTGTGGGGCATATATATTTATGATTGTTATGTCTTGTTGGTGTATGGTTCCCTTAAGCAGTATGTAGTGTCCCTCTTTATCCCTTTTGATTAACTTTGGCTTGAAATCTATTTTATTTGATATGAGTATGGACACTCCTGCTTGTTTCCGAAGTCCATATGAGTGATGCGATTTTTCCCAACCTTTCACCTTCAGCCTATGTATGTCTTTTCCTATCAAATGCATCTCCTGTAGGCAGCATATTGTTGGGTCTTGTTTTGTGATCCATTCTACTAGCCTGTGTCTCTTGATTGGTGAGTTTAAGCCATTAACATTTAGGGTTATTATTGAGATATGGGTTGTTCTTCCAGCCATATTTGTTTATTTCTGTTACTAAACATGGTTTGTTTTCCTCTTTGATTATTTTCCCCCCTTTACTGTCCTACCTCCCACTGTTGGTTTTCATTGTTATTTTCCATTTCCTCTTCCTGTAATGTTTTGCCAAGGATGTTTTGAAGAGATGGTTTTCTAGCTGCAAATTCTTTTAACTTTTGTTTATCGTGGAAGGTTTTAATTTCATCTTCCATCCTGAAGCTTAATTTCGCTGGAAACACAATTCTTGGTTGGAACCCATTTTCTTTCAGTGTTTGAAATATGTTATTCCAGGATCTTCTAGCTTTCAGAGTCTGTGTTGAAAGATCAGCTGTTATCCTGATTGGCTTACCCCTAAATGTGATCTGCTTCCTTTCTCTTGTAGCTTTTAAAATTCTCTCCTTATTCTGTATGTTGGGCATCTTCATTATAATGTGTCTAGGTGTGGGTCTCTTATGATTTTGCACATTCGGCGTCCTGTAGGCTTCTAGGATTTGGGATTCTGTCTCATTCTTCAAGTCTGGGAAGTTTTCTCGTATTATTTCATTGAATAGATTGCTCATTCCTTTGGTTTGAAACTCTGTCCCTTCCTGTATCCCAATGACTCTTAAATTTGGTCTCTTGATGTTATCCCATATTTCTTGGATGTTCTGCTCATGGTTTCTTAACAGTCTTGCTGAGCTGTCTATGTTCTTTTCAAGTTGAAATACTTTGTCTTCATTGTCTGATGTTCTATCTTCTAAGTGTTCTACTCTGCTGGTAGTATTCTCCATTGAGTTTTTAAGTTGGTTTATTGCTTCCTGTATTTCTAGGATTTCTGTTTGTTTGTTTTTTATAACCTCTATCTCCCTGTATAGTTGATCTTTTGCTTCTTGGATTTGTTTATGTAATTCATTGTTGAAGTGATCTTTCATTGTCTGATTTTGCTGTCTGATGTCTTCCTTGAGACTCCAGATCATCTGAAGCATGTATATCCTGAATTCTTTATCTGACATTCCATCTGCTGCAGCTATTACCTCTTCTAACGTTGAGTTGACCTGCATTGCTTGTGGTCCTTTCTTTCCTTGTCTCTTCATACTGTTCGCGTTCTTTTCTACTTGGTGAAACTGTTGTGCTATTGAATTTTCCCCCTATATATTTATATTGGTCTTGTATAGTTGCAAAGTCTCCCTCGCAGGCGCGGGCGGCGGCTCTGCCCCTCTTCCAATTGGGGCAATGTGCCTACCACGCCGGCAGGCCGCTGGGCCTGCTCTGCCAGTCGGTAGCAGGTCCGCCTACCTTGCAGGCGCGGGCGGCGGCTCTGTCCCTCTGCGGGCCGCTAGGCTTGTTCTGTCGGTGGTCGCAGTTCTGCCTACTTTGCAGGCGCAGGCAGCGGCACTGCCCCTCTGCATGCCTCTGGGGCTGTTCTGCCAGTGGGTCGCAGGTCCGCCTACCTTGCAGGCGCTGGGGGGGGGCGGCTCTTCCCTTCCTCAGGCCACTGGGCCTGTTCTGTCTGTTGGTTGCAGGTCTGGCCTGTTCTGATGGTGGTCACAGTTCCATCTACCTTGCCGGCGTGGGGGGAGGGGGTGGCTCTGCCTCTCAGCAGGCCGCTGCTCCTCTTCTGCCAGTGATTCCTACGCCCGCCTACCTTGCAGGAGTGATTGGAAGCTCTGTCCCACCGCGGGCCACTGGGTCTTTTCTGTCGGTGGTCACAGTTCCACCTACCTGGCAGGCTTGGGGGTGGGGGGCGGCTCTGCCCCTCAGCAGGCCGCTGGGCCTGCTCTGTGGGTGGTCACAGTTCCCTCTACCTTGCCTGCGCAGGGGGAGGGGGCGGCTCTGCCTCTCAGCAGGCCGCTGCTCCTCTTCTGACAGCACAATTTTTTGTAACTCTGTATATAAAGTATGTTCATACCAAATTATGCCATTATATGTGAGCTCTCTCTTTTTTGCATTACAATTCTTCATACACATTTATACCATAATTTATTATATCTCTGATTGTATATAAGGTATGTTGACATCAAATTCACATCTTTATACATGTATTTTGTATAATGATGACCATCTCCTTCCTTCATCCTTGCTATTCCCCTTCTCCCTCACTTTCCTTCAAACATCTCTTCCCTTTCTAGAGGTAATCTTCCTCCCATGCTCTCCCTCCCTACCCCACTTTGAGTCATCTCCACTGCCTTATATCAGAGAAAACATTCGGCATTTTTTGGGGGGATTGGCTAACTTCACTTAGCATGATCTTCTCTAATGCCATCCATTTGCCTGCAAATGCCATGATTTTCTTCTTTTTTAGTGCTGAGTAAAATTCCATTGTGTATAAATGCCACAATTTTTTATTCATTCATCCACTGAAGGACATTTAGGCTGGCTCCACAGTTTAGCTACTGTGAATTTTGCTGCTATAAACATTGATGTGGCTGTGCCCCTGTAGTATGCTGTTTTTAGGTCCTTTGGGTATAGTTCAAGAAGAGGAATAGCTGGGTCCAGATTTCCAGATTTCCAAGGAATCTCCATACTGCTTTCCAAATTGGCTGCACCAATTTGCAGTCCCACCAGCAATGTATGAGTGTGCCTTTTCCCCGCATCCTCACCAAAACTTGTTATTGTTTGTCTTCATAATAGCTGCCATTCTTACTGTCATGAGATGGTATCTTAGAGTAGTTTTGATTTGCATTTCTCTGATTGCTAGAGATGATGAGCATTTTTTCATATATTTATTGATTGATTTTATATCCTTTTCTGAGAAGTATCTGTTCAGATCCTTGGCCCATTTATTGATTGGATTATTTGGTCTTTTGTTGCTTATCTTGTTGAGCTGTTTATATACCCTAGAGATTAGTGCTCTATCTGATGTGTGAGGGGTAAAAATTTACTCCCAGGATGTAGGCTCCCTGTTCACCTCACAGTTTATTTCTTTTGCTGAGAAAAAAACTTTTTAGTTTGAATCCATTCCATTTGCTGATTCTTGGTTTTAATTCTTGTGCTATAGGAGTCTTATTAAGGAAGTTGGGGCCTAATCACAGGTGATGAAGATTAGGGCCTAATTTTCTTCTATTAGACACAGAGTCTCTGGTTTAATTCCTAGATCCTTGATCTATCTTGAGTTGTACATGATGAGAGATAGGGGTTTAATTTCATTTTGTTGCATATGGATTTCCAGTTTTCCCAGCACCATTTGTTGAAGAAGCTATCTTTTCTCCAGTGCATGTCTTTGGCACCTCTATCTAATATAAGATAGTTGTAATTTTGTGGGTAGTCTCTATTCTTGTACCATTGGTCTACCAGCCTGTTTTGGTTCCAGTACCATGCTGTTTTTGTTACTATTGCTCTGTAGTATAGTTTAAGGTCTGGTATAGCAATACCACCTGTTTCACTCTTCTTGCTTAGAATTGCTTTAGCTATTCTGGGTCTCTTATTTTTCCAGATGAATTTCATGATTGCTTTTTCTATTTCTATGTGGAATGCCATTGGGATTTTCATCAGAATTGCATTTTGAACTTGTATAGTGCTTTTGGTAGTATGGTCATTTTAATAATGTTAATTCTGCCTATCCATGAGCAAGGTAGATCTTTCCATCTTCTAAGGTCTTCTTTTATTTCTCTCTTTAGGATTCTGTAGTTTTCATTGTACAGACCTTTCACCTCTTTTTTTAAGTTGATTCCCAAGTATTTTATTCTATTTTTTTTTAAGATATTGTGAATGGGGTAGTTTTCCTTATTTCCTTTTCAGAGAATTTGTCACAGATATACAGAAATGTCTTTGATTTATGAGTGTTGATTTTATATCCTGCCACTTTGCTGAATTCATTTCCTAGTTCTAGAAGTTTTCTGGTGGAGTTTTTTTTTTTTTTTTGGAGGGGGGTCTTCTAGGTATAGAATCATATTGTCAGCAAATAGTGCTGGTTTAAGTTCTTCTTTTCCTATAGTTATTCCTTTAATTTCTTTCATCGGTTTAATTGCTCTGGCCGATGTTTCAAGAATTATGTTGAGGGCTGGGGATGTGGCTCAAGTGGTAACGCGCTCGCCTGGCATGCACGGGGCACTGGGTTCTATCCTTTTTATTAACTTTGGCTTGAAGTCTACTTTATTTGATAAGAGTATGGACACCCCTGCTTGCTTCCAAAGTCCATGTGAGTGGTATGACTTTTCCCAACCTTACACCTTCAGTCTGTGTATGTCTTTATTTTTATTTTTACATAAAAATAAAAATAAAGGTGTGGTGTCCACTGAAAACTAAAAAATAAATAAATATTAAAAAAATTCTCTCTCTCTCTCTCTCTCTCTCTCTCTCTCTCTCTCTCTCTCAAAAGAACTATGTTGAATAAAAATGGTGAGAGAGGGAATCTCTGACTTATTCCAGATTTTAGAGGGAATGCCTTCAGTTTTTCTCCATTTAGAATGATGTTTGCCTGAGGCTTAGCATAGATAGCCTTTACAATGTTGAGATAAGTTCCTGTTATCCCTAATTTTTCTAGTGTTTTGAATATAAAGGGGTGCTGTATTTTGTCAAATGCTTTTTCTGCATCTATTGAGATGATCATATGGTTCTTATCTTTAAGTCTATTGATGTGATGAGTTACATTTATTGATTTCTGTATGTTGAAACAACCTTGCATCCCTGGGATGAATCCCACTTGGTCATAGTACATGATCTTTTTGATATGTTTTTGTATTCAATTTGCCAGAATTTTATTGAGGATTTTTGCATCTGTGTTCATTAGAGATATTGGTCTGAAGTTTTCTTTCTTTGAAGTGTCTTTGTCTGGTTTTAGAATCAGGGTGATATTGGCCTCATAGAATGAATTTGGAAGTACTCCCTCTTTTTCTATTTCCTGAAATAGATTGAAGAGTATTAGTATTAGTTCTTCTTTAAAGGTCTTGTAAAACTTAGTTGTATATCCGTCCAGTCCTGGGCTTTTCTTGGTTGGTATTCTTTTTATGGCTTCTTCTATTTCTTCACTAGATATTGGTCTGTTTAAGTGGTGTATATCTTCCTGACTCAATCTGGGCAGATCATATGACTTTAGGAATTTATCGATGCCTTTACTGTCTTCTATTTTATTAGAGTATAGGTTTCAAAATAATTTCTAATTATCTTCTGTATTTCTGTACTGTCTCTTGTGATATTGCCTTTTTCATCACATATGCTAATAATTTGGGTTCTCTCTCCTTCTCTTTGTTAGCATGGCTAAGGGTCTGTCAATCTTATTTATTTTTTCAAAGAACCAACTTTTAGTTTTGTCTATTTTTCAATTGTTTCTTTTGTTTTTATTTCATTGATTTCAGCTCTGATTAATTATTTCTTGCCTTCTACTGCTTTCGCTGCTGATTTGTTCTTCTTTTTCTAGGACTTTGAGATGTAGTGTGTGGTCATTTATTTGTTGGCTTTTTCTTCTTTTAAGGAGTGAACTCCATGCAATGAATTTTCCTCTTAGTACTGCTTTCATAGTGTCCCAGAGATTTCGATATGTTGTGTCTATGTTCTCATTTACCTCTAAGAATTTTTTTAATCTCCTCCTTGATGTCTTCTGTAACTCACTGTTAATTCAGTAGTAAATTGTTCAGTCACCATGTGATGTAGGGATTTTTCTTCCTTATTTTAACATTGACTTCCAATTTCATTATATTATGATCAGATAAAATGCATGGTAGTATCTCTATTCCTTTGTATTTGCTAAGAGTTTCCCTGTAACATATATATGGTCTATTTTTGAGAAGGATCCATGCGCTGCTGAGAAGAAAGTGTATCTGCTTGATGTTGGTTGATATATTCTATATATGTCAATTAAATCTAAGTTATTAGTTGTGTTATTGCGTTCTATAGTTTCTTTATTCAACTTTTGTTTGAAAGATCTGTCCAGTGGTGAGAGAGGTGTGTTAAAATCACCCTTGATTATTGTGTTGTGGCCTATTTGACTCTTGAACTTGAGAAGAGTTTGTTTGATGAACATAGCTGCACCATTGTTTGGGGAATATATATTAATGATTGTTATGTCTTGTTGGTGTATGGTTCCCTTGAGCAGTATGTAGTGTCCTTCTTTATCCCTTTTGATTAACTTTGGCTTGAATCCTACTTTATTTGATATGAGTATGGACACCCTGCTTGCTTCCAAAGTCCATGTGAGTGGTATGATTTTTCCCAACCTTTCACTTTCAGTCTGTGTATGTCTTTTCCTATCAAATAAGTCTCCTGTAGGCAGTATATTGTTGGATCTTTTTTTTTTTTAAATCCAGTCTACTAGCCTATGTCTTTTGATTGGTGAGTTTAAGCCATTAACATTAGGGTTATACATATAGTTTGTATTTCCAGCCATATTTGTTTATTTTTGTTATTTAACTTGACTTGGTTTTTCCTATTTGATTAGTTTTTCTTTTAGTGTACTACCTCCCACTGTTGGTTTTCATTGTTATTTTTCATTCCCTCTTCATGAAATGTTTTGCCAAGGATGTTTTGAAGTGCTGGTTTTCTAGCTGCAAATTCTTTTAACTTTTCTTTATTGTGGAAGGTTTTTATTTAATATTCAAACCTGAAGCTTAGTTTTGCTAGATACAATATTATTGGTTGTAACCCATTACCTTTCAGTGTTTCAAATATGTTGTTCCAGGATCAGCAATTAACCTAATTGGTTTACCCCTATATGTAATCTGGTTCTTTTCTCTTGTGGCTTTTAAAATTTTGTCCTTGTTCTGTATGTTGGGCATTTTCTTTGTAATGTGTCTTGGTGTGGATCTATTGTGATTTTGCACACTCAGTGTCCTGTAGCCTGTCACATGCTCTAAGAAGCTTCAATTTGTCAATGGGAGCCCTGGTGAGGAAACCATCTGACCGCTCTCTGGGATTCACACACAGAGCAGCCAGGAATAGGTTCTCCTCTACTCTGCCATCTTGGATCTTCTTGTCATTCTTTTTTAAAAATTTGTTCTTTTTGTACAGTACATTTTGACATATATAGAATAAGTATAATATGTTCCAATTATAATCCCATTATTGCAGTTGTATACGATGTGAAGTTTCATTGGTTATGTTTTCATATATAAGAATGGAAGGATATATGCATTTCATTCTATTGTCTTTTATCTGTTCCCATTCCCCCTTCTTTCCCTTCATTCTCTTCATCTAACCCAATAAACTTCTGTTCTTACCTACCCTCCCCCTTATTCTGTGTTAGTATACACATATCAGAGAAAACATTGGACCTTTGCTATTTGGGGACTGGCTCATTTCAGTTAGCATGATAGTCTCTAGTTCCACCCATTTACTGGCAAATGCCATAATTTCATTCTTCTTTATGACTGAGTGATATTATATTGAGTGTATGTACCACATTTTCTTTATCTATTCATCTGTTGAAGGGCACCTAGGTTGGTTCCATAGCTTAGCTATTGTGAATTAGCCGCCATAAACATATGTGATATAAACACAGCCATAGATGTGGCTGTGTCACTGTAATATGCTGATTTTAAATCCCTTGGGTATAAGCCAATGAATGGGATAACTGGGTCAAATGGTGATTCTATTCCAAGTTTTCTAAGAAATCTCCATTCTGCTTTCTGGAGTGGTTAGAACAATTTGCAGTCTCACCATCAATGTATTTGTGAACCTTTTCCCCGCATCCTCACCAACATTTACTGTTATTTGTATACATTTTTTTTGGTTGTTCTGGGGATTGAACCCAGAGCCTTGTGCATGCAAGGCAAACACTCTACCAACTGAGCTATATCCCCAGCCCGACTGTTATATGTATTCTTGATAATTGCCTTGCTGACAGGAGTGAGATGGGATATCAGTGTAGTTTTGATTTGCATTTCTCTAATTGCTATAGATGGTGGATATTTTTTCATATATTTGTTGATTATTTGTATTTCTTCTTCTATGAAATGCCTGTTCAGTTCATTTGCCATTATTGATTGGTTTATTTGGTTTTTGTTTGTTTGTTTGTTTGTTTTTGGATTTTTTGTTAAGTTTTTTGAGTTCTTTGAATGTCCTGGAACTTAATGCTCTATCTGAAGTACTAGTGGTAAAGATTTTCTCCCATTCTTTGGCTGTCTCTTCACATTCTTTATTGTTTCCTTTGTTTCGAGGAAGCTTTTTAGTTTGATGCCATGCCATTTATTGTTTCTTGATTTTACTTCTTGCCTTTTAGGAGTCTCAGTCTTCCCCCTGACCCTGTTTCATGTTTGTTTTTTTCTTTTGGTACTGTGGATTGTACCCAGGTCTCATGCACACAAAGTACATGCTCTACTACTAAACCACACCCATGTTTGCTCCTTCATTTTTTATATTTTCTGTTGGCATATTTTCAAGTTTATTAGTTTTTCTTCTTACTGTCTTTAATTTCAGTATATCTTCTACTTTGGTCATTGAAATTTCATCAATAAAATTATCTTTAGAATGTATTTTATGTGTCTCTACTTAATGTTACCTTTGTTTATTGTAGCTTCTTGAGCATATTGGCTACTAATTTTATCTCCCTTGTCATTTCTGGTTCATCTTTGATGGATCAGTTTTGTATGAGTTTTGGTCATTATTTTTGGTCATTATTTTATTGTGCTATATTTCCTGTTTCTTTTAATGTTTAATAATTTTTGTTTGTTTCTAGACATAGAGAGTTTTATCTATGAATTTGGGAGCACACATTCAGCCCATATTGCTAGATATTGCTGTGTTCATATTCCTATGGGCTGAATGTGTACTCCCAAATTTATAGATTCAAAATTTATTCCCTTATGTGATAATACATGGAAATGGGAGCATTTGGAATATAATCAAGTAATTAGGGTAGAAACCTCATGATGGGATTTTCATAATAAGAGATTAAAAAACAAAACAAAACAAAACAACAACAAAAAAAAACTCACACTCTTCCTTGGGAAGAAACCAAACTAGTGCCCTAACCAGAAACTGATCATGCTGGCACCCTGACCTTAGACCTTTCAAGCTCCAAAACTGTGAGAAATAGATGTTTATTTTTTAAGCCACCAAAATCATGGCATTTTTGTTATAGTAGTGTGCCATGGTTTGAGGCA
Organism: Marmota monax; assembly: GCF_021218885.2. Classification (NCBI taxonomy): domain Eukaryota; kingdom Metazoa; phylum Chordata; class Mammalia; order Rodentia; family Sciuridae; genus Marmota; species Marmota monax. The sequence continues at coordinate 94,146 of NW_026694772.1, forward strand.
AAACTCATGTTCAAATTTAATTGCCATTGTAACAGTACTGAGAGGCAGGCCTTTAAGACATGATTAGGTTATAAGAGCTCTGTGTTCATAAAGAGATTAAAGGCCTTGTCTCAGGAGTGAGTTAATAATCTAATACTCAGGGAATTAGATTGGTTATAAAAGTGAGTATGTCTCTGTATCTTACATGCTACTCACCATGTGATCCCTTCATCATTTAGTCATCAAAAAGGCTCTCACTAGATGTACCTCCTTAGAACTGAACCTCCTAGCCTTCAGAAATGAGAGAAATAAACCTCTTTATTCTCAGCCTGTGGTTTTCTGTTGTAGCAACACAAAATGATCTAAGACACAGAAGAAACTGAGAAAGACACCAAAAAAATATTTTTCTATTTTTTTCCAAAATTTACTTAAATTACTTCTAAAAGTTTTCTAATTCCTATTTGTATTAATATTTATCTTTGTTTTGTAAGACTAGAGTAGCCTTTTTTCAAGGCTAATTTTGTCTCACAGGTGATGTAAAATTCTACCAAGTTCTCTGCTTGATGCCCCCTGATTTATGAGATTTTGTACTCTGCCTGGCAGGAGTATAAACTATTTCTGGTTTTTTATGAGTTTTGGTCATTATTTTTCTGTAATGTTATTTATGGGGTTCTTCTTTCCCCATGTCTTCATTATTTTTCTTTTGATCATTATGCAAATGTACATACAAAGAAGGCTCTGCTAATTTCTGGAGTTGTTTTTCTGTACAGACTCTATCCTTTCTAGTACTCTCCCCTGCCAATTCTAGCCATTTCGCTCTCTCCAAAATCACAGTTCTGTTTTCTCAGATTGCCAGGATTGCCAGATTCCTATAGGAGTTCCTAATTTTGTACCACAGCCTGGAAATTCTTAAAGGGTAATCATAGACCTCATTTTGTTTTCCTAACCTCAAAGATCACTCACCTGTTGCTTGACAGCTAATTTTCTTAAATTTTTCATTTTATGGTTTATTTTTTTATTTTCCAATTGTTTCAGATAGAAGGACCAATCCAGTGTTTCGTACTCCATCTTGAAAAAGTGTCTAAGTCTTTGATTTTTGAAAATTAATATTCTTGGTTCTGGAATAGAATCCATATTTTATACTGCCCTAATAGCACCTATCAAGTCATTTTATTATACATGTGTTGTAATTTATCCTCTTGGACAAGCGTGTGGTAGAAGTAAGAAATAAGTTTTCGTGTATTACCAACATATATCAAATTGAACCAAGAAGGACAAGATAAATAAGTAAATGTATTAATTGATCCAGATATTTATAAGATAAGAAGAACAAAGAAAAAATCATTATAAGCTAATCTTTTTGAGGTGTGGTACAATAAATTTTTAGAGTGACATTCTGTTGCTGAGAATGATAACTTGTTGAGCTGTAATGGATTTTTTTTCAATGAGAAAGACTGACTTCACAACTACTCATGTGTTAATGGTACAGATGAGAATTGCAAAAGTGAAAGAGTTATTGTGTACCTACAGTAAACCAGAAAACAGCAAGATAAAAGAAAGCTAAAAATGATGAAATAGGGGTGAGAAGATTATCTCAAGAATCTCACATCATTTATAAACCTGCCTAGATAGATGAATGGTATGTAATTAACTGGGTGGGAATGGTCAATTTCTAGGGTCTGATTTTTGTTTTCTGTGAAAATTAACTACCTTCCATCAAAATGCCACTGAATTATACAATACCCATGAGACATTTGTTAGTATAACAGAATGAGAAAAGAAGAGTTGTATCTACCATGAAGTACAGTACACTGGCCAGAGAGGATGGATCTTGTAGCAGCTAGGGCTGATACTTAGAAACAGTTGGAAAAATAACTGACATGGGTGACGCATAAGCTTTCTTAAAACGTCTCTACATGGTTGAGTCCACGTGTATATACTGTCTATTCAAAAATAATAATGTTGGTGCACTAAGCAACTCAGTGAGACCCTGTCTCTAAATAAAATAGAAAATAGGGCTGAGGATGGGGCTCAGTGGTCAAGTGCCCCTGAGTTCAATCAATCCCTGGTACAAAAACAAACAAAAAACAAAAATAATAATGGTGATGGTACTAATTTTCATTTTAATTATCATAATACAAATAACATTAAGATAATGAGTTAACAGTAATTTATTAAGCCAATCCAGCTTAAGTGTTTAAAACATGCACCTTCAAAATATTTCCTTTAGAATATTATACATTTTTTTCAATGATGTGAAAATTATTCAATATTTCTGGAATTTTTTTACTGAGATTATTTTTTGAATCATATTGATGCACATAAAAATAGAAGCACTTTACTATAAAGTATACCAACTATATATTACCTGATTAAATTCATATTCCATCATCTTTGATTGAGTTTTGTCTGTTTCAGTTCAAATCTACCCTCAATGGGTAGATGTTTGGTTGGAGCCCTTAGTACTCTGAAAGAAAATACTATTTTAAAAAATGTTTTAAAGTACAACTTTTGAGATTTTTAAGTATTTGCTTATGCAACTCCCCATATCTTTCATAGAATTTAGAAGTTGCCATGTTGTATTTAATACTTCAAGGGCCTATCAAAAGGCAGCACTAAAAAATAATGAAACTGAAAATGAAGTTATAAGTTTTGACCTTAAAAATTCACAGGGATTTTTAATCTATTCTTAAGCAATTTGGTTATATTTTGACACATATAACAATGGTTTAAATCATGCACATTTTAAACTATAACCCTGTTGTGTGTGTGTGTGTGTGTGTGTGTGTGTGTGTATGTATTTGGTACTAGAGAATGAACCCAGGGGACCTTAACTACTAAACCACATCCCACATCCTCAGACCTTTTAAAAATACTTTATTTAGAGACAGTGTCTTTCTGAGTTGCTTAGGGCCACTCTAAATTGCTGAGACTGGCTTTGAACTTGTGATGTTCCTGCCTCATCCACCCAAGCTGCTAGGATTACAGATGTGCATAGCTTCTTCCTATATTTTTGAGTTAACTCAATCCATACACTAGCAGTAGGATCAATTTCCTTTGCATACCATGTAGACATAAATGTTTGATTGACCTTTTACATATCAAGTTTATAATTTTTCAAATATAAAATTATAAAATATTTTCTAAACCCTTTCCCCCTTTGAAGATAAATAACATGGGAAGAAAAAACACATTTATCTTATGAATTCACATACTTGATTTGTTTGTGTCTTGGTCCCATTTTTGCTGCTCTAACAGAGTATCTGAGACTGAATAACTAATAAAGAATAAAGACTTACTTTTCATAGTTATGGAGACTGGAAAGTTCTAGTCTATGGCACTGGCAACTGATAAGGGCCTTCTTGTTACATCATAACATGGTAGAGGAGATAAAAAATTAGGCCAAACTGGTCCTTGCATCAAGAGCTCAGTCCTGTCATAGCCAAACTTCTCCCTCAAAAAAAAAGGCGTTAATACATTCATGAGGGCACTGCCTCATCTAAATGCCTCCTAAATATTTCACCTCTTAAAACTGTTCCATGGCAAATTAATTACAACTTGAGTTTTGGAGGGAGCATTCAAACCATAGTTCTATGTATTCCTTGCTGAGTGTAATCAACATTTTAGTTTTCATATTTCTAAAACAATAAATTTGAAAAGTGGAGTTGAGTCTATTAAGTGTTTTAAGATTGTTGTGATTTTTAGAAGGATCACACAATTTTACATTTGAACAGAGTGGTCTTTTAAAAATAAGTCTTTAAAATCAATTTCTACTTTGAAGAATATACAATATTCTGGAGTTATGAACTTAATAACTAAATTTATGATCCATTCAGTAAGCTCAAGAAAATATTCCAAAGGGACTGCCCTACCTTCAGGGTAGATCAGGGTTGTGCTATAAGCTTATGATTGTCACAGATTTGGTAGTATTTCTGAGGAGATTTGCTTTCTAAAATATGAGTTTTAAAAAGTATAATAAGATAGAAGTTCTACATTAAAGTTGATGATTCTTAACTAATCCAATGAGTTTTTTCCTTATCCATGTTGCCATTAAAATGTAAGAAAATTCCATATCACTTTTAATCCATGTTTCAATGTATACAATCATTGACATAATTATAAAAATAACATAAATTATAAAAATAAATACAAAATGCTACAGAATAGGGAAATATAAGATATAGGTTAGTATAAAGCAACTAGGGATGTCATCATTTTCATAATATTTTTCTCTCTGTGCTCAGTGTTTCTTATGTTGACAGACACTGGATTATGCTTTTCTTTCTCAATTTAATAAGTCCCTGAAACTTATGTTCAAAGAGAATTTTGATAACTGTCATATTTTAGGGTTTGACATTACTTGTATCACATAATTGGATTGTATTTTATCCACCTTTTCAAGTAAATAATTTCTACTATTTATCCATGTACTGATTTAACTACCTGCCACAGGTATCCCAGAGCACATTTTTTTTTTTCTCATTAGGAAAGATATATAGTAAAAGAAGCAGAAGTGGTACCCTGGCAACTACTCTGAATTATGATCAACACATTACTCAAAAAGAATAAAAATCTTCCTTATTTGCTAGTGAACTCACCAATAGCACAACTGTTAGCTCTTCATTTATTTAAATAAACAATTCTGAAGTCAGAAGAAACAAAAAAAAATCACATCAGAATTTTCCTGTAGGAAACATAGTTATAAAATTTTAAATAATTTCAACAAATACTATTAGTTTTAGAATTAACAAAAACTATTTTAATTTTATACTGCCTGACTTAAGTTGAGATTTTCAGGGATATAAAGTGTTGTTATTCAAGTTAATACATTAGTACTTTTCTGCCAAAATATAGTACACGTTTTTAAGCCAGTTAAAATCTAGGTGCATCTTTCTAAATTGGTGAGTGGTTTATGAAAGAAATTCTGTTTGCAGGCCTTGAAAACTAGAGCATATAATAAGAGAGAAGAAATATGAGATCTATATGAGAAGAAATGCAAATAAGGAATTCCTTTTGTTCTTCCTTTCTTCCTCACTTTCTTCTTTGTGTAGGTATGTGTGAGACAGAAAGACTATGGAGGAGACAAGATTGATAGTAAAGAATGATGGCTATTCTGAAGAATTCTCGCACTTCAGATGATTGATCTTAAAGGCAACCTAGAGTGTGTTGTTTAAAACAAGATTATAAATATCTTTTTTCTTGGCATTCTTTATTCTAGAAAAGACATTTACAGAAACCTAGTGATGATAGAATATTGTATGTCATTTCCAAACTTGTGAATACAGCTATATTTACTAATATGTTTATGTGTGGAAAATAATTGTTATGTTGGTGTTTCCTGTCTCAGTGAAGACTTACAGACTTGATTCATATAATACCCAATAGACATAAGAAAAATAGAAACAAATCCTGTAATGTATTGTAGTTATCTATCACTGCATAATAAACAACCTCAAAACTAGCTGCTTACAATAATTTATTATCTCTAATGTGTGTCAACTAGATAGAGCTAGGTGGTTCTAACTGGGGTAATATATATGGTTGCACTCAATAGTGGTTGAATGGAACTTCTTGAATGGTGGTAAGAGGAGCTTAGGGAAAACTGTAGCCTGGAAAAACATCTATTAATCTGGTAACAATGAAAAAACTCATCACTGGAAGTTTGTAGAGATTCCTCAAATGATTGAAAACAAATTGAGAAGAATTTATTAGACAAAATCCATAAAAACTGGATAAAACCTGTGCCAGGCCATGAAATTTGAACTGATGACTACAGCTATATTATTGCAGCTCTGCCTTTCTGAATTGCTTTTCCAGCAAACCTGAAGGTAAAGTCTCCCCCTAGCACCCTTGGGTGGTAGTTGTTCAGAGTGGTTTCAATAACTAGTGAAGCTGGAAGATACATCTTCCATAGGCGGACAGGATAAGGGCCTTGGAGAAAGACTGGAGAGGAGGAGGACATCATGTGAACCTGAGAGGAGACAGCAGGTCTCAAAGGGATCGTGTGACTCACTATTCCCTGCTGGCATTAACCATAAGCATTTCTGTTCCCCACAGCTTCAACTGCAGAAGCCCTTCTTCAGTTAACCTTGCTCTTATACCTAGCAGCATTGACCAACCACAACCTACATCCTAAATGCTTCCTCTTTCTAATATACATGTCAAAAAACCCTGTCCTCTTAATTATGTAAATAATGAATTGAAATTATGTACTTCTGATTAGCTTATTAAATTTGGAGCTTAAACAGCTTGATTGATCCATGCTGGCATCCCTTGCCCTACCAATCACCTGTATTGGGTCATCATATATGCCTTTAAAACCCCTAAAAAACAGATACCTGTTGGTATCCCTCTCTCGGGGACCCTCCCCTTTGGTAGCTCTGTCCTGTTACTTAGTTCTCATCCTTGTGTTCATGAATTTCATTCCTGGAATTTGCAAGACAAAGAACTTGACTGCCTAGATTCCTGTTACCCCTGAGTCTATTAGAGATCCAGTTTTTGATTCTTTTTGGTTTGGGAAAATATTTTGCCTGATTACCATATCTGTGAGGCTCATGGTTCTCTGCCTGCAACTTTTGCTATAAAGAATGGACCTGGGCCAAGAAGTCCATGAAATGAGAACCATTATTCACAAAGTCCTGTGTTTCAGAACCACTACTTCAAAGGGATTGGTAGGCAAATGGCAGTTTCCATATTCTCCATCTTGGCTATGATAAAAGAAATATTCATGGTAGATTAAGCAGCTGGCCAATACTGTCCAACTGCCATCTTCATGGCTCTCAGCTACCAGAGTTTCAAACTAGATAGTAGCAGCCACCAGACAGCAACATTGGTCTACCTCCTGGATCCCCAACAGCTCTTATTTTATAGTGGGAATCCTACTGAAAAGCAAGTTTCTCTCCACTTGGCTTCTGCTCCATAGAACAAAAATCTAACCAGAATATAAGTACAAGTGTCAAAGATCTGACCCAAAGCTAAAAATCAACTGGATGGATGTATACCTGAGAACATTATTGAAAACAACAGTCTTCACATTGCAGTTTAGGAGGCTAACACCATACTGAGATAACATTAGAGTAAACCCATCTGAAGCATACTAGGGAGATAAAGGAAAGGAGGAATCAAAGTTCAGCTAAAACCAGACTAATCCCTTAAAGTCAGGAAGACTGTGTGCATGCCAGGTTTGGACCTCAGAGAACTATGTCAAGATTGGACACTATGGGAGAAAAATAATTAATTGATCTATTCTAGCAAAGTCAGGGAAGAAATAAACACCAGAAAGAAGAAGTCTTGTAGGGATTAATAATATACAGCATTATAATAGTATTTTTTTCTGTAATGTGGACTTTGAATCAAAAAATGAACTGCACAGAAATATGAAAATATGACCTGTAATCAGAATAAGGTTTAGACAGTGGAAAGTGCTGGTTAAAATTAAAATGACATGTAAATCTAGTCATATCAATAAAAAAACTAAAGATGATTGCATTAAAAAATGCAAAGGTAGATTGTCAAAATATATTTAAAAATTAAATCCATATACATGCTATTTATGAAAGACATATTTCAGATTCTATTTATAAGTACATTAACAAGAAAATTATGGGGAATGTATACCATACAAACAGCAATCTTACAAGAGCTGGAGTGACTGTACTAACAGATAAAATAGATTTTGGAACAGAAAAATAAAAAAGTTCCCAGAAATAAAAAGGACATTGTAATATTAAAAAATATTTGGCTATAAGTTTAAAATAACAATTATAAGCAAATATGCAAATATTCACTTATTAATAGACCTAAAAATGGCAAAATGAAGGAAGAAATAAAACACTTCACAATAGTAGCTAGATATTCAATATTCCACTAATGGACATAACAACTAGAGGGAATATCAATAAGGATAAAAAAAGTTTAAATAATCTTTAACTATCAAAGTACTAAAACCTTCAAACAGCAGAATACATACTACTGAAAATACCTGGAATATTTTCCAGAAGACACATTATGGTAAAACATAATAAAAACTGCAACAAGTTTAATAGGAATGAAATTCTACATCGTGTGTTCTATGATCACAGTAGGCTGAGATTAGAAAATAATAAGGGGAAACTTGGGAAATTCACTAAAGTATAGGAATTAGCCCAAGGCTAAATAACCAATGAGTCCAGCAAAAATTTCTTAGGGAAATTAGAATAAAAATCTTTGAAAAGAACAAAAATTAAAAGACATTGAAACAGAATTTATGATATTCAGGTAAAGAAAGTTTTATAGAAAATTTATATCTGTAAATACATATAATAAATAAAGATCTCTGATCAGTAATTTAATCTTTCAAATTAAGAGATAAAAGTGGACTAAATCCAAAGCAATAAAAAAGGACATAACTGAAATTAGAGTAGACATAAATTAAGTGTAGAATAGAAACAAAAAGAGTTGACTGACAAAAAGAGAGCAAATAGATTGTTAAAATCAGGAAATGAGGAGGCATCAGTATCAATCTTTTTTGAAATTTTTTTTATTCTTTGTAGATATATATGACAGTACAATGTGTTTTGACATACATACAAGAGTATAACTTCCTATTCTTGTGGTTGTACATGGTGTGGAGTTACACTGATCATGTATTCATATATAAACATGGGAAAGCTATGTCTGTTATAAAAGTCCAAATTGTTATTAGGAAATGTTATAAACAAGCACATTGATGAAATGAACAAATTCCAAATACCACTAATGAATAAAACTGAATCAAGAAAGAAAATTTGAATTGACCTATAAAAATTGAAAAGTTTGAATTGATAACAAAATAACATGCACATAAAAAGAAAACTTCTTGTCTTCAATTGTTTTACCTGCAAAATCTACAAGGTTTTTAGAAAATAATTTAGAAAATCTCAAAAATAGAAGAGGTGGGATATTTTCATCCCACTCTATACTGCTACCTGAAGCACACAAAATTGTCAGTAGAAAAAAACACTTTATGTCATATGCTTTGTGAATATAGATGCAAAAATCCTAAACAATAAAGTACTAAAAAATGTGTAAAAGATCAAATATCGCTTATTCTTCTATTTTACATTGTAGTAGATGTTCTAGTCAAGGTTATTTGGTGAGGAAAAATGCCATTAAATTTTAAAAAGTAAAATGTGTATAGAAAATTTTCATTGTGTATTGACTAAAAATAATAAATATAATGATATCCAGTAAAAGGGAGAAGAAAGAGGGAGGAGGAGAGAGAAAGTGTTAGTATGGAATTATTGGGGATTGAAATGGAACAAATTATATCTCTTGTGTATGTGAATATGTCAAAATGAACCCCATCATTATGTAAAACCATAATGCACTTAATAAAAACATTAGAAAATCCTCAGGAATCCACTACAAACATGTCAGAACTAATAAATAATTTCACCAAAGAATCCAACTATGAGATTAATGTAGAAAAATATTTTTATAAACACAAGTATTGAAGAAATTGAAAATAAAAAACAGTTTTGTTTAAATTATTCTAATTGTTTTAGATTATAAAAAATATTGAGGAATAAATTTAACACCAGAGTGTAAAAGTTGTATATTAAATGCTACACATCATTGCTGAAAAATTAAATTAGACCAAAATAAATGGGAAGACACCCTTCATTCATGGATTGAAAGATTTAATATCACTAGGATGAAAGTACTCCCCAAAGTCATATACACATTCAATACAATCTCTATTAAAATAGTAACCTCATGTGTTGGCAAAAATTGACTAGTGCATTTTAAAAATAACATGGAATTGTGTGGGCTCTAGAGTAATCAAAATAATATTTCTAAAAGAAAAACAAATTTGGAGGATTCATACTTACCAATTTAAAAACCTACTAAAAAGCTGTGGTAATCAAAGGATTGTGGCATTAGCATAAATGTGGATATACATGTCACTGTAATTTAATCAAGGGTCCAGAATTAGGCCCTCACATTTTGGTCAATAAATCTTGACATAGGAGAGGGGCAAGATGGCAGATTAGCATGAGGCAGGCAGAATTCTCTTAGAGGGGCTACCCAGAACCCAAACAGCAGGAATACCACGTCTCCCCTAGGCTTAGAGTGAAAAATCCTGAGACTGGAGGGGCAATCTGCCCTAGCCAAACCAGGAACTGTTTGACTCTTTAATTGGATTTAAAAAAAAATCAAACAAACAAAAAAATCTCTCCACCAGAGTTTATCAAACATTGCCAAGAGTCGATCCAGGAGCCATCTTGGTACTGCAGCATGGTGGAGCCTATGGAAACTGGAAACCTAGATCCATGAATTTGCAGTTAGGTCTGTGTGAGCCTGTGTGAGCCTAGCAAATCTATGGAAAGTCAGAAGGGAGCATTTTGCCCAGGGGAACACAGGTTAGAGAGGCTGGAGAGAATCAGGCTCTCCCCAGCTCTATGAGTCCTGAGGCTGGTGGGGACTGACAGGCTAGTCAAAAGGTTGTAAGAGGGGGTGAGGGCATTTTGCTCTTGGCTCACCCAATCAGCAGGTCTGGTATTTATGAGGTTCTCAGAACCCACCCAGGCTGGCACTTACTGGTTCCTGACTCCCTCCCCAGCCTGGCATTCTCCTGACCCTGGGACCTAACAGGTTCAGCATCAGTCCGGCACTCAACAGGACCCTCCAGCTTCCCAATCCCCAATCTCCCAACCCTCCCTGGCCCCTTTCCTGGCCTATTGCTCACAGCTTTGTGGCAGGCCAGATGATTTTGATGCCCATCCTAGATCCACTGGCAGGTTCACTGCCAGACCTGCCTGGTCCAGCATGCAACTTCATGGCCATCTTTGGTTCCAGTCCTGGAGCCCCACCTTGATCCACTGGCACAGAACAGCTGAGAGCCTGATGCCACTTAGCCACCAGGCCCACCTGGTTCAGGACCCTAGGATCTACCACCAGTCCCTGATCCACCTGCCCTCTAGACATGGCCACCTACTTTGCTGTCCACATGCAACCCAGATTCCCCAGCACACTACTTTGCCACTAGGTCTGCAGCGCAGCTCACCCACACTAATCTTCTAAGAAGAGGAATTAGGAAATCTTAAACTCAACCTTCAACGTTGTGAGCAACATAATAAAAAGGAAGGAGGCACAACCCACAGCCCATACTCGCAAGGTTAGATAAAACTTCAAGAAGAAACAAAAGGTTTTCAAAATAATTTCTAATTGTCTTCTGTATTTCTGTAGCATCTGTTGTGATATTGCCTTTTTCATCCCATATGTTAGTAATTTGAGTTCTCTCTCTTTTTCTCTTCGTTAGCATGGCTAAGGGTCTGTCGATCTTATTTATTTTTTTGAAAAACCAACTTTTAGTTTTGTTAATTTTTTCAATAGTTTCTTTTGTTTCAATTTCGTTGATTTCCGCTCTTATTTTAATTATTTCTTGCCTTGTGCTACATTTGCTGTTGTTTTGCTCTTCCTTTTCTAGGGCTTTGAGATGAAGTGTGAGCTCATTTATTTGTTGGTTTTTCCTTTTTTTGAGGAATGAAAACTACAGAACCCTAAAAAGAGAAGCAGAAGATCTTAGAAGATGGAAAAATATACCCTGTTCATCAATAGGCAGAACTAACATCATCAAAATGGCGATATTACCAAAAGTTCTCTATAGGTTTAATGCAATGCCAATCAAAACCCCAACGGCATTTCTTGTAGAAATAGAGAAAGCAATCATGAAATTCATATGGAAAAATAAAAGACCCAGAATAGCAAAAACAATGCTAAGCAGGAAGTGTGAATCAGGCGGTATAGCGATACCAGATTTCAAACTATATTACAGAGCAATAGTAACAAAAACAGCATGGTACTGGTACCAAAACAGGCGGGTGGACCAATGGTACAGAATAGAGGACACAGAGACTAATCCACAAAGCTACAACTATCTTATATTTGATAAAGGAGCTAAAAGCATGCAATGGAGGAAGGATAGCATCTTCAACAAATGGTGTTGGGAAAACTGGAAATCCATATGCAACAAAATGAAACTGAATCCCCTCCTCTCGCCATGCACAAAAGTTAACTCAAAGTGGATCAAGGAGCTAGATATCAAATCAGAGACTCTGCGTCTGATAGAAGAAAAAGTTGGCTCCGATCTACATATTGTGGTGTCGGGCTCCAAATTCCTCAATAGGACACCCATAGCACAAGAGTTAATAACAAGAATCAACAAATGGGACTTACTTAAACTGAAAAGTTTTTTTTCTCAGCAAGAGAAACAATAAGAGAGGTAAATAGGGAGCCTACATCCTGGGAACAAATTTTTACTCCTCACACTTCAGATAGAGCCCTAATATCCAGAGTATACAAAGAACTCAAAAAATTAGACAATAAGATAACAAATAACCCAATCAACAAATGGGCCAAGGACCTGAACAGACACTTCTCAGAGGAAGACATACAATCAATCAACAAGTACATGAAAAAATACTCACCATCTCTAGCTGTCAGAGAAATGCAAATCAAAACCACCCTAAGATACCATCTCATTCCAGTAAGATTGGCAGCCATTATGAAGTCAAACAACAACAAGTGCTGGCGAGGATGTGGGGAAAAGGGTACTCTTGTACATTGCTGGTGGGACTGCAAACTGGTGCGGCCAATTTGGAAAGCAGTATGGAGATTCCTGGGAAAGCTGGGAATGGAACCACCATTTGACCCAGCTATTGCCCTTCTCGGACTATTCCCTGAAGACCTTAAAAGAGCATACTACAGGGATACTGCCACATTGATGTTCATCGCAGCACAATTCACAATTGCTAGACTGTGGAACCAACCCAGATGCCCTTCAATAGATGAATGGATAAAAAAAATGTGGCATTTATACACCATGGAGTATTACGCAGCACTAAAAAATGACAAAATCATGGAATTTGCAGGGAAATGGATGGCACTAGAGCAGATTATGCTTAGTGAAGCTAGCCAATCCCTAAAAAACAAATGCCAAATGTCTTCTTTGATATAATGAGAGCAACTAAGAACAGAGCAGGGAGGAAGAGCAGGAAGAAAAGATTAACATTAAACAGATACATGAGGTAGGAGGGAAAGGGAGAGAAAAGGGAAATTGCATGGTAATGGAGGGAGACCCTCATTGTTATACAAAATTACATATAAGAGGTTGTGAGGGGAATGGGAAAATAAACAAGGAGAGAAATGAATTACAGTAGATGGGGTAGAGAGAGAAGATGGGAGGGGAGGGGAGGGGGGATAGTAGAGAATAGGAAAGGTAGCAGAATACAACAGTTACCAATAGGGCATTATGTAAAAAATGTGGATGTGTAACCGATGTGATTCTGCAATCTGTATTTGGGGTAAAATTGGGAGTTCATAACCAACTTGAATCTAATGTGTGAAATATGATATATCAAGAGCTTTGTAATGTTTTGAACAACCAATAAAAAAAAGAGGAAACAAAAGGAAAACTAGGTGGGCGCAGTCAGTGAACACATATACTCACAGTGGATACAATTCCTTAATTTCTTAACATTTCACCAAGATATTTCTTTATTGTTGTTGTTGTGGCTTGTTGGTTATGGCAATCCATATTGGATTCTTCCTTTATTTGGATGTGTACTGACTGATTCAAGGAGTCCTACACATATTCAAATTTTTGCTCTCTCCTTATTTCTAGCCTTGTTTTTATTTTTTTCTTTTTATTTTTTTTGTTTCATTTGTTGTTTGTTCTTTTTTGTTATTGTAGGGTTTTTTTTTTTTGTTTTTGAAGGTATTATTTTCCCATATTCTGTATTTTGAGTGTTAGGTTTATGATTCCTTATTTTGATTTTGTTTTGTATTATCTTTCTCAGTACTCTATTACCCTTATCTTCCACTCCTATTTCTCTATTCCTGACACTCAAATTCCATTTTTTCTCTCTTTCCTCCTCTATATTCTATTTTTCATCCATTTTTGAACTAACAACATATTCTAAGTTACCACTTCCATCTGCATTATGCACCATTTGAAATTGCAAACACTTTTTTTTACCCTTCTATCTATTATTCTTTACACATACTCAACTCGTTATTAACAATTTTTCATAATAATTGAGGAATATAATGTCTACCCTTACCACCAATGTCACATCAATAATTAATATATTGGAAAACATAGACAACACCTATTGTCTGATTTTAAGCCAGACCTAATACATGAATATGTATTGTTTTAACTAATGAAAATTGCTGATCCCATTATCCCTACATATTGTACCTATTACAACTAAATACAAAAATAAGAACTAAGAATCTAGTCTACTGCTATATATTGTTTGCATAATTTGTTGCTATCATTGGGCTTCCCCACAATCTGTGAGGTAACATAGATGGACACTATAAACCCATAAGGTAGAGACTGTATGTCATCAGATCTATCCAGATAGATCAGTAGACACACAAACAATATGAAAAAGCAAGGGAAAAAACATCCCAAATAACCCAGACTACCTTAACAGTAGGTAGTTACAGTAGGTAGACACTACAGTGGAGGAAATGTCAGAGATAGAATTGAGAAAGTTCATGATTAAACTGATCTATGAGGAAAATCATTACATATGAAATGAAATCAGAGAGAAAATACAAGTGAAAGATCACTTCAATAAGAAGACAGAGACCTGAAGCACAATCAGTCAGAAATCCTCAAAATGAAAGATTCAGTCAACCAAATTAATAATTCATCATATTGGTGAGAGCATCACAAATAGACTGGACCTCTTGGAAGACAAAGTCTCAGTCAATGAAAACAAAATATATAATGTAGAAAATAAAGTTGACTATGGGGAAAGGGAAACCATGAACAGAACTTCCAAGAAATGTGGGATAACATGAAAAGACCAAACTTAAGATTTATCAGGGTAGATGAAGACTCAGAGATATAAACCAAACGAATGCACAGTCTTTTCAATGAAATAATATCAGAAAATTTCCTAGACATTAAGAAAGAAATGGAAAACCAACAGAGAAACCTTTTAGGACTCCAAATATACAAAATTACAACAGACCTACACCAAGGCACATTATTATGAAAAATGTCTCACATATAGAATAAAGATAGAACTTTACAGGCTGCCAGAGAATAGCAACAGGTAACATTTTGTGGGAGACCAATATGAATCTCAGATGATTTCTCAACCCAGATCCTCAAACCTAGGATATCTTATAATAATGTGTACCAAGCTCTGAAAGAAAATGGATGCCAGCCAAGAATACTATAACCAGAAAAATTAAGCTTCAGAATTGATGATGAAATTAAAACCTTCCATGATAAACAAAAGAATTCACAACTAGACCCCAGCACCACAAAAAAAAAAAGAAAAAAAAAAGAATTCACAACTAGAAAGCTGGTACTATAAAATATACTCAATAAAATTTTCATGAAGAAGAAATGAAAACTAAAAGTGAAAATCAGCAAAGGAGGAGCTACACTAAGAATAATCAATCAAAGGCAAAACCAATTCAAATTAGAAACAAAAGATAAAGTGAAATTACAGGAAATAAAAATTATATCTCAATAATAACATTGAACATAATGGCCTAAACTCATCAATCAAAAGTCATAGACTAGCAGATTGGACTAAAAAAAACCCCAACAATATGCTCTCTCAAAGAGACTCACCTCATAAGCAAAGACATCCATAGACTCAAAGTAAAAGGATGGGGGAAAAATAAAACATATCATTCACATGGATCTTGTAAATAAGCAAGGGTTTCTATTCTCATATCAGATAAAGTGGACTTCAAGTCATAGTTAATCATAAGGGATCAAGAAGATCATTTTATACTGCTTAAAAGAATTATACATTAACAAGACATAATGATTGTAACTATTTATGCCCCAAACAATGGAGTATCTACATACATCAAACAAACCCTTCTCAATTTCAAGAATCAAATATACCACAACATTATAATACTGGGTGATATTAATATGCATCTCTTATCACTATATAGAGCCTCCAAATAATATCTAAATAAAGAAGCTATAGAACCAATAAATAAAATTAATAATTTAGACTTAATAGACATATATAGAATGATTCCTTCATCAATGACTACATACACTTTCTTCTCAACAACACACAGTTTCTTCTCTAAAATTCTTCTCTTTATACCATAAAACTCTCTTAGAAAATACAAAACTATAGAGATAATACCTTGTATTCTCTCATATCATCATAGAATAAAACTAGAAATCAACAATTAAAAGTAGAACTACTCTAAAACCTGGAGACTAAATAATAAACCATTGAATGACCAATGGATACTAGAAGAAATCAAGGATGAAATAAAAAAGTACTTAGAGGTAAATGAGAATAAAAAAGTACTTAGAGGTAAAATTATAATTGTGACACAACTTATCAAAATCCCTGGGACACTATGAAGGCAGTTCTAAGAGGAAAGTTCATTGCACTGAGTTTATTCTATAAGAGAATAGAAAGTTGCCAAATAACTAACTTAACATTACATCTCAAAGCCCCAGAAAAGAATGAACAATTAACACTAAAAGCAGTAGGAGACAGGAAATAATTGAAATCAGAGCTGAAATCAATGAAATTGAAACAAAATATTATTCAAAAAATAGACAACATGAAACTTTGGTTCTTTGAAAAAAAATAGAACAAATAAAATTGATAAATCCTTAGCCAAGCTAACAAAAAGAAAATTTAAATCACTAAAATTCATGAGGAGAAGGAAATATCACCACAGACACAACTGAAATGCAGTCAATAATCAGAAACTATTTGGAAACTCTAGACTCCAATAAAACAGAGAGTCATGATGACATTGACAAATTTCTAGAGGCATATGATCCACCCAAATTGAACCAGGAAGACATAGAAAATTTAAACAGATCAGATTCAAGCAATGAAATTGAAGATGCCATCAAAAGCCTACCAACAAAGAAAAACTCAGGCCCAGATGGATCCTCAGCCAAGTTCTACCAGACCTTCAAAGAAGAACTTACACCAATCCTCCTCAAATTATTCCATTCAATAGAAAAAGAGGAATCTTTTCCAAACTCATTCTATGAAGTTGGTATCACCCTGATGCCAAAACCAGACAAAGACACATCAAAGAAAGAAAACTTCAGGCCAACATCTCTTATGAACATAGATGCAAAAATTCATAATAAAATCCTGGCAAATTGCATACAAAACCATATTTATATATAGTGCACCATGATCAAGTCAGTTTATTCCAGGCATGCAAGGTTGGTTCAATGCAGAAATCAATAAATGTGGTTCATCACATCAACAGACTTAAAGACAAAAATTACATTATTATCTCAATAGATGCAGAAAAGCATTGTATTCTCTCATATCATCATAGAATAAAACTAGAAATCAACAATTAAAAGTAGAACTACTCTAAAACCTGCATCCATTCATATTCAAAACACTAGAAAAACTAGGGATAGTAGGAATATACCTCAACATTATAAAACTGTCTATGCTAGACCAAAGGCCAATATCACTCTAAATATAGAAAAATTGTAAACATTCCCTCTAAAAACTGGAACAAGACAGGGATGCTGTCTTTCACCACTTCTATTCAACATGGTCCTTGTAAACCTAGCCAGAGCAATTCGACAAAAGAAAGAAATAAAAGGAATATGAATAGGTAAAGGAGAGCTCATACTATCTCTATTTGCCGATAACTGTATCCCTCCTTATGATATGCAATTATTAAATCAAAAAGGATCATAGATATTACTCAGTCATAAAGAAGAATGAAATCATGGCATTTGCCAATAAATAGATGGTACTGGAGATTATCATGCTAAGTGAAATAAGCCAAGATAGGGCAGAGAAGTGGGAGGGGAAGGGAGGGGGCAGGGGGTTAGCAATGATGGTGGAATGTGGTACACATCATTATCCAAAGTACATGTATGAAGACATGAATTGGTGTGAACATACTTTATATACAATCAGAGATATGAAAAAATATGCCCTATATGTGTAATAAGAATTGTAATGCATTCCACTGTTATGTATTTAAAAATAAAATCAATTGAAAAATGAAGTGTCAATCCTAAAAATACAAAGGTTGAATGTTCCCTCTGATATCCAGATGCTGATTCAAATAGGTGTGGGGGTGGGAGGAGGGGAGGTTCACCATATTGAAATGGGGGGGATGGGAATGGGAATGACAGTAGAATGAATGAATCACATTTAACCTTCCTATGTTCATATATGAATACATGACCTGTGTAACTCCACATCATTTACAACCACAAAAATGGGAAGTTATACTCTATGTATGTATGATATGTCAAAACACATTCTACTGTCACATATAACTAAAAAGAACAAATAAAAATTAAAAGAAAATAAGGATCACAGACTGAAATGTAAGAGTTAAAACTATGAAGCTTATGGGAAAACATAAGAGTAATTCTTCATGACCTCATGTGATGGAATAGCACCCAAAACAAAAAACGAAGAGACAATGGGTAAATTGTTCATCATCAATTGTTTGTATTTCATAAATCACCCTCAAGAGAGTTAAAGAACAATCCACAAAATGGGAAAAAATTATAAATTATATTTCTACTAGAGGACTTGTATCCAGACTATGTATGAATTATTTACAACTCTTAAGAGGAAAAAATGTTAATTAGCATGACAGAAAACATGAATAGATAATTTTACCCAAACATGTACAAATAAATGGCCAATAAGTACATTAAATGATATTCAACATTACTAAGTAGGGAAATCCAATGGAAACCATGAAGCATCAGTGTGTACCCCCTTGTATAGTTACAATGAAAAAGGCAGTGAATGATAATTGTTAACAAAGGTGAGGATAAATCAAAACACTTATACATTGTCTTTGGAAATGAAAAAAAAATAGTTCAGTTTCTCTTGAAAAGTTTCTCAAAACACTGAACAATTTCCACTGCACTCTAAGGGATATGTTCAAAATAATTGAAAGTAAGTGTTCAGAGGAAAAACATATGCACAAATGATCAATGCATCATATTCACAATAGCCCAAGGTGGAAACTACCCAAATATTTCTCAGCTAATGAACAAATAACATGTGGTATATCCATACAAGAGAATATCAGTCAGTCATTAAAAGGAATTAAGTGTTGACAACATGGATGAACATTAAAAATAGTATGCTAAGTGAAAGGAGTCAATCACATAAGACCTCATACTGTGTGATACATTTTACATGGAGTGTCTATAATAGATATGTCTGTAGAGACAGAAAATAGATTAGTAGTTTTCTCAAGCTCATAATTGAGGAATGGAGACTAACTGCTAATGGGTATGAGGTTTCTGGTTATAAAATGAGATTGTGGTGATTTTTGTACAACTGTGTAAATATACTAAAAAACTTGGACAATTTAAATGGATGCTTTATGGTCTATGAATCATATCTCATTTTTCAATGGAATAACAGAAGAGGAAACACCATGTATGATACTATGACTGGGTCTTCTGTTTCTGATACATGATTTTGAATGGCTCTCTTTGCCTGGATGATTACTGCTTTTGGCCTAACTGTCTTTCTTTGCTGACTCAGTATTTCTGAACACCTGGCTTAGCAGATCATTGGGCTGACCCCATAAGGTAATGAGATGCCTATGCTGTTTCCAGGAAAGACCTGAAATTTTGAGGGCCAAAGGGAGATAGATGGACATCAGATTATAAATAAATTTTAAAGCTGGATTGAGCTTTAAAACCCAGCACATCTTTTTTCATTAAGCTTCTCCTCTCCCTCATGCTGCTTATTTATTTCCAAAATTGAGGGGATCTGGAATGGTTTGATAATCCATTAAGCTGTTTGAAACTAATAAGAGAAAACAAAAGCAGTGGCTGGGACTGGAGACATAGGAAGGCTAGATATCCAAAATGTTTCACTCTCATGGCTGATAGTTAGCTAATGCCATCTGTCAGCTGGAAACTCAGCTATGAGCTATGGCTATCCACTGGAGTATCTATACATAGCCTCTGTATTTAGTTTGAGGTTATCACAACATGACTGCATGTCTACCAATCTATCTGCATCTTTTTCTCTTCTCAGTGTTGTGTACATACTCTTTTACCTTCTGTATAGTATGATCAATCTCAGACTCAGTGCCTCTGACTTTCTCTTGCTACCCTCCTGTCCCAAATCATTTTCATCCACATAAAAACATATCCTAGGACAAGACAATCCAAACATTTTCTTATTTCCTTTTGTAATTATTAACCCATCAGTCTCTAATCTTGGATCCTCTTAAAAATATATCTCATAAACTAATTTTATATTTTCCCAAGCATAGCATAATTTTTAGTATAGTCTTTGTATTCTACTTATGGCTATATATTCTAACACTGACACCATCACAAATCAATGTTGTGGGATTTGGAAACAAGTAACAACATCTATATACTTTAATTTCCTCATCTATAAATGTAGATTAAAAATGGTGCCTAACTCACTGATTTCTGTCAGTATTAAAGTAGTCAACACATGTAAAGTACTTCAAATATTTCCTGAAAATTAGTAAGAACACAGTCACTTATACTTACTTGGTTATTTTTAGTTTGTAATATTAAATAGTACTGAAAAGCACTCAATATTATTATAAGTGATTGGTTTTCTTTTATTCTCCTCACCTCTCCATTTTACTCCCCAGAGATAATCCCATGTATTTCCAATCTTTCTTTAGTAGTTACTTCCACATTATTTCTAAATCATTCCATGTTCACACTTCTAATTGTTGTCCTGTCATGCATTAAGGTTTCAATCCTTTAAACCCATCTTCTTTCTCTCCATTTCTCTATTTCATGGCAAGTTTATTTACACCCATATTTAGTAGTGGTAGGATTATTACTAAGCAATTGTTTTTCTCTGTTGGGCAAGTTGTTTAAAATGGTTTCATTACTTTACAGTAAAAAAAAATGAGTTTCTGCTTGAGTTAAAAATAGATTATTTTCAAAATATGTTGTATTTTCTTAAAAATTCTAGATAAATTTTATACCACCAACCAGAATCTTAGAATATCATGAAGTACCTATGTAAGCATTTATTAGTAGGAGTTTTCACTGGATTTAAACTATCAAGTTATTTGTCAATTTCATTCTTTTCTGACGTATGTATCTGGAAAGTCTGCATTTTATTTGGATTTTGTAGTATCATAGCATTGCCTTTTATATATGTTCTCCTGATTCCATTTGCTATCTATAATTAGCTGTGATTTTAAATCAGAAACTACTTTTATCTTTTACAAATTAGGGATCAGTCTACCCAACAATATCTACTAAGCAATCTGTTCTATTGCCAATTGATTTGTATCATCAATTACATAGTAAACTGCACAACCTTATGCATGTGAGTACTTCCTTAATTTTCTTCTTGAAATTTATAATTAAAATAATTATATATTCACAATATATTAAAAATAGTACAAAGTCCATTCTACTCTTTGTTCTGCTTCTCCTTTGAGATTTCTTATTTTCATTAGCCTTTTATCTGTTCCTGTACCTGAATCATACTGCATATTCATTGTTAATTTAAGTAATAGATCCTTTATAGCTCTGTTGTTTATGTAGACATCCTGTTTGATGTTGTATTTTGTTTGTCTAGTGTAGAAGAAAATTATTAATTTGTTTCAATTGATTAACTAGTAGTCACTGATCTCTTATAACTTCTAATGCATTGACTGTGATTTATGTTGTTTTCTGCACATATTATTATATGTCTCAAACACACAAATTCTTTTATTTATTAACTTTTTTATTTATATTTGATAGGGGAATGCATTACAATTCTTATAGCACATATAGAGCACAATTTTTCATATCTCTGGTTGTATACAAAGTATATTCTCACCAATTTGTGTCTTCATACATGTACTTTGGATCATAATGATCATCACATTCCACCATCATTTATAACACCATGACCCCTCCCTTCCCCTTCTACCCCTCTGCCCTATCTAGAGTTCATCTATTCCTCCCACACCCCCTCCCTATCCCACTATGAATCAGCCTTCTTATATCACAGAAAACATTCGGCATTTGTTTTTTTTTTTTGGGGGGGGGGTGGACTGGCTAACTTCACTTAGCATCATCTTCTCTAACTCCATCCATTTACCTGCAGATGCCATGATTTTATTCTCTTTTATTGCTGAAGGGCATCTAGGTTGATTCCACAGTTTAGTTATTGCCGCAGTCTGGCTGGGCACAAAATCACGAGCCACTCAAGCAGGAACAAACTTTATTTTTGAAACTGCCGCCAATGCCCTGTATGTTCCCAGGAAGATTGCAGACCAACCCACGTGGTGTTCTCCCAGACCCCCACAGGAAGTCCCTCCTCCGGAATTCCCTCCTACCGCACTTCCCCAACCAATGGGAACTCTCCAGGAGTCACATAGCAGGCCTAGGTGAACAGCAGGAATCTAATATCCATAAGAATGCAGATCTTAACATAATCATATCATCTCAATGGCTTGCTGGTGTCACCTTTCAACCAAAAATGCCATGCATCATATTACTTGGCTGTGGCTCTTAGCAAGTTATTATGAATTGTGCTGTTTTAAACATTCATGTGACTGTGTCCCTGTAGTATGCTGTTTTTAAGTCCTTTGGGTATAGTCAGAGGAGAGGGATAGCTGGGTTAAATGATTGTTCCATTCCCAATTTTCCAAGAAATCTGCATACTGCTTCCCATATTGGCTGCACCAGTACCACCAGCAGTGTATGGGGGTACAGTTTCCCAACATCCTCGCCAACACTTATTGTTGTTTTTCTTCATAATAGCTGCAATTCTGACTGGAGTGAGATGAAATCTTAGAATAGTTTTGATTTGTATTTCTCTAATTGCTAATGATGATGAAGTTTTTTTTATATATTTGTTTATTTGTTGATTGATTGTATGTCGTCTTCTGATAAGTGTCTGTTCAGGTCCTTGGCCCATTTATTAATTGGGTTATTTATTTATTTGTTTATTTATTTATTTATTTTGTGCTTAGCTTTTTCAGTTCTTTATATACCCTAGAAATTAGTGCTCTGTCTGATGTGTGAAGGGTAAAGATTTGCTCCCAAGATATAGACTTTCTATTCACCTCACAGACTGTTTCTTTTGCTGAGAAGAAACTTTTTAGTTTGAGTCCATCCCATTTATTGATTCTTGATTTTAATTCTTCCACCAAAGGAATCTTATTAAGGAAGTTGAGGCATAATCCCACATGATGGAGATTGGGGCCTACTTTTTCTTCTATTGGATGCAGGGTCTCTCGTTTAATTCCTAGATCCTTGATCCATCTTGAGTTGAGTTTTGTGCATGATGAGAGATAGGGGTTTAATTTTATTTTGTTGCACATGGATTTCTACTTTTCCCAGCACCATTTGTTGAAAAGATTATCTTTTCTCCTATGCATGTTTTTGGCACATTTGTCTAATATAAGATAATTATAATTTTGTGGGTTAGTCTCTGTGTCCTCTATTCTGTATCATTGGTCGACCAGTGTGTATTGGTGCCAATACCATGCTGTTTTTGTTACTATTGCACTGTAAGTATAGTTTAAGGTCTGGTATATTGATGCCACCTGTTTCACTCTTCCTGCTAAGGATTGCTTTAATATTCTGGGTCTCTTATCTTTCCAATTGAATTTTCTGACTGTATTTCTATTTCTATGAGGAATATCATTGGGATTTTGATTGTAATTGCATTAAATCTGTATAGTGCTTTTGATAGTATGGTCATTTTGATAATTTTAATTCTGCCTATCCAAGAACAAGGTAGATCTTTCCATCATCTAAGGTCCTCTTTGATTTCTTTCTTTAGGGTTCTGTAATATTCATTATATAGATCTCTCACCTATTTCATTAAGTTGATTCCCAAGTATTTTATTTTATTTTATTTTTTGAGGCTATTGTAAATGGGGTAGTTTTCCTCATTTCCCTTTCTTAGGATTTGTCACTGATATACAGAAATACCTTTGATTTATAGGTATTGTTTTCTATACTGCTACTTTGCTAAATTCATTTACTAGTTTTAGAAGTTTTCTGGTGGAACTTTTAGGGTCTTCTAAGTACAGATTCATGTCATCAGCAAATAGTGCTAATTTGAGTTCTTCTTTTCCTATGTGTATCCCTTTAATTTCTTTCATCTGTCTAATTGCTCTGGCCAGTGTTTCAAGAACTATGTTAAATAGAAGTGGTGAAAGAGGGCATCCTTGTCTTGTTCCAGTTTTTAGAGGGAATGCCTTCAATTTTTCTCCATTTAGATTGATGTTGGCCTGGGGCTTAGCATAGATAGCCTTTATGATGTTTAGATATGTTCCTGTTATTCCTAATTTTCTAGTACCAAAAACACAAATTATGACTTCTAATTGTTTCATTGTTTTCTCTTGTTCTTGTCTTGTACCAATGGTAAGAAATGCAAATAATATATGAAAGAATAATAATAACCATCAACTTGACTTTTTGTGATTTTGAAAGAATTCTCTATAAAGTGTATCTGTTAAGCATGATGCTTGGTGTACATAGATGTTGGCTACATAATTGTTCAGGAAATTCAATAAATTCTCCTTGATTGAAAGTAATTTGAGAATTTTGCTAAGATATTTTTGACATTTCTCCTTTAGAATAAGATATGGTAAATTACATTTATATAATTTCTGATGTTGAAGTCATATAGATTTTCTGATGCAATCCTGATTTTTAAAATCTACTTGGAAATATGTTTCCTACATATTATAATTGTATTTAACTACAATATTATTTCTATATATGTATGAAGTAAGCCTATAATTTTATTTTACTTAAAGTATTTCAGAACCAATGTTGTATACTAGACATAAAATGAATTGTCAGCTTGCCTTTTGTTAAATACAACTTATTTCTTTCCCTTATATATTTTTTCACATGCTATATTGTTTTCTAATATCTTGCCTTGCATTATACAAAGAAATATATTGGTAGAAGCTTATTAACTTATATTTATTATTAAAATTCTTATCTGCACTATAGAATGATTTTCACATTCATATTTATTTCCCTAACAATTTCATAGTACAACTTTGTATTTTTCCCAAGAAAAAAATATTTTATCATACAGATTTTTATTGTATCTACTCTCACCCACTTCATGTATGTTCCATTAACTGAGGCTCATGTAAGGGCAAGGGCATGATAATTTTTAGCATTCATTTTTGTTTTTAAATTAGTATGGAAAGATTGAATACCATTTCAAAGTGAATAATAGAAACACATTTTGTTTTAAAAAGTTCAAACTCATGGAAATGTTACAGGTTGATTAAAGTGTTTTAAAAAAGCAAAACGATATTATTTGGTATTTAGTGAGGAAAATTAAAAATCAGAGACAAAAAAAAGACTTAAGAGAAATTAATACCTAAAGAAAGTAGAGGAAGAGGAGTCAACAAAGGAAATCAAGGAGGAATGATCAGAAGGATAAATCACTAGAAAATAGGAGAATCGAAAAGCAAAAGGAAAACAGACTTTCAGTGAAGAGAATAATCAACTGTCTTAGTTTGATCTGCTAAAACAAATTATCATAGACTTGGTGATTTAAGAGACAAAGAATTCTCTCTGTTCTGAAGACTAGTAGCCCAAGATCAGGGTGCCAGCATGGTCATTCTGATGAGGTCAGGGTACAGACTTCCAAAGTCCTGTTTCATATTCACTTGACAGAAGAGGAAAGAAAATTCTGTAGAGTCATATGGGCTTTACCCTAATTCCCTGATTAGCTCAGGAAGGTCCACATCTTAATACCATCACATTGGGGATTAGAATATCAACATATACAATTTGGGGGAGATTCCTATTCAGTCCATACTACCAACTCAAGAGGAAATGCTAAAGTACATGTAATATAAGTAGCAAAATAATTTATACATAGAGATTAATTCTTTTTTTACTTTATTTTTTTACCTATTTAGGTGTCAGTATCAGCTATTCTTGACTCTATTTATTTGTACGCAGTTCTGAGAATCAAACACAGTGCCTCACATATGCTAGGCAAGCACTCTACAACTGAGCCACAACCCCAGCACTGAAATTAATTCTTAATGATGTAAGCTAAAATTTACCATGAAGGTAACTAATCAAATTTAAACATTAAGAACTGGAGTGGGACCCTACAAATGTTCTTTGCTCAGAGTTTTTTTCTAAAGATAAAAAAAGTACTACAATGTGAGAAAATTTTAAGGCAAATATATCTTTTCTGCATACTTCTACTCATATCAAAGGACTATCTACACTTTGGGGATAAGACTAAAACAGCAGAGTTATAGATATGTCATTTTATTTGCAGTTTGAAAAAAAATTATCTTGCAAAGTCTCCATAAAACAAGTAAAAAAATGATAGGTTCCTGATTTGGAATACATGAAGAATATCTTTTTGTCATTTAATTATTAAATAAAATGAGAAAAATCAAATAAATGTCAAATGGAAGATCAAATAATAAGTATCAATGAACTCAACAGAAATACCTATCAAAAATTACAAAAATAGTATGAGATAAAGTAACAGCAACTCAATAAAGTAATTAACAGGAAGAGGTACATTTGTGTTTGAAGTAATGAACAGGCTCTTATATTTGATGAGCCAATTAATGAAAAAGAGTAGGTTACATGAATTATATTGAAATATAATTAAATTTCTTGCTGATTTGATTAAAAATACTGATATCAACAAAATAACTTAAGACATATGCCACCACAGTGAGATATTGGCAGCAAATTGGTTAATGGTACCATTAATTGAAAGAGTTTATAGGGGCTGTTGTGGAATAGGAAAATGTAAAATACACTGAAATTTCATAGTTCTCATAAAAGAGGATTCCCAAACTTGTTAAACACTCTAAACATTTAAATAACATTTTCAGTGTGATTTGTAAAGCAGAGAAAACATTTATACTATCCATAAAAATAATCTCACTATGTTAGAAAACTGGATCCTCATGTTAGTTTCTAGAAAAGGCTAAAACACCTCACTATGTAAAACTAGGGTCAGAATATGAAACCAGAATTGGATGAAAAGTTTCTCAGATAATGAGTTGGTAAAATAAATTTTCTGGCTGCATTTTTTTGGAGCTGCATGTCAGTTTTTTCATACTTATTGCAATTTCTTTCATATTCATTTTATATTCAAAATTTTGTATCCCACTTTTAAGGAATATCATCAAAATTGTATAAAATTTCAGGACCCACAAAACTACCCCTGGGAGTCAATTTAAAAAAAAGGTTGGGGAGTAAAAGAGTCCAGCAGTATTATTAGAATGTAGTATGTATGGCTGCTAACTAAGACTGAGAGAATATTTTCTGATAGGAGACCCAACAGAAGGATGAACTTTTCTTTAAAGGTTGGCAACTTTTAGATTCTCAAAAAGTGTCTTTTGTAGATTTGGGGAACATTTAGAGAGGGAGAACAGGAATGACTGTTAATGGGCAAAGATCTCTTCATATAAAAATACTTCATAATGATTTTGAAAATAATGTCAGCTATTCTTGACTCAGTAATTATACATTTTATTTCTGGGTATGCAAGACAAATACAGATCACCAGGTTGCCAATACATAAAATAATCTCTAATCGTCGCAGCAAGCTGATAGTTTACTGAAGATCAGTCTAATTTTCTATGATCTCATGGCTAGCAAATAGCAAGATTCTACAGTGCATATACATTTCTCTGTATGACACTATCTTCCCAAGTGAATTTACATATATTCTGAGAAATATATTAAAAATATATGTACCTTTAAAGATTCATTTCCAATTTCTGCTATTATGTGATATTATCTTTACTCTTTTCTAACTTGTAAACTTTTATTCTTCAAATAGTTTTCATTATGCTCTATTTTAGCAATATTATTACCTCCTACTTGTCAGTTTTTATATAAAGCATGCTGTCATAAGAGAGAAAGTCAAATTGGCTAAAATCAAAATTGGTCATTTATGGTCGTCCTGTACTTACTGATTTTGTACTAGTCTTACTAGCAGAATCAGTTGTGCCTCATAGCATTCCCTGTAAGTGGATTGTAGTATTATAGTTTGGCTTTTTATTTGTAAAAGAACACTATTCTGGAGTGAGCATCTGATCCTCCCCAGTCATACAACAGGAAGAAAAGAAAGTATTCAATGACACAGCCATGACTAGAAGAGTCCCTGAAGAGAAAGGAGAAAGAGTGACTCTCATATCAAACCTTCTTAGACATCTGCAAGAACACCCACTTGTTTTTAGGTGAAGTTATGGTCCTTAACATTGTTTATTATTGTAGTTGAGAGTGTCACTTTAAATTGTGTTTCCTCCCATCTGATTTTTTTTAAGTGCTGAACTTCATCTATTTGCCATCTTCACTGAAGTGTCAGTGAACTAAAGAGAATACTTGTTTGGGATTTGTGAGGAAATGGCTAAAATCCCTTTTTCAGAGAAAGAGGCAGAATATTTTTTTCATACAAAACCAAGTTTTAGTGTAGAAGGCATGGCAGACCGACCTTAACTTTAGTAGGAATGTTATTACTTGGTTAAATTTCCTATTATATTTTTCATTTTCACTATATTAAACATAGGAAGATATCTACACTATTACACACTTAAAGGTATAGTTTTGTTAACTATAAATAGTATTGTACATCAGATATCTAGAACTTTCTCATTTTGTGTGACTGAACAGCAACTGCCCATTTTTTTCCTCCATCCAGCCCATGGCAGTCACAGTTCTGCTTCAGTAAGTTAGCTCTATTAGATACATCTTGTAAAGTGGAATATTAGAGTATTTATATTTCTTTTTTTTTTTTTAATATTTATTTTTTAGTTTTCGGCGGACACAACATCTTTGTTTGTATGTGGTGCTGAGGATGGAACCCGGGCCGCACGCATGCCAGGCGAGCGCGCTACCGCTTGAGCCACATCCCCAGCCCGAGTATTTATATTTCTGTGTCTGGTTTATTTCACTTAACTTCATGTCTTCAAGGTCCATCTATGTTGTAGCATATAAAATAATTTCCTTCTTTTAATGGGAGAATAATAATGTTGTGAGGGAGTACCTCATTGTAGTTTTGGCCTTCAGTTCCCTGATATTGAGTGTGGTTTCATGTAACTTGATCATTTGTATGTCATTGGAGAAGTCTCTGATTAAGTCCTTTGCCCATTTTTTATATATTTTGGGTTTTTTTCTGTTGAGTTATGAGTCTCTTATCCATTTTACATATTAACCACTTATTAAATATATGGTTTATAAATATTTTCCCCACTACATAGATTGCCTTTCTTTCTCTGTTGACTGTTTCCTTTGCTGTGTAGGTTTTTAGTTGTGGTAGTTCCACTTATCTATAGTTTTGTTAGCTGTGTTTTTAGTGTAAACCCCAAACATCAACAATACCATTGATGTGAAAATCTTCCCCCATGTTTCTTCAAGGAGTTTTGAAAATATAGGTCATATGTTTAATTGTCTAATCCATTTAGATTTGATAATTATGTATGGGACAAGAAAAAGATCCAAAATTACTCTTCTGCATGTGGATAGCCAGTTTTTCCATTTCCATTTGGTTAAGAATCTATCCTTTCTCCAATTTGTATTCTTGGAACCATTGCCAAATGTGAGTTGACTGCATATTCAAGGGTTCATTTCTGGGCTCTCTATTGTATTTCATTGGTCCATGTGTCTGTCTTTATGTCAGCACCATGCGTTAGTATATTACAGATTACTATAATTCTGAGATATATATTAAAATCATAAAGTATGTAGCCCCAGCGTTTTTATTCTTTTTTTGTAAATTGAATGAGCTATTCAGTTTTTTTTTTTGTGTGTGTGTGTGGTTGAATGTGAATTTTAGAATCTTTTTCTACTTTTGTAAAAAAATACCATTAAGTTTTTATAGGGATTTCATTATATCTGTCGATTGCTTTGGATGGTATAGGGGCAGGATTTTTCTCTATTTGTGTCATCTTCAGTGGCTTCATCAATTTTTTTGTAGTTTTAGTATGCAAAATTTTAAAACTTCCTATTTAAGTTTGTTACTAAGTATTTCACTCTTTTTGGTACTATTGTAAATTAGGTCATTTTCTTTTAAGATTATTTATTTTTATTATATAGAAATTCAACTGATTTTTTGTGTGTGTTGATTTTGTATCTTGCTCCTTTGCTGAATTAGTTTATTATTTCTGTGTTGTTGTGTGTGGAATCCTTAGCATTTCCTACATATGAGATATAGAATCAGAAACAATTTTACTTTAACTTTTGATTTTGATATATTTTATATTCTCTTTATCTTACTTAATTGCCCTCGCTAGTATTTCCAGTTTATGTTGAAAAGTATGGGAGAAAGTGGTAAATAGGATTGTAAATCTGGGTTCGATCCCTAGCATACCCCCTCCAATAAAGAGGGAGAGTGGCCATTCTTGCCTTGTTTGTGATCTTTTAGGTAAAGCTTTTGATTTTTTTTACCATTACATTTGGTGTTATCAGTTTGTTTTTCATATAGGGCTTTGTCAGATGTTCAGTTAATTTCCTTCTGTACTTACTTTGCTGAAAGTATTTTTTTTTAGTACCAGGGATTCATTTCAGGGGCACTCGACCACTGAGCCCCATACCCAGTCCTATTTTGTATTTTATTTAGAGACAGGGTCTCCCCGAGTTGCTTAGGGCCTCACTGTTGCTGAGGCTGTCTTTGAACTCATGATCCTCCTGCCTCAGCCTCCCAAGCCACTGGAATTACAGGTGTGCACCACTGCAACTGGTATTGCTGCAAGTATTTCATTGTGAAAGGGTGTTAAATTTTGACAAATATTGGCTCCATATGTATTGATAAAATAATGTGATTTTTTTCTTTTACACTGTTAATGTGGTATATTACATTCATTAATTTTTTTAAAATTTTTATTGTTGGTTGTTCAAAACATTACATAGTTCTTGATATATCATATTTCACACTTTGATTCAAGTGGGTTATGAACTCCCATTTTTACCCCGTATACAGATTGCAGAATCACATCAGTTACACATCCATTGATTTACATATTGCCATACTAGTGTCTGTTGTATTCTGCTGCCTTTCCTATCCTCTACTATCCACCCTCCCCACCCCTCCCCTCCCCTCCCCTCCCCTCCCCTCCCCTCCCCTCTTCTCTCTCTACCACCTCTACTGTCATTCATTTCTCCCCCTTGTATTATTTTTCCCTTTCCCCTCACTTCCTCTTGTATATAATTTTGTATAACCCTGAGGTCTCCTTCCATTTCCATGCAATTTCCCTTCTCTCTCCCTTTCCCTCCCACCTCTCATCCCTGTTTAATGTTAATCTTCTTCTCCTGCTCTTCGTCCCTACTCTGTTCTTAGTTACTCTCCTTATATCAAAGAAGACATTTGGCATTTGTTTTTAGGGATTGGCTAGCTTCACTTAGCATAATCTGCTCTAATGCTATCCATTTCCCTGCAAATTCTATGAATTTGTCATTTTTTAATGCAGAGTAATACTCCAATGTGTATAAATGCCACATTTTTTTTATCCATTCGTCTATTGAAGGGCATCTAGGTTGGTTCCACAGTCTTGCTATTGTGAATTGTGCTGCTATGAACATCGATGTAGCAGTGTCCCTGTAGCATGCTCTTTTTAGGTCTTTAGGGAATAGACCGAGAAGGGGAATAGCTGGGTCAAATGGTGGCTCCATTCCCAGCTTTCCAAGAAATCTCCATACTGCTTTCCAAATTGGCAACACCAATTTGCAGTCCCACCAGCAATGTACAAGTGTACCCTTTTCCCCACATCCTCGCCAGCACTTGTTGTTGTTTGACTTCATAATGGCTGCCAATCTTACTGGAGTGAGATGGTATCTTAGGGTGGTTTTGATTTGCATTTCTCTGACAGCTAGAGATGGTGAGCATTTTTTCATGTACTTGTTGATTGACTGTATGTCCTCCTCTGAGAAGTGTCTGTTCAGGTCCTTGGCCCCTTTGTTGATTGGGTTGTTTGTTATCTTATTGTCTAATTTTTTGAGTTCTTTGTATACTCTGGATATTAGGGCTCTATCTGAAGTGTGAGGAATCAAGATTTGTTCCCAGGATGTAGGCTCCCTATTTACCTCTCTTATTGTTTCTTTTGCTGAGAAAAAACTTTTTAGTTTGAGTAAGTCCCATTTGTTGATTCCAGTTATTAACTCTTGTGCTATGGGTGTCCTATTGAGGAATTTGGAGCCTGACCCCACAGTATGTAGATCATAGCCAACTTTTTCTTCTATCAGACACCGTGTCTCTGATTTGATATCAAGCTCCTTGATCCATTTTGAATTAACTTTTGTGCATGGTGAGAGCAAGGGATTCAGTTTCATTTTGTTGCATATGGTTTTCCAGTTTTCCCAGCACCATTTGTTGAAGATGCTATCCTTCCTCCATTGCATGCTTTTAGCCCCTTTATCAAATATAAGATAGTGGTAGTTTTGTGGATTGGTTTCTGTGTCCTCTATTCTGTACCATTGGTCCACCCGCCTGTTTTGGTACCAGTACCATGCTGTTTTTGTTACTATTGCTCTGTAGTATAGTTTGAAGTCTGGTATCGCTATACCGCCTGATTCACACTTCCTGCTTAGCATTGTTTTTGCTATTCTGGGTCTTTTATTTTTCCATATGAATTTCATGATTGCTTTCTCTATTTCTACAAGAAATGCCGTTGGGATTTTGATTGGCATTGCATTAAACCTATAGAGAACTTTTGGTAATATCGCCATTTTGATGATGTTAGTTCTGCCTATTGATGAACAGGGTATATTTTTCCATCTTCTAAGATCTTCTTCTATTTCTCTCTTTAGGGTTCTGTAGTATTCATTGTATAAGTCTTTTACCTCTTTTGTTAGGTTGATTCCCAAGTATTTTATTTTTTTTTGAGGATATTGTGAATGGAGTGGTTGTCCTCATTTCCATTTCAGAGGATTTGTCGCTGATATACAGGAATGCCTTTGATTTATGCGTGTTGATTTTATATCCTGCCACTTTGCTGAATTCATTTATTAGCTCTAGTAGTTTCTTTGTAGACCCTTTTGGGTCTTCTAAGTATAGGATCATATCGTCCGCAAATAGTGATATTTTAAGTTCTTCTTTTCCTATTTTTATGCCTTTAATTTCTTTTGTCTGTCTAATTGCTCTGACTAGTATTTCAAGGACTAAATTAAATAGAAGTGGTGAGAGAGGGCATCCCTGTCTTGTTCCAGATTTTAGCGGGAATGCCTTCAGTTTTTCTTCATTTAGAATGATGTTAGCCTGAGGCTTAGCATATATAGCTTTTACAATATTGAGGTAAGTTCCTGTTATCCCCAGTTTTTCTAGTGTTTTGAACATAAAAGGATGCTGTACTTTGTTGAATGCTTTTTCTGCATCTATCGAGATGGTCATATGGTTCTTATCTTTAAGTCTATTGATGTGGTGAATAATATTTATTGATTTCCGTATATTGAACCAACCTTGCATCCCAGGGATGAATCCTACTTGATCATGGTGCACAATTTTTTTGATATGCTTTTGTATTCGATTTGCCAGGATTTTATTGAGAATTTTTGCATCTATTTTCATTAGAGATATTGATCTGTAGTTTTCTTTCTTTGAGGTGTCTTTGTCTGGTTTCGGGATCAGGGTGATGTTGGCCTCATAGAATGAATTTGGAAGAGCTCCTTCTTTTTCTATTTCTTGAAATAGCTTGAAAAGTATTGGTATTAATTCTTCTTTGAAGGTTTTGTAAAACTCCACTGTATACCTGTCGCGACCCCTTGCCCGCAAGGAAGACGCAACTCGGGAATCTTCTTTCAGCAGTTTATTCAGGCCCTTGATATTTCTTCTTCTCTCTCTGATGCCCCTCCCAGCCTTAATAAAGCATCCCAAGCCCCAATGCAAAGCTGCTGCGTGGAGCTTTCTCACAGGGTGGTGAAAAATCCTGTGCCAACTCTCCCAGATAAGGAGTTGTTTGTCACAGACCACAGCGGAGCCAGCGTCATCTTGTAATGGCGACCATAATCTGCAGAAACGGCAGAAGCGGCTCACCACAGTTCCCCCTTTTCTGTTTTCTAAAAACAATACAGGCGAGAGTAGAGGTCCTATCCCACTGTGCAGAAGTGGCTGCATAGTATGA
Organism: Marmota monax; assembly: GCF_021218885.2. NCBI lineage: Eukaryota > Metazoa > Chordata > Mammalia > Rodentia > Sciuridae > Marmota > Marmota monax. Next base: position 128,214 of record NW_026694772.1, read on the forward strand.
CTCAGTCCTAAGGAGGCGCCTTCCCCAGATCTGAGGCCATATCAGCCGACGCCTTTTTTCGTGGGGCGGGGCGTGAACGCGTCTAACCCGCATGCAATAGGACATGCTCTCCTTGAGGTCCACGTCAAGGATCACTCAAGTGCAGTGCCTTGCCTCGCATCCTGTATCGTGACGATGGTGGACGAAGGGGGATAGCTGAGGCTGAACTGTGGCTGTTTATAATGACAAACAAGTTGACAGCACCCTGAAAGAAAGGCACGAACTTCAAGGCGATAGAAAAGTACTAGTGTGGAAACCCATCTGCGTGCAATGGCAGTAAGACCGGCAGAGTGCAAGGGCTTTCCAACACTAAGAGAATAACAAGGAAAGTCATGTCGATCCCAGTGCAATGTTATAATAACTTGGGGTGTAATGACCATGACAAAGGTTTACTGCTTAAGATGCACAAGCCAGACTTGAGGTGAGTTGCCATTTTCTAAAGCTGCAAGAGCTTGTATGATCATAGCCTTATCGTGAGCACTGCGGGCCTTAAGGCGACAGAGAAGCCACAAACAGAGTACAACACTGAAGCAAGACATTGCACCAAAAATGCCTACTCCCACCCACTCTTTGAAGAAGGAAAAAGCAGAAGATATCCAATCGGTGAATTGACCCAAAGTCACAGGATCGACACGGGTGCTATTCAGAACAGCAATCTGAGTTAGTTGAGACTGGATCAAGTTTTCTGCTTCCATGGACCAGGTTCCGGATAGATACTCTCCGATGATGTGGGAGGCATTTCTGGAATCATAAAATCTGACAGAGGTTATACATAAATGTGCACGTTGATCAATACAACCCAAATGTACTAGGTCAGACAATTCCTCAACTTGAGCTTGAAGCAGATCTATCCTTTGATTAGCAGCCAGAATCCCAGATAAAATGTGTTGATTAATTCTACTTTGAGATTCAAGTATGGTGGATGTTTGTTGAATAACCTGATTAATAGTGGCAGCAGTTTGTACCTGGCTGGCCATGGCTACTCCAGCTATAACTGCTGCAGCAGCAGACACCGCCACAGCTGTCACTATAGCTGCCGTAATTCCAAAATCTCTACGGGCTCTAATCAGTTCAACAATAGGAAATGACTCTGGATCTGCAGTAACCGGGATCAGGACAAAAGTTGGAATTTTCATAACCACTGCCATAGGCCAGGATCCATTCCAACACTCAGACAAATAACAGGTAATATTAGAGCAATTAAGCATCCCCTGTGATGTAACATTAGCCAAAAGAAACAGGAATGGAGATTGGAGACAGACTGCTGCGGAGGGTAATGTAGCATTAAACAATTGTGAATTGTGTGAAGTAATTTTAAGTCTCCTATCTCGCTCCGAGTCTTGGGTACTGCCAGAAACATTAAACAGCCAACTTTGGACTCCTAATATTTCCCTGGGGAAACACAAGTGTGGACTAGACTAGCCCAATCTGAGGGAGTCATGCAAAATCTAGTAAGTCCCTCCACCTGAGTGAGAGTGAAAGCGACATCTATGCCATAAGTGCGGACAGATTCTGCCAAGGTTTTAATTAGCTTAAAGTCTAAAGGCTCATGATATCTTCCCCTGTTATTGTCCTGAAATACAGGGTATGCAAGTCCCATATCTGTATTAACTGTCCTCCAAACTTGTGCATGAAAGATCTCCCGGAACCTTGGCTCCCCCCCACATACGGAGGTGGGGCAATCGGCACCATATCTTCTTCTAGATATTCTACCTCCTCCTCCTCAGAGTTTTGTTGACCAATGTTAACTCCCTTCCCCTTCTTACAGTAGGCCTGCGTGCCCTGTGTCTCCTTTTTCTTCTTTTTCATTTTTATCTTATGTAGTTGTTGTAACGATATATCAAGGTCCTCAGAACTCTCTGAGTCGCTTGTGTTCTCAGGCGTTTTTAATTCGGTCAAGTCTGGGTAGAGCCTTCTCCTATTTTTATCTTCAGGCTCTTTTGCCTTCTCACTACTGTTACTTTTAATACTCTCTGCCACTTCACTACATGATCCTTCAGATTTTTCCTCATGTAGTTGTTCAAGAACGGCCTGACCCTCACTCACAGCTTCTTGGCATTGACCATCTGTTATACATCCTCTAACTAACTTCCAAAGTGGTATAACGCCACCCTCTAAGGTGCCTTGCTCACGAGCAAAATCTAGATCTTTCCCTAATTTGTCCCAGCTAGGAATCCTAAGACTCCCTGAAAAAGCAAACCAAGGAGACGCTATATCAGCTTCTCTCAAAAACATCTGCAAAGTGCTCTGCTTTATCTTAAGTCCTTTTGAATGTAACAACCCATCTAGGGCCAACAAAATTGGGCTTGAAGAAGCAAAGCCCATAATGTTTTTAGAGCTATAAAGAAAGTGAAAGTACAAAAGTCCCCGCTCTCTTCCTTTTACAGGGGAGCGTTCCGTTCTATGCATTCCCCGCTCTCTTCCTTTTACAGGGGAGCGTCCCTGTCGTCACAACAACAAAAGAAGCACAAAAAACAAAAGCGAAAGTACACAGTGCAGCTGCAATAAAATGTAAGGCTCTCTCTGTGTTTACAGAGGAGCTGCCCCGCTTTGGTCGCGGATCCCACTTACTAGGGACTAACCCCGCTTTGATCGCGGATCCCACTTACCTGGGACTAACCGGTGCACCACCCCTGACTGCTGAAAGTTCTGGTTCCCGGGTCTCGGCACCACTTGTCGCGACCCCTTGCCCGCAAGGAAGACGCAACTCGAGAATCTTCTTTCAGCAGTTTATTCAGGCCCTTGATATTTCTTCTTCTCTCTCTGATGCCCCTCCCAGCCTTAATAAAGCATCCCAAGCCCCAATGCAAAGCTGCTGCGTGGAGCTTTCTCACAGGGTGGTGAAAAATCATGTGCCAACTCTCCCAGATAAGGAGTTGTTTGTCACAGACCACAGCGGAGCCAGCGTCATCTTGTAATGGCGACCATAATCTGCAGAAACGGCAGAAGCGGCTCACCACATATACCCATCTGGTCCAGGGCTTTTCTTGGTTGGTAGTCTTTTGATGGCTTCTTCTATTTCTTCCTTTGTTATTGGTCTGTTTAAATTGTGTGTGTGTTCCTGACTCAATTTGGGCAGCTCATATGACTTAAGAAATTTATGGATGTCTTCACTGTCTTCTATTTTATTAGAATATAGGGTTTCAAAATACTTTCTAATTATCTTCTGTATTTCTGTAGTGTCTGTTGTGATATTGCCTTTTTCATCCCGTATGTTACTGATTTGAGTTTTCTCTCTTCTTCTCTTCATTAGCATGGCTAAGGGTCTGTCGATCTTATTTATTTTTTCAAAGAACCAACTTTTAGATTTATCAATGTTTTCAATGGTTTTTTTTGTTTCAATTTCGTTGATTTCCGCTCTGATTTTAATTATTTCTTGTCTTCTGCTATATTTGCTGTTGTTTTGCTCTTCCTTTTCTAGGGTTTTGAGATGTAGTGTGAGTTCGTTTATTTGTTGTTTTTTTCTTTTTTTGAGGAATGAACTCCAGGAAATGAATTTCCCTCTTAAAACTGCTTTCATTGTGTCCCATAGATTCCGGTATGTTGTGTCTGAATTGTCGTTTATCTCTAAGAATTTTTTGATTTCCTCCTTTATGTCTTCTGTGACCCATTGATCATTCAGTAACATATTGTTTATTTTCCATGTGATGCAGGATTTTTCCTTCCTTCTTTTTTCATTGATTTCCAGTTTCATTCCATTATGATCAGATATGGTGCATGGTATTATCTCCACTCCTTTATATTTACTAAGAGTTGCCCTATGGCATAATATATGATCTATCTTTGAGTACGATCCATGTGCTGCTGAGAAGAACGTATATCCACTTGATGATGGTTGATATATTCTATATATGTCTGTTAAGTCTAGGTTATTGATTGTGTCATTGAGTTCTATAGTTTCTTTATTCAGCTTTTGTCTGGAGGATCTGTCTAATGGCGAGAGCGGTGTGTTGAAGTCACCCATAATTATTGTGTTGTGGTCAATTTGACTCTTGAACTTGAGGAGAGTTTGTTTTATGAACGTTGCTGCACCATTATTTGGTGCATATAAATTGATAATTGTTATGTCTTGTTGGTGAATAGTTCCTTTTAACAGGATATAGTGTCCTTCTTTATCCCTTTTGATTAACTTAGGTTTGAAGTTGATTTTATTCGATATGAGTATGGCCACTCCTGCTTGCTTCCGAGGGCCATGTGAGTGGTATGATTTTTCCCAACCTTTCACCTTCAGCCTGTGTATGTCTTTTCCTATCATATGAGTCTCCTGAAGGCAGCATATTGTTGGATTTGTTTTTTTGATCCAGGTTACCAGTCTGTGTCTCTTGATTGGTGAGTTTATTCCATTAACATTTAAGGTTACAATTGAAATATGATTTGTACTTCCAGTCATGTTTATTTATTTATTTATTTTAGTTTGGCTATTTTTTACTTTTTGGTTGTTTTCCTCCCCCTTTACTGAGATACCTCCCGCTGTTGGTTTTGGGCACTGTTTTTCCATTCCTCTTCTTGTAGAATTTTGCCCAAAATGCTTTGCAGTGCTGGTTTTCTGGCTGCAAAATCTTTTAGCTTTTGTTTATCGTGAAAGATTTTAATTTCATTGTCAAATCTGAAGCTTAATTTTGCTGGATACAGTATTCTTGGTTGGAATCCATTATTTTTCAGCGTTTGAAATACATTGTTCCAGGATCTTCTCGCTTTCAAAGTCTGTGATGAAAAATCAGCCATTAACCTAATTGGTTTACCCCTGAATGTAATCTGCCTCCTTTCCCTCGTAGCTTTTAATATTCTCTCCTTGTTCTGTATGTTGGCTATCTTCATAATTATATGTCTTGGAGTTGGCCTATTACAGTTTTGGATGTTTGGGGTCCTGTAGGCTTCCAGGATTTGGCAGTCCATTCCATCTTTCATCTCTGGGAAGTTTTCTAGGATTATTTCATTCAATAGGTTGTCCATTCCTTTGGCTTGAACCTCTGTGCCTTCTTCTATCCCAATGACTCTCAAATTTGGTTTTTTGATGAGATCCCATATCTCTTGGATAGATTGCTCATGAGATTTAAGCATCTTTTCAGTATTGACTATATTCTTTTCAAGTTGATAAACTTTGTCTTCATTATCTGATGTTCTGACATCTACTTGATCTAGTCTATTTGTAATATTCTCGTTAGCATTTTTAATCTGGTTTATGGTTTCTTGCATTTCTAAAATCACTGTTTGGTTTTTTTTTTTAAGATCTCTATCTCCTGGTAAAGCTTGTTCTTTGCAGTTTGAATTTGTTTGTTTAGTTGGTTTTCAAAATATACTTTCAATTCTTGGATTTGCTGTCTTATGTCTTCTCTAAAATTCCGTTCCATCTGAGTTAGGTATGCCTTGATTTCTTTCCCTGTCCATGTTTCTGATGCTTCTAGGTCCTCCTGTAGATTTAAGTTGTCCTGCATTCTCTGTACTCCTTTTTTCCCTGGTTTTTTTTCATGTTGTTCACGTTACTTTCCAGCTCTGTTTGACTGCTTTGTAACTGCTTTCTCTTATACATTTGTTTTGGCTTTGTTTATCTCTGGTGTCTCTCCTTTGTGGTGGGAGATTATGCCTTTAGATGTTGGGCTTTATTGTACTTTAGAGCTGATTCATTCAATTTATAAAGGGCTTCTGGATTTTGTATGCATATAGTGATTTGTTTTTTGTTCTTAGGACTTTAGGTTAGGTGCTATGAAGGTATAAGGGTTAGTATGTCTTCGCTACTTTAGAAGATTGCTCTACTGAAGGGGGATGCTAACCGTCAATTGGATCAGGGTGTTGGTAGTAGCTAGGTATTTAGGAGCACTATAGACGGCCTTGAAACATTCCCCTGTTTGCATTTAGACAGTTACACGAAATGGAGGACGTAATGCTTGGGATGAAAGTTGGGGGGAAGGGGAAGGAAGGTGCTCTTGAAAAGAAAGAAGGAGGGGGAGTTAGATAGCATAGAGGAGAATGGAAAGAACAATAAAACTTGGAAGGGGAGAGAAAGAGGGAAAAAGGGAGAGAAAAAATAAAATAAGAAATAAAATTAGGTCTTAGACCATTTTGTTCTCTTCCCGTAGGCAAAGCTGTGCCCTCCGGGCTGAGATTTGCCCTCAATGTGTCAACAGCAATCCCTGTAAGGCGGCTCCTGGGAGCCTCTCAATCCTGTTGGTCCAGAGCTGTTTCACTTCTACTTCCCCTCCTCCCCTTCCTCCTGCCAGCCAGCCAGGTCCTGTGCACCGGAGGCGGTTCTCCAAGGATTTGGTTACACTTTCAGCCCCTCTGAGTGCTCTATTTCCCTAACGACTGAGCACTCTCTCTGTCATTCATCTAAGCCCCAGTGCTGTGGAGCTGTGTTCTGGGAGTCAATAGTTTCATTTTTCCGGACCCCTTTGGTGGGCACACCTTCGGAATCTGGCGGCTAAGACCATTGGTGTCGCCACTGGTGGTAATGGGAGTTGGGGGTCGAGGATCCCCTCTGCTTCCCTCAGCCCCTACAATCATGACCACTCCGCTGGCGGTAGGAGGATTTCGGGGTCTGGAGTGTCCTCTGTTTCCCTCCGCCCCTACCTTCACGCCCTCTCAGTTGGTGGATGGGGGAGTTGGGGGTGGGGAGTCTTCTCTGCTTCCCTCCACCCCTACAGTCACGCCCACATCACTGGCAGTATTGGGAGTTGGGGGTCGAGAGTCCTTTGGCCCTTACGGTCACGCCCACGGAGAGATTTTGAAGTTTCCCCGTTGTTTGTATCTGATGCGGGTGGGAGTCACACACCTGCTAAAGTAGATTCCGCTGGGAAGGAATCTCTTTGGCTGAACTTTGGTGACTTCCCCGCTCTGCTATGGCGGGCCCCTGCCTCCTTGCTGGAGTGTCCGAAGGGAGGGGTGGAACTGGCTTGTCTCTGGTCTGACACGATCTCTGGTTTTAGTTCCCAGTTCAGTATTTCATAAAGGCTTGGTTAGATTCCCTTCACATCGTCTAGGGGGGGAACCGTTTGCCGGGTGGGCAGGGCCGTTCGCAGTGGGGGCGGGGCCGTTAGCAGAGCCGGGAGGGCACGGGCCATCTGCCGGGCCAGGTGGGGACCCTTCTCGCTGCGCGGGGCCGCTGGGGGCCGCCTGCAGAGCCGGGCTGGTGCTGGCCGCGGGCGGGGCGCCAGCAGAGCCAGGAGGTCGGGGGGCTGTTTGCCGGGTGGGCGGGGCCGTTTGCAGAGCCGGGCGGGCAGGGGACATTAGCCGTGCGGGCGGGGCGTTAGCAGAGCCGGGAGGGCACAGGCCATCTGCCGGGCCAGGCGGGGACCCTTCTCGCTGCGCGGGCCGCCGGGGGCCGCCTGCAGAGCCAGGCCTGCGCTGGCCAGGGGCGGGGCCGCCAGCAGAGCCGGGAGGGCGGGGGGTCATTTGCCGGGTGGGCGGGGCCGTTAGCAGAGCCAGGAGGGCGCAGGCCGTTTGCCAGGCCAGGCGGGGACCCTTCTCGCCGGGGGCCGCTTGTAGAACCGGGTAGGCAGCGGCCTCGTGGCTAAGAGCCGGGCGGGCGGGGTGGCCGATCACAGAGCGAGCGGGGCTGCCAGGAGAGCCGGGATGGCGGGGGCCGTCTGCTGGGCCAGGCGGGGACCCTTCTCGCTGTCCCTGGCCGCTGGGGGCCGCTTGCAGAGCCGGTCGGGCGGTGGCTGCGGGATTGGACCTCTTCGCCCGTGTGACCGGCCAAGATTCACTTGTCTGGGGCAAATTGTCACCTCTAATAAACTTACTAATTCCTGGCAGGTCTCCTTTCAGCGGAATTTTGCTAGAAGTTCCTCAGTAGGTAGAATGTAGCTGTTTTAATGGGTGTTTCTGATCCGGTTAATGTGGAGATACTGAAAGTGCTGCTTCCTTGCCAGCCGCCATGTTGGATCCCCCCGTTTTTTTCTTTATCTTAGTCTCTTTTGTCTGATGTAAGTATGGCCATTCCTGCTGTTTTGGTTACTTTTTGCATGAAAAAACTTTTTTCCATCCCTTTAATTTAAACCTGTCTGTCCTTAATTCTAAAGTGATCTTTCAAAGGCATCATATGATTAATTGTATCATTTTATAAGTCAATTCACTACTACTTTATGTGCTTTGATTGATGAGTTTATTCTTTTTACATTTACATACATATGTATGTGTGTATGTATTTTTGGTACCAGGGATTGAACCCAGAGGTGCTTAACCACTGACCCACATCCCCAGGCCTTTTTATATTTTATTTAGAGACAGGGTCTTGCCAATTTGCTTGGGACTTCACTAAATTTCTGAGGGTGGCTTTGAACTTGCAATCTTCCTGCCTTAGCCTCCTGAGCCATTGGGATTACAGGCATGGGCCACCATACCCAACTATTCCTTTTACATTTAAAGTAATTATTATTAGGGGAAGACTTAATATTGTCTTTTAGTTTAGTTTTTTTTTTCTGTCTTGTAGCTATTTCATTCCTTTTTTCTTCTCTTGATATCTTCCTTTGTATTTCATCATCACCATACAATTTTCACTATGATAATAGTCTGTTTTTTGTGGTGCTGAGTTTGAACCCAGGACCTTGTGCATGCAAGGCAAGCATGCCACCAACTGAGCTATATCCCCTGCCCCACTATGATGATAATAATAAAGGATAAATAATAAATGGTAAAGGAATTGTGGCTTATCATTAATTCATTGCCATAATTTCTTTATCATTTACTTTAGTGTATATCCCACTGATATTTTCTTCATGGTTACCATAGGCTTACATATAACAGCTTATAGTTTTAAGGATCTACTTTAATCTGATAACTTTATTTTCACATAAAACCATACTTTTTTTACCCACCCCACTCATTTGTTATTGATCTCACAAATGTAATCTTTTAATTGTGTATCTATTAACATATTTTGTAGTTGTTACTTTTGTGCTTTTGTCTTTTAATTTCTGTATCAGAAACAAGAATGATTTATTCATCTATTTTGATTATTAGCATATCACATATAGACAAATGAGAATGTATATTTATATTTAGTTGCAAGCTATATGCTCTCATATGCTTTTGTGTTGCTGTTTAAATTTTTTCATTTCAACTTAAAGAACTCACTCTAGAATTTATTTTCAGGTAGGTCTATAGTGATGAATTCTTACTTTTGTTTATTGGTCAAGTCTTAATGATTTATATTTTTCTTTTCATTTTTGAGCAATAGTTTTGCTGGATATTATATCATTAGTTAGAAGTTTTTGTTTTATATAAAACCTGTTTTATATAAAATCTCACTCCTGCCAGGTATGGTGGTACATGCCTGTAAATCCCAGTGGCTCAGTAGGCTGAGGCAGGAGGATCACATGTTCAAGGCCAGTCTCAACAACATAGCAAGGCCACAGGCAACTTAGCAAGATGCTGTCTCAAAAGAAAATACTAAAAGGGCTGGGGATGTGACTCAGTAGTTAAGTGCCCCTGGGTTCAATCCCTGGTAGCAAAACAAAACAAAACAAACTAAAACCTCACTACTTTTTGTCACGAAAGTCTTCTGTTGAGAAATCCACTAACTGTCCTATATAGTTCCTTCTATGTGATATTTGCTTTTCTTGTTCTGTATTCAATAATCCCTCTGTATTTATCTTTTTATTTATTTAGTTAGTTTTTAAATACACAACAATAGTAGAATGCATTACACTCCTTATTACACATATACAGCACAATTTTTTGTAACACTGTATATAAAGTATGTTCATGCCAAATTATGCCATTATACATGTATTATTTTTTGCATTATAATTCTTAATACATATATATATATATATATATATATATATATATATATATATATATACCATAATTTTTCATATCTCTGTTTATTTATAAGATATATTGACACCAAATTCAAATCTTCATCTTTGTATAATACTGACCATCACATTCCACAATCCTTGCTAATCTCCTTCCCCCCTCCCTTTCCCTCCTACCCTCTTCCCTATCTAGAAATAATCTTCCTACCATGCTCTCCCTCCCTACTCCACATTGAGTCACACCCCCCCCCCATATCAGAGAAAACATTTGGCATGTGTTTTGGGGGGGATTGGCTCACTTCACTTAGCATTATCTGCACTAATGCCATCCATTTACCTGAAAATGCTATGATTTTTTTCTTTTTTAGTGCTTAGTAATATTCCACTGTGTATATATGCCACCTTTTTTTCTTTATTCCATTCATCCACTGAAGGACATCTAGGTTTGCTCCATAGTTTAGCTATTGTGAATTGTGCTGCTATAAACATTGATGTGGCTGTATCCCTGTAGTAAGCTGTTTTTAGGTCCTTTGGGTGTAGTCCAAGAAGAGGAATAGCTGGGTAAAATGGTGATTCCATTCCCAGATTCCAAGGAAACTCTATACTGCTTTCCAAATTGGCTGCACCAATTTGCAGTCCCACCAGCAGTGTATGAGTGTATCTTTTCCCCCACATCCTCGCCAACACTTATTGTTGTTTGTCTTCATAATAGCTGCCATTCTGACTAGAATGAGATGGTATCTTAGAGTGGTTTTGATTTGCATTTCTCTAATTGATAGAGATGATGAGCATTTTTCATATATTTATTGATTGATTGTATATCATCTTCTGAGAAGTGTCTGTTCAGGTTCTTAGCCCATTTATTGATTGGATTATTTGTTTTTTCAGTGTTTAGCTTTTTGAGGTCTTTTTTATACTCTAGTCTTCTATCTGATGTGTGAGGGGTAAAAAATTGCTTCCAGGGTGTAGGCTCTCTGTTCACCTCCATATATACTTTATATAAGGTTTCTAACTCTGTCTTATCTTCTTGAGACTGCCATAATTCATATATTGGTCTGTTTTATGGGATCCCTTAGGCTTTGTTTACACCTTTTGTTTTCAAACATCCTGCATTCAGGTTTTGATTAGATCATTTCAAATGACCTATCTACAAATTCATTTGCTTTTGTTCTTTGACATAATCATATGTTTATATAATCCTTCTAGTGATTTCTTCAGTTCAGTTATTGCACTGTACAGCTCCACAATTTGTTTGGTTCTTTTCATATTTTCTATCTCTTTATTGAAAAAAAATGAAAAGAACCAAACAACTTGTGGAGCTGTACATATTTTCATATTTTTTAATCTCTTTATTTTCTCTCTATTTTGTTCATGCATCATTGGAATGATTTTGTAGATAATCTTTCTTAAGGTTACATTCAGTTATTTTTCATGTAAGGTTATCTTTGTACTAATTTAGTTTTAATAGGGATGGGCATAGGTGGGTAAAATCTTGAATGAATGCATAAATGGAAGATGTACTAGAAGATATATAATCTGTCTCTTTAGACTTGGTTTCTGGAGATTTGTTTGTTTATTATGCTGATTTTTCCTGTTTCTTTACATTCCTAACTTTGTGTTGATATCCTTGCCTTAAAAAATAAAACACCTTTAGCAGTCTTTACATACTGCCTTTTTTACAGGGGAAACCCTCACTAATGAGCTCTCAAAACTCCTTTGTGGATGTGTCTTCTACACTTACTCATATAGATCTGTAATTTGAGAAATTTGCTGGGTTTTATTTTTTCAGGAGTTGGTAATCTTTTCCTCCCTCTGGTGTCAGTCTGCTGTACTGCAGGTCCACTGGATCAGTGGCACACTACCCACCTCTTAAGAGTTCTCAGAAGCTTCTAGAAATGTAGAGTGTGCCTGACAAGCAAGGGAGAAACCAAACCATCAGGCCATCTCCTAAGAAGCTGGAGTATTAGATATATCCACTCTTCTCTTTCCCTCAGAGAAAGATATCACTGAACTGTATTGGCCTCTTTGTGCTGTGCTATTGTCCTTCTGGAGCAGAAACATGCCATTGAGCAGTTTTTAGTTCTCAGCATTCTTCAAGCATTTAGAATATCCTGCATTCCATAAGTGCTGCAAAAGATTTGAAGTTGACATCAGTACCTTGGATATCCTTTCTGAAAAGTCAAGAAATTTGATGCAGGGTCCAGTTTTATGTCTCTTTTCCCCTAAGGAAAGCCAGGAGCTGGGAGTATCCTTCCTTATCACATGGTGATAGGAAGAGATGAGAAGATTCCACAATTTCTTACCAGCTTTGATATGCTTGGTATCATGCCCCTCTTATTTCTGAATTTCTCACAAAGGTAAATAGTCTTTGTTTTGCTGAATTAGTTTCTCCATGAGACAAATGATAGTCTGGACCTTCCAGATCTGCATTTGGCTTATATTTTTCTATTTCCTGTTGATTTTCAGCTGTATAATATATACAAGTCCTAATTTTTTTCACAGTTTAGTTTTACTAGGCATGAAAATTGTTGGGTAATTTCACTGATGAGTATGTATATGTAAAACACAATAAGAGAAGTAAAAATGTTATATAAAAACAATATAAAAAGATATAGAAAAGAATAAATTTATATGTATTATAATTATTAATGCATACTAATGAACAAATTAATGGATTTCAATATGAAACTTTTGTGCATTGATGTATCATGCTTTGATAATGTCCATCCTGCCCCTCTCTCCTCCCTTACCTTCCCATGTTTTCCTTCTCCTTCTGGTTGTCTTCACCTTCCCTAACAATCCCTTAGAAGAGTACTTTTAAGCAAGCCTGTATGAATTCAACTGTTGATTCTATGAGGAGTTGGTGGGGAAAGCAAAACCTCTACAAAATGATGGGAATATGAAGTTTATATGGAAGATAGAGATTACATTAGATGGTAAAAACATTGCTAACAATTCTTCCACTTCTTCTATCTCTGTCCCTCTATGCTGAGTCTGGGTTTGGCCATTTGAGTTAATAAATCAGCCTATGTTTTGTTGAACTTTGCTCTTATACTATTTCATTTATTTTATTTATATTTTTGTAGACACTGGGAGATGGATTGAATGCTGAGTTACTGTACTACAACAAACATGAATTCTTTAACAAATTTCACCGTTAGAACAGAGCACTAGCTTTGCCAGCAGCAATTCAGTATTTTGCAGTGGTGGTGAACAGTCCTCTCTTCTTCAAGTAAGAAAACAGTAATTTTAAAGATAAACCAAGTAGTTCTATGTAGCCAGAGGTAAATATAGTCTGAAGTTAATTGACCCTACACTTTGGAATTTCTTCAATAATGCTTTGTCATAGTGTTTATTAAATATTACTTCATAATATTTAAATAACAACATCTTTCTTGATAGAACAGTATTTTAGATTTTCCAAATTTTTCAGTCATTATACTTGAAGGCTGTCCAGTAGCCCTCACAAATATATAAGGACCTCTCTCTTTGTGACAGGATAGCTATATTATATTAATATGTCTGTTAAAGTTGGAGAGGGTGCATTGATTCATTAATTTAAATCCTCATTTAACAAAGCTAAGATATTCTGTTAGACCCTATGGAAGATACAAACACAAATCAGACAAAGAATATTCAATAGTCCAAGAAAGGCATGTTGTGTGTGTGTGTGTGTGTGTGTGTGTGTGTGTGAAGCACTTTTATACAAAATAGGAAATATCATGGCATTTGCTTGAGAGTAAAGAGAGGTCTGAGGAACAGACCACTTACCATTTGGAATATCTCAAGTTTTAATGGAGAAGGTGACATCTGAGCCAAGCCTTAAATATGGGAGTTTTGAGGGGTTTTTTGTTGTTGTTTACATGAAAGGAACAAAAAGGAATTTCTAAACAAATAATAAAATAATAAGCATGAAACAGGTAAGTCTAGAGTATGTATAGGGAATAGTAAATCCATACATAAAGCCAACAAAAGGAAATGTGGGAGGAGGAACTTCAGGTTGCAAACTGAAACTTCAAGATGTTAAATTCAATTTAAAATGCTATTTTACTGTGAGAGCAGGGATCTAAGTACCCTAGTATGGGTCCAAACACTAATTTGTTAAACTGATCTCAGGAACTTTGGTATCCTATCTGGTCTCAGGCAGTCTCTTCTGGATCTAAAAGCATTAGTGTTACCTTTATTCAATAAATATCTGGAAACTAATTAAGAATCCAAGAATAAAATGACCATATCTGTGAATAAAGAGGTCATTTAAAATGATTTAGAAGAATTTAGGAGTGGAGTGACATACAGGGTTCCAGAACTTAAAATAATAAGAGGAGTAACATTCTTTGTATAATGCAAGAATATCAAAGAAGAATAAAGAAGATAATAAAAAGTATATTTTTCATAAATAGAAAATTATTATAGGATAATTAATAAATAAAAAGGTAACTGCAGGCATACAAATGAGAGGATACCAATAATAGTTTAGTATCAAAAAGGGGAATCTGAATCTGATAAACATTTCTTTCATTTGTGTCAATTTAATATACTATATTACACATGTACTTTGGATGGAAAATTATTTCTTTCAAACAGAAGATAGATGATACTTTTAAAATGTTGTTATTGATTACACACATGTTAAACTTAACTATGTGAGACTCAGACACTCAGGAAATTTGTAGAAGTTTCAGTTTTCTGTAATGTACCATTACTACTCCTACAGCAATTACTTTCCACAACAGTTTGTGGCAACTCTAATTTCTAAAATAATGTACATAGGATTTCAGTGATGCATAGTTGTATTAAAGTGCTATGGACTGTAGATTAGAAAACCACTGCTTCTGAAATAGTCTATGTAAAAATCTATACATGTGTTTATATATTAATCATACACACACACACACACACACACACACACACACACACTCAATTCAACTCATATATCAAACCCTGACAATAGTTTTTAAAATTTTTTTGGTACCAGGGGATTGAACCCAGGGGCACTTAACATTTAACCACCGAGACATATCCCCAGCATTCCCAGATCTTTTTATTTTTTTTTTTTATTCTGAGACAGGATCTCACTAAGTTGTTTAGTGCCTTGCTAAATTGCTGAGGCTAGTATTAAACTTGTGGTCCTCCTGCCTCAGGCTCCAGAGCCACTGGGATTGCAGGTGTGTGCCCCCATGCCCAGCTGGCAATAAGTTTTGAGTAGATATTAATTTTTAATTTTAGTTTGAAGCCAAAAATGATCCACTAATATTTAATATTTATTATTTTTATTAAGATAAAACAATACTTCTCAAACTATAATCATCTGGTGGACTTCTTAAATCACAGGTTTCTGGATACTCCTCCCACAGTTTCTGATGCAATAGGTCTTGTGTAGGACCTGAGCACCTGTTTTACTTTCAAGAGATTTTTCCTTAGTGACCTCTGCAATTGAATTTATTTAAATGAAGAAGAAGAATAAGGTGTTGGAATTTTACCTTGCTATATTGTAAGATACTCCCATCAAATTATTGAATAGTTTTGTTATGTTCTCCAAGAAATAGATATTTTAAAACACATTTATAATTTGTCACTTCTTATATGTATATTTAAAATTTCAAAGATTCTTCTTGGTGTTTTGCTGATTCTTTATAAAAATGATAGTGAAAACTTTATCTTCAGCATATAGTATATTCTTACATGGAAAATCAGTATAACTAGACACAGTTTTAATTCCAAATCCCAGAATAAAATCCCATGCCTCTGTTGTAGCATAAGAGTTAAAATGTTCAGATGACAAACAGGTGTTTTGCAGCTTCATGTATTTACTCTCATTTCCTCCCACTTGGAAAGATCATTTGTCTCTAGAAACTTATAAAGGATATCTTTTTCTTATGGATGTGTTTTAACACAGTGTTTTAGAAATATCATCCATTCTTACTCTATTACCTTTTCTTGCACATTGCAGTAGTAATTAGCTTATTTTATCAATGAAAACGACATTCTAATTTATACATTTGATGTGTTTTATCTTCTGGGAATATAGTGTTTATTCCATGGCATAAAGTTTTGATTTATTTTAATATAGAAAAAATCATTTAAATAAGATCGTACAACTTCTTGTTATTTATTAAATAATAGGGCCACATGATTTGAAATTTAAGTCAAAATTCGCGATATGGTCTTTTCTATAGCTATCGAACAATAATCTACTTCCCTTTCTTAGAGATAAACATGGTTATCAGCTTCATTCTTATACTTTTAGAAACATGCTATGAAAGGGAAGAGGGGAGGACCTGAGGAAGTACTAGGGAATGAAATCTATCAAATTATGCTCTCCAAGTATTAATATACCATAATAAATCCTGCTTATGTACATAATCATGATGTACCATTTGAAATAATAACAATAATAACAACAGTAGAAGGGCGATCAGTAGTGTGCAACAACAGGGGAAGGGAGGAGAAAAGGGAAAGAGAAGGTATTGAGGCATGAAATTTGTCAAATTATGTGCATGTGCAGATATGGCATAATGATTCCTACTATTATGTATAAATATAATGCACCAATACAAAAATTTAAAAAATAAATTATATGCATCTAAGTATATGTCATAATAAATATATTTAATATAATTATTTAATATAATTCTTTAATATAATTATATTGCATCAATATAAAGTTTTAAATATGTATCTTGTTTATCATTACATATTAGTATATAAGAAATTATCAGTCTTTTCATAATGCTGTATAGCATTTCATTGCCTGGACATGCCATAAATTAACCAGTTTCCAACACTTAATATTCAACTGATTTCTGATCTTTTGTTAATATTAAGAAATGTCTAAATAAATTACTTTCTTGATATGCCACTTCACATTTGTACATGAACTCCTAGAATTGGAATTAAGTCATTTCATTTGTATGTGTTTGCATTTTATGGTCTTATATTTCAGTCAACAATTCATGAGACTTCCCTCCTTCATGTTTATGAATATAGCATGTTACCAAGCCTTCAGATCTTTGATAATCTGAAAATTTAAAATGCCCCATAGATACAGTGCAAATGTTCATTTTTTACTTTCATGAGAAATTTAGCAACTCTTTTATATCTAAGATCCACTTTACTTTTTTTTCAAATATTTCCTTTTCTAATGATGTTCTTATATTGATAATCTTATTTTTAAAAAAATTATTCATTTTTATTTATTTGTTTTTATGTGGTACTGAGGATGGAACCCAGGTCCTCATGCATGTGAGGCAAGTGCTGTACCACTGAGCAACAGCCCCAGCCCTTGATAATCTTATTTTTAATTGTAATATAATAGAGAAACTTTCACTTTTTGTAATAATATGTTATTTAGAAGTTTATATTGCCTTATTAAAAATTCACAATGGATGTTTTAGATGAGCTAGAAAAGCATTTTTTTCATCATTTTATATCATATCACAGTTCTGACAGAGGCATAAAGAATATGGACCAACATATGGCTTCCATTTATGGGCCCAAGGGAACAGTTCTATTTTCTACCATCCAAGAGATTAAGAAGAAAAGAGAGATCCAGAGGAGCCTAAACACAGTTGTTTTAAGGACAAGACTAAAAAGTAATATCCCTTAATCTCTATGAACCATTATTGGTCAGAATTTTAATTAAAACCTATATAGATGCCAGGGAGTATGAGAAATATAGTCTTTAGGTTGGCAGCCTTGTATACAATGAAACTTGTACTATAAAAAATGACTTATGACTATATAGACAAAGTATCAATTTGCTATGAGGGATAAAAATATGATTTTTCTAGTTCATATGTTTGCCTTTGCTTGTTGTAATTTTTCCCTGGAAAATGGTAGCTTATTTATATATCTGGATATGTAATTTTAACGGCTTCTAGATTTTCTGTCACCCTTAGAAGCACCTTTTTTTTTCCATTTTGTCCTTTTCCTCTTTTGACATGTGAGGTTTGCACTTTTAAATTACTAGTTCCATTGTCAGTCTAATATCATGACATCAGAGTTAATATTATTGTATTTTTGTCTTTGACATTACATATCCACACACATTCTAGTATTAAATATTTTCTAAGATCTGTTCTACTTATAGGATTGTTCATGGACAGATTTGAAGATGTACTAAACATACTCGTTTACTACATAGATGTTCTTAATCAATTGCTCTTTGGAAATTACCAAGAACTGGTAAGGTATAGGATGCACATATTATAGCTTATAGAAATATATAGAAAAGAAAGCTTGAAATTCTCATTGAATTGAATGAATACGGAAATAAAAGTATTATGCTTTCTAAAAGGTGATTTAATGACTTAGTTTAATTATGGTGATCTGATAGAATTAAAATGTCACCAAAGTTTGGTATCTGTGGTGAGCCGCTTCTGCCGTTTCTGCAGACTATGGTCGCCATTACAAGATGGCGCTGGCTCCGCTGTGGTCTGTGACAAACAACTCCTTATTTGGGAGAGTTGGCGTGTGGTTTTTCACCACCCTATGAGAAAGCTCCACGTGGCAGCTTCGCATTGGGGCTTGAGATGCTTTATTAAGGCTGGGAGGGGCATCCGAGGGAGAGAAGAAGAAATATCAAGGGCCTGAATAAACTGCTGAAAGAAGATTCCTGAGTTGCGTCTTCCTTGCGGGCAAGGGGTCGCGACAAGTGGTGCCGAAACCCGGGAACCAGAACTTTCAGCAGTCAGGGGTGGTGCACCGGTTAGTCCCAGGTAAGTGGGATCCGCGACCAAAGCGGGGTTAGTCCCAATAAGTGGGATCCGCGATCAAAGCGGGGTTAGTCCCAGGTAAGTGGGATCCGCGACCAAAGCGGGGCAGCTCCTCTGTAAAGAAAGAGAGAGCATTACATTTTATTGCAGCTGCACTGTGTACTTTCGCTTCTACTTTCGCTTTTGTTTTCTGTGTTTCTTTTGTTGTGTCATTTCGCTTTTGTTTTTTGTGCTTCTTTTGTTGTTGTGTCATGGGTGCCGCATCTTCAAGTCCGCTTCTCCTGGCCCTAGATGGCCTGTTACGTTCCAAGGGCCTGGAAGTGAAACATAGTACTTTACAGAGATTTTTACAGAAGATAGATATCGCTGCACCGTGGTTTGCATTTTCGGGCAGCCTTACTGTACCTAGTTGGGATAAATTAGGCAAAGATCTTGACTTTGCTTCTGAGCAGGGCATATTAGAGGGTGGGGTGATACCCCTTTGGAAAATGGTCCGTGGTTGCCTTACAGATGGCAGATGTCAGGAAGCACTTACTAAAGGACAGGAAGTTCTAGAGCAATTACATGAGGAGAAATCGGAGACGGCAGGAAGTGAGGTGCCTCAGGAGGATGGGAGTGTGCGGAGCGTGAAACAGGGGAGGAGACGATTGTCTCCGGCAAGAAGTGAGGTATCTCAGAAGGATGGGAGTGTGCGGAGCGTGAAACAGGGGAGGAGACGATTGTATCCAGATCTCAGTACGCTACGCACACCCCCATGTGAAAGTGGGTCAGAGGAAGAGGAGGATGAGGAGGAAGAGCTCGGGAGGCTGTCTCGTCAGCTAGAGAGTTTAGCTATAGGAGAAGGGAATAGAAATAAACAGGGGCTCAAGAAAAGCGATCCCCCGGATCCACCGCCGTACTAGATTTTGCATGACTCCCTCAGATTGGGCTAGTCTAGTCTGCGCTTGTGTTTCCCCAGGGAAATATTAGGAGTCCAAAGTTGGCTGTTTAATGTTTCTGGCAGTACCCAAGACTCGGAGCGAGGTAGGAGACTTAAAATTACTTCACACAATTCACAATTGTTTAATGCTACATTACCCTCCGCAGCAGTCTGTCTCCAATCTCCGTTCCTGTTTCTTTTGGCTAATGTTACATTACAGGGGATGCTTAATTGTTCTAATATTACCTGTTACTTGTCTGAGTGTTGGAATGGATCCTGGACTAGGGCAATGGTTATGAAATTTCCAACTTTTGTCCCGATCCCAGTTACTGTGGATCCAGAGTCTTTTCCTATTGTTGAACTGATTAGAGCCCGTAGAGATTTTGGAATTATGGCAGCTATAGTGACAGCTGTGGCGGTATCCGCTGCTGCAGCAGTTACAGCTGGAGTAGCCATGGCCAGCCAAGTACAAACTGCTGCCACTATTAATCAGGTTATTCAACAAACATCCACCATACTTGAATCTCAAAGTAGAATTAATCAACACATTCTATCTGGGATTTTGGCTGCTAATCAAAGGATAGATCTGCTTCAAGCTCAAGTTGAGGAATTGTCTGACCTAGTACATTTGGGTTGTATTGATCAACGTGCACATTTATGTATAACCTCTGTCAGATTTTATGATTCCAGAAATGCCTCCCGCATCATCGGGGAGTATCTATCCGGAACCTGGTCCATGGAAGCAGAAAACTTGATCCAGTCTCAACTAACTCAGATTGCTATTTTGAATAGTACCCGTGTCAAACCAGTGACTTTGGGTCAATTCACCAGTTGGCTATCCTCTGCCTTTTCCTTCTTTAAAGAGTGGGTGGGGGTAGGCATTTTTGGTGCAATGTGTTGCTTCGGTATGTTCCTCTGTTTGTGGTTTCTCTGTCGCCTTAAGGCCGCAGTGCTCACGATAAGGCTATGATCATACAAGCTCTTGCAGCTTTAGAAAATGGCAACTCACCTCAAGTCTGGCTTGCGCATCTTAAACAGTAAACCTTTGACATGGTCGTTACACCCCAAGTTATTATAACATTGCACTGGGATCGACATGACTTTCCTTGTTATTCTCTTAGTGTTGGAAAGCCCTTGCACTCTGCCGGTCTTACTGCCATTGCACGCAGATGGGTTTCCACACTAATGCTTTTCTATCGCCTTAAAGTCCGTGCCTTTCTTTCAGGGTGCTGTCAACTTGTTTGTCGTTATAAACAGCCACAGTTCAGCCTCAGCTATCCCCCTTCGTCCACCATCGTCACGATACAGGATGCGAGGCAAGGCACTGCACTTGAGTGATCCTTGACATGGACCTCAAGGAGAGCATGTCCTATTGCATGCGGGTTAGACGCGTCCACGCCCCGCCCCACGAAAAAAGGCGTCGGCTGATATGGGACCAGGTCTAGGGAAGGGCCCTCCTTAGAACTGAGCCATACTATGCAGCCACTTCTGCACAGTGGGATAGGACCTCTACTCTCGCCTGTATTGTTTTAAGAAAACAGAAAGGGGGAACTGTGGTGAGCCGCTTCTGCCGTTTCTGCAGACTATGGTCGCCATTACAAGTGGCGCTGGCTCCGCTGTGGTCTGTGACAACTCCTTATTTGGGAGAGTTGGCGCGTGTTTTTTCACCACCCTATGAGAAAGCTCCACGTGGCAGCTTCGCATTGGGGCTTGAGATGCTTTATTAAGGCTGGGAGGGGCATCCAAGGGAGAGAAGAAGAAATATCAAGGGCCTGAATAAACTGCTGAAAGAAGATTCCTGAGTTGCGTCTTCCTTGCGGGCAAGGGGTCGCGACAGGTATCTTCAGAATTGATTTGTGAGCACCATTGCAATTTTGTATTGATGAAGCTACAATAGGAGATAAAATAATTTTGTCCTCCACTTGTAGTTCAGAGAACAGAAGTTATAATGCAACATTATATAAATCCACAATTTGACATTATGCCTTTCTACTTTTCTTTCTCTCTGTCCCCCTCCCTCTCCTTCTCGCTTTTGCTTTACCCTACTTTTTTTTACAATTTTCTCCCCTTTATTTTCTTCTCATCTATGCTATGTTCTACTCCTACTTTTGTTATATATTTATTATTCTGATTGTGGCAATGAAAGTCTTTTTCATGTGTATATCTGAGTAGGAAAATGATAGTAGCCTCCATCATATATCTCATTACCACTCAAAAGAACACTTCTGCCTCTTTCCAGAAAGATTGTTTCTATTAGCTTATTAGTTGAGACATGCTATTATATAACTATGCTTAGTAGAAAGAAACCTAATTAATAAAATGATAAACAGTTGCAATTTAAATAAAGAACACATCAAGACATAGCAGTTAACCTTATAAAATTGTTTTAAATAAATCCAAGTTTTAAATAAAAAGTATTATAATGTTACCAAGTCATTAATTTAGATCCTATGACATGTAAGTAATCCGTAGAAGAAACTGTGATTACAATTTTTTGATACTTTATGGATGTTAGGACTCTTCCAGAAATTGTAAGGTACTATATTATTAGTATAGCCAAATATGCAAATTTCCTGGGAGATAGAATCTCTCTCCTGCATCAGATTCTCAGTGATTTTATGAATTAAAATTGAAATAAATTATAAACTTTGCTAGTTTATATGTGTATGTAGGTACATATATGTGTGAGTATATGCGGGTATGTATGTGTGTACACACATATGTATACACACTAAATTTTATCTTGAAATAAGTCTGGATATAGTTTATTTATATATCAGGTAGATAACTTCTTATTAATCATATCCTTGAAGTCAAATAAAGCATTATACATTCTAGTATTTCACTTTTGTATCAATAATTGAATTATTTAATATATAATTTTATATTTATGCTTATCTTTTAATTGTGGCAGTGCACACAGGATGTAAAGTTTACCATTTTAACCAATTTTAAGTGTACTTTTCAGTAATAATACATACATTCATGTTGTTGGCAGCCATTACCACCATTTATCTCCAGATTTTTTTCTGGTTCTCTTCTCATTCTGTTGATAGTGTCTTTTGGTACACAACTGGCTTAATTTTCATGTAGTCAGATTATCTATGTGTTTTTTTTTGGTGTCTGTGTTTTGGGTATCACATCTAAGAAATCATGTTACTAAAATTTTGTATCCAGTAAACTGTAACTGCCAGTTTTCCCTTACCCATGGCAACACCATTCTACTTTCTGTATCAATGAATTTGACTATACTAGATAACTCATATAAATGGAACCATATAGTATTTGTCCATTTTTTGCTGACTCATATCACTTAGCACAGTGTCTTTAAGGTTTATCAGTGTTACTGACATTGATGTCATGTTTGACTGTCATATTGACTGTCATATTTTTCTTCTTTTTAAGGTAGAATATTATTCAATTGGGTATGTTTTTGTGTGTGTATATGTGTCACACACACTTGTTTGTCCAGTTATACATTTATTAACATTGATTAATGCTACTATGAACATGGATGTAAAATATCTCTTCTAGTATCTGTTTTCAATTCTATTGCAATAATACCAGAAGTAAAATTGGTGGATCATACCAGTGTGGTTTCTGACTTGCATTTTCCTAATAATTATTGTTATTGAGAACATTTTCTTCTCTGTTCAAATCCTTTTCACATTTTTTAATTGAGATGTTGTGTTGTTGGATTGTTTGTTATTGTTATTGATATATGGTTTGCAAATATTTATCCCATTCCATGGGTTCTGTTCTCATTCTGTTGATAGTGTCTTTTGGTACACAACTGGCTTAATTTTCATGTAGTCAGATTATCTATTTTTTTTTTTTTTGGTGTCTGTGTTTTGGGTATCACATCTAAGAAATCATTGCCAAATCCAATGCCCACAAATATATTCTTCTAAATGTTTTGGAGTTTCAACTTTTATGTTTAGGATATTGATAGTCAAATTCATATATACAGAGTTATTCTTTCTACATTGAATATAGTAGGTATCCAACTTCACTATTTTACATATTAATATCCAGTTTTCTCATTAACATTTGTTGAAAAGACATGTGTACCTTCATGTATATTTCCAAGTTCTATTTTTAAAGAATTTTGAGATGAAAAAAAAATGTCCTCTCATGTAAGTGAATCTTTTTATTGGTTTTTCAGAAATTTTAATCAATATTAGATATAGAGAACTTGATTGGGTAGTAATAAACTTTTGAGTTCCTGACCTTCAATGGCATAATCCATTATATCTGCAAAAGCTATTCTGTTCACCTCACTCTGTTTGCTACCACTATACCCCAACTCTGAACTATTAAGAGAAGATATTAGGGACTAGATGATAGATTTCTAGGTACAAGCAGGCAAGCTGACAATAGTAACCTGTATTATTAATTAGCATTTCCTTCACCATACATTTTTGTGGAATCCAAAACATTATAGTTTTTCAGGCAGCACTGTATGAAGAATGGACTTAGATAAAACAAAAAAAATAAAAATAAACTTGTCATTTTTTAAAAATCCTTCAACAAGAAAGAAGTGTTTATTTAAATTCTTGCAGATTGTCACACTGTAGCCCTTTGGGAATTACATATCATAGGAGCCTCTTTGTTTTGTTTTTATACCACTTCTGCTTCTACTAGAAATAAAATATAGTGACAAACATAGAGAGATGAAATAAGTATTCAGCTAAGACAGTAAGACTTAAAATCTGTTAAGAAATCTGGAATTACCAGGAAAATGCCACTGAAGTAGGGTAACAAATAATATTGGAACAGAGCATGTAACAGAAAGGAAAGATTGTATGAGTGGAAACAGTCTAAGAGAATAAGGAAGGGGTAGCAAAAGATGTCTATCATGGGCTTTGATTTCAGTGAGTTAGTGTTCTCTGAGAATAAAGTACTGCAGCAGGCCAAGATAAGTAAGTACATAAAGTGGCAAAATCATAGATATTGAACATTAAGATCAATAAGATGGTGATTCAAACTCTGGTCATCCTACTTCCTGGTGATATAACCACCTCCAAATTACTTTCCTTATATATAAAATGACAAGCATATGTAGCATTTAAGAAAATAACCCAAGCTAATAATTTTCAATCATATTGCACAGTTCCTGGACTGTCAGTAAATGATATTTACCATTTGATAGTATTGTTTCCAGATAAATAAAGAGGAAAATGTCATCAGCATTGTTATAGATAATATGCTACATATAAAGAGATCCTTTAAGTTCACAGCCAAACTAGATAAAGCAGTACAGTGAAATCTATATAGTACACACATGAAGAAATAGGAAGACCCGAAACTTCAAACAGAACACTGAAAATCACTTTACAAAATAGTAAGCAACGATAATACCCATTTTAATATTTTAAAGACATGCCAGCTTTTATGTGCAGAATATTAAAATGTGAAAGAAAAACTCTAATCAATTACGTCATATTGGAATATTGCACTGGTCGTCCCCTGTATGGACAATGCCTATTCTGATTTTTAAAGCTTAATTTAAGCATTGCAACATTTGACTTTTGAAATACTTTTGTTTAGGGTTTTTCTTTCCTCTTATTATTTTGGACCTCTTAAACATGTCAGTACAGCAATCAGTAAACCCTCCTCAGTTCTAGGTGTTAGAACCCCATTTTTTCCTTTATAACATTTAAAGCTGAATAAAGAATGAAGAAACTAAATGTCAGAACCTCAGAAAGTTAAATGCTATACAAGTCAGTGCCAACTTAGTAAAATATTCTTATCCTTAACTTAGAATTTGACTTTGGTAAATATTAATATGTAATCAGGAAAAAAACTGACACCAATATCTCAATATTTACTCTTTTGTGCATAGTAATAATTACAAGCTAAATGTCATTTGATATAGTAGACTTTTGGGAAAATGTTTACAAGAAAGTATGTCTCCATTGTAATACTAATTTAAGATCAGGGAAAATGAATATACAACTCTTAAAACTGCCATTGATCTACAGTAGTGAAAAGTAATTTAGTAATTTTGAATGCTAAATTGTCTGATGCCAGGAATGACTTCTGTTCCTGCCAACAAGATAAGCAATTAAGACAATGTGGATAATTCCTATGAGAAAGCTACAAATGGCTATAGAACTCAGCATAATTTTATACTGATGACATGTTGCCACAGATCCAAACTTCTTGTCACTTTCAGACTTGAAAAGTGATTCATCTAAACTTTGAATATGTTGACTGAAAAGACATATGTAACTTGAACTTATTCCTCACCATTAAACTTATAAGAATTTTCAATGATGACTTGAAAGGCTCTCAATGTGTCATTGGAAGGTTTGAAAGTGATATTTCTGGTTTCTCACATATTTATCTAGATTCCTGGAAGGATAAACAGAGAAGGACCTATACCCATTTCAAAATGGAAGATAAGAAGAATGATATTTTCACTGCAGTTTCAGTGTCACTAAATTAGAACTGTAGCTCAGTAGTTGTATTTGAGTTGATACTTAATACAGTCATCCTACATATTTTCTCATAAATGATGACCTGTTGTCATCCTATTTTGTAAGCATACTGGTTTCACTTGTGCCATTCATATTGTACTTACTGGAAGATGGACTTTCTGCCCTTAGTGAAAATGGGAAACTGCTAGGCTTTGGCCTTGGAGGTGTTGTTGGAAAGTATCCTGTTGCTTTTAGAGTGTTTCTTCCTTGCTGAAGTTATTTGAAAGGTACTTCTGGATAAAAAGTTCATAGTGTTTAATAGTTGCATTATTCATATATATCTGGTTTCCTCTGATACATCTGTAGTTTTCACCTGTGTCTACCTTGGTTTCAGGTATGGATTGTGCAGCCTTGAGTTCTGTTGAGCTTGATTTGGGAAACATAGTTGTATATAGAAAGTTACAAACAACACTTTACTTTTGGACACCATTAGGTGTTGTATTCCTTATTAAATTGAGGGTCAATGAAAATAGTCATTAGACTGGCATCAGAAGCATTTCTTACCACAGTAACTGGTATTGAGTACTCAATATTAGATGGCAGGAAGAATCTCACATTTTATCCCCATTCTTGGTGGTTTGTTAATAAAGGGACTTGAGAACTTGTCTGCTAGGCAAATTGTTCAGCAGTCATTTTTCACTGAACACTGAAGATATACCAATGCATGAATACTGTGAATAACACCAGGAGCAGCTGCAATTTAAACACCACCAAAGGCTGCCAGGGGTTAAAGAAACAAGGCAGGGGGTCCTGGAAATTCTCATGTGGTTTGTGACCTCCACCTCAACCATCTGCTGACATCTTCAGTATATCTTCCTATATTTGGAAAGCAGAGAACAGACAACAAAGGTAACAAGTCTGAGCAATAGGACTTGGCAGAGAAAGAAGCATCCTTCAACTTTGACTAATGTAGCTTCTGTCCTCTTAGGCTAAGATGGAGACCCCAGGGGCAGAAATAGCTTTGTCTGTCTTCAAGTGTGCCCATGTTATGGTTTAGCTATCACTTTAAAAAGCTTTCAAATTCAGATAAACCTTCTACTGAAGTGTGTCTGAATGAATGAGGTTTTCCTTTATGGTCATAACTTAATATTTGACAATGCTGGGTACTAAAGAACTTACTCCATCTTGGCTTTTTAAATAATCGTAGACAGTGATGGAGTTGTTTCTTCAACTTTTTTGTTGCACTACTCCAAATTCACTTAGGTCTTCCAGAAGCCATCTCTAAGGCAGATTTTAGTTTAAAGGATAGTTATTAAGGGATGACCTACTGACCATATATAAGAGAAAGAGCAGAGGAAATCCAGTTTTTTGTTTTTTTTTATTGGGCCCCAGCTGTCACCACAGCGGGGATCTGGAAAGCCAGGGTCAACCTCCATGGGGCCTAACAGACCAGAACTTTACATTTATGCTTCCATCTGGCATTGGATACTGGCTGACATGAGAAGGATATAGCTGTGAACAATTTATTTCTTCAAAGAAAGGGATTCCCTCAAGTCAATTACAGGAAAAACCTGAAACCAAAAGCCTTTCATTGAATTGAGATCATGTTGGTACATTACATTCATTATTTACATAATATCAGAAATTTTTGGATTCCAAAATATAGGCTAATGACTTCAAACTAATTCTTTTGATGTTTTTGCAACTAAAAAATAAAATTCACTTTAGATGAGATGTAGCACCATGTTTTATTATTAACTGCTATTTATTTTCTTGTACTATTTTATTGATTTACTGATATAAACAAATACTGACCCTCAGGATTTTAAATCTAACTCCCATGTTTCCTTCAAGGATGTATAACCCATTAGTTTTTTATTTAGGGAGACTTAATGATAATAACAGACAAAAATAAAAAGGCTCCAACTTAATTAGATTTAATGTTCAATGGAATACTTGATGTAGATTTGCTCTTGAATTATATTCTGCATTTGTGTGTGGCTTTTTACAATGTTTTTGAATATATATTTTCTTTTTAAAAATATGACTGCCTGAATGTTTCTTTTGTTATTCATTCAATGCTTATTAGCAAATGTTAGCCTAAACTAGGTGCTCTATAGACCTATTTATATAAATCTTGTTGCCATGGTAACTAAGTGCTTCTCATTTAGAAAATAGACCAAATTTGGGGGGAAGGAAGGATAATAGCCCAAGGAATCTTTAGCCATGTTAAGAGCTTGTTTGATATAAGGGAAAGAGGAAAATAAGAAAACAATTCTCCAATCCTACATTGAATCCTAGTAAATGTTCTTAAGTCAATTTATGAAAGAATCATACATGTAGCTAAAAGAGCTAGTTTCAGGTATTCATAAGATTTTTATATATATATATATATATATATATATATATATAGTCTCATCTATTCAACAAATAAACTCCACAAAAATGAATAAGCATAAGAACTGAACAAAAATTATTCTTTACCATCAAGTAACAAATTCACTAACTACCAAGACATATGGTAAAATCTTATGGCTTTGTTCAATGATATTTGCAATGAAAAGTTTTTCTTTTTAATATTTTTAGTTGTAGATGGATATAATACCTTTATTTTGTTTATTTATTTTTACATGGTGATGAGGATCAAACCCAGTCCCTCATACATGCTAGGCAACTGCTCTACCATTGAGCCATAACCCCATCCCTACAGTGAAGATTTTTAATTCACTCTTAATTAACTTAAACTTTTAAACCAATAGCAAGTTATTAATGTAGAAAATAGAAATCTTACTAACCAAATATTGCATTTTAAAAAGTATTGTGTCATATAAAGTGGAATACGTTAATTTGGTAATAGAGATAAGAAGGATTTTTGGAGGCTTTGATACTAGTTTGATTAAAATTTTCTCAAGCAATAAAAATCTAATATGTAGCAAGAAATGAGTTGTTTCCTTCAATGTACATGATAGGACCATCATAATATGCTTAATTGTTATGAAATAGCAGTTGAAGCAAGTCAATGATTCCTTTCTGTAGCAAATGATTTTCTGTAGCATGTATTAGGAGAGGTCATAACGTCCTCAGTATAAGGAAAATAATCATGGGAACTCACTAGAGTGTTACCTACCAATTACTGGATATTTTTCATCATGAATATTTTTTCTTCCTTCTCCATATGTGATAAGTTAGGATTTGAAACTATTTGTAATTTGAGTTTTGGTTCAAAAATATTATTAAAAGAATTGATTATATTAAAAGGTGATATTTGCAAATTAAAGTATCAGTAAGTCATTTGCTACCATGCAAGGACTTTGAAATATATCAAATAATGTTTATTCCGAATCAGAAAGCTCTGTAGTATGTTTTATTTTACTGCAGTCTGTGTTGATTTCCTTTTTTTCAGTTAAGGTGGTAGACCTAATGTAGACTCAGATAATTGTTAACACTTTATCTGATCCAACTATTTGTTTTCCATTAATGTTATTTTTATTATAATTATAAACAAGAATCTCTATAACAAGCTGTTTTTCTTGAGTTAAAATACATGTGGATCTATATGTATATATTATTATATATGTAATATTCATATAAATGTGTAAAATATAACATGTTTGAGAAAATTGTCTCCATTTATTGAAAATCTTTATGCTATACCTGAGAGAATTTGTGACAGGAAATTTGCAAAAAGAATCATTAAATTCTTTAAGGACTTGGGAGGAAATAAAAAACAAACAAACGATGATTCACATGGAATATCACTAAATGTGATATTTAATATATTCCCAATGTTTTCATCCTAATTTAGAGTGTAATTTATGAAACAAGAGTAATTAGTGAGTATCTGAATGGAAGAATGACTTTACACACTGATTTTTGTCATTGATAAATATTGTGTTGAAAATATTCACTTCCTACATTACAGTAAAATGCATTTGTCAGTACTGATGTAGTTTCCTGTTATGTCGTGTGTATGTATTATGTAAAACTTACAAATAAACAAAGTTTTAGTGCCTCAAAATGTATTATTTTTCTCCCTACACAAAATCTGTGGCTCCTGGGAATAGTCCAGGGAAACTACCTGCTACATGAAAGCTTGTGATATTTTCCAGAATCAATATACAACTACGAGGAATGTGGTAGAAGAAAAGTAAAATGGAAAATGACATGCATAAATTTCACTTGCATTTTATTGGTCAAGGTAAATAAAGCAATATCAACTTACTTGAATTGAGTGGGAAGTTATGTCTATTGTGGTCGTGGAAAGAGGGAAACTAATGATAATGGGGGAAATCAGTAGTGCTTATAACATAAGACATCTTTGGTTTCAGTGGAACACACAGTTAAAACTAGCTTCCAAGAAAAGGATAATTAACCCTCTGTTTATTTTAATACATATACTATTTGATAACAGTACAACCTTTATAGTATTTTCTTTGATTCTGTGTTTATTCATTTTTGCTGAGGTGCAAAAAACCCAAATGAATATAGGTTCCTTGAAGTAGCTATTGGAATTATTATCAGAAATTTGTATTACACGGCCAGGCTTATGTTGTTAATTATGGGAAAATTTCTTATAAATTACAGTTGACTCTGAGAATTTCAAAAATGGGTCCATATTTATTCTATTTTCAACATAATAAAAGGAATTTCATATTACAAATAATAATATGGATAGAGGAAGGAAGCACTGACACTTACCAAACATGGTACATAATCATCATATGCTCCATTATATATCTAATCAATTATTGTAGGCTTACTATGAACAGAGAAAGCACTATTTTTAAAGTCAAACATACCTCAGTTGCAGCTTAACAATTTTGACTTTAAACATGTTAATAATGCTCTCTGCAAAGCAGATGCTTCATCTTTAAAATAGCAATAACAATTTAGTTGCACATTTACTGTGAACATTAAACAAAATGGCATATAAACTTCTTAAAAAGAAGCTAAAACATAGTAAACCTTCCATAAATGTGAATCATGACAACTGGTAATAGTTTATGGAAATGACATTCTGACATTTATAAAACATTTTGGCAAATGAACTTGAAAGACAAAACCTGCTTAGGTAGTGCCTTTTAAATTAGATCAACTTCCCACAATTAATGTAAAGATTCAACATTGTCCTAGAAAAGAATAAAAGGAAAATTGAACTTAGAAATATTAGTATTATCTCTAAATTTGTATTTTCCTATTAAATAGGAAGGTTCTGCACCAGGGCTTTACCATACATTATCTCATTCAATTCCAAGAAAAATAATTTGGGACTGATTTTTTTAGTATGATTTGCACATTAGGAACTGGTTATACTACACTATAATACCAATAAACAATGAAAACATATTCACCTATTTTATCTCTAAAATAATTAGTTATATTCTTTGAGATTAGAAGGTATGCTGGAATCAGATCTTTATAAGGAATTTGATTCTAAATTATAGGGTGACAAGGAAAACTAGTGAAATTTAAAAGGACTGTTAAAAATCCCTAACCTACCCTAAATTATGTATTGATGAGAGGTTCCTAGTCATAGATGTGATAGGAAAAGATGGCCATAGGAAAAGACGGCCCATGGGCCAAAATCTCCAAAGAATCTACAGATGTTTTGTACTGATTCCACTGGAGGAAAAGAATATAGGGTAAAGGTAAATGTGCTTAGCATCACTATGCAGGTTGCTGTTTCTCTCTCTTCTCTCTTTCTTCATTTCTCATTTTCTCTATGTGGATTAAATAAAATGTGTTATGAACAGATAATACATCAAGGAAACATCAATATCAATTACCAATATGCTAAACATAAAATACCTAAAATATACTTCTGTGTACTATTTTTAACTGTGTATGTTTCAAATTAAGTCTGACTAAAGAACATGTTATTTACAATCATAATGTAAAACAGTGTCATTTTGTATATCAGAAAAAGCAGTGGACTTTGCTGTCTCTTCTCATTCCTTTTTCACTCAGCACTAATATATGTGTATTCTACCTATAAATTATTTGATTTTTAAAATTTGTTCTTTTAGGTATACATAACAGCAGAGTATATTTTGATATATTATATGTATATGGAATATAACTTATTCTAATTATTTTCATGAACATAAACCTATAAGGAGTTCAAAAATTGAAGTTGGCCCACCAGATGTGTGAGAAATGGATGGGAGATGAAGTTGGGGTAAAAACTGCAAGTTGGAAAGAAAAAAATGTGTTTAGTAGAAATGTTTAAATTATTATAATTATGCTCAAAATGGAAGTAGAAAAGTTCTTGAGCATTCTCAGTGCACATGATAAATAAAAACAAATTTGTCATTAAAGCAGATGCGAAAAGGGACATAACAAGATGCCATTTGAATATTATTTATTCTGCAGACTAATATGTGTTTTATTTTTTAAAGTACAAAAAAATTTAAAATTATCTGCATAAGTGTACTTTAAGTATTTTCCCCAATTCTGTTTTTTTTTTCCTGTGGACTAAAGTTTACATGTGAACTTTGGAAATTTGTGTTTTGAGTTTTAGCATTTGTAACAAACAAGGCAATAATGTCTAAGCCAGGAATCAGGCACTACATATAATGCCTTCACATATACACACAAAAATCTATAGCTGATGCTTATTTTGGGTGACTTTATTCTCGATATCTGATGTGACATTGCCTTTTAACATATTTGTCAGGCTAAAAAAATATAGCAATGGCCCTTGTAAAAATTAGTCAAAAATTTTTATGGTTCTCAATTTTCTACCTTTTCATAGTAAAGGAATTGTTTAGCAAAAGTTATTACTTGAAATTCTATAATTAAAAGCACAGTAATTTTTTCTTTATGAACTTTATCAGAATAACACCAAATTCTTTAAAGAATTACTGGGAGATGTCATTAACCATGTAGATCTCTGACCCATTTCTTAACTACTTTTATCTGTGATCATCTTCTAGGCAAATGAATGCTTACTGCTTTAAAATAACTTCTTTCCCACCTATATACTGTTACTGAAAGTACATCAAACAGTCTCTTTTTTCACTTTTACATCTTTGTTTGTTCTTATGGTTGTGTATTTCCATCATCTTCCTGTATGTTCAAGTGAAAGTGAAGATGCATTAGCTTATTTCCAGAAATAAACCATAATTAACAATGTGAAAATTAAGGCATTCCACACAATATGAAGTATGTCTCGTAAATATTTGGGTTACTTGTATTCTCTGTAGACGTTTCTCTCTTCAAATATGTAAACTATGTTAAAAGTAATAAAATATATTTGTATAGTTGTTTTCTCTTTGAGTAAATTTAGAAAGTTTATTTCTACACTGGTCTGTTCAGAATCTCTTAAATCATCATGCTGATTAATAGTTTTATTTTCTTAGCATTTCCCCTTATTGTGAATTATATGTTTTGATAAAATGTATTATTGATATTAGAGTTTTGTCTGGGTAAAACTTCCTGGAGGTAGAAAAATATTCCCAGTTAGTACGTTAGCAGAAATGAATGGGTTTTAAGTGTCACTGCAGATAATGTTGAATTACTTTGATTTTTATTCTAGGTTGAGTCACTCTTGAAGAAAAATCTTTTGATAGGCAGTGACATGTGCTACAAGATGGCAAAATGCTGCTTGTATTGGATACACCAAATGAACCGAGATAACTCAAAAGTGTAGAGGTTGTACTCAGAACAATAACTGCCACAGTATCTATTTTTTCTTTACCTTTCTTGCCCCCAATCTTTAACCCAGTCTGAAAAAAGAAAATCCTTATGCATAAAACATTTATATTTATTGGTATTTCAATAACATTGGGAATAGAAATGGCAGATTCATTAGATGATACATTGAAAGATGAGTTTTACTTCTGTCTTCTATGTGTACACACACACACACACACACACACACGAAGGTTTGCATACACAGTTTTTAGTTTTTAGTTTTCATGCAAGATTGATTCTAAGACTCCCTTGGCTAAACCAAATCTGCATGTGCTCAAGTCCATGGCATAATATAATGTAGTATTTGTGTGTAACCTAGATATACTCTCCTGTATATTTAAATCTTACCTAGATTAATTATCTAGTTTGGTGTAAATGCTGTGTATAATAGTTGTTATACTGTATTGATTAAAGAATAATGACAAAGAAAAAAAATGTCCACACAAGTTCACTTCAGATACAATTGATTATTCAAATACTTTTTTCCTATGGTTGGTTGAATCCTTGGATGTGGAACCCATCCAAGGAGGGCTGATAGTACACACACACACATACTACACACACACACACACTACACACACACACACTACATATTATATATACGTACATATGCACATGTATGTGTATTTATATTTGTGGGTATAAACACATACATGTGCTTATGCATGCATGTATCTTGATAAATTGCAAAGGGGAATGTTATAAATAGCAGTTGATGAATGTTATTTATTAAACTAACTTAACTTATGGTATATAACTCCAAATTTATTTTCAAATACTCTTGAGAAAAATCATGATAGAACTTATTCCATAGCTAGGTGAGGAGATTTCTTTAAAGGAGAATTCATGAAATGCATTGAATGTATATTAATTGTGAAACTAGAATAAGTACACTTGTTCTCTTTTATTTTTACAAGTATAGGTATCATTGAGGATTGAGAAATTATGTAACTTCCTCAAGTAGCAAAATTGTAGTGTCTACCAGATTCCAGATACAACCCTAGTCACTATGTATACAACAGAAAACTGAATTGAAATGTTGATCCATTCCTGTCTCAATAAATTTGTGCTCTATTGAAGTTTATAGAACAGAAAATAAATAAACAATATGTGTGGTATATTAGTGATAAATTCTATGTAAAAAAATCAAACAAGAAAGAGGGATATAAAATGACCTGGAAAGTAGGGAGGTCCTTTGTAAAATGGGGAATGAATATTATTTAAGATAAAAAATGCTAATTGCCAGAACAAAGTCTTGAAACTTAGTGAGTTACTATAATCAAGTGTTATTTTTCTGATTTGTAATTCAGGGAGCCTTTCTCCCCTTTCTAGTGATACCAACTATTACTCTTATTTCCCAAATAATCATGGGAAAACAGAAATAAAAGAGAACCATCTCTGAATATATAAATCAAGAAATGGCGAGTATCACAGCTATACAGGCCATCAGATACAACCAGCCACATGATCCCAACATAATTGCAAGGAAGGCTGGGAAATTTAAGGACAAACAAAGGAATATCTAATCACATGAATTGTCTCTTCTAGATAAATCTTCCTAAGGAAGACATCTGTGCCAAGATTGAAGTAATGTTAGCTCTATTTTAACATGTTAAGCATATAAAAACAAAATATTGAAGGTCTCCAGGATCAAGCATCAACTTGATATATTTCAGTGAACTTTTCAAAAACGCAAAACTCCAAATGATTTCAAATTCATGTATTTTGTGCCTTATTACAGAGATAGATATACTTGGTCCCAACATGGGTCCTCTTAAAATTGTATAGATGTCATTTACACTTCATGGCATAGAAATAGTATGGCAGAGTAGCAGAGTTATCAAAAGAAAATAGAGAAAGTTATTAAAGTTAATATATTCAAAGCATAATTTTAAATTGCCACATTTCTTGTAGTAGTTACTACCAAGGTAACAATGAAGAACTATTTTGTATACAAAATAAAAAATAGAGATAGTTTCTGAGTGACATAATTTAAGGATACTATGCTACTAACACCTCTAGTCATTTCAACATTGAACCAAATTTCTACTGAGATGCAATTAGGATTTTTTCCTCAAATTTTATCATTTAATATACTTCCCAATTTTTATAGAATTGCATGTAACAAGACCAGTTCTATTATAAATTAATTAAAATTAGTAATACTTGATTTACAGTTATTTTTAATCATTGCTTTAACTAGAGAAGAAACTAAATTATAACAGTAGAAAAAAACAGTGATATATTCTCTACCTTCTATATCTTCCCTCTCCCATACCCAAAGGATTGTATATGTTAGAAGATATTCAGATAACCTTTGATTGAATAACCTTGACATTCTGCAGAAGGTCAAAATAGATGCATACATGATGTTGAGAATGAAAAGGAGCTGAATGATTCCTGAGCACCTGCTCCCTATTCCTATCAAAGGCAGTGTTGAGGTGGTAAAAAGGTGATGTGTGACAACACCTAGGCTTTAATATTAATTTTTACATTTAATTCAACAAATACTGAATACCTATTCAGTGGAAAAGACAGTTGTTGCAAAGGTTTTAGGATACAGTTATTGAGTAGACTTGGATCTGCTAGGATAATGAACAGAAATAAATAAGGAATTATGAGAAAAATTAAAGTTTCTCATATGAAAAGTGTGCACATAAATGACTGGGAAGAGAAGAGAGAATGCCTTTAGGTTTATAGAATAAATAATAATATCAAGAATCATATAGAAACATGAGAAATATCCTTAAGAACAATTATGTACATATTTATTACCTAGAATCATATAAAGTATCTCCAAAGTATCTATAAAGTATCATCTACTATTTAGCTAGTCTGAGATTCAGTTCTCTTAGGAAAAGCAGGATAAAGCTAAGCTTCTTTTGCTTTATTTACTAGTTTTCAAAATAAAGAGTTGGTTGACTGCAATAAAAACAATTGGAATGTAGCTGAAAAATAATATTGAGGCAGAAATAATAAATAACTGTTTCTGTGATTCAATAAAGAGAGATATACTTTTAATGCCTTCCCTTTGTCCTCTGAATGAAGATTTTGTTGCCTAATTCAAAATTTCTCATGTTTCAACTACCATGTCTTTAACCTTCCTCCGAACTTATCATTAATAACAAGGCAGCCTAAACATTAGATTTGTACTTTCTTACCAAAACAAATCTGTAGTTTTCTATATTCACTGTTTTCTCCACCTTCAGAAATGAATTGGGGGGGGGGCGGTCAGAGTCAAGAAAGGAAGAAATAAAGGAAGGTTGCAATTTCAAGGTGAATGCCCCCAACAGAGGTAAGGGATATAAAACTTCCAAGCACTGCGAGATCTTTCCCAGTCTAGGGCATAGGTGCACATAGCTGGTAAAATGCCATCTGAGTGGGTCAGTTACAGTGCATCTTATCTGTCTGATATGTTCCTTAAACCACAATTTCAATATGCTTTTCTGTCCTTTTAATGTGATGGTTGTACTTCTCTTGGCACTTAACAGGTATTGTTATATACTATCATTATTCATGTACTAGATGTAATACATTAGATTCCTTGAGCAGTTAATTTTATCTATAGTAACATGGTAAATACTTTAGTTTATTTTATGTGCTAGGTGGACAGATAAACCAAAAAACAGATAAGGATCATTACTGTTCTTGAGTCATTATGGTGTTTAATGTATTTTGTTTGAAATGAGTAGTATAATCAGAGAAAAGGAAGAATGAAGAGATTTCAGTCTCAGACTTAAAATCAAATCTTAGCTCTATTACTTTTTAGTAGGATGATCATAGACAGATAATGTAGTGACATATTGGCAAGTAACTTGTTTGAACCTAAATTTCTTCATCTCTAAAAATGAAAATTTTAATATTTTAGCAGTATTTTTATAGTACCATCTCTATGTGACTCAAGATTTTCAGTTAATATACTTTACTGAAAATATGTAACAAAATATATTCATAATGTCAATTATTAATTACATATGAAGCATGAGTTAAGAACCAGAGGAAGGAAATTAAGAACCAGAGGAATAAGAGATAAATACCAATATTAATATATTTCAACATGCAATATTTTGAGATAAAATATATGTAACATGTCCAATTTTGAAGCAGACTCTTTAAGATAATACCTTATGGGGAATGTTAAAGGTTCTTTCAGAAATCAATCCAAAAATCATTGTAAAGTCTGAAAGTATCTGTGATATACAGAAATTGGTGATTCTAGATATTCTTCAGTATTTTGTCTTCTACACTATAGTATCAGAAGTAGACATGCTAGGGTTGGGGTTGTGGCTCAGTGGTAGAGTGCTTGCCTAGCTTTCATGAGGTACTGGGTTTGATCCTCAACACCACATAAATATAAAATAAAGATATTGTGTCAATCTAAAACTAAAAAATAAATATTTTTTTAAAGAAGTAGATATACTATGGGTGAGTTCACATTTTGATGGTAACTTACTTTCAGCCACAGGAAGGATAAGCATGACTTCTCATTTCAGTTTTCTCCTTTTTACTTTAGACCCATCAGTATGTTTGGGAATGTATCTTGAAACCATGTTTAAAACCTGATATTTTAGAAGAATCTTGTAAAATATAGGTGAGATATGGGTTTACAATAACAGTAAAAGGAAGTAAATAACAATGACAGAAAGGGAAAACAACTTACTGAATCCATACATGGATTGTACATTTTAGTTGTTAGTTTAGTTGCTAATTGTTAGCCATTTAGTTCTTTCTTGGAAAAATTATATCTGTAAAGATAAACATAACTATTAATGAGTCTGTTCCCTTGTTTTCTGGATGAACTGTGAATATACATTACCACAATAATCAAGAGAGTCTAGCTGGGTATGGTGGTGCATGCCTGTAATCCTAGCAGCTCAGGATGCTGAGTTAGGTGGATCTCAAATTCAAAACCAGCCTCAGCAAAAGCGAGGCACTAAGCAACTCAGTGAGATACTGTTTATAAATAAAATACAAAATAGGGTTAGGGATGTGGCTCAGTGATCAAGTGCCCCTGAGTTCAATCCCTGGTATGCACCGCCCCCCAACAAAAGAGAAAATCCATCCTACCTTCTGAACACCATTATTTGGCAAATAATTCTAAGGCAAAACTAGCCTTCCTGTTCTTGTGAACTTTATGTTCTATAAGGTCATCAATATCCTCAGTGTAAAAATGAGGAGGTAGATAGCAATGTTAAGCCAGTCTCTTTGAAATTGTAGTTGAATCTCAACCTATTGAACTGCAACAAACAGTATATTTAGTCATATTTAATGTATATAGATGTACATGCATAAAATGCATGTGTGTGTGTTTTTTAAAGAAGTTTTTGTGTTACGATTAATCATTTTAATTATTTCTTCAAATTTATGCCTCTAGCAAAGGGATTCTCTGAACTATATTTTAACTGTAATCATAAGTGGCAATATGGACCACCAAGTTGAGGAGGCTTTCCCCAGTGGATTTATTTTTGGTAGTTTGCTTTTTAATATCTTTTTAGTCTTTGCTTTTCAAGTCTCTGTTGTGACTGATTATGCTTTCAGTTCAAAATAGCTACTCAAAATATTCAGGACTTTTGTTACTTCTCAGTTTTACATTATAAACTGTGGCACCTATTCATTATATACAACTCATGTTGATTTGGGGTTTTCAGTTTTTGTTAATATAGATGCCTATCATTGGCTAAAAATATATTTAAAAATTAGAGACATGGCTTGTCTAAAACTCTGCAAAGTAATTGTTTATCACTGATAATGAGATCATTAAATTCAACTATATTTTTGCATGAAAGAGTGTTGGAAATTTAAATTAAAGCTTGTATTGAATAGCGAAACATGGTATACAGGAACCAGAATGTGGCTTGAATTTAGAACAAGGAATTCAGTCTTCATGCACTGAGATAATGTGTAATTGGGTTACACATTCCATATTTGAATTCTTTTAATTATTTCACATTTCTCCCAGTGTTCTCATTGAATAAGTATTTCCCAATTAATTTTTAATGTTTTGTAGTATATTATAGTAATAAACAATATTGGGATTCATTTTGACATATTTACAAATGCACATAACAATTTGCTCCTTTTCAATTATGAGTACTTTATCTTTCTCTTTGTTTTTCCTCCCTGATCTCCTTCCTCTCCTGTTTTTCTTCTACTTATTTATTGTTTTTAATTGATATATTATAATTATACCCCAAAGTAGAATTCATTGTGATATATTCAGACATGCACATGGCAGAATTTGATTGATTTCATTAATGATTCCTTACCTTTTCCACAACTCTTCCCTCTCCTTTAATTCCCTTCTTCTACTCTAAATATGTAAAGAATCATGGCAGGTCAGGGCAGAGAAATTCTTCTATTTTCATGAGATCATCTTCCCTTTGGTTCCTTATTTTGCTCTAGCTTCTACATATGAGAGAAAACATTCAACCCTTGACGTTGAGTCTGGCTTATTTCACTTAGCATGATGTTCTTCAATTTCATCCACTTACCAGTAAATGCCTTAATTCCATTGTTTAACTTAGATTTTTTGCTGCTGTGACTTAAGGACCCAACCAGAACAACTGTAGAGGAGGAAGGTTTATTTAGGGGCTCACAGTATTAGAGGACTCGATTCATAGGCAGCAGGGTCCAATCCTTGGGGCTCAAGGGGAGAAAGAACATCATGGAAGAAGAGTATGGCAGAGGGAAGCAGCTCATGTGATGATCAGAAAGCAGAGAGAGACTCCACTTGCCAGATACAAAATATATACCCCCAAACCATGCCCCCAATGAACCACTTCCTCTAGTCACAACCTACCTGCCTTCAGTTACCACTCAGTTAATTCCTATCAGGGGATTAATTCACTGACTGGGTTAAGATTCTCACAACCTAATCATTTCTCCTGTGAACCTTCTTGAATCTCTCATGTGAGCTTTTTGGGGGACACCTCACATCCAAACCATAACATCCATTGTTTTTTCAGGCTGAATAGAAGTCCATTGTGTGTGTGTGTATGTGTGGTGTGTGTGTGTATATATATATATATATATATATATATATATATATATATATATATATACACACACACACACACACACACATACACATATACACATACACACACACACCTCAGTTTCTTTATTAATTTGTTGATAGGCACTTAGACTGGTTCTATAATTTGGCTGTTATGAATTGTACTGCTATAAGCATTAGAATTCAGATATCACTATGCTGATTTCAGCTCTTGGGCAAGTCCCAAGAATAGCCAGAACTATTCTTAGCACTAAAAACAAGACTAGGAGCGTCAATCACATGTACACAATGACATGTTACCAGGAACATAAATGTTTTAAGCTCATTTAATCATATGTTCAAACATTTTTGGTTAGGATTTTTTGCAGATATTATAACTACTTTAAATTGTGTCATATCAGTATGTCTTTCATTTTTCGTTCCATAATTTTTCAATATCTATGTCTCTCCAACAGCCTGGAGACCTGTGTGTATCTGTGCCCATGAATGTGTGAATGTGTGATTGTGTGAGGAATATGCCCATTTTCTCCCTCTTTTCTTTCCCACAAGGACCTCATCTAGTTCAGAATTCTGGGATGCATATGGCAAAATTATCCATTATCATTGCCAGAAGTAACTCAGTATAAAACGATACATCGTGACAGCAATAGTGGTCCATATCTTAATCCTTTTGTATCTTGGCTTTCAGCCTCCAATTCGATAGCCCAAATTCCTAAAGTTTGACTTAATATTTCTCTATCTTCTCTCTTTCTAATATTACAAGTGTCCATATAGTGTTTACTCAGAATTTTTCAAATTCTCTTAAATAGTTACATACATAATTTTCTACATCATCTCCTATTTCTGTTAATTATTTCCCCAAGAATTAAACTTGTCTTTTCCAAGAGCAGATATGATAGTGCAAACTACTGCTTTATAACCTTCAAAGATTTCCCATTGCCTATAATTTTAAATAAATTGTTTTTGCCTTGTTGTTTAGTGACTTAATATTAAACTAATCTGCTATTGTGCCTATGGAATTTCCCTGTTCTATTTTAGATGAATTATACCCATACTTCTCCAATGGCCTATAGGTTAATATGTCTGTATTTGTGTATTTGTATCCATCCCTCATGCAAGACCATGTTTAATGTAACCTCTAACATGAACTCTATATTTACCTCACCTTAACCAGTCTGTTTCGGTGTCCTTTTCCTTCATTTTGAATTGCCCTGACTCTTTGACAATCTAACTTAGCAATTACCCTTTATTTTGTAAATATTTTTCAGGTAGAAATTTATGTGTGTTCTTTTCCTACATTTTTATCTCACATTAAAAAACCCAGTGCCCTAAAAAATAGTGATAATATATCACTTACTTTTATGTTCCAAAATATGATATTTAAGCTTTGGAATGATGTCTGGGTAGAGACACATTAAGTTACCAGTTAGCGGGCATAGACTAGATTTTTCTATAAACCATATTCCAATGCAAGGTTCTATGATAGCATGATTGAAAATTATTGTTGCTTATATAATGTTCTGAGTTTTTTAATTGTAAAAAACAAAACAAATCAAAACAAAAAACAAGGTGGTTTGTGTCCCAGTGATTTGCACTTATATTCACATAGTCATGTATTCCCTGGATGTACTGGTCTTGTTCACTTAAGCCAGATAATTTGGTCCTATGATCCCAGTGTCCAATTTAGAATATTGGATTAGCATGAAGTGACTGAAGTGCTCACATTCAAATCAGAATGATGTAGAACAGATGGAAAGGCCAAAAGCATGAAGCATGTAACACCTGTGAATTATATCCAGATCAGTTACCAATCAGATTCTGGGCTCTAATCAAGGTGTTGACTTTGATCTTTTTCCAGTTGTAAATGTTTCATCCAAAACAACTGTGATTTTGGCACTTTTCTCAGGAGTTTCCCAGGACAAAAATAACAGGACTCCCCAGACAAGAACTAATGCTCATTATAGTTCTGCAACTCTGTAGATAGTGAGATAAACTTTCAAATTACAAATCCTGATATAGTATTATAAACATGTAAAAAAAAAACCTTCACATGTATTTGAAAATATAGAGATTAAAAGCTTGCGTGTTATTTTTCTAATATATCTTAACAGTTATCATTGGCTCAAAATGCATGCTGTCTTGGATGAGAGCCATCCTAAGATCTGTCATAAATGATCCAAATATAGAAGCTACAATGTAAGCTTACATCTATCTGTGAAGGATCCTTATTTTAGGTAATGTTTATTTTTGATAGCTCTCATTGTATTGGCAAGATACAAGTATAGCACACTGTAATACATGGTATCCATTCTGGAGTACTTGCCAAAAGATCTACTTTAAATTATTTCTGAACCATTTAGCTGTGTTGTGACATGACTTTTTGATAGTGCCACATGTATTTGTGACATCATCTCTATGCCTATAACTCCAAAACATGACAAATATATGACTTGTAAGGCCTTAGTTTCCCATTGTTTCTTTTAATCCTAGTGCCTGAATTTTGTCTGCTCATAATTAAAGGAAAACAATACAGTAGTGGAGATGCTCTGGATACAACATGTGCCACCCCAGTGATTGCTAAGGCCAATTTGGCTGACAGAACAGGCCTGGCAGTCATGTTTACCTCTCTCCTTCATTTCTCCATGAGGGATTCCTTCTTGAGCCAGCATGTGTGCTGCTTCCAACTGCGAATCAGTTGTTTGGAACTTGTGACAGTTAAATTACTGGGTCATCCCACAAAAGGCTGTGTAGCCAAAATATGGTTGATCTCTAGTACAGATAATGCTAATATGATTCTTGCTTTCCAAATGTATATGGGTGGTAGGAGGACTAGAGGTGGAGGAAACAAAGGGAGACTACTTCAGGAATGACCAAAGTAATATCTTGCAAATATACCCTTAAAGTCATCAATTAGGATTTCCTTTTTTTAATAACTTTGAACTTGTTCTTAATATAAGTACATAGATCTCTCATGTCTTTTAGAGGATTTATATTTAATGGTGTCAGAATATCAGAATGCTGTATGGTAGAGAGAATGAGAAGTAAGCATTTTTATT
This sequence comes from Marmota monax, assembly GCF_021218885.2. Taxonomy (NCBI): domain Eukaryota; kingdom Metazoa; phylum Chordata; class Mammalia; order Rodentia; family Sciuridae; genus Marmota; species Marmota monax. The sequence goes on from NW_026694772.1 coordinate 171,832, forward strand.
ATAGTTGCTGAAATAAATTTTCAAAAAATTAATTGTCAAGAATAATTGTGTGTATTTATGAGGTACAATGTGTTGCTTTCATCTATTTCACATTATAGAAAGATTCAATCTATCTAATTAGCACATTTATCACATCAGCAATATATCATGTTTTTTGTGGAAAGAGCCTTAAAAATTAGCAATTTTGAAATATAAAATTAACTGTGGTTAATTTTATATTAACTGTCATTAACTGTGGTTACTAAGAACTGCAATAGGTTGCTAAAACTTATTCCTCCACTCTAATTAAAACTCTGGGCCTTTCTGCATCTTTCCTTCTCCTTCTAGCTTCTGGGAACTACCTATCTACTCTCTACTTTTGGGTGTTTGATGTTTATATATTCTACATATAACTGAGATAATACAGTATTTGTATTTGTGCATCTAGCTTATTTTACTTAATGTCCTCCATTTTCATCCATGCTATTACAAATGACAGAATTTTTTCATATCAATAAATAAATTTTAATAAGGAGAATACAGTGAATCAAAGTATATATGTTAATCTTAAACACAACAAGACATATAAGAGGAAGGGCTTTGTACTGTTCAAGGTACTGATAGCATAATGTCATAACATTAAAATTAGAAATATGTACTTAAAATTCTGCACTTAGATATTTTAAGCTTTGCATAACTCAATATACAAACAACAACTAGAAGTTATATAAGGAACATTAAATAAAGAGAATATGCTGTCTTTTAGAGAGAGAAACACAAACCTTAAAAATTAAAAACTATTTTTCTTAAAATCCTGTGTATAATAGGTATATATATATATATATATATATATATATATATATATATATATAACCATAACCTATGTGTTCCATATATATGTGTATATATATATATATATATATATATATATATAGTCCTCTGTCTATATGTATATATGTATATGTATATATGTACATATATAATATATATGTATATATATAATGTGCTGATTTCATTTTTTATAAATATAATTTTTATTTATTTAGAACTATGATTGAAACTTTCTAGATAAAATATTGCATTTGGTTGTCACAGGACTGAATATCAGATCAATTTTTAATTCAGATTTTCTTGTTTATGTTATCTGTGAGTGAACTAAATTTTTTCCTACTTCTTTTTAGATGTACATGACAATAGAGTATATTTTGACATACGTACATGGAGTATAACATATTCTAACTAGGATCCCTTCTGTGGTTGTACATGATGTGAAGTTTCACTAGTTGTGTATTCATATATGAACATAGGAAGCTTATGTTTGATTCATTCTACTGTCTTTTTTATTCCCCTCCCCCACTGCCCATTATTCCCCTTTGTCTAATCCAATGAACTTCTGCTCTTCTTCCCCTCCCCCTTATTGTATATAAGTATCCAAATATCAGAACATTCGATCTTTGTTATTTTGGGACTGGCTTGTTTCACTTAGCATGTTATTCTCCAATTCCATTTATTTACTGACAAATCGCTATCATTTCATCCTTCTTTTGGCTGAGTAAAATCCCATTGTGTATATATAACCACATTTTCTTTATCCATTCATCTGTTGAAGGTCACCTAAGTTGGTTGCATAGCTTAGCTATTGTGAATTGTGCAGCTATAAACATTGATGTGGTTGTGTTACTGTAGTATGCTCATTTTAAGTCTTTTGGGTAAAAGCCAAGGAGTGGGATAACTGGGTCAAATGGTGGTTCCATTCCAACTTTTCTGAGGAATCTCCATACTTCTTTCCAGAGTGGTTGCACCAATTTGCAGTCCCACCAGCTATGTATATGTGAACCTTTTTCCCCACATCCTTACCATTTATTATTACTTATGTTCTTAATAATTGCCATTCTGATTAGAGTTTGATGGAATCTCAGTGTAGTTTTGATTTGCATTTCTTTAATTGGTATAAATGTTGAATGTTTTTTTTTTCATATATTTGTTGACCATTCATATTCTTTTTCTGTGAAGTGCTTGTTCAATTCCTTTGCCCATTTATTGATTGGGTCATTTGTTTTGTTGCTGTTAAGTTTTTTGAATTCTTTGTATATCCTGGAGATTAATGTTCTATCTGATGTGCATATGGTAAAGATTTTCTTCCATTCCATAGGCTCTATGTTCTTGTTCTTGATTGTTTCCTTTGCTGTGAAGAAGCTTTTTAGTTTGATACCATCCCACTAATTGATTTAACTTTTTCTGCTTTAGGGATCTTGTTGTGGAAGTTAGTTCCTAAGCCAACATGATGGAGGGTTTGGCCTACTTTTTCTCTAGTATGCATAGAGTCTCTGGTCTAATGCCTAGGTACTTGATCCACTTTCAGTAGATTTTTGTGCAGGTGAGAGATAGGGGTTCAGTTTCACCCTGCTATATATGGATTTCCAGTTTTCCCATCACCATTTTTTGAAGAGGCTATCTTTGCTCTAATATGTTTATGGCACCTTTGTCTAGTATGAGACAATTGTATATATGTGGGTTTTTCTCCATATCTTCTGTTCTGTTTCATTGGTATTCATGTCTCTTTTTGTGCTAATACCATGCTCTTTTTTTTACCATGCTGTATAACTTTATAGTATAATTTAAGCTCTGGTATTGTGATGCCTCCTGTTTCACTTTTCTTTCTAAGGATTCTTTTGGTTATTTTATGCCTCTTATTTCTCCAAATGAATTTCATGACTGTTTTTTTCTATTTCTATGAAAAATTTCATGGGAATTTTAATAGAAATTGCATTAAATCTGTATAGTGCTTTTGATAGTATGGCAATTTTGACAATATTGATTCTGCCTACCCAAGAGCATGGAGATCTTTCCTTCTTCTAAAGTCTTCTTCACTTTCTTTCTTTAGTGTTCTGTAATTTTAGTTATAGACATTTTTCATCTCTTTTATTAAGTTGATTCCAAAGTATTTTATTTTTTAAGACTATTGTGAATGGAATAGTTTTCCTGATTTCACTTTCAGCTGAATCATCATTGATGGATAGGAACGCAATTGATTTATGGGTGTTAATTTTATATTCTGCTACTTTGCTGAATTTACTTATGAGTTAAAGAAGATTTTTGGTGGAGTTTTTTTGGGTCTTCTAAATATAGAATCATGTCATTGGAAAATAGGGATAGTTTGAGCTCTCCTTATTTAGATTTTTCTTTTGTTGAATCACTCTGGCTAGGGTTTCAAGGACTCTGTTCAATAAAATTGGTTAAAGAGGGCATCCCTGTCTTGTTCCAGTTTTTACAAGGATTACTTCCAATTTTTTTCTCCATTTAGAATGATGTTGGCTTTGGGCTTGGCATATATAGCTTTTACAATGTTGAAGTATGTTCCTACCATCCCTAATTTTTTTCTAGTGTTTTGAACATTAATGGACGCTGATGTTTTTCAAATGCTTTTTGGCATCTATTAAGATAATCATGTGGTTCTTGTCTTTAAGTCTGCTAATGTGAATTCCATATGTTGAACCAACCTTGCATCCCTGAGATGAACCACACTTGATTATGGTACACTCTCTTTTTAATGTGTTTTTGTATGTGATTTGCCAGTATTATATTCGGATTTTTACACCTCTGCTCATCAAGGATATTGGTCTGACGTTTTCTTTCCTTGATGTGTCTTTGTCTGGTTTTGGTATCAGGGTGGTACTAGCTTCATAGAATGAGTTTGGAAGAATTCCTTCCTTTTCTATTTCATGGAAAATTTTCAGGAGTATTGGTGTAATTGTTTTCTTTAAAGTTCTGATAGAACTCAGCTCAGAATCCATCTGGCCCTAGGCTTTTCTTTGATGATAGGCTTTTGATGGCGTCTTTAATTTCATTGCTTGAAATTGATCTGTTTAAATTTTCTAAGTCTTTATATTTCAATTTGAATAGTTCATTTGTCTCTAGAAAGTTATTGATGTCTTCATGATTTTTTTTATTTGAATAGAGATCTTTCAAAATAGTTTCTGCTTATAATCTGCATTTTAGCTGTGTCCATGGTGATACTTTATTTTTCTTCATGAATTTTAATAATTTGAGTTTATTTTCTCTTTTTTTTTTACATTAGCTTGGCTATGGGTGTATCAAATTTGCTTTTGTTCAAAGAAATTATTTTTTGTTTCATTGTTTTTTTTTGTTTTTTGTTTCTTTCCCTTTCATTGATTTCTGCTCTTACTTCAATTAGTGCCTGTCTTCCACTAATTTTTTTCATTTATTTCTTCTTTTTTTCCTAGGGCCTTGAGATATAATGTTAGGTTATTTATTTGCTGACCTTCTATTCTTTTAATGAATGAGCTCAATGTAATGAACTTTCCTCTTAGAACCAGAGATTTTGATATGTTGTATCACTATTCTCATTTACCTCTAATTATTTTTATTATTTTGTCCCTGATTTCTTCAGCTATCCATTTATCATTCAATAGCATATTATTTAGCCTCCAGGTAGTACTGTAGTTTCTATATTTTATTTTATTATTGATTTCTAATTTCATTCCATTATGATATGATAGAATATAATGTATTAAATCTATTTTTTTATTTGCTAGGAGCTGCTATGTGGCCTAACACACAGTGTATTTTAGAAAAGGATCCATGAACTGCTGAGAATAAAGTGTATTCAGTCCTTAATGGATGAAGTATTCTATATAAGTCTGTTAAGTCTAAATTATTTATTATATTTTTAGCTCCATAGCTTCTTTATTTAGTTTTGTTTGGAAGATCTATCTGCTGATAGAGAGTCATGTTAAAGTAACCACTATTATCATGGTGTGATCTATTTGATTCTTGAAATTGAGAAGGGTTTATTTGATTACATAGGTGCTCCGATGGTTGGGGCATGAATATTTAAGATTGTTATGTCTTATTGATGTATAATTCCATTAAACAGTGTGAAATGTCTTTGTTTTTTTCTGATTAATTTTGGCTTAAAATCTACTTTATCTGATATGAAGATAGAACCCTCTGCTTATTTACAACATCCATGTGAGTGACATGGCATGCATTTTCTTTCAGATCTTGGAATATATTATTCCAAGACCTCCTAGCTTTGAGGGTCTAGGTTGAGAAAATCATCTGAGATCTGGAATGATTTCCTTCTTAATGTACCTGTTGCTTTATTCTGCCAGCCTTTAAAATTCTGTTCTTATTCAGTATGTTAGGCAGAATAATAATTCTGCCTAATTTTTTTTCTTAATGTGCCTTGGTGTTGGTCTGCTGCTATTTTTGTATTTTGGGTCCTTTATGCTTCTTGTATTTGATTTTCCATTTCATTGTTCAGGTTTTAGAAATTTTCAGATATAATTTCATTGAAAACATTATATATTCCTTTGGTTTTTATCTTTGCACATTCATCCATCTGGATAAATCTTAGGTTTAATTTTTCAGGTTTTCACATATTTATTGGAATTTCTGTTCATGATCTATTTTCTTTGTGGTCAAATTTATTTTCAGTATTATATATTTTATGTTCATTTCCTAAAATTTGTCTTCCATATAGTCTAGTCTATTGGTGATGCTTTCCAATGAGTTTTTAATTTGGTTTATTGATTCCTTCATTATCTGACTGATTCTTCTTCAGTATATCTGACTGATTCTTCTTAAATATATCTGTCTTCTTATTGAAGTGGTCTTCCACTTGTTATATTTTCTCTCTGATTTAATTTCTTTTGTTATCTCTTACCTCATAGATCAGTTTAACCATGAATTTTCTGAATGCTCTCTCTGACATTTCTTCTACTATGGTGTCAATGGAGTCTGTTGAGGTGGTCTGGGTTATTTGAGATGGCATGTTCCCTTGCTTTTTCATATTGTTTGTGTGTCTACCCATCTATCTAGATGGATCTAAAGCTGTAGAGTTTCTACCTTAAGAGTTTGTAGCATCCCTCTATGTTATTAGTACCTTACAGATTGGCAGGGGGTGCCCAATGATACCAGCAATCTATACAAAAAAATATAAAGCAGTAGACTAGGTACTTAATTCCTATTTTGAGATATTCATTGTTAATTGGTACAATATACAGAAATAGTACGATTAGCAAGTTCCATTAGTAAAACAAATAATTAATCATGAATTATGTTTGACTTAAAATCAAACAATAGGTGTTGTCCATGACTTCTGCCATATTAATTATTGCTCTGACATTGGTGGTAGAGGCTATGCACTATATCCATCAATTATTATTAAAAGGTATTAAGGGTAGAGTTGTGTATGTTGAAAAAAAGAGATGTAGGAGACTAGAAAAGTGCTTGCAATTTCAATGAGTGAATAAGGCAGATGCAGTGGTAACTTAGGATGTGTGGTTAATAAGAAAGGGGATGAAAAATAAAAGAATGTAAAGGAGGAGAGAGAACATGGATTTTTCCTGTCAGCAATAAAAAAAGAGAAGGATACGAGAGAGACAGAGTAGTGGCAAAGACTGTACAAGACAAAATCAAAATATGCTAATCAAAAACTCTAATGCTCAAAACATAGAGCATGGGAAAATAACACCTTCAAAAAACACAAGCCTAGATATGAGAGAGAAACAAATATGTATATATGTAGGTATCCTTGAATCAATCGGTACACATTCTAATAAAACAAAAAACAAATATATAAAACCAAAAACAAAGTGAAAACAACAGCAGCATCAAAAAAGAAAAAGAAAATTTTCGATTAAAAGTTAAGAAATTAATGAGTGATTTCTACTCTGGTCAACAAAATAGTGAACAAAAGTGTTCAGTCTCTGTGCCCAACTGATTTTCTTTTCATTTTTTCTTGAGGTACAAACTAAGCATGGGGGGTATGAGCTGTGGGTTGTCGAGTCCTTCCTTTTTATTATGTTGGTAAATGAGTTGAAGGTTGGGGTTTAAGACTTCCAAATTTACTTTCTAAGGAGATTTATGTGGGCGGCCTGGGCTGTGAATTGGCTTAGTTGGGCCAAAAGGTACAGCAACTCGTGGGGTGGGCCCAGTTAGCCTAGGCCTGACAGGCCAGGCAGTAAAGCACCTACCTGGGAGGGCCAGGTGGGGAAGCATCTGGCTAGGTTAGGCAGGCCTGGCCACAAAGTGTTGGGCCAAGCAGGCTGGTCTGAGGCTGGGTGGCAAAGCTCCTGGCCATGTTCCACAGACCTAGCTGGCCTGGGCCAGGCAGATCAGGGCTGGGCAATGGGCCCTGCAGGTGAGGGGCAAAGCTATGTGCTGGGCCAGGCAGGCCTGGTGGTGAAGTGATGGCCAGGCAGGCTGGGCTATGAGCTGGTGGTAAAGCTGCATGCCTAGTAGGTAGAGAAGTGGGCAGTAATGGGAGCTGGGGTTCAGGTGACTGGAGGCTGGGGGTCCCGTGCAGGTGCCAGGCTGGTGAGAGTACCAGGGACCATTCTGGTGCTGGGGACCATGCTGGTACCTGGACTCAGTAGGAGCCAGCCCGAGTGAACCCCAGGAACCTAGTGGGTACTGGACAGGGCAACCGCTGGACTAGGTTGCTGGGCTTACCAAAAGCCAAATGCCCTTACAGCCACCCTTCCAACCTCCCAACCTGATATAGCTGGCCCCATGAGCCCCTGTGAGCCACAGGAGTCACAAGGCTGGGGAAAACAGGGCTCTTTCCGGCCTCTCCAAACTGTGTTCCCCTGGGCGAAATGCTCCCAGTGTCTGACTTTCCACAGGTTTGCTTGGCCCAGCCAAGTCCTTGTTAGGTTCCGACAGGGCCATGTGACCTAGCCACAAACTTACAGATCTAAGTTTCCAGTTCCAGTTGGCGATGCCCTGCTGCAGGCCTAACATGGCTTCTGGATTGACTTTCTGCAGATGATTCATTTTTTTTTTCTTTTTAAAGTCTCTATAGTGTACAAATATACATTGATACATATTTTCATTGTCCATTCATTCATTGAAGTATACTATGTTGATTCTATATTTTAGATATAATTTTATGTGTGTGTATGTGTATGTATATATATATATATATATATATATATATATATATATATATATAATGCTGAAATGAACCCAAGAATGCAAATATTTCTTCAACATAGGGATTTCAGTTCCTTTGGAATATATACCAAGTAGTGGCATTGGTAATTCTGTTTTTTTTTTTTTTTGTTGTTTGTTTGTTTTTTTAGAAACTTCCATGCTATTTTCTAAAATGGTTATACAAATTTATATTCCCACTAGGAATGTATGGTGTTTCCTTTTCTCTACATTCTTGCCAACATCCTTTTCATGGACCAATGTCATGGATCTTTTTTCCTGTGCTTTCTTCTAGTCATTTTACAGTTTTATGTCTTAGGTTTAGGTATTTTATCAATTTGGAATGATCTGATTATAACATCTATAGGATCAATGAATATGATAGTTTAGCTAGTATGAGTTGGGTAGTTCTCGTTCATATTTTTTCATCATTATTCTCCCTTAAGTCAGCTAATTATTAGCCAATGAGTAAATTGAATGTTGGGATGGGGGGATATCTGACTGAAATGAATTTTGGGAGGACACCATTTCTTTTGAAGAAAAATAAAGACCAACTAATAGGTAAGCTTCCCTACCTGAACTTCCAGACTTTCACTTTCTCATTGTTCTTCAGTGAAGTCGCCACAATATTGTGTTGTTTGTTAAAGACAAATAATGTTTTGTTATTATAGCTCTTATTATCTAACATATGGTGTATTATAATTTTATAGACTTTTAAGTTAATGACTTCAGATTTTATTAAACAAATTAGTTACTTCTATAGAACATGCCTTAAATAAATAGATTTTTAAATTTAAGGTTAGATAAGGTTCTTTCTGAATGTGTCTTGGAGAAGAGCTATGTGTGTTGGAAGGAACACTGATTGAGTGGATATTTTGCTTCTGGTCCTGACTTTCCTTGTTAAATGCTATGAATATGTCTTTGTATTTCTCTATTTTCTCCTCATTGTATATGTAAAATAAGAATTTTAAAGTAATAACTACATCGAGAAATAACAGTAAATACTAAATATTTACTATCTACTGCATGTCAAGAACTATATAGTTTTATACATTTTATTGTATAAAGGATGATCTTTGAAGAAGTGAGATTCTTAAATATAAACTTGAGGAAAATGATCTTATTTTGATAATCTTCAGGGACAAAGAAAAATATAGCAAGGAACTTTTGTGAGTTGGTAAGTGTTAATATGGAATAGGACTTATTCCCATGAATTTTAGATGATGAAAGTGCTCAATTGCATTTCTCCTATGGAAAAAAATAAGATAAATGTGCACAGGCAAAGAGGATGTAGTAGTTATTGTGGATAACCACCAAAAGTTACTCACAGATCTAAATGCTAGGAATGTTTAAGAGTTAATATAATGAACCTGAACTTTGATCAGGCTGCTCTTTAAAATAAGAACACATCTCAAATATTCAAAATTTCACATCACCATGTGACTCACAGTAAATGCTCTGACCAGAGGTGAATGGGAGTTTTGATAGAGTCAAATACGTGGTGAGATTTTTATGAAGAGGAATAGCAATTTTGAGAACATGAGAAACCTTTAGTATATAATGTTCTATAATTAAGGTTTTGAAGGAAGAACCCATAGAAAACAGAGAACCTATAGAAAATAGGTCCTTATATAGAGACATGAGAAAATATCAACTTTCCTGCGAACTAGCCTCTCCTCTTGACTTTCTTAAAGAAGTTAAAGGGCTAATTGTTCAAGAACATGTCTAAATCACTGATTGCCTAATCTTTTATTTTGCCTCTCAACATCCACTATTTATAACCAATTTTACCCTAGTAAAAATTGTTTTAGTTGGAAAAAATACTTGAATGAGTTTTGATGAGTTTTAAGAAGCTTAAATGTATTAATTATATAAATATATATCCCTTAGAGGATAAAAATCATTAAATTATTAAAGCACAACATATTCATTTAAACTTTCATCTGAGAAAACTGTTTACCAAATGTGTATATCTGTGAACCTTATGATATGCTTAGATTTCTGCATCAACTTTCATAAATATGAAACTATCCTAGATGGTAATTCATGTACAACTAAGTTTGGGGAACCATCAATATATTATTACTTTTAGATAGAATCCAAAGTGTATTTTCATAAAAATGTTTCATTTCAGCAAAACTGATAATGTGTACATCACTTAAAAAATTAAATGTAGGCACGTATAGTCATCATCTTCAGATTTATAATTACCTAAATATGTAACCAGGTGATGGAAAATAATCATATAAGATCAAAATTCATGAAAATGTAAAATGGTGATTAGAAGACAGATTAATCATTCTCATTATAAACATTTTAGGAAAACAGTATTCCTTGGTAATATGGAAAAAAAGTCAGTAAAATTGACAGAAGAGTGTAACAATTGAAAAAAAGTAAACTGATAGGATGGTTATGATGCCTTTTTATATGAAGATTGACTATGAATTAGTAATTGTTATGTGGTTTTAAGGTGTAATTTGTGTTTGTATATATGAGCCAAATTTCAATTGTGAAATTCCAAAGAAGCAATGGTTTGAATAATAAGAGTGGGATAGTAGAGAAGATTTGGAAGATTTTTTCTCTCTCTTCTAGATTATAAGTTTAAATAAATATATACTATTAAAAGATAGCAAACTTTGTTTATTATATAATCTGTATTAGGGTGAGAGAGAGAGAGAGAGAGAGAGAGAGAGAGAGAGAGAGAGAGAGAGAACCAAAAGAAAGGAATGATGGAAGGAGGGAGAAAGGGAGAGAGTGGACAGAGTGTGGGAGAAAAGGAAGGATGTAGGGATATATGAGAGGCAATTTGTTAGAGGAATGGGATCAAATATTTATGGAGGCTGAGAATTTTCCTGGTAGGTTTTCTGCAACCTGGAGACCCAGAGAAACTGGTAATATGGCTGCCCAAGTTCAAAGGCCTGAAAAGCAGAAAAATTAATGGTGTAACTCTGAATCAGAGGCCAAAGTGCTAAGATTTGGGGTGTGCATGTGTGTGTGTGTGTGGGGGGGTACTGGTGTAAATTCCAGAGTTCAAAGGCCAGAGCATCTGGAGTTTTGATGCTCAAGGTCAGAAGAAGGCTGTTGCAACTCCAGGTCCAGGGTGGGGCAGAGAGAAACAGAACAAATTCATAATTTTTCTGTTTTTTGTTTCAACAGGACACCAGTCAGTTGCTTAGTACTTGATATATTGAGGGCAGATCGTCCCCATTTAGTCCATGAAATCACATCCTAATCTCCAGAAACACCCTCACAGACATACTTAGAAATAAGGCTTTACCAAATATCTAGGCATTCCTTAATCAAGTCAAATTGATGCCTAAGAGTAACCAGCACATAAACTTTGATATTTCTTTATAACTACCAATATAACTTTAGTTTGTAAAAACAATAATGCCATTAAATGCCAATAATAAAATATTCTTTCAAAAATCAAAATGGAGATTATTTAATTACTGTGAGAAATAAGAAGTCCAGTGGTCCATTTTCAGAATCTAGTATTTAACCTCAAATGTAAAATTGGGATTTAAGAGAGACATCCTGTAGCCTATCTATCTAAATTCCTGGATCCAGTCTCCAGAGAATGGCCCAAATGTATCCAATTGTGGCCATTTTGAGCTCCCCAACCTGCATCCAATAGTAGTCATTTTAACTATGGCCCTTCCCTTTGCCTTCAGCAATTTTCAAATTAATCAATGGCATAGATTGCAACACCAAGCTCCTTCAATCAAAGCAAGGGGCATTACTTTGATAAAAACAGGAGAACTGCCCACTCAAGTGTGCTTGCTTGCCAGACTTTGTTCTGTAGTACACCTTTCTGGAAAAGGAAATTTGGCCATGCCAAGCTACTTCTGAGTACTTATCTAATTCTTCCTGACACTCCAGTATTTGTAACAATTACATTAACCATGTTTATTACCATTATTTTCAGGAATATTTATTTTGATTGAGCAAAGTCTATTTTCTTTAGATTTAATACCAATTTATTTAAATTTTTGCAACAAAATAATCAGTACTATGGTGATTAAAACAAATTTGTATTTGAATAAACAAGAAGATCTTTAAAAGGTATAGACCAAGTTGTTCCCAGGTCAGTGCCCTCTTTCAGGCAAGCTGTATCCAGCCATTGAATGCTTATTTGGCATTCTTAATTCTTATTGAGAAGGCTGAAAAACATATCTTGGATTCTTTGATAATACCTAGATATCTGGAAAGGTTGACCTTCATGACTTGATTTCATTCTTTTTGCTGTCATCTCTTAGATGATTAAGGAAGACAGATAATTTGCATACCTGCAAATATCAGATTAACCAAGGTAAAAAATCTCTGGTTATTTGTAGTTATTTGTTTCAAGTTAAGGCAGATTTATGGAATAATAACTGAATCTCTCTGAAAATATTCTGTCTTATTTTTATTTGTAAATTTGTGTATGTATCTGTTTATCATCTTTGCCCCAGAGTTACTGTAAACATTCTTTACTAAATAGCCAAATATTTTCTCACTTTCAGCCAGGAATAGAGTTCATCTCAAGTAATGCAATCATGAATTGTTGACCTGGTTTATTATTCCCAGGCAGATATCTGAGTGCAAAAACTCTGCCAATTATCACCTCTAAAACATAGATTTATTTATTTTAAATGTCATTTTCCTGAGATGATCCTATATATAATTAGATTAAGACTCAAAGCCAGTAATTTCTTACTTAGAAAGTAAACATCTAACAAATATAAATGTTTTTCCCAAGAAAAGTTACTAGGAAAACCACACTGTTATGGTACAGCAACTGAAATCTTGCTAGGTAACATAAGCATGGCATTGCTTGGCTAAAATAAGCAATCAAACTCCTCCCCAGTAAGTGAATAGATATCTATCCTTTTAGTTCCCTAATTACACTGGTGAATGCATTTGAACACTGAAGTTGCTACTAGATTTGAAAATGTTCATTTACAAGATTTTTTCCTTTACCAAGTCATGTGAATATCATGTTCGTTCCACAGTGTGTCCATTGATGTTTTTTTATTTCCTCTAGTAAAATGGAAGCTTTATAAAGATGTGCTATATTCTCTGTCCTATGATTTTAAGTTCTCCATGACACCCCATAAATATAGCTTATAGATTGAAGTCCATAGCCATTAGCCTAACATTTATGCCATTAAAAAAATCCTCCATTTTTTTCCAATCTCATTTTACCCCAAGACCTGTTTAACTTTTTAAATTACCCAAACATACATTTCATTGCTATTTTGCTGATTCCATCTTAAGTATTTTGATATGTTTACCAGATAACCAATGGACTTTTAAACATAATAGAATGGTTCCTTGCAAATTCTTTTTACATTTATCACTTATTAGCTTTCATTTCTCCAGTGAAGCTCCCATCTGCTATGTTGTCATAGCTTCTTCATTTATTGCCTTGTCACAATCATCACACATTAATTTCATATGCTTGTTTGTGTATTTCCCAAAGACTGTAAGCTCTAAAAATTGGAGACCAAGTTTAATACTACTAAATCTATAGTACCACATAATAACTGAATCTCTCTGAAAATATTCTGTCTTATTTTTATTTGTAAATTTGTGTGTGTATCTGTTTATCATTTTTGCCCCAGAATTACTGTAAACATTCTTTACTAAATAGCCAAATATTTTCTCACTTTCAGCCAGGAATAGAGTAGGGCTGGCCACATAAGAAATACAAAATATTGGCCAGGCACAGTGATGCATATTTATAGTCCCAGTGGCTTGGGAGGCTGGGACAGGAGGATCATGAGTTCAAAGCCAGCCCCAGCAAAAGTGAAGCATGAAGTACTAAACAGCTCAGGGAGACCTTGTCTCTAATAAAATACAAAATAGGTTTGAGGATGTGACTCAGTGGGCAAGTACCCCAGAGTTCAATCTCTGGTAGCCCCCCAAAAAATGAAATACAAAATATTTTTAAATGGATTCATAGAAAATAAATAAATCTATAGTTACAACAACCCTTGCCATGAGTTTGTATTATATGATGTAGATTAGGAAACTGATATTGAATGTTGTAAATATTTAGTCAATATACTTGTAAAAGCCTAGCTGAGCTCATATTTGTCTGATGTTTACCAAAATATCTTTGCTACCCAGAGCCATATGTTAAATGCTGTATCTGTCTCATTTTTCTCACCCAATATTTCCACCAAAAAAAAAAAAAAATCTAAAACTTTGGATGATAAAATCACGTTCAGGAAGAATAAAAGACATTTTCTTCAATTTGAGGTTAACAATATTGTCATGGAAACTCTGAGCATTACCTTTCACTTTTCAACTATGTCTTATTTAGCCCTGAATTTGTGTAGCTTTGTCCAGACAATTCCTTAAAATATTCAAGTTATCCTGTGGAGTCAGTTGTAATATTAATAGCTTTGGTTTTTATTTGAATTTTCAGGGTAAATTTTCCTTTGAGTTTTAGTGAGCGATATTTGCCCCAAAATGCATTCTTGGTTTTTCTTAAAAACAGGAATTAAAATGTTAAATTTATACAACTAGATAATGAGGCCTTTGGAAGGACCAAAATACATTAAAAACTAAATTACATAAACTAAATACATGTGTGTTTTTTAGACCTGTCAATTATCTCCTTTTTAGGATTGGAGAAGGAAATAACAGACAAGAAAAACAAGGAAGGGAGTTAAGATAATGTTCTCTTTAAGGTCCCTATGAGCATTGCCATGATTGTCTGCTGAAACCCAGCATATAAATGGTACTCAATGTTATTTCAGCCATAGGCATCCTGTAAGGAGAGTCTTTCAGAGATGCTGATATAAGCTAAATTAATTCATTCATGTGATTTTCATGAAATTCTCCCCTAACTGCAAGTTATTTCTAACTCATAATCTGTCTCTGCTTCACCCTAAGGGAACCTCTGTGTCTTTGGTCCTAGTTTTGATGGTTCACTTAAAAATAGAGGGCAGATTTACACATTCAAAAGCATCATTAAAGTTTCAGGTGGAACAAGATGTAAATCAGGTCTGCTATTTTCATATCAACTTTTGATTGAAATTTAAAAAAAAAAGCTCCTTTAAATGGATATCTGATTCTTTTGAAAGATCTGTTTTTAGTAGGTAGTCCACATTAAACCTCTAAATAGTGTGAAAGCAAGTTTATTTGACATTTTATTTAACATTTCAGTCCCTCTTCTAGGAATCTATGATATGAAGATCAGTGGTCATTTTGATGATATTATCATCAGAATCTTATGATTCCTATTGTATTACCTAATAAAATTTACTCTTTCTAATAATATTGATCTAATATGATTGATAGAACCTTAAGTTGGTACCTCAGACTTGATATATAAAGTGATAAAATTATGTGATTTTTGCATTAGCAAATGGTTTCCGTTGGGGGATGATTTTAGTGTGGGTTATTATCTTTTTTTTTTTTAATTTTTTATTGTGGGTTGTTCAAAACATTACAAATTTCTTGACATATCATATTCCACACTTTGATTCAAGTGGGTTATGAACTCCCACCTTCACCCCATACACAGATTGCAGAATCTTTTATTTAAAATGGATAAATGCATAATGGAATACTTTTCTCTAGTAGTTACTGAGAGTCCCACATTATGTTTCTTAAATACTCAGATATCAAAATTCCCTGTACATCTCTACTTACACTGAAGAATAAGTCATGTACACACACTAGTGATAATTAGCATTAATTGAAATCTTATTATGTGTCAGACACTTTATTAAGTGATTGCACACATTATCTCATTTGATTTTCATTTCAACTCTAGGAGGTTTGTGTTATTGCCACCTTTTTATAGATGAAAATCTTATCTCAGAACTTTTGTAGTATGACTACAAGCTCGTGTAGCCATAGCATCACAACCGAAAACAGCACATCCAAATAGGGAAACTTAGGATAAGTTTATTTACACGGGGACTATTTGAAAAGGTATACAATAGTGATTGCAGAACATGAAACAAGTACTCCACAAACCATCATGTCCTTTAGAAGCTCCCAAAGGCTCAAATATACTGGACTGCATTCTGAGTTTTTGTCTCAGTAGTATCCCTAATTTTTTTTTCTATTATGAGCTATTCTTTTTTCATAGCTTTCTGTCCATAAATGAAGGGGGTTGAAAGACATGGTCTGAAATATCAGTCCTTTCTTTTTCTAATATCTTCTGATTCTCTTTTTTATAACAAAATTATCTAAAATGTTGGTCCCTTGTTTTTTTTGTAACATCTGAAATATTATATTTACAGAGCAGATTCTTGGCATAGACAAAGTGATCTGTTGTTCAATGACCAGATGGATCCATCTATACTTGTGGGCAACTGAACTCTACAGAAGTTATTGACTGTCCTGTTTGTGTATATTTGCAAAGCTCCAATAAGAAATGTATTGTTTTGTGGATCTGATAACAAAAATCACTGAAGCTGACTATCCATACTCTTGACTTTTAAATGAAAAACAAATATTTGGTTTGTCACATATATCACAGTTATAAAAAACAAATTGGCTGCTTTATAGATGCAACACTTTCACTTTTGATAAGGAATCATCTCCACAATATCACATTGGTGAGAAATGTTATGATTTCAAATGCTAGGCATATTTAGAAGGCAAAATGAAAGGTGATTCTTTGAATTAGATTTGAATTTTACTTGAGAGAGGTCATGCATTTTTTTCATGTTTTGTTTTAGGTCTTGCTATTCTGTCTTACCTTGCTCTCTAAAATATGTTATCTTTGAAATTATTTAAAAACAAAAATGGGAGCAAAATTCATTGTGAAGAGATTTAACAATATCTTTCATTTGTAAGATACTATTTTATACTTCAGAAACCAAATACAGGTTATTACATTGGTTTTTCATTTGGAACAAAATGCATAGTATTATTCTAGTTTTTTTTTCTATTGTCTTCTTTACTCTTCTACCTTTCATGAATAATTAGCACTTTGTCACAAAGGAAACAGTGATGGGACAAAGAAAAGCAACAATGAACCCCCAAAGGAAAAAAAAAATATAGATAAATGACCCAGCACACAATTGTAATCCCTGTTACAATAAATATATGGCTGAGGGTTGCAAAAAATATTTCAGCTATCTGCTGATTACATTTAGCATCAAAAAATAGAAATGATTGAATTTAGATTTGGAACACACTGCTGAAAATATACACAAGAAAGATTTCCCTCTCAGTCAAAATTATATGCTATGTTTATAAAGACTATAATTTTTATCAGTGATCTGAAGACAAGGGCAATTTTTGTCATTTATAAATTATATCTATTAACTTGAAGGTAAGGTAACTGTTAAGTGCACACTCTTAGAGAGCAAGCTAAGTGGTAAATTTGCTCCTTTCTTTGAGGTTATTATTATTTCTTTGAGCTAACTTGCCATTATAAAAGGGCTCTTTACAATTCCAAAAGTCGGAAAGAAAGAACTGAAAGTTCTCTTCTATCAAAATAAATGCATGTCTTTTCAGGATAGTATTTTGAATTTCTTTGAAATATTGCCAGAGTAGGAAAAAGGCAATTGTTTTCATCTAAGTGACATATATGATTATGATTCCCAGCTGCTATTTGCTCATACGTGACATTTGAATGTACATGTTCAACTTGGCAAATATAAGAGCTTACTGTGAACCCGGGATAGCTTAATATGTTATTTTTTGGTATTAGGGTAGGTGTGATTTTTAGTAAACTTTCAGCTTAAGTATCAGCAAAGAATAAATACTTTTAATCTGACACTTTACTTTAGATTTAGTGAATAAGGCAACACTTGAGGCAAACCAATTGAATATTTGCTAGAAAAATTTGGATGACTTCTTAAGAGACTTCAAGTTTTAAAAGTATTGTTAGTCAAAATGAGTTGCTCTTTTAAGCAGAGAAGCCAAAAATGTTGGCAGAATTTTTGTTGCATTCTTGTGTGGTTTGTTAGGTAAAAGACCTCTTTGTAATAAATATCTAGTCTACAATGGCTTCTTTATCTCTCTCTCTCTCTCTCTCTCTCTCTCTCTCTCTCTCTCTCTCTCTTCCTTCCATCCTTCCTTTCTTTTTTCTTTCTTTCATTTTTCTTTCTTTTTCTCTCTCCCTAACCCCTTTTTTCTTTGAGATTTTAATTTCCCATTCTGGAATAACATCTTAAATTTGAGAAAACAAACTATAGTTATTGTATCTCCACATAAATGCTTATAAAATCAAAGTCTGATGTTATCTGGGAGTGATATTATTGTTGCTCAGGAATCTTTCATGTTTTAGTGAATATAATTGGCTGAATTAATCATTATATTGGAAGGCACAGAAATCAGAATAATAGGGATAATGATACGAGCTCAGTCTGGAGTTAAAGAATGTTGGAGTTCTTAGTCTGGAATGGCTAGAGAAGATCAGTCAACACTCTATCAGTTTTAGGGTCTAGAAAGATTGATGGTAGCCAGAGATGCTTAGTGTTAGAGCCAGGAAGATAAACACTATGTGATGGTTGCTAAAGAATATATAAGCAGAAGACAGCGTGAATACATGGGAAGCAAAGTTTGCCTGTGGCACCCTGGCATATCATCCTATGGAGGACAACAATTCATCATATAAAATAAAGAATATGCTATTGTTTGTGTTGCAGTCAATCAGTGTAAAACATAAAGTAAATGGAAAGGCTTATATTTAAAGAACTGAGAACCACTAGTTGGGCATAATATTGGAACTCCCAATGTAAGGGAATGTTACCTTCTCTTTCAACTAGTAATAAATAAAAGGAGAATGATAAAAAAAAGATTAGCTCTGGACATAACTTGGTCTGGGATGAATTTGACAAAATTCTGATACGAAGAAACTTTGAGGTGTATCAAGTAGTTCTCTAATATAAATAATTGTTCATAATAGCATTGAAGACAGGATATGCAGGTGGAAACTGAAGATGAATGACTCATGTAGGATGGCCTTTAACCCAAGGAAGGAGTCCAGGTGATTTCAGAACTTATGTATATGTTACCCATTATTTTTAATGTGTATTTTTTTAGTTGTATGTGAACACAATACCTTTATTTTATTCTTATGTGGTGCTAAGGATCAGACCCAGTGCCTCATGAGTGCCAGGCAAGGGCTCTAGCACTGAGCCAAGGCCTCAGCCCTCCATTGAGCTTTTGATCACAGCTTCCTTGAACCTGTTTCTATGCCCCAGTCCTTCAGCATCCCATCACCCAAATAGAGGTTTTCCCCAAGGCATTGTTACCCATTATTAATCAACTCTTTAATGTGCTTCTTTACTGTCTCATGGGACAAAATATATATATATATATATATATATATATATATATAAATAAAATAATGTAATATTTCTTCTTTTTAGTTGTAAACTAATCCTCTAACTGCCCAATTATATCATGACTGCTGTACAAATACCTATTTGATTAGTGCATAAATACCAATTTTTATTTTGGTACTAGAGGTTGAAACTAGGGTTTCTTTCCTGCTATACCTACAGACATTTTTATTTTTTAATTTTGAGACAGGGTCTCTGTACATGGCTTAAGGCCTTACTAAATTGTTGAGCCCATCCTTGAACTTGCTATTTTCCTGCCTCAGCTTCCTGAACTGCTGGTATTACAGGTATGTACCATCATACCCTTTTCTTTTTTTATTTATATATGACAGCAGAATGCATTACAATTCTCATTACACATATAGAGCACAATTTTTCATATCTCTTTGTATATATAGTATATTCACACCAATTTGTGTCTCTATGCCTGTACTTTGGATAATAATGATCATCACATTCTACCATCATTAATAACCCCGTGCTCCCTCTCTTCCCCTCCAACCCCTCTATCCTATCTATAGTTCATCTATTCCTCCCGTGCTCCCACTCCCTATCC
This sequence comes from Marmota monax, assembly GCF_021218885.2. Lineage (NCBI taxonomy): Eukaryota > Metazoa > Chordata > Mammalia > Rodentia > Sciuridae > Marmota > Marmota monax. The sequence goes on from NW_026694772.1 coordinate 191,632, forward strand.
TACTATGAATTAGCATCCTTATATCAAAGACTAACATTTGGCATTTGGTTTTTTGGAATTGGCTAACTTCACTTAGCATTATCTTCTCTAATTCCATCCATTTACCTGCAAATGCCATGATTTTATTCTCTTTTATTGCTGAGTAATATTCCATTGTGTGTGTGTGTGTGTGTGTATATATATATACATACATACCACATTTTGTTTTATCCATTCATGTATTGAAGGGCATCTAAGTTGGTTCCACAGTTTAGCTGTTGTGAATTGTGCTGCTATAAACATTCATGTGGCTGTGTCCCTGTAGTATGCTCTTTTTAGGTCTTTTGGGTATAGACCGAGGAGAGGGATAGCTGGGTCAAATGGTGGTTCCATTTCCAGATTTCTAGGGAATCTCCGTACTGCTTTCCATATTGTCTGCATCAATTTGCAGTCCCACCAGCAGGGTATGAGTGTACCTTTTCCCCACATCCTTGCCAACACTTACTGTTGTTTGTCTTCATAATGGCTGCCATTCTGACTGGAGTGAGATAAAAGCAGAAGAAGACAGGAAATAATTAAAATCAGAGATGAAATCAAAAAAATAGAAAAAATTGACAGAACAAAAACTTGGTTCTTTTAAAAAATAAATAAAATTGACAGACCCTTAGCCATGCTAATGAACAGAAGGAGAGAGTAAACTCAAATGACTAACATACGTGATGAAAAAGGAAATATCACAACAGACACTACAGAAATACAGAAGATAATTAGAAATTATTTTGAAAACTTGTACTCCAATAAAATAGAAAATATCAAAGGCATCGTCAAATTTCTAGAGTCATATGATTTACCCAAATTGAATCAGGATGATAAACACAATTTAAACAGATAAATTTCAAGTGACGAAATAGCAGACACCATCAAAAGTCTACCAATGAAGAAAAGCCCAGGACCAGAGGGATACACAGTCAAGTTCTACAAGACCTTTAAAGAAGAATTAATATCAATACTCACCAATTTATTTCAGAAGATACAAAAAGAGGCAGCACTTCCAAACTCATTTTATGAGGCCAATATCACCCTGATTCCAAAACCAGGCAAAGACACATCGAAAAAAAAAAAAAAAGGAAAATTTCAGACCAATATCTCTAATGAACACAGATGCCAAAATTCTCAATAAAATTCTGGTAAATCGAATACCAAAACATATCAAAAAGATCATATGCCATGATCAAGTGGGATTCATCCCAGGGATGCAAGGTTGGTTCAACATACAGAAATCAATAAATGTAATTCATCACATCAATAGACTTAAAGATAAGAATCATATGATCATCTCAATAGATGCAGAAAAAGCATTTGACAAAATATAGCACCCCTTTATGTTCAAAACATAGAAAAGCTAGGGATAACAGGAACATATCTCAACATCATAAAGAGTATCTATGCTAAGCCTCAGGCCAACATCATTCTAAATGAGAAAATTTGAAGGCATTCCCTCTAAAAACTAAAACCAGCTCCTTATATACCAGTTTTTACAGGGGAATTTAAGAATGAGTATTCTGGTACTTAATTTGAACAAAGAAGAAGGCATATGTTCAGAAGAAAGATAATCAGAACCTTGGCTAAAACAGTGATCATTTCAGTAAATTTAGACAACTAGCACTGATTTAGCTTTAAAACATATTGCAGGGACAAATGAATCATGAATAGAACCTATTCAAGTGAAAGAGACTGTAGACTTTACTCCTATAATGGAGAAGAATTCCTTAAGGAGTTAAGGGTCATAAAAATATTCATAGCTAGGCACGCAGGCACATGCCTGTAATTCCAATGGCTCAGGGAGGCTGAGGTAGGAGGTCTATGAGTTCAAACCAGCCTCGGCAACAGTGAGGCACTAAGCAATTCAGTGAAACCCTGTCTCTAAATAAAATGCAAAATAGGGCTGGAGATGTGGCTCAGTGTTGAGTGCCTCTGAGTTCAGTCCCCGGTACCCCCCAAAATCATAGATGAATAAAAATATTAGAGAGTTTTTTGTTAGTAGTCCTAAACAAAGCAAATTACTGAGGGAATTTGTCTAAACAGAAAGGAAATATGAAAACAATGCTCTGAACTTTAGAATTCAGAGAGAACACTGGAATGGGTAATAATAAGGCTTGGTATAATAGACTACCATTCTTATTAATTTTTAAAAATTATATCTGATAGTCAAAACAAAAGTTATGACATCACTTGACATGATATATAATGTATGTACAGGCAATAATTAAGACAATTATATTTTCAAAACATAGGGGTAAAGAGACATCAACAGAAGTAAGATATCTGTACTTACCTTGAATTGGTAAAACAGTGATACCAGTAAAATGTGACAAATTATGTATGCATATTAAGTAAAGCAATCATGAAGCAAACTATACAGAGCAGTGCACTCAAAAACACTAAAATATGGATTGGAAATATAGCTCAGTTGTTAGAGTGCTTGCATGCACAAGGGCCTGAGTTCAATTCCCAGCACCAGAAAAACAAACAAAAACAAAAAACAGACAAAAAAAACCCCTCAAAACACTAAAATAAACACAGTTTCCCTCAAAATTCAAGTAAAAATGGCTAGAAGGTAGAAACAGATGAAAAGAACCAGAGAAAACAAACATAAAAAATTTATCACCGTTTTAGTCAGCTTTTTCACTGCTGTGACTAAAAGACCCAACCTGAACAACTGTAGAGGAGGAAAAGTTTAAGGGCTCATGGTTTCAGAGATCTGAGTCCATATATATAGCCTGCTCCATTATGGAAGAAGAGTATGGCAGAGGGAAGCAGCTCACATGATGATCAAAAAGCAGAGAGAGAAAGAGACTCCAGTCTCCAGATGCAAAATATATACCCTATAGCCACACCCTAATGGACCACTTTCTCTAGCCACATCCCATCTGCCTCCAGCCATCACCCAGTTAATCCCATCAGGGATCAACTCACTGATTGGGTTAAGGCTATGACCAAATCATATATCCTCTTAACCTTCTTGAATTGTCTTATGCATGAGCTTTTAGGGGAAACCTCACATCCAAACCATAACACAGACTTAAGCTATAACACAAGAATATTTACTTTAAATGCAAATGGTCTAGGAAAAATAATTACTGTATACATATTAGTACAGTAGATAATTTAAAATAATCCATATTTAGGTGACTTCATCTAAATATTACAGGCATGCACTATATTTAGATGGTTTCATATAAATATTCTCTTGGGTTAGTTGAAGTGAAATGATAGGAGAATATATGCTTGCAAATGTAAATTAACAGAAAACTGGAGTGACTAAATTAATATCAGATAAAATGGACTTTAGAGCAAAGAAAATTACCAGAGACAGATGATAATATATTAGCACTCCAAGAAGAAACACCAACCTATATATGTAACACCAAATAAAACAGCTGCAAAATATGTAAACCAAAAGCTAATAGACTTAGGAGTAATATCCCCAATTATAGTTGGAGATAGCAATAACCTCTTTCTATAACTGATAAAACAACTAGACAGAAAATCATCAAGGATACAAAAGAACTTAACAACATCATTAACCAACAGGATCTATTTGATATTTACCAAATACTCAGCAGGTACAGATTACATAATATTTTTTTATGTTCCCATGGAATATATATCAAGATAAACTCTCCTGAGCCATAAAGAAAACATTAAGCAAATTTTAGAAGTTTAAGTCATACATGATATATTTCCCTGAAAAAATAGTCAAGCAAGGTATCAACCAGAGAAACATAACAGGAAAATCCCCAAACATTATGAAACTAGCAAGGGACTTTTAAATATTCCATGGGTTGAATATGAAGTCTCTAGATAAATTTTAAAGATACATGGAAATGAGTGAAAAATTCAAAATTACAAATTTTGTGAAGTTCAGCTAAAGCCGTGCTGAAGGGAAACTTATGATACCAAAAATATATATTAGAAAAGAGATAAAGTCTCAAATCAAAATCTAAAGTCCTACATCAAGAAATTAGCAACAATACACTCAAAATAAGTGGAAGGAAATAAAAAATAAGAGCAGAAACCAATACAGATTAAAATTAAAAGAAACTAATGAAATAAAAATTCAAAAATGAATAATCAATAATGCTGAAAACTCTCTAACAAGGCTGACAAAGAATTAAAAAAATTGGGGGGCTGGGGCTGTAGCTCAGTGGTAGAGCACCTCGCACTTGTGAGGCACTGGGTTTGATCCTCAGCACCGCATAAAAATAAATAAAGATATTGTGTCCATCTACAACTAAAAAAAAATATTTAAAAAAAACAAATTTATCAACATCAGATGTAAGTCTAGATCCTGAAAACAACAGTATGATAAGGGAATGCTGTGAAAATTCTCCACATATAAATTTGACAATTTAGATGAATTACAGTGATTTGGAAAACAATATTGAGAAGAATAAAGTGTGATGAACCACAATACCTGATTTGAAGGCTTATGATGCAGTAACATTAAGCAAGACTGTGATACAGGATAGGGATATAAATCAGTGGTAGAGCACTTGTCTAGCTTGCCTGAGGCCCTGATTTTGAACCCCAACACTTAAAAAAAAGCCTATGTGGTATTGTTTCATAGATAGAATGAATTTTTTTTTAAATATAGAAGATCACTAGAATAGAGGAAGGAGAATGGGGAGGGTGAACAGGGGGAGAAGGGGAAGTACTGAGGACTGAAGTGGAGAAAACTATATTCCATGTTTGTATGAATATGTCAAAATGAACCCCAATAGTATGTATAACTATAATGCATTAAGAAAAAATGCACACAAGTAGAGACAACTGATTTTGGGGAAATATGTGAAATAATTTCAATGGGATAAAGATATATTTTTCAACAAATGGTGCTAGAGCAAATGGATATCCATATGGTGGTGGTGGTGGTAATCTTGTCCTTTATTAAACAATTACTTCAAATTAAATCACATATTTAAATGTAAAGTATAAAGCTATAAAAACTCCATAAAATATAGGAGAAAAGCTTTGGGCTCTAGTGCTTACTGAAGAGTTCTTAGACATATCACTGAAAACATGATTTCATAAAGATTTTAATGATAAATCAGACTTTGTAAAAAGCTAATCAATTCCATGAGGATACTCTTATGAGGAAGATTATTATAGACATGGAGAAAATGGGTTCACAGTTGGGGATGTAGTTGGGGATATAGTGCTCAATGGTAGAGCACTTGCCTTGTATGTGTGAGTCACTGGGTTTAGTCCCAAGCTCCACAAAAATAAATGAGCAAATCACAATATGATAAAGGACTCATAATTAGAATATATGAGAAACTCTAAAAAATTGTCGAGGAAAAACAATCCAATTAAAATGGGCAATAGATGTGAAGAAATATTTCACTAGAATAGATATAATCATGGTAAATAAACATGTGAAAAGATGTTCAGCATCACAATCAGGGAAATGCATATTAAGACCTCAACAAAATATCACTACACACATATCCAAAGAGCTAAATACATTTAAGGAGAAAATAATAGTGACAGAGCCAAATGCTGGCAGGGAATTCAGAGAAATTAGATCTCTCAAAGATTTCTAGAGGGCATGTAAAATGGTGCAGCCTCTTTGGAAAACATTTGGCAGTTTTTCAAAAAATTAAATATGCAAATGTCATTATGACCCAGCAGTTGCACTCTTGAGAGTTTATCCCAGAGAAACAAAAACATGTGCCTACACAAAACAAAGTACATGGTTTTCCATAGCAGCTTTAGTTATAATAGCCAAAAAAATAAAATCAACCAAAATGTGCTATAGCAGGTAAATGGTTAAATAAAAGGCATTTGTATATTGTGCAGTACTAGTAATCAACAAAAAGAAACAAAGTATTCATAAATACAACTTGGATGGATCCTAGGGTATTATGCTGAAAGAAAAAAAAAGGCAATCCTGTTACATACTCAATTATTTCACTTATAAAACATCCTGGGAATGTCAAAATTATGACCACTTTAATGGTTGCCAGGGATTAAGAGAAAGTGGGAAAGGGGGAGTATGTGTGGCTACCCCTCTCTCTAAAGGGATAGTGTCTAGGTAATTTTTGTGATAATGGAAAAGTTTTACATTTTTTAACATGGTGTCATTTTTAATATCTTTATTTTGTTTATTTTTGTATTTTTTTTTCTATGTGGTGCTAGGGATTGAATCAGGGCTTCATGTGTGCGTGGCAAGAGCTCTACCACTGAGCACCAGCCCCAGCTCCAGCCCCAGCCCGAGTTTTACATTTTGATTATAGTGGAAGCACACAAATCTGATCATAGAATAAAATGACAGAGAAGCATGCATATACATTATGCTAATGTTCATTTCCTGAATTTGGAACTGTATTGTATTTAGCTAAAATATAATTATTAGGAGAAATGAAGTAACAGGTATATAGAACTCTCTGAGTGCTCTTTAAGACTTGTCATGTAGCCAGGCATGGTGGTAATGCCTCTAATACTAGTGACTCCAGAGACTGAGGCAAGAGGATTGCAAGTCTGAAGCCAACTTTAGCAACTTAGCAAGACCCTGTCTCAATTTTTTTTTCTAAACAATGGAAAGGTCTGGGTTTTTAGCTCAGTGGTAGAGTACCTCTGGATTCACTTTCCAGTACCAAAAAATAAATAAAAATAATTTTGAGTGATTCCAGTAACTTGGGAGGTTGAGTCACAAGGATCACAAGATTGAGGCCAGCCTCAGAAACATAGTGAGGCCCTAAGAAACTTAGCAAGATTCTGTATCAAAATAAAAAAATAAATAAATAAAAATATCTGGAAATATAGCTCTGTGGTAAAGAACTCCTGGGTTTAATCATCAATACAAAAAAATCTAGTGAATATTAACAATTTCAGTGATAATGGATTATAAATAATTTTTAAGTATTGCAGAATTCTATTTGCTAAAATTTTTAAAAGAATCTTTTTATTTATAATCTTGAGGGATATTAGCCTATAGATTTATTTTTGTTCTTCTTTTTCTTTCATTCTTTTTTTTGTCTTTTTCCAGTTTGAGATATTAAGTTAATGTTGATATGATTAAAAAATTGGGGAAATTCTCCTTCCTTTTCATTTTCTTAGAGAGCATAAAATTTGGATTAATACTTTAGACATTTTCTAGAATTACCCAATAAAATCATCTGAGTTGTAGATTACTTTTTCTGCAGAGTTTTAATTAGTCTTTGACTTCTTTAATGTCCACAAAGTTCCTCATGTTGCCTTGTTCATCTTGGTTGAATTTTGGTAGCTTCTGGTTCTCAAGGAATCATTCTATTTCTTTTAAGTGGTGGAATGTATAAGTGTAATATTTCTCAGAGTATTCAGTTGTTATTCTTTTAAGGATTTTAAGAACTATTATGAGCATTCTTGTTTTATTCCTATTGCTGATGATTTGTCTCCTCTTTTTTAATCTTTTTTTTTCTACCATGAAAGGTTTATCAGTTTTATTGATTTTTTTTTGAAGACTCATTTTTTGTTGCATCAGTTTTCTCTATGGTTTTTGGGATATTAATATCATTTATTTCTGCCTTTCTCTTTTTTTCCTTCCTTTTTTTTTTTTTTTTGCTTTGGATTTATGTTGCTTTCCTTCTTTAGCTTCTTTAGAAGACAATAGGAAAAAAGTGGAGAGTGGAAGGATGGCTGTGACCATGAAAGGCTAGCACAAGAGATTCTTGTGGTGGAAACCTTTTGTATCATGACTCTTGATGTTAGTCATATGAAATCCATATGTTATGAAATTTCTTTGAAGAATACACATAAACATATACATATATACAAGTGACTAGAATGCATATAAAACTGAAAATCTGAATAAGATTGTTTTGCTGTCAGTTTCCTCTTTATGATATTGTTTTATAATTATATAACATGTTACCATTGTAGGAAACTGAATGAAAGTATAAAAATATTTTTTTTATTCTTTCTTACAACTTCATGTGATCCTGTGATCATTCAAAAGAGAGTTCTCAAGAAATGAAGGGTGAAATAAAGACGGATTTGGTCATCCAAGAAGATGAAATTATTTATTTATTTGAGAGAGAGAGAGAAATTTTTTTTAATATTTATTTTTTAGTTTTCAGCGGACACAACATCTTTATTTTTACGTGGTGCTGAGGATCGACCCCAGCACCCTGCGCATGCCAGGTGAGTGTGCTACTGCTTGAGCCACATCCACAACCCAGAAATAATTTATCTCCAGTATTTCTATGGGCATATGAACTCTAAAGCACATTCTACAGCATGAAAAATGTGATTCTGGATGGCAAATAAACATGTAAGAATAAATGAACTCTAAAAATGCAAAAATAGAATTAAATATGGAAAGTGAATGTTTAAAGCAACAATAATATTCATGGTAAAATTATTTAAAATAATATTGTTAAAACTAATAACTAGTATATGTGGAAGTGAAAAATAATTAACAACAGCAAAAATATAGAGAAATAATGGAAAATGGGAAGAGAACATAACAGGATAGTAGACTACATATTAAAAACTGGCTAAAAGACAAAAATGGTCATATTGAGGAAAAACAGCTCAATGTTGTTTAGAATAAATGTCTTTTAATTATAAGGAGAAAGATAGGTTGCAAGGTGCATACTAACTAATCAAAAGAATATTGTTGTGACTATATTAATATTAGCAAAGGGAGATTTTCAGCCATAAATATTATAAGAGACAAAGACATTTTAACAATAAAATGGACCTAATTAATATGAATATATAGAAATAAAAAAATTAGATATATCTAATAATGCACTTTCAAAATGAGTAAAATAAAATTAACAACTAAATGGGGACCTAGACAAATCAACAATCATATTGGACATTTTAATTTCAATAATAGATAAAACATGCATATAAATAGGACAGTATACTTCAGTTCTAATGAGGGTGAAAGAAAGGGTATATAGGGGGATGTGAATATTAAAACTGGGTAAAAAATAATTACATCTGATCATCCCTTCCAGACAATCAGTGTACTTAGGCACCATGCTATTTAAAGTGTGCAAAATCATCTAGAATGCTAGATATCCTATGATGAATTTTGTATGTTTTCAGGAAAACTAAATTCTAAAATTAAAAAATTCTTGCCTGCAAAGCTTCCTTTAGCTACATTCACATATTGTTTGATTCTTCAACCTACTCTAACTTGCATCCTAAATTTACCACATGCTTGAAACTGTTCACATTCAGTTCACTGTGTCCTCATGTTCTTAAAATTATACTTCTTAGTTGTCTTCTCACTGTATCTCCCAACCATATTTGACACAGTTGAAAATTTCCTTTTTTTGTTAAACTCCCTTAACTTCCATAATGACACATTGTATTTGTTCTCTTTCTTGCTCTCTGGACACCAGTTCCCAATATCCTGATAGCTTCTTTCTTTTCCATCCAACCATTAATTGTTACAGTTCCTCAGGGTGACTTCCAAGGCTCTTGTCTCATCTCATGGCTTACTCTATTTCTAGGCTATGTTGCTCAAATGTATGACTTCATTTCCTGTCACATTCTGTCAAATTTGAAATGTTTATATCTTCTGAAATCTAGACTCTAATATCTAACTGTGTTATCCTGTAAGTCTTTGCTTGAATAGCTCCTGAGAATTTCACACTCAACAGAAACAAAACTCAAATCATCATCTTCTTTCCAACCTGAATTTTCCAGAAAATCTGCCACCATTACTCACTACTTCAAGTTAAAAATGTGGGAGTAAATATTTTTCCTTTATATCCCTGAACCTTCCTCAAGTTCTAATTAGTGTCAATTCTCCCTATTAAATAGCTCAGTAATCTACAACTCCTTTCTATCATTTTTGCTAATAATCTAGTCAAATTCCTGATATACTGAAATTGGCTCTTAACAGACCTTTATATGTAGAGAAATTTTCTCTATCCTGTTCTAATCCATTACCAGTTCATTCAGGTTTATATATTTGTAAAAAAAAATCTGATCATGTAACACAATACTAAATATAATTCAATGGCTTTCCAATGTATTTGCAATAAAATCCAGGATCTTTATCGTGACTGACACTTAAGCCTCACATAATCTATACCCTTGAGACTTCCATCTTGCTCATCATGTTTCTTTGCCCATAATCCACAATTCTTCAGTCATGAAAAAATTTTCTCAATTTGTTAATCATTTCCTGATTTATTATCTTGGCCTGTATTCCTTAACCCATTCAATTAATGCAATTATCACTTGTGATTCAGTTCTACTTTTCAGAATGCTTATGATAAGTTTAATCACTTATTTATGTGCTTTTAAAATACTATCTTGATGCCTTTAGTTTTTATCACACTTTTATTTATCCAGTTATCTGTCTTTTCCATAGCATAAAGATCTCTCTGATGAACAGTAGTATTCACAGAACCAAGAAAAGTCTTTAGCATAATATACTTAATAAATGTTTGAATTAATTAATAGACAATTCATAATGTCATATATTTGTTTTTAATCCCATTGTAATAGCCAGTGTGATGAAAAATTGTTGTGGCCATACACCTAATAAACTTAGCATATTAAGTTCTGTTTGTAATGTTTTCTTAAATAATGATCATTTAAAAACTTCTATTTTTATAACAACTTATCTTTTTTCCAAAATATATATTCCTGTATGTTTTGAGAAAAGCCTATATGAGCATATAGACAAATTTCTAAAGGAACCTATTGAGAATCAAATAATAGTACTGACATAGACATTAATTATTTTGTCCATTAAATTGTTTAACATATCTACATGTATATATACACATATGTTGCTCAAATGTACGACTTCATTTCCTGTCATCCCTTCCAGACAATCAGTGTACTTAGGCACTGTGCTACTTAAAGTGTGGGAAATCATCTAGAATGCTAGATATCCTATGATGAATTTTGTATATATATATATGTATCTATATACATATGTGTATATATAACAACTCTGTGCCATTTTTTAATGGACCACAGATATAGGCATACAAAGGAACTCCTATTGAGGAGATTGTAGTCTATTGAAAGGAAAAATTATTTGGTCAACCAATCAATCATTTGCTACCAGGTGATGACAAGTGCTATAAAGAAAAGTGAAGCATGACAGAGACACAGAAAATGATCAAGGTCAAGGTAGTGTTAGTTTAAAGAGAGAAGTACAGAAAGAGCTTTCTGAGGCAGTGACATTTGTGCAGAGAACAGGATGAGAGGAATGAGCCTTGTAATATCTGTAGAAGGATGTTCTTGGTAAGAAGGAGCAATTAATGAAAATGTCCCAGTGGGAATAAAGTTGGCATGTTTTTAGATAAATAAAGCCTGTCATTGTGATTGGAGTGAAGTAAGGAAAGGCATATAGGACCTGCAGCATGGGGGAATACGGGAAAAGGAATTATGAGGGACATAAAACATAGGGTCTTACAGAGTATAGTAAGGACTTTAAGGGTGATGAGAGATCTCTGAAAAGATTTGAGACAGTAGCATGATCTGATTTGTGTGTGTGTGTGTGTGTGTGTGTTATAAATATCCTTTGGCTGATTTAGACTGGAGAATGGGGTACAGTATTAGAATCATATGACAAAACAAAGGTTTTTCTATTTTCTTTGATTCAACTGCAATTTTATATTGGTACTAATTTTTAAATTTAGCAATTTGGCTTTTTCATCTTGTTGACACATTAACATGGTATATGAAAAATATTTTTCTTGGAAATGCATTTTACTGTTTTCAGTCTCAACTGTCACATAGACTCAATTGGATTTTCCTCAGTCATCTTCTTCCTCTCCAAATACTCATTGAGTTTGCTATTGCATTTTTTTCTGTGAAATGAAAATAATTTATAAAATCAATTCCTTGAATATTTAATCAGGAAGCTTATTCCAAGGTTTTCTGTAGCATAGAATTATATATCAATAAGCTAGTATTGATCAGTGCCTTAGATTTTATTCAAGTACTCATTCTGTAACCAGCCTAATAGTTTGTTAATTTTACTAGTTTATATGCTCACAATAAAGAAAATTATGTATGTTAAATAGGGTAAATTTTTACTATGTTTGGACAATGATTAGTTGCCACATTGTTCAATGATGCAATGAAGAGCTATAAATAGGAGATGATGAGGAAATTATTTTCTTGCTATGTTTAGGATTATTATATGCAAAAAAGATAATTACTTGGAGTGTATATTCTTTATATAGGAAGTTTAGTAGACTAACTTTTACGGAAGTGATAGAATGTCATATATTAATTCTTAATATGAATGTCCTAAAATACAGTAAAAAAAAGTTTCAAACAGTGTTATTGAGGCATAAATACCATACAGTAAACTGTACCCATTAAAAATATACAACTTGATTCATCTCGATATGTTTGTGTGTTTCTATGAAACCATCAAAATGAAGGTAGTGAATATATTCATCATCCAGGAAGTTTCTTAATCCTATTTGTAACCACTCCTCCCTGAACCTCATCCCACTTTTCCTAACCAATCATTAATCTGCTTATCTCCACTACAGATTAATTTGCTTCTTCTAGAGTTTTGTTTCAGTAAAATCATACATTATGTACTCTTCTTGCTGGGCTTCTTACAATTAGCATACTTCCTTTGTGGTTTCTTCATGTGGATGGATACACACACTCACATATCATTAATTCAGTCCTTTTCATGACAAAGTATTATTTTATTATGTAAATATGTCATGATTATTCATTCAGATAATGATAAATATTAATTGTTTATAGTTCGGAACTACTGCAAATACAGGTGCTATGAATATTTACATACATACATACATAACTTTTTAAGACACTGACAAAATGTTTGTCAGAGTAGTTTTACCATTGTATTTTTTCATCAATACTGTATGAGTGTTTCAGTTCTAAAACTCTTTGTTAATTTTTTTTACAATTTTATTTGCCATAATAATTTAGTAATTAGATCTGTCACAAAGATAATAGTAAAAGTTTAATAGATGTGAGTTTTTGGAATAAATATTTCATAATCATTCTCTTATTGTATTCTAATAGCAAGAATGCAAAAGAGCAATCATTATTCATGTTTTATCGAATAATAAACCAAAGTTAAGTAACTTGTCACAGAGCACATCAATTATAAACTATGTATTTGAAATTTGAACCCAGATTGTGTAACTATAAAAATAGTGCTATTAAGAAATGTACTATTTTCTCCCATTCTCTAAGACATGGATTCTAAACATGGACCTCTTTGATACCTGGTAAAACTTAAGGTCCTAACACCATAGAGACTTTGACATTTGGTGAAGCTTATCTGAATATACTGAAGTATGCAAAGAAAAAAAAAGGATTTAGGATTACAGCAGAAACCCATCATATTGAAAAGTAGTTTTCTGACTATTTAAAAGTTATGGTATAATAATATATTCATCATCAACACATTAAATAGCAAGATAAAGTTGTGGGCTTAGTCAGACCATAATGTCAAAGTAGAAATAAAGGTAGAGATATTTTAGATAAAAAAGATCTATAAAATGATATTAAATGTTTATTATTTTGTTATCAATAAGGTCACATGTACTTCTAACAGTACTATAATTTATAGCCACAAATATAAGTGAAAATAACACTACATCTTGGTTAAGACTATTTAATTATTTCAATTAAAATATAATTTTTCTTGTCCCAGTTAACAGACATTTGAATTCTATCCACGGCTATTGGACCTGAGTTTAGAACTCTTGCTCTAGCCCATAAGCTCCATGAAAATAGGATTTGTCTGTTTTAATCACAAGTGCTTAGTACAGTACATAGCATAAAGCAAGTCCTACAGGATGAGTAAATTAATAGGATACAGTTTTTCAAGTACTATACAGGGCATTAGTATATTTTAAGACAAGACAAAGATCTCAAGAACTAAAAATATACAGAAATACAGTTAAAATCATGCAGTTATGTAACTCTTGCCCGTTTTCACATTTGCAAAAGAAATGTAATAACAAATGCTCCTTATAGATTTATTCTGAGCTTTGAATGAAATCTACATACTATTTATCAGTGGGTAGTTAGAATAGACACAAACACACATAAACACATATATGTATGCATGTACATTTCTGTGTGTTGTGTATGTGTGTACAACTTTACAACAGGATCTTTCAGCCTGTGATGTATAAGTAGTTGTCATTTTTACAAAGATAAGAGAAATACAATGTGCTATGAAATTGCATAGCAGGAGAATATTATTTCATCCGGGGGAAAAAATGAATCACCCTGCAAATCGTGTTCTTCAAGATTTGATGGAATGTTGGAAATCAAAGTGAGGGGGAACTTCAGGGCAGAAGATAGTGGAATGATATGCTCAAAGTGCTGAAAGAAAAATAAAGAACCTGCCAACTAAGAATGCTGTGTCCAACAATCATGTTCATTAAAAATGAAGGAAGATAAAAAATTTCTTAGAGAAAATTTAAGGGAATTTCTCATCACTATACCTGTTTTACAAGAAATATTAAAAGGAGTTATTAATTTTAAAATGAAAGAACAAAATAGTAGCACTAGGATATTAGAAAGTGTGAAAGTTATTGGTAAAAGTAAACATAAATCACAAATACAATATTATTGCAAATTGTAGTATAAAAGACAAAATATTTAAATTGCTATGTTACATTAACAGATAAACAAACAGACTTAAACTCCGATGTGAATAATATATAGTATTAGTGGTCTTTTGCGGGGTGCAAAAAAGGTAAAAGTTCAGAATTCATATATGGTAATAAAGTTATCAACTTTAAAAAGTGATTGTAACTATGTGATAAGTAAACTCTATAGTAACCACAAAGAAAATATTTATGTAAGTTATCCAAAAGAAAAAAAAAAGAATCTAAGCCTGTCAATACACAACAATAACAAGGACAACATAATATGGACTGAGAGCAATATCTAAAGTGAGGGACAAAAGAAACACAAGACAAATAAAAAAGTTAAATTGAAAATAATAAAGCTTTCCTAATCAAATATTTTAAAAGTATTAAGCTTCCAATCCAATAATATGTAGTGGCTAAAATGACTTTAAAACTAATAAAGAAACAGTACATTTGAACAACACTGCAGAGCAAATGAAACCAACATACAGAACCTTCAATCAACAGTAGGAGACTACAAATTCTTTTAAACCACATATAGAACATTCTGCAGTAGATCACAAAAGATGCAACAAATCAAATATTAATACATTTAAGAACGTAAAAATCATACCAAGTGTCTTTTCTGACCACAATGTAATGAAACTAGCAATTAACAAAAAGAGAATAAAAATTGAATAGCACATGGAAATTAGCAACAAACTCTTGAACAAACATTGAATCAAAGAGGAATTTAAAATATTTGGGACTAACAGAAATAAAAATATACCAAATTTATGAAGTTCAAAAAAGCAGTATTGATATAGTCATAAACACTTATAATAAAAAGAAGAAGCATCTCAAACAACTTAAATTTATACCTCAAAATTCTGGAAGAAGAAAAAATAATTTTAACACTAGAAGTATGGAAAAAATAAGGATTAGAGCAGAAATAAACAGAATAGAAAATAGTAAAAAGAATCAATAAAACTAAGATGTGTTTTTTTGAAAAGTTAAATATCAACAAACCCTTAGCTATACTAGAGGGGAGAAAAAGAAGACTGAAATAAATAGAACAAGAAATGAAAGAGGAAATGTTACAAAATAAAAAAAATGTTACAGAAATAAAAAAAGGATCATAAAGGACTATTATGGACAACTATATAATATGCCAAAAAATTGGATAACCTAGAAATTAATAAAGTACTGTAGATATACAACTTGCCAAGACAGAATCAAGAAGAAATAGAAAACCTGAACAGACCTATGACAAAGAGATTGAGGCAGTAATCAAAAACCTCTAGACAAAGAAAAACTCAGGAGCAAATCACTTCACAGGTAAATTTTACCAAACATTCAAAGAATTAATACCAATCTTTTCTAAATTCTTCCAGAAAATAGACAAGGGAACACTTCCAAACTCATTTTTTTCCAAAGACACCACAAGGAAAGGAAGCTACAAGTGAATATCTCTTATAAGCATAGATGCAAAAGTCCTAAATAAAATACTAGTTCAACAAAATACTAAATCCAGTAGCTCATCAAAAAGATTATACATTCTAACCAAGTAGGATTTATCCCTGAGAGCCAAGATTGGTCCAGCATATACAAATCAATAACGGGATATGGAACATTAGCAGAATGAAAGATAAACTTATGATAAACCATAAAAATACAAAAATAGCATTTGACAAACTTCAATATCCATTCATGATTTTAAAAAAAGTAGAAGTTTACCTTTACAGACTGTTTATGGAAAGCCCACAGCTAAGATCATAATCACTGGTGAATAACTGAAACCTTTTCTTGTAAGGTCTGGTCCAAGATAAAGATTCTCAATCTTCACACTTTTCTATTCAAGTTCGTGTCCTAGTCAGAGAAATTAGGTGAAAGAATGAAATAAAATGTATCCAAACTTAAAAAGAATAAATGGAATTACCTCCAATTGTAGATGACATGACCCTATGTGTAAAAGTCCATAAAAAATTACATAAAATAATTGTGAAAACATAAATTAAGTAAAGTTGCAAGAAATAAAATCAACACTCAAAACAAGTAGTTTTTCTTTACACCCAAAATGACTTATCAGAAAAGAACATTTTAAAAATCCTGTTTAAAATAGCATCAAAAGGAATAAAATACTTAGAAATATATTTAATCAAAAAGGTCAAATATCTACACAGTGAAAACTACAGAACAATAGTGAAAGAAATTGAAAAAGTTTCAAATTGAAAGATATTCCATGTTCATGGATTGATTCAATATTCATAATATTTTAACAACTCTACATATTTAACACAATCCCTATCAACATATCAATGACAAATTTTTTCACTGAAAAGCAAAAGCATTTTTAAAATGCACATGGAACCTCAAAAGACCCAAATCAAGTAAACAATCTTGAATAAGTTCAGATACCACACGTCCTGATTTCAAATCATATGGCAAGGTTTTAGTAATCCAAACAGTATGTTACTAGAATGAAAACAGACATATAGGCCAGTACAATAGAACTAAGATCTCATAAATAAATCCATACTTATATGGTCAAATTATTTTCAATAAGAGCCCCAACAGTACACAATGAAGAAACTTTCCTTGTCTTTATTTTCAATAAGTGGTGTTTGGAAATAGGCATAGCCACATTAAAATAGAGTGAACTTGGGCTGGGGATATAGCTCAGTTAGTTGAGTGCTTGCCTCATATACACAAGGCCCTGGGTTCAATGGACAACACCACAAAAAAAAAATGAAATTTATACACAAAAATTAACTACAATAGATTAAAGGCTTGAATGTAATACCTGAAACTATAAAACTCTATAAGAAAACATAGAGGAAAGCTTCTTGACTTTGATCTTGGAAATGATTTGTTTTTTGGACATGACACCAAAAGGACAGGCAACAAAACCAAAAATAAACAAGTGGGACTACATCAATATAAAATATTTCTGCATAGCAAATGAAACAAATTAAAAGGCAACTACAACTGGATGAAAATATTTGAAAACCATGTCTGACATAATATTAACATCCAAAATATATAAGGACCTGAAAGAACTCAAGAACAAACAAAAACTACTCAAAGCAAAATCAAATAATCAAAAAGAGACAAGGAATGGGCATTGAAATAAAATTCCTTGCATGTGTGATTTTGTCAAAGTGAACCCAAATGCTATGTATAATTATAATGATATAAAGATAAATAATCAGACTAAAAAATGGGCAAAGCTCTTGAGTAGACATTTTTCCAAAGAAGATATACAAATGGCTAACAACCTCATATAAGACAAAAACCACAGTGAGATATCACCTCATACCTATTAGCGTAGCTGATATCAAAAGACAAAGACTGGGGATGTAGGTCAGTGGTAGAGCATGGGTGAGGCCTTGAATTCAATCTTCAGCACTGAACAAAGAAATCAAAATACAAAAGATAAGTATTGGTAAGTATGAGGAGAAAACAGAAACCTTGTTCACCATTGGTATGGATATAAACAGGCACTACAGCTATTACAGAAAATAGTATGAAGGCTCTTAAATAATTCTAAATACGACAATTATAGGATCCAGCAAGCCCTCTTCTAGGTATATATCCAAAGGAAGTGAAATCAGTTCTCAATGAGGTATTGATTTTCTCATATTCTTGTAGCATTATTTACAATAGCCAAGATAAAGAAAAATCTAAGTGTATATTGATGGATGAATCAATAAAAATCACAATTTCTTCGTGTGTGTGTCTGTGTGTGTGTGTGTGTATAATGAAGTAATCCAGACACAGAAAAATACTACTTGATGTCTCACTTATAGTCACATTCACAGAAACAGGGAGTAGAATGATGCTAACTTGTGCAGGGGTAGAATAGGAATAAAGGGAACACAATTGTAGTCTTGTGGGCAGATAAATTCTCAATATCTAATGTGCAGGATAAGAACTAAAGTTAAAACTGTGTTTGAAATTTGCAGATAAAATAGATATTAATCATTATAAGCAAACACAAATATAAGGTAACCAAATGAGGAGTTAAGTATATTAATTAGCCATATTATTGGAATCGTTGAACTATGTGTGTATTAAAGTTGTCATGCTGTACATCTTAAATACATACAATTTATTAAAATTAAAGTTTAAAGGTGGTGGCATGCTAGGGATAGGTGAAACAGTATTTAATATCTCTGAGAGAGGAAGGTACACATTATTTTTTTAAGAGAGAAAGAAAAAAGAGAGAGAGAATTTTTTAATATTTATTTTCCAGTTTTTGGTGGACACAACATCTTTATTTTTTATTTTATTTTATGTGGTGCTGAGGATTGAACCCAGCGCCCCGTGCATGCCAGGCAAGCACATTACCGCTTGAGCCACTTCCTCAGCCCCACATTATTTTTGAATAACAAAACATTTTGGGGGGCTGGAGCAAAGTGTGAAGGGAAAGAGAGGCAAAAGTTAAAGTTGGAGCGGTAAGCAGAGACCAAGAGTAGAAAATTCCATGTAGTATTTGTTCATGCCATTTTCAATCTCTAGGAAAGATATGCTAACCACAAAAGTGACTTTTTATTAGAGAAATAATAGTAATTGACAAACCAGTGTTTTCAGAATTGTTTGTGAAATGACATGTATAATATTTTAAAGTAAATTTGGTGGATTCAAATGGACTCCAATTGTATTTCTGGTTTACTCAAATCATTTTTAAATAAAACATAATAATCTGTTACTAATTATTGTTTATGTTATTATACATAGGAAATATTTGTGTATTACTTAAAAGTTAAATGGGGGCTGGCTGGGGCTGTAGCTCCATGGTAGCAAATATGAGGCACTGGGTTTGATCCCTAGTACCACATAAAAATAAGCAAATAAAATAAAGGCATGCTGTCCATCTACAAAAAACAAAAACAAAAAAAGTTAAACGACATTAGAATAACTAAAATATATGTGTGCACACAGAAATACACAGTCCTTAGAGAAACAGTCTTTCAGAATACTCATTGGCATATCTCACATATGCTAAATTAAATATTCTTTATAGTTTCATAATGTAGCTACTTAACAAGCTGTTTGCTTTTTTTGTGATGATGGAGGATAGCTCCCCTGCCAAATTGAACATCTGATAGATCGTTAAGATTTTGATCACTTCTCCCTGCAAAGTATTTTCCCATAAAACACTTAAACTTTCCTGTAATATAATTTTGACCATAAATATTAGTTCTACAAAGGAGAGACATGCTTAGAAGCTTTAGATAAAATTAATAGTGATGGCGATTATAATTTCTTTTTTGACAATACTGATTCATTAATAGTATTATGTAAATACAATATTCATTCTCCTGAAACAACATTTATTCATCTGGTAGACAAGTTGTGTAAGAGATTGAGCTTATCCATTTTCTTACTTTGTGAAAAGAACACTCTTCTTAAGTCAAAACATCAAGTAAAAAGTCCACCCTTGAGAAAAACACATGGAGTGGCAGAATTTAAATGTCTCCAATTGAAAAAAATAGATAATATGTTCTTGAAAATTTCTTTAATTTGAAAAATTCCCATAGAATCACAAGAGACAAATTCCATTTGAGAAATGCATGCTATATTTTATAATAAAACAGAGATGTGGAGCTGAGCGCTCAGCGTCCTGATTTCAAAAGTAAAATCAGAAGAGAGAGTTTTGCCCTTAAAGGACTGGAAAAATAAGTTAAAATCAGCCACAATTTTACTGTGAATAATAGGATGCGTGGCAAGGAACTCTACCCTTAGAATAGTTAGGAAAAGAATCTAATCCAAAGGCTTTGCATCTGTACAGAGAAGCGAGTAGATGCTGAAAGAGATTTGCAGATCCACTGTTTTTAGGCAGGAAGAATGCTCGTTAAATGCAGAACGCTGCTCTGGCTCATGTGTTTGCTCCGAGGTGTAGGTTTTGTTCAACTGACGTATCAGATAGTCAGAGTGGTTACCACACCGACGTTGTAGCAGCTGCATAATAAATGACTGAGAGAATCATGTTAGGCATGCCCACCTAACCTAACTTGAATCATGCGAAAGGGGAGCTGTTGGAATTCAAATAGACTTTCTGGTTCCCAGCAGTCGGCAGTAATAGAATGCTTTCAGGAAGATGACAGAATCAGGAGAATGATGCTGTTTTGCACTATCTTGATTTGTTACAGCAGCCAACTTATTGGCATGATGGAGTGACAGGAAAAACAGCTGGCATGGAAGGTAGGATTATTAAAGCTATTACATCATTATGAATACAATTAGAAGCTGACCATGACAAAGCATATGTTTGAACAAGCAGCTGTTGGTAGCTGGGGTTTGTTGCCGAGCTCTTCAAACTCTGCAAACAGTGTTGCTTTTACAGAATGGATTTTAAAATTACCTTGTGCTGCGTTAGATTTTTTGGGGGGTGTGCTTGCCTCCAACCTCAGGGAAACACTTCTGGGATAGAAATCAGTGTTAGAGATTTTAAAATAAAGTATTTCTCAAGAGTCTAGGTTTCTCCAGGTAGATGATGACGGGGGTGGGGGGGGTAGAATCTGTGAGGAAATCTACCCCAGCTCAGTTATATGCAATTTACTTGTAAGAACTGATTGATGTATTGGCATATTGAGACACTGAGAGAAATGAGAATGTATACAATGTTTGGATAGGTTGAAAATTGTTACACTTGGTTTCTATTTTATAAGGAGTTTGGCTGTCAGTCATTTCTCCTCATCAAGTTCCAGCTTTTGACATTTATTCAGTCATTCTGCATTATATGAAGAAAATATATCAATATCTCCTGCAGGGTTTTTCAACAACTCTAGCATCTGTTTCAGCTATTGAACTGTATTCACGTTTTGCCAAGTTGATGTCGACCCAGCTGGTCTATCATTTCTCGCTTGATTACTGCTCTTAATTTCTCTGTATCAGCTAGTTTCAAATAGTGCTTTGAAAGCTGTTAATGGAAAATGATAAATTATTTAAAATTGGAGCACTTTATTTATTTATTTATTTATTTATTTGGAACCTTAATGAGTTTTGCTTTAATTCTTTCTTGCCTGCGTACAATTTTTACAACCCCTTTTCTCTATTGCAATATTTCTTTCAATCAGTAGATTATACTTATAAATACTATAAAACAAATGGGGCATGTGCATGGACTGAATTTGGCTCCAAAAATAAAGTTTTGGTGATAAGGAGAACAATTTAAGCTATTTGTACAAACTATGAATCGTTTCTATATACTATCTCATACACTGGCATGGGGATCTGTCAGTGAGTATATATTGGACCGAGCATACTGAAATAATTTTTATCACCACTAGGGTAACAAGAAAATAAAATATTCAAAGCTGTTTTTAACAAGTGATTGCTTAAACACATGTCAAATAATATAGAAATAGATATTCCTAAGTATGAGGAACATAATTATTAACTATATAATACAGAATCTCTAAGCTCTCTGCCTCTTCTTCCCAGTAGCCTCAGTACCTAAATTATAGAAGTTAATAGACTATTATATATGAACATCTAATGTGACCTTTCTGTATACACGGTGATGCTCATATATGCTATGCCTTTTCTGTAGCATTTGTAATATCCCAGTAAGTCTGGTTGAGGAACACTTCTGCTGTTATGTAACTTTTTTTCCTGACTGTTAGTCCATGTTTTTCAATTACGTATTCCTCTTAGAAAGAGTGAGTTAAAACATGTATTTAAATATCAGTGAACCAGTTAAAAATGGGTGGATGATTTCTGCTGCTTATATTCATCCTAATTACTTACAAACATATGTTTTACAAAATAGTCAAGGATTTGGATGAGTACTTTTTAACCTTGAAGCATACATGACTATGGTTGAATGTTTCATTCATAATTCATATGTACAGCAGGAAAGAAAACAGTTTTCTAGATGTATAATTTTAGCAGCACAAACCCTTTTAATAATTGGTTCAGGAAATCTGATTATTTCCTTTAATACTTTTGAGATTTGTACATGCTTTTATAAAGTCTGTTGCAGTACTTGGTTAATCTTTGTGAAGCTCACAAACGGAAAGAATTTTGCATCCAAATCTTACAGGGTTAATTTTGGTTGATTGACAAAAATCAGCTGTATCTAAACTATTGTTTAAAAAAGAATGTTATTCTGTCAGTTTCATTTCTCAACTTTTTATAAACATTTTAAGTGACAATTCATGTCTGGGGGGGGGGACTCTTTTACATTGCTTCTTTAGTAGGACTCTTTTGTGAATTGTCTCCTGTGAGAAAAATGTGAGCTTCCTGCTAGCCCCACACTCCTGTTACCATAGTTACTTGCAAAAGAGGTTTTTCTTTCAATGAAGATAGTGTAATTTAAATCAGCCACTGGACTTCCCAAACCGTGGTTTTTTTGTTTGTTAGTTTGTAGTTTTGGCTTGCTTCGTTTGTGACTAGGAAGTGCTGTGTATTTCATTTCACTGATGAATGGAGAGGACAGACACTAGGTGGCACCAGCTGTTGATTATTAATGAAATTTTTAAAGGTTTTGAGCCACACACCTGAAAAGCAGATGTACCCTTTCTGATAAATGCGTTGTAAGAGTTGGAAATGTCTGATGATATATCTAGCTCTGGAATATGATCATCATGCACAATGATGAGATCTTGTGAAGTCTCTAACTCCCAATTACTTAATTCTGTCTTTTCTAAAGTGATTCAGGAAGAAAAGGAGGATGAAGAAAAATGCATAAAAATAGACTGCAGGAAAAAGAGGTGGGACATAAGGAAATGGACTATCAACATTTAAATATATTGTTAAAACCTAGAATTGATGGCTTTTATAAATCTCAGTGGGTTTTTCCCAATTCTTTACTAATCAATATTGTTATTTTCTAAGATGTTTATACTATAAAAACTATTCTTTCTTTTTAGGTAAAAATTTTATTTGGCATAGTTATATTTTTAAAATGTCTCTTATTTCCCTTTTGGGTAACCCTTGAGAGTTAAATTCCCCAGTTGTGATGTAGTGGCTTCCTTTCAGATGTGTTGCTCCTCACCCAGAATCATGAGCAGAGGAAGACACTATCAGTTAAGAAACAGGCTTTGAAATATTTTCTTCTGAAAAGCTTGCTTCATCCTGTTATTCTCCCATTCTCATGTCATCTATCTTTTAATAATGAAAAGTCAAATAAAAACAGACCACTTAAGCATGCCTATGTGTGTACATGTGCATGCAACACACACACACACACACACACACACACACCTGCTCTGTTTTCAAAACTGTTTAAGAGAACCGCAACAGTATTTTTAATTTGTCCTGAGATTAATTTTTAAAAGGTGAAAAGGATGAGGAAAAGTCCATAATAGAATGGGGTGAGTAAATAATTGCCTGTGACTAGAAATGCTAGTTTTCCTTCACTAGGAGTAACTGTGGATTCCTGAGGAAAGTGGAATGAAGTAGAAGGTAATAGAGGCCATGATTGTCCAATATTCTGCTACCTTGGTTATGCTATGGACATTTAGAAGATATTTACGATGCACATATGGTCAAGATGGAAAAATGCATGTTTTTATATAATAATCTGATAAATAAATTAGCTTTCTATATTGCCCTGCTTTTGGTGTCAATTAATGGATTATTGCAAACCAGGGAGAAGGCTTCCCATGGGACTGTGGTGCAGTTCTATAAAACTGGCTCCATCTGACTTGAACCCTATCTCTCAAAATGTGCCTTGTAATTCTTTCCTTGGCCCTGCTTGACCTGTGAAATATTAATTTGCAAAACCTGAGGGAAGATATGAATAGCTGTCTAGCTAGGAAGGAGAACAAATATATTAAATTGTAAGAGTACCAAGGAATTGTGATTACCTAAACACTGTGGTAAGGCTAAAATAATGAATTTCAATAGAAATAATTATAGCATCCTGTGCTAAATTAAAAAAAGAATCTTACAGATACTAAATGCAATAAAGATTAACAATAATTCTTTGTATAAGACTTAATGATTATTTGTGATGGCCAAATTGTCAGGTTCAGTCATAGTCTCACAGGGAATCAACAAAAAAAAAAAAAAAGGAAAAAGTAATATTGTTGGACAAATGAAGACAATTTGTTTTGAAAAATTAGGAGGACAATGTGGTCTAAGAGGAACTTTTAATACTTTTCAAATACATTAAGTAAAAAATGCATGGATGGTTAAATGTCTTAGAGACTATAATATTTGAGGGGCATTGAAGAATCTAGAAAAGTGAAGAGTTAAAGGATGCTTGAAAGAAGAGGGTAAAGAAATAAAGAAAGGAAAATATTTGAATTATAGTGTAAACATGGATTTGACTATTTTGTGAAATTATGTTCCCTATTCTTAACATGTCCAGTGCTAAGAATGGAATTCCTGGAATAAAGAAAGAGAAATAAAAGAAGGAGGTACCGGAGAAGTATCTGTGAGTCTAATCATTTCATGAAAATAAGGTTCCCTTTTTCAAATATGATTGTGAATGTCTCTACTATTCCACTTGAGCTATCCATGCCAGGGGTCAGTAAGCTATGGTTCATGTGTCATACCATTTCTGTTTGACCAGCCAGCTAAGAATGTTTTTCTCATATCTTAGTTGTTTCTAAAAGAAAAAAATATTTTGTAACACACACACAAATATGAAATTCCAATTTATGTGTCTATAAAGTTTTATTTTAAAACAACCACAATCATTTGTTTTCTTACTATTTATAGTTGCTTTCATGTTAAAACAACAGTTAAGCAATTGTGACAGAGACTATATGGGCCACAAAGCTGAAAAATTTACTCCCTGGCCCTTGATAATAAAACTTTGCTGACCCAATCTCTAGTCAATATAGTCTATTAGAAAATTGTATTTTTTCTCATTGACTCTAGAAAATGAAAATAACAATTAAATATTCCACAAACAGAAATTGAGATAATACATAATATTTAAGTACTAGATAGTTTGGAAAGAGGTTCAAATATAAAGCTTAAGAGTTAAAAATGGGTTCATTTTGTCTGCTAATTTGCTAAAAAGTTTTACTTGCAGAGGATTGTTTATTTAACATTTTTATAAGGAAATTTGAGCTCTCTGCAATCACTGACATATATAATATCTGCTTTTTCTGATCTTCCTGAACTTATCTATTTGCTAAAACTCAGTTATTTTTATTGCTGCTCTTCAGCTAGTGTGTGATTTCAGTAGACTTAAGAAAGTACAGAAGTCAATGGAAAACAAGGTAAAGTAAGTGAAATTCATTTCTTGCAGCTACCCTTTTCTCTTTTTATAGGTCTATAGACTCTCTAAGCAGATTTTACATTGCAGAGTTCTGGAGAGGTGCTCAACTTTAGGAAAAGATGAGGATGTTCTTGATCAAATATGTTCTAGAAGGGATCAAAGAATAGCAAGATAAAAATAAATGTACTGAACTAGAACAGAACAGTTGACACTATTAGTAAATGATTGATAAGACATGCTAGAATTAAATGTTAAGCAATGAGATATTTATGAGACATTCCCATGAAAATAGGGATATAAGAGACTTTTTCCAAATCAAAGGAGAAACTATAATCAGATTCTGAGTTTAAAATAAGGGATTCTGGATTTACCATCACATATTGCAATCTCCACAGTTCTTTAATGCAGAATTAAAATCCCTGCATTTTCCAGGAAAAGATATCATTTCTGTTCACTGGTAGCACTGGAAATTCCTGTAAAGCCCATAGGATTTTTATTTTGTTTCCATGAGGATGTTACTGAACAGCTATCTTGTGATGCCTGTCTCTATGGTAACAGATACAAGGCTTAAGGGTCTGAAGGAAATTCTTCCTATTGGCTTAGGAATATGGAGAGATGAGGGAGACTCACCGAGGAAGAGGATAAAACTGGGAGAAGGCAGAAGAGGCAATCAAGAAAAAGTTGTTAGGAGGTAGCTTCTTTGTGTTTGAAAACAATTTCACATCCTCTTGATCTGTCTCAGAATGTAATAAAAACAAACATACAAGTACGCTTATTTAAAATTAAAAAAAATCGTTCAAAATATTACTTTTCAATCATCCAGTCAATTTTATGTAATTGAAGTCACACAGATTTTTCCATGAGTTGGCTTGTTTTTTTGGTATGCAGAAAAAAAGGATTGTTTCTTGCCTGAAATTGATAAGGGGAGGGCTCTAACTCTGGCAAATTTAGCTCTTGTTATTGCTATCAAAGATTTTGATCTCTTAAAGGACTTTTTCCCCTGATTCCAAGGGTAAGAATATTGAACTCTGATTGGCATTCTTTATAATCACTAAGCTTCTCAGGGAATTATGAAAGGGCACAGTCCTTCCAAGATGTTCTTTTTAGTTCTCTTTCTCCTTAAGACAGAAAAAAATATGACAAGCAGCACTATTTCTTTGAAAATTAAGTATTTTAAAGAGTAGCTGAATAACTTTATGTTTTAATAGTTTTACTTTGTTTCACTTATTAAAATAATTAAAACCAAAAACTCCTAGAAGTTTAAAAATACTTGGGTTTCAATTTTTTTTCCATTTTTCATTTTAAATTAATTTTGGCTTACAAAATAAGAACTTAACAAGTGTGAACTGTTTTAGAAAGGACATATATGACTCTACATTCCCTTAGATTCAAAGTTTATATTGAAGTTGCTATTAAATAACTGAAAGTATTTTTTAAAATCCTATGTCTTACAAGAATGTTTGACTTATACAGGATACTAGTATGCTTCATCTTAGTATGAAGATTTTATGCATATTTTCAGTGGGTAACATTGATAGCTCTATATTTTATATATTATGGTAAAGTAATAAAAAAATAAAATTATTTCAAATGAATAAAAGCTCACAATTTAGGAAAATTATTATTTTAGAGATTGAAAATAAATATTTCAAATGTTATAAGATCAAATTAAAAATATTTACTTGGTATTGTTAGTTACAGGTTATACCTTTTGATACTTTAAAGGATCTAAGTGTTTTCATGGTTTATGATCTGACCTCTAAAGATTTATAGATTTTCTCCACAGATATAACTTTTCATAAATTTAATCCAGTCTGTGTAGATATTAATAAAAGATAAGACTATGTCTCCAGGACTTGTTTACACTGTCTTTAAATTAAATTTAAAAAATAGAGTTAGCTATAATGTTCCAGTGTCACCTTTGTTAATTTTACAAAGTAATCATTTTAAAGAAAACATTTTTTACAACTCTGTATATTTTAAACTTTAGTCTAATTAATTGCAGTATGAACTATAATTTCTAAATAAAGCAGGGATACTTTAAATATCAAACAGATATTCTACTTTGGGAAAACTGAATTCAATTTAAATTACAAACATATAAAATATATATCTAGCATAACCAGACTCTAGAAAACTGCTTTGTTTGGGGGAGGAGCTTTGTGGTTATATCCCAAACTATACTGTAAGGAATAAGCAAATGGTTAAGAAGATCATCAAGACAAAAATACTGTGTAAAGAATAAATGAGGGGCTGGGGCTGTAGCTCAGTGGTTGAGCACTTGCCTAGCATGTGCGAGTCACAGGGTTCGATCCTCAGCACCACATAAAAATAAGCAAATAAAGGCATTCTGTCTATCTACAACTACAAAAAAATTTAAAAAGAATAAATGAGGTTTCTTTTTAAACATTTATAAAGGATATGGGGAATGACTGAATCAGAAGTTTGGGCAATATACAGAAATTAATCACTGTCCATATACACTTGAAGGTAAATGGTGCTTATCAGCTTTCTAAAAGAAATATTGACATTACTTGGCAATCTAAAGACAGAATTATAAACACAAACAAGTTTATTTTCCCCAATGTTCATCTTACTTATCAGGATCATTCTGTTCTGGTAATGGCATTGTTACCATTGATTACAAGATTCTCAGAATAAAATATGATAGGGAACATCATTATTCTAATTTTACTAGCACATGTTTCTTTTTTAACATTATAGGTAGAATTATCCAGTATAGCAACAATAAACTGGATTATGGAGAATGACACTGAGGCTAACCTGATATTGTATATGTTTTATGGGGAGCTATGGGATTCATTTATTTTCAGTGACAAGTGTGAAAAGGAGGAGATTGAGTAAAAGCCTTTCTGTGATGAAAACATTCATTTTGTAAGTAGGAATTGCAGGTTCTTCTCCCTTTGGCTGCTGAGCCATTCACAGGCGGGCTCTAGTAGCCACAATGGCAGGAGGCAGAGCTTATTTCTCCATTAGGTCATCCAGAACAGGATTAGAGCCCACCAACTGAAGTGACAGGTTGTTTCTGCTGCTTTCCATTCATCCAACAAATATTTATTGATAAATTCTAACTGCCAGGCTCTGTGCTAGAGCAAGATGACTAAGATATGGTCCCTGAGGAATTTAGAGATGAATGTGCTTTACGTGGATGAGAAAAGGAAAATATCTACAGTGACAGCTTACCAGAGAACAGCAGCAGCTGTGAATTCAGACAGAAAAGCTGGTTTAGGAATGAGCCAGAGGCTTCCAGGGTTCCTAGTTTGAGTGATATGGAAAAACTGGCAAGTTCCTCAAAGACTAAAATGATTCCTGAAAGGAAAAAAGCAAATTCAGTGAAAAACAGTAATTCAAAGTAAAGGGTAAAGTGACATATTTAAAGGGTCACTTGAAATACGGAAGAGCATGCCTAACAGCTGCTGCTCAGCTTCACTGGAATCAAACCAAGAAGGAAGAGTTTAGTTTGTTGCAACAGTCAGTTGCAGACAATGAAATTAAACATTTTTAATCTACAGTGGGTGTGGCCATGCAGTCTTTTTCTCAGGAAAAATTTCAAAACCTGTCACTGGTTGTTTATGTACAGTCATCCCTGGAAATTATTTCCTATGCTCTCCTTAGATAATTTTTATGTTGTTTTTTCTCTGTGTGCCTATCTTTAATTATAAGTTAACTGAAAATATTTCAGCAATGTTTAAATTTAAATTAACCACAGAGTCAAACCTGAAAGATAATGCAGGAAGACTACAAGGATGACATTATCTATAGAATAGGCCTGTTGCTAAATAGACCTGTAACATGAAGAATTTGTGTTAAACATTAAGGTTTCATACAACTTCAACATCATCCAATTCAATTGGATTTTAGATTCACTCACAGTTCCTCCTAAGAAACTAAAAAGACATAAGTTTTACATTTTAATTTGGAAAAAAAGAAAATCAGTACATTTTCTGAATAATTGGATTGTCCAGAAAGTCACTCTGTCTCTCCCACTCCCCCTCTTCCCTTTCAAACAATACATATTTTGAACAAATTGTCTAGAATGTCTCTACCTCTCTTTCTTCCCCATTTCCTCTTTTTACATGCTGCTCACATCTTCCAACATATGTAAATGTATGTGTGTGTGTGTATGTGTGTCTTTATTCTCATCAAATCTCTGATTCTCTGAAGTAGTTTACACATAGTCTAAAAGCAGTGAAAATTTTCTCCCAACACTCATTAGTAGAGTTACTTTCCTTGGTAGATGAAAATAAACATTTCTGTTTTAGTGTTTAAAACTGTTTCTAAACTTTAACACACTAACAAATGCATATATGTGAACAAATCACTGAGTATACATACAAATTAATGAATTTTCAAATAGCAAAAACACCTCATTAAATACCAAAGTCAAGAAAATAATTTTACTAGCATCTGAAATCCCCAATCTTACTCCTCCATCACTTCACTCCCATAGATAGGCACAATATTAGTTTCAAACATACCATAGATAGATAGTTTCTTAAAATTATGTAATTGAATCCATAGAGTAATTTATTCCTGTGTTTTTGACTTTTTTTCCCTCAACATTATGTCTGTGAACTCCAGCTATTTTCTTATTTTTAGGTGTGGTTCAACCACTTTCTATGCAGTATAATATGCTGTAGTATAAATATAAAAAAATTACTTACCTCATCTAAGCTGAATGTACATCTGGATTGATTCTATTTGCAAACTCTTAAAAATAATGCTACTCTGAACATTGTATAGAGTGTTTGCATGTGTCTTCACTTTTGCTGTATAAAACCCAAAGTAGAATTGTTGGATCATTGAATAGCCAATTACCTTTAATTTATAATATCAAGTGATTTTTCAAACTACATTAACAAACTTACTTAACCATAATCATTTTATTAAATCTAAGGTTATTGTTGCAAGTGATTAGCATTATCAGTGCTTGAGCCATTTTTGCTGCAGTGTGTACTCTCTCATTGTTTTAATTTCCATCTCGTCTATGACTAATGAGCTTGAGAACATTTCCAAGTTTATTAGTGATGTGGATATTATATTCATTATGGAGTGTGTTCTAGTCACATGTCCAGTTTTTAAAATTGAGATGTCATCTTTTTTTTCACATGTAGGAGTTCTTTGCTTTTTCTAGATTTTTCCCCCTTTGTGTTTACTATAGGGGTTGCAAACATCTAGATCAAATGTCTTTTTGTAAGAGCCTATGATCTCAAGGCCCAGAGGCCCTAAAGAATATGTAGTTCCAAGTCTTAGTTTGACAGATGAGGAAACTGAGACCTATAGAGAAGACATCACTTCCCTAAAGTCTCTTCTAGTTAATAGTAAGACTAGAAATATAACATAAATCTTCTGACATAGAAGTAAGAATATTTTTTCTTGTTGCATCATGTAGAATCTTTAGTCCATTCTAATATGTTGACTGAAACTCCTTGCCTCTCTAAGAGGGCCAAGACATACATGATATGATAATTATAATAGCAAGTACACTGTGATACATGATTAATCTCATTGAATCTGTGAACAAAAATACCCTCAGCTAACCAAAAAAAAAATGTTTCGTAATATGGCCATGTAATATTTAAAATTGAATTTTCCTTCCATCCTCAAATTTTATTGTTCCTCCTACATAGCTTTATTGTTATAATCAGTTTCTTTTCATGCTTCTTACTTATATATTCCAAATTTGGCTCTAATTCAAGAAATTGCAGTTGTTCTTTAGTAGATTAATAAGAACATTAGTATTATACTACTTTCTTTTTAAATGGAAATGTAATAATAAAACTTAATTACTAATAAAATAATACTATTTATTGAATGCTTTTGCATGCTAGGTGCAATAGTATAATTTTCATGAAATATTCTATTACATAGAACAACTCAAATATGATAATCCCTATTTTCTAGATGTTGAAACTGAGCCTCCATGAGTTTAAGCTACTTATGGATGGCTGGAATCTTAACTAAATTTATCAGATTTTAAACATCTCACTCTTTCCATGATTTCACTCTATCTGCTTAGAAGGAAACAAATTTGGGGGCACTGCCTGCCTTTAGTGCTTCTACCATAGGTCTTAGGGATGTCCCCTTGCTCTGATCTCATGAATTTCTGTGTCCTTTTTCAAGGTAGTAATCAACAAAGCACATTTGTGAGCTTGATATTTTTTTTATTTTATTGAATATACTAAATTCTTGATAATGAATTCTTATTGGTATACAACCTAAATACTGAAAGGAATTTCATCTTCAGAATATGTTGTTGCTGATTTTTTTCATATGTTCAGAGGCCAAATCTATTATGAGACTTTGACTTTAATTCTCTCCAGAAACCTATTCCAGTTTTTATTGTGTATCACCTACATTTTACTTCCAAGTATTTATCTTCCTGTTCATGGAAGAACCTTGCCTTAGATGCCTGAAAACCAGTGTGCTCCCTTTCTCTTGCTTCTAGTTCTTAGAATGAATCTCCTTGTCATATTTCCCTGGCTTCATGCAAAGCAGATAACCACTTCCATCTGGAAATATGAATCCACATGACTTATCTACCATGTTATTTTTTCTCTTGAGGAATAAGAAAAATGCATTTAAAAAGCAATTTTATATTTATAGTTGTTTCACTAGGTTTGAATAATTATGAATGTCATTAAGAAACTCATAGGCATTTGATATTAATTCCTTAAGTTTTATACTTAACAAAATACTTTTATGTTTATTTTATTCACATAAAAAACCACATGAGAAAAGGAAATATTATTTCCTCTTTACATAGATCTATGTAACTAATTCCTATCTAGTGGAATCCTAAATTTCTTTTAGCTTACAGTGATAGTTTTCTAAATTATCTGCAATCTATCTTCTTTCCAGTTTATTCTTCACAAAGCTGCTAGGCTCAGCTCTCTCAAAGTTAAAATTTAATATGTTACCCTGTTGCTTGGAATCCACAAATGGTTCCTCATTCCTTTAGGTTATAATTTGAATAAATTGTATAGAAGAAAAGGTACTTTACTATATTTTCCTACCTTTTTCTCAGGTCAAATTTTTCACCCACCACATTAATGCCTTACCCTAGCCATACAAACAGTTCTCTGAATATAATACTTCTCTGTCTTGTGACTTTGGAGGTGTTCACCCAAACCCACACTCTTAAGCATTAAAAAAATTAACTGATACTTTGAATCATATATATTTATGAGTTATCATGTGATATTTTGATACTTGTATCCATTGACTAATATTCAAATCATAGTAAATACCTGCTTAAATCAGTTATCACTTTTTATGATAATTAGATTCAAAATAATTTCTTTAAATTTATTTCTTTTTATAGATAGTGCTTTGTTATAATCTATAATGTAGAGTTATTCTACTGTGCGAAAGAATACCAGAACGTCTTACTCTAATTATCTTACTAGTCATTGATCATTCTGTCCCCATCCTTCCCAGGTCCTTCTAATCTCCCCAGCTTCTGGTAAATTTTACTCTCAACTTTTATATAGTCAAGTTTTTGAGATGTCATATGAGTGACACCATTTAATATTCTCTTTCTGTGCCTGGATTATGACCACCCAGCTCCATTCATGTTGCAAATCATGATTCCATCATTTTTATGATTGAATATGTCTATTATTTGTACTACATTTTATTTTATACTTTTAAAATTTTTTTTAGTTGTAGTTGGACACAATACCTTTATGTAATTTATTTATTTTTATGTGGTGCTGAGGATCAAACTTAGCACTTTGCATGTGCTAGGCAAGTTCTCTACCTCTGAGCCACAACCCCAGCACCCCCACATTTTATTTTTTAATTGGTACTTCTTAATTATATAGAATAGTGAGTTTCCTTGTGGCATATTTGCACATACATAAACATAATTTGATAAATATCACTCCCCAGTAGTCCTCCATTCTTTTCTCCTTCCTCCTCTGATCCACTGACCCTTTTTGCCTGTTTTTTTATTCTCTGCTAGCTTCCACATATGACGGAATATATATGATACTTTCACTCAGCCATAAAGAAGAATGAAATTATGTCATTTTCAGGAAAAGTGATAAAACTGGAGATCATAATTTGAGTGAAATAAGTCAGACTTGGAGAGAAAACTCCACTGTGTGTTTGTGTGTGTGTGTGTGTGTGTGTGTGTGTGTGTGTGTATATATATATATATATATATATATATATATATATATATATATCACATATATTTTGTAACTTGACTATTGTGAATTGTGCTGAAGTAAATACAAGTATGCATTATCTCTGAAGTATGCCGACTTTACTTCTTTTGAATAAATACAAAGACGTGGTATAGATGGATCATGTGGGAGTTCTATTTTTAGCTTTTTGAGGAACCTCCACACTGATTTCTATAATAGCTACACTAATTTACATTACTACAAACAGCATACCACTTCCTTTTCCTGCATTGTCACCAATGTTTATTATTATATTTATATTCTTGACAACTGCCATTCTAATAGGAATGAGGTGGAATTTCATTCTGGTTTTGATTTGCATTTCTATAGTAGCTAAAGATGTTAAACATAATTTTATATACTTATTGGCTCTTTACACTTCTTTGTTCCAGAAGTGCCTGTTCAGCTTTCAGTTCATTTTCCCATTTATTGATTGTGTTATTTGATTTTGTTTTCAAAAGGGATATTTATTTATTTATTTTTAAGTTACTTGGTTTTTTATCTTTTTAATTTTTTATTTGTTTTAATTAGTTATACATGATAAAGTAGAATGCATTTATGCATTTTGATATATCACACATAGATGGGTTATAATTTCTCATTTTTTCAGAGTGTACATATTGTAGAATCATACTGGTATTACAGACACATATATACATAAAGTAATATCTGTTTTGTTCTACTATCTTTCTTATCCCCACATCCCCTCCCTTCCCCTCCACCTAATCTAAAGTAAAGCTATTCTTCTCTAGTGCCCCCTACCTTATTATAAATTAGCATCCACATATTAGAGAAAATATTCAGCCTTTGGATTTTGGGGATTGGCTTATTTCACTTAGAATGATATTCTCCAACTTCATCCATTTACTAGCAAATGCCATACATAATTTCATTCTTTAAAACTGAGTAATATTCCATTGAAGACACATACACACACCACATTTTCTTTATGCATTCAGCTCTTGAAGGGCATTTAGGTTTAGCTATTGTGAATTGAGCTGCTATAAACATTGACGTGATTGCATTATTGTAGTATGCTGATTTTAAGTTCTTTGGGTATAAACCGAGGAGTGGGATAGCTAGGTCCAATGGTGGTTCCATTCCAAGTTTTCTGAGGAATCTCCATACTGCTTTCCATAGTGGTTGTAACAATTTGCAGTTCCACCAGCAATGTATGAATGTGCCTTTTCCCCCACATCCTTACCAATATTTAGTGTTGCCTGTATTCTTGATGATTGCCATTCTGACAGGAGTCAGATGAAATCTTAGTGTAGTGTTGATTTGCATTCCTCTAATTGCTAGAGATGTTGAACACTTTTTCATATATTTGTTGATGGATTCTATTTCTTCTTCTGTGAAGTGTTTATTCAGTTCCTTAGCCTATTTATTGATTGGGTTATTTGCTTTATTTTTTGTGTGTGTTAAGTTTTTTGAGTTCTTTATATGTCCAAGAGATTAGTACTGTATCAGGGGTGCATGTGATAAAGATTCTACCAATTTCTAGGCTCTCTCCTCACATTATGGATTGTTTCCTTTGCTGAGAAGAAGCTTTATAATTTGAATCCATCCCATTTATTGATTCTTGATTTTACTTCTTGCATTTTTAGGAGTCTTGTTAAGGAAGTCAGATCCTAGGCCAACATGGTGAAGATTTGGGCCTATTTTTTCTTCTATTAGGCATAAGGTCACTGTTCTAGTGCCTAAGTCTTTGGTCCACTTTGAGTTAATTTTTGTACAGGGTGAGAGATAGAGGTTTAATTTTATTTTGCTACATATGGATTTCCAGCTTTTCCAGCACCATTTGTTGAATAGGCTGTCTTTTCTCCAGTGAATGTTTTTGGCACCTTTGTCTAGTATGACATAACTGTATATATGTGGATTACACTCTCTGTCCTCTATTCTGTACCACTGGTCTACAGGTCTATTTTGGTGCCAATACCATGCTGTTTTATTTATTATTGCTCTGTAGTATAGTTTAAGGTCTGGTATTGGGATGCCTCCTGCTTCACTCTTCTTGCTAAGGATTGCTTTGGCTATCCTGGGTCTCTTATTTTTCCAAATAATTTTTATGATTGCTGTTTCTATTTATATGAAGAATTTCAAGGTTACTTGTTTTTAATGTTGTTGTTTTTTTTTAACATATTCAGCATGTTATTCCTCTGTCAGAATAGTCACTGGCAAACATTTTCTTTTGTTCTAACAGTTGTCTCTTCACTCTGATAATTGTTTCCTTTGCTGTGCAGAAGCTTTTTAATTTGATGTCATCCCATTTCATGACTTTTTTTACCCCTGAGCTATAGGGGTCCTATTCAGGAGTCTTTGTACCTATATGAAGTATGATTTTGTCTTTACACTTGTCACATATAACCTTTATTATGTTGAAGTAAGTTCCTTCTATCCATAGTTTTATCAAGGTTTTTATTATGAAATATTGTTGAATTTGATCAAGGTGTTTTTTCTGCATCAATTGAGATGAACACTGGGTTTTTGTACTTAGGGACATGCAATAGATACAGCTGAAATTCAGTGGATTACTGGGACTATAAATTGGAAAATTTAAAATAAATGGATAAATTTCTAGGCATATACAACGTACCAAAACTGAGTAAAAAAAATAAAGGAAACCTAAATTGACCAATAATAAGCAATAAGATTGAAGCAGTAATAAAAAGCCTTCCACCTAGGAAAAGCACAGGACAAGATGGATTCACAGCTGCATTTTTTACAGATCTTTAATGAAAAACTTATAATAATAATACTCAAATTATGCCATGGTATTGAAAGGGAAGGGACTCTTCCAAATTCATTCAATAAATCTTGTATTACCCTCATACCAAAACTGGATAAGTACACTTCAAGAAAACAAAATTACAGACCAACATAATTTATGAACATAGATGAAAAAGTCCATAATAAACATTAGAAAATTGAATTCAAGAGCACATTGAACAGGTCATACACCATGATGAAGTTGGTTTCATCCCAGGGGTGCAAGGCCAGTTCAACATTTGTACATTTAAAAATGTAATAAACCACATATCTCTCATACTCATAGCATGCTGTATAATCCTCTGAGATAGTGTAGATAGCGCTTCTTCTTCAGTTTTGGCTGAATCCTGTACCACTATGTATATTCCCATAGAACCTTCCCTATCTTGTGTCAAAACTTACCTTGCTATGCTGTATTTTTTGGGGATATATATTTATTTTTAGACTGTTAAGACCTGAGGACTATGATTTCTCCATTTTTTCTTTACCCTTTATCCCCTACCTCTAAAAGAGTGACTCAAATGCTACTTAAAGTTGTAATGCATTTACAGCCAGAGGTAGTAAGACTTTGTGTCCTGTGATAGCAACATTTCTACTTCATCCTTCTTTCTTACAATATAACTAACTATAGTACCTGAATAGTACTATTTTCAAGATTTTTATTTACTCAGTGTAAGCAAACAAGTTGAGCCAAGTTACCATTTTGGAGTATTTCATAGTGTTAGAAGTTGGAATATTTATATATGATAGTACTAGTTACCCTATGCCATGCTTATTTTCTTTGTAATTTAAATACTGCCTCTCCTGAGGTCTAAATGCATTCAAGTTATTCACTGATTAAAAGCAAATAATTTAATGGAATGATCAAGTAAAATCATAGGAGAGTAAATTGACCATTAAAAGGCACAGCAAGGACTGGGGTTGTGGCTCAGTGGTAGAGTGCTTGCCTAGCATGTGTGAGACACTGGGTTTGATTCTCAGCACCACATATAAATAAATAAAATAAAGGTACACTGGCAACTAAACCATTTATAAAAAAAAGGTACAGCAATTCAAACAAGTTGGTAAAATAATGTTGACTAAACTGGGATTCTCTTTTTTCCCCCTTTATTAATAGTAGAAAATTATGGATGGCACCCATCACCCAATTGTACCTTGAAGTATGGGTATGATGAAGGATAACAGAAGTTAAAAGTGTATGCCCACTTTCATTTCACTACTGGGTTTTCACTATAAAATAAGAACTATAATCTGAAGTGTTTGGTCAGGAGAGTATGTAAAACTGTAGCAATGGGAAAATAGAGTAAATTTGTGATTGTGTTACAGCCTAAATCTCAAGTCCACTCTGGAAAGTCTTGACAGCTCACAGGTACCCTGAGGCTTCAAAGAGAGTAAGAATTCAATGGATGTGTAAAAAGACATGACATTTTAACACCCTGTTCCTCAAATGCCCAGCTTTGTGATAGGAAGTTAATAAAGAAGTGAACACACTCATTATTTTATAATCTCCTAAATCTTTTCTGTTGAGAGAAAATATCTCAGATGCCTAAGTATATAACAGATTGGTTCTGAAATTTATCCATTCTTTAAAATCACAATTCTCTGTGACAGGAATCCACATGCCAGGAGCTATGCATATTTAATTATTTATTCTGATGCTTTTCATTGAAATTCTATTCATACTTTATGACTTTATATAGAGTCTTTTTCATATATATTGGAATTGAATATATTGTGTGTAAGAAATACATTGAGACAGAATTCAATTGTTCACATTATAATATTATTTTATTAGGGAATGAAAGGATCATTTGAGCAGTTACATTAGCTAAACCTGAGGATACATTTTATTGTATTATTCAAGAAAAGCAAACATTTTGACTATATTTTTACAAACATAATAAACATTGTGATGCTTGTTACATAGTGTATAAATAGACATATTGACCTTGAATATAACAAGGTACTGGGTAGAGGGGGAGGAAAGTTGGAAGATAAATCCATAATCAGTAGTTGGGATGAACTCAAAACCTTTAATTGTATATTCAAAGAACATTTGATTTGGGATTGCTTGCTTTCCTTTTCCCTTTTTGAAAAAAAAATGTTGCCATGTTTATATTCATTTATACTATCAGATAAATAAAAGGAAAACCTTCAGATCTTTCAATGTAGAAAATATGGAGAATAAATACTGTTCTGGATTATGGGGGAGAAATAAGAGAATTGATTATATTATAATAATAATTATCTCTAATGCTGCTTCAGCCATTATGATGGTATAGTCAATAGGGGACACATCAATAGTGAATCCAAGTAGAAAAATCTTCCAAGGAGGTAAATCTGCTGATATTTTTGGTTGATTGAAAGAGGCTTCCATTTTTGTAATCAGAAGACTAGAGGAAAAGGACCAGGGATAGGGAGAAGTGAAGAGAAAGAGGAAATACTGGGCGATGATATCAGACGAATTATATTGTTATATTGTGTGCATGTACAAATATATAACAATGAATCCCACAGTTATCTACAATTATAATGCACCATTAACAATAAAGGAAAAAATAACAAGAAACCTCAAAACATAAATATAAAATGAAGCCTCTCCTGAAGTTTGCAATATTTATATACATTAATGTCTTTCTAATGAAACTATAATGTTGAAATAAGGAATAATTAATTAATTATAAGGATAATTGTTTTTAATATATTATAGATGGGAGGTGATAAGATATACCTCATCTTTCTTGCCTGTCAGGTGAGACAAATCAATGTCCTAGCAGTCTCAAGTGCTATTAAGCCTCAGTTGATCACGATGACAACATTCTTATCAACTCACCCTTTACCAGTTTCATTCTGTAAGTTTCATTTACTTCTTTACAAGGTTCCTGAGATTACTGAGAAATAAGTTACTTGCAATGAAATACTTTTCTCATGGTCTGCTTCTGGGGAATCCTAACTCAAAATAACTTGATATTTTATGACCAATTGGTTTTTCTGATTTATTTTTATAATTATTTTTCTAACAAGGAAATAAATTTGAGACAATAATGAGGCTAATTATCAAAAGGCACATTAGTTTGGAAGTTAGGGAAACTGTCAGATTGACACACCAATTTTGTCTGGTAGCAGCAATTACCATTCTGTGTCTTGTCTTCTCTTCTGAAAAAATGTGAGCATTAGGCCACAAAAATAAATAAATAAATAAATAAAATAAAGAAAAGGAAGTGATAGAATGGACAAAAAAATTGAGCCCATTTTGTGCATTTGCTTGGTAGTAGTTGCCAGAAGTAATATGACAGGCTTTGAAACCATGTTGGTCTAGAACTAGTGGGAAAAGGGCCATTATTTAATGCCATATATGCTCAAGGCATATGCAATGCAAATGACAGGAGGAAATAATAACAAAGATCCTATGTTTTTGCAATTGTGGAATACACTTATTATATAAATTTGTTCTGATTTAATTTAAGTTTTTTTTTTAAAAAAAACACACACACACACAGATTCTTTAAAAGAAATTTTACATGAAATCCCAATAGGGGGATAGTTAAGTCACAGCCATTCTGGCTAAAAAAATGAGCAGAGGGCTTGACTTAATTCTCATCTGTTCCCAGTTCTACCATATAACCATAAACAGGTATATAGCTGTAGTACACTCCATACTTGAGAAAACCCACTGTATTAGATAATACCTATGACCACTTTCAACTTTTTCAATGTAGAAATAAGTTTTATTATCTACTTTACCATAACCGGAAAATAGCTAATGGGTAATTTTGAATTTACAAATTTTACATAGCAGGCAAGACTGAGCACAATAAGCAGTATCCAACAGCACACATTTTCATAACCAATACTAAATATAACCCAGAATCATTAAAGTAGGATACTTCATTTACTAACCCATTGGCTATTAGTTAATGTGGGCTTATGATGGAAACTAGCATTTATATACAAATAGCTCCTTTCTTTTAGGGAGAAATAGCCTCAGTTACAGTCAGACATTCACTTTGGCTAAATGGCTTTCTTCTGGGGTTAGCATAACAGTGAAAATTAGGAAAATATATAAGTGGCACTGTGTCAAGGAAAATTATGATGAAGAAAGGATATCCAAGACAAGTATTGGGAGAAAAAATGTACATGGGTAATACTAAAGGCTGACATTGTATAAATATGATAGTCTAGTCAGGAAGCCTCATTGTACTACTGAAAATTTTATTATATCACAATAAATAATATTAGAACACTTTTTAGTTTAGTGAGTTTTATTTTCCTTACGTCAATTTACCCAGTAAGCTATGTTTATGCCTATTGTTTCTTAAATAAAGGCCAGGACATAGTTTCTTTTTGACTTAGTTATCTTTTTTAATACTGGGTCTCACAAAGTTGCTTAGGGCCTCACTAAATTGCTGAGCATGGCATACTACAGGAATGCTATGGAATTTTATTGTTATCACTGATAGCTGGTATCCATTATGCCATCATAATCAGGTTACATCCTCCTGCGTCCAGGCCTAAGTCAGAAAAAAGCTATCATTGAGATTTCATAAGCCACAATTATGTAGCTCCTATTATTTCCCTGCCTTGCTGCTTTCACCTCTGTGCAATGTGACAGGGGCCACAGAGGCTCCTGATGCTGCTATGAATATCATTGGATGTGCTTTACTTATCCATAGGTAATTATTTGATCTCTCAACCATATGCATATGGTGAATGGTAAAAATACACATTTTTCCCTTTCATAATGTACATTATTGTTCATGGACTCAATTAGTGAAATTTTATTTTGGATTCCTGAATATATTTTGTTTATGATACTCAGTTCATTATTGCTTTCCTCCCTTTCTCTGATTATGGATGGATTAATTTTGATTTTTTAATATTCTTCTGTATGAAATAACTATCGTTGAATAACATATATGTCTTCATCTTTTTGGCTGATATAAAGAATACCATTAATGCCCTAGATAACTTGTTTCTAAAAACAGAAATTTATTGTTTACAGGTCTGGAATTTGGGAAGTTGAGTATTAAGACACTGGCAAATCAGTGTCTGGTGAGGACTCATTTCCTAGTTCACAGATAATGCCTTCTCAATGTATCCTCACATGGAGTAAAGAATAACGTCTTTTTTTTTTTTTTTAATAAGGGCACAAATTCCATTCATGAGGGCTCCACCCTCATGACATAATCACCTCCATAAAGTAAATATATGAATTTTGGGAGAACACAAAGATTCAATCCACAACATTATTCAAAATGAAACCAGGATAATGTACTAGGAATATTTTGTAAATTGCATGAGAATGTTAAGAAGAAAATCATTGGATTTTGAAAAAGAGTTAAGACCAGTTCTCTAATTCTTTTTTTTTTTAAAGAGAGAGTGAGAGAGGAGAGGGAGAGAGAGAGAGAGAGAGAATTTTTTAATATTTATTTTTTAGTTATCGGTGGATACAACATGTTTGTTTTGTATGTGGAGAGAGAGAGAGAGAGAGAGAGAGAGAGAGAGAGAGAGAGAGAGAGAGAGAATTTTTTAATGTTTATTTTTTTAGTTATCAGCAGATACAACATGTTTGTTTTGTATGTGGTGCTGAGGATCGAACCTGGCCCGCACGCATGCCAGGCGAGCGCGCTACCACTTGAGCCACATCCCCAGCCCCAGTTCTCTAATTCTTGAAGGAAGATAATCATTAAGACTATGGAAGTAAATGTGGAAACTATCCACTCAATGCTGGCTTATTGTTATCCCATTTAACAGAGTAGCCCAAGAAACATGAAATATAAGGAATTTTTGATGAATAGAATAATGATTTTATTATATTAAATCTGTATACTCCAGGGTGTGATTGTGGCTCAGTGGTAGAGAGCTTGCCTAGCATGTGTGAGGCACTAGATTCAATCCTCAGCACCAAATACAAATAAATACATAATGCAAATAAATAAAAAATAATTTTATCAACTAATAAAAAAATCTGTATACTCCTCTATTAAAATGAGAAGAAAAGTCCACTTTTGAAGCAAATTTATTGATCCCATGTGATCTTTATACTATTAATAGAGGAATGAATTGTGAAGAAATAGATAACTGGTAAGTTAACTATGAATATAATTTTCTATATGTAATAAAATTTACACTGAAACAAATATATGTGATGGAAGCTAGGCAGACTCCTTTACAACTGAGACAATGACATAGTGCCTTTCTAAACAGCATTATGATTAATTTTGCAAATGCTGTTTAATATGCTTTTTAACTAACAAACTAATGGAAGAGGGATTAAAATGAAGTATAATACTGAAAATGAGAAGTAAAACGTCTGTTTCTATTATAACCATCTATTTTTAGTATAATTAGGTAATATATTTTATTGAAATGTAAATATATTTTAAATTGTTACAATATATGGGAATCTAAATAAAGGAAGAAAGTGTTTATTAT
The DNA here is from genome assembly GCF_021218885.2 of Marmota monax. Taxonomy (NCBI): domain Eukaryota; kingdom Metazoa; phylum Chordata; class Mammalia; order Rodentia; family Sciuridae; genus Marmota; species Marmota monax. Next base: position 234,825 of record NW_026694772.1, read on the forward strand.
TTGGTGGAATTATTATTGTCCATGAGAGTAGTTACCTTAAAATTTTTTACATCTAAAATATTGTAGTATAAACAAGATATTATGGAAAGATATGCCAGTATTTGCAGAATAAGATGAAAAAAATATAAATATATATAATATAAGACATATTTATATATATTATATATATATTATATATATATATATATATATATATATATATATAAAATATACTTGATGATTGAACTCCAAAGACTCCTTCTGGCTAGTCTTCTTTGAGACCATATATTCTAGCAAATGAGAAAAATTACCACTCTAAAAGCATTTAGAGCCCTTAATATTCTCAAACCAGGACCTTGATTTGTTTATTTTGTTGTTTTGTGTGTGTTTTCCAAGTTGTGGTATGTGAGATTCTAAATCACTTGTCAAAGGAAAATAATAATTTTCAGAATGAATATATTGCTTATTTTTTCCATTGGTAAAAGAAGTTTGAGATTTGAAATTTTAGATAATCTTAAAATTTCTTTTAAAATTTTTGACTTAAAAAAACACAAACATCTTTTCAAAAAATAAAATGTTAAAGCATAAATAAACCAAATATATAATAAGTAAACCAAAATATGTATAGGATATGCATCCTGAGACTTACAATGCTGATAAAAGAAATGAATTCCAGAATAAATGAAGATATACTACATTCATGTATTGAAAGAACCAGCATAAAAAAGATGTCAGTTCTCCCCAAATTGATTAATATTTAAGAAAAATTTAATGCTTAAAAAAGATTCAATGTTTTAAAAAAGTAAAGTGAGATAAATCACTCTACTCAATATGAAGGCTTACTTACTATATAGGTACAATAATCCAGACAATGTAATAATTTTGGTCGGACAGACACATAGACCAATGGAATAAAATAGGGATCCCAGAAGTAGACATAAATGAATATACTAAAAAATAATTTTTACAAAAGTATAAAAGAAGTTCAGTGGAGGAAATATATGATTTTTAACAAGTTGTGCTGAAAAAAGTGGACATACATAGTCAGAAAAATAAAACACTACCTAGACTTCACACATTATTCAATTATTAACTCATAATAGATCATGGGTACAAATGTAAAACATAAAACTACAAAACCTATAGATTTTTCTTGTGTCTGTGTGTGTGTGTACATGTTGTATATGTATATACATATATATATATATATATATACACATACATATATATACAAATATATATATGCACAATTTATTTTTCCTTTCATTCAGATTTAATATAATTAGATACTGAGACAGGGTATTAATATCTTTATATCATTAAAAAATATGAAAATTGGGAAGAGGGAGGAGTTTGGCTTGTAGAACAGATATTTCATAGTTTCTGGTGTCCAATCAAGGTATTCCCATTCCTTTAATTACTTCTGGTCCTTGTATGTGAAAACTGTGTATGCTTTTCATCGTTTATCATGAGGCAGTAGTTGATTGCATACTCATTTATTAAATAACCAACATGGGAAATGATGTGCCTTTTTAATATTTTAATTTTGCTTTTAATTTTCATTCTATATATAGGAAAGGGAAGTTTGAAAAGGCAGCGCATCATGTAACACTTGATGTAATCTCTTCAGAAGACATAATATTGTCTCAGTGAAAGTTTTCTAGGGCTAGGGCTGTGACTCATTGGTAAAGCACTTGCCTCACACATGTGAGGCACTGGGTTCAATTCTTAGCACCACATAAAAATAAATAAATAAAAATATTAAAAATATATATAAAAAGAATACGTTTTCTAAACTTTTTATAGTATTTTTAAAACTACTTTTCTAACCAAATTTGAGAACTGTATACAAAATAATGATTTGCTTTATTATTTTATAGGCACAATGATGGTTTCACAAAGATATATATGTTCTAATCCTGAGAACTTATAAATATGTTGCCTTACATGGTATAATTAGAAATCCTCAATACAATTCTCAGGTTCAATAATTCACAAGGAGAACTCATAGAATTGATGAAAGTTATTATACTAATGGTTATAGTTTACTATAATAAAAATATATAGATTAAAATCAATAAAGGAAATAGTTGCAAAAACCAGAGTCCTGAAGAGACAAAGTGCCAGCTTCTAATTGTCCTCTCCCAATGGAGTCTTATATACATGTTAATTCTCCAGGAAATGATGTATACCAACTTAAACCATGTACTGCCATCAAGAGCTTACCTGAATCTTGGTGTCCGTGATTTTATAGGGTTTGTTCATGTAGGCCTATACCAATGCAGTAGAATATTCATTCACCTCACTTCATCTCATCATGGAAGCATCTTATCATCTCATATGGATAATCTTAGTTACTCATTCTCTAGTATCTCCAGAGCTCAAACTGATAAAGTGTAGTTGAAGGATCACACCATCAATCACACCATTTGGTATTCTCTAAGGCCTGAAATAAACAAAAACACTCTTGTCAATCAGGATAATCCAAGATGTAGAGGTAATCTTCCAGAATCCAGTCAGGTCATTCTTTGGAATGTGTAGGGTTTCAAATATAAACTGCTAAGTTAGTATTTTATTGCACAATCATGAAGAATGATTTGCACTTAAGATTAAATTAAGGACCTTAACATGGTGAGATAAACCTGAATTAATTGAATGGGCCTAGGAAAATCAAACATCCTTCAAAGAATCAAAGAAGATATGAAAATGAAAAGTAGAGTGTTAGAGAGATGTGAAATAAATTGGAAGATGCTGGGCTATTGGCTTTGAAGACAGTGGAAAGGAATCATGAATTAAGGAATGTTATTTGGCCTCTAGAAACTAGAAAAGACAAGGAAATGGATTCTTCCTAGAGTCTCCATAATAAACAAGCCCTGATGACACCTTGCTTTTAACCCCGTGTCAGATTTTTGACATCAGAAACACTAAGAAAAATAATAAAGAAGTATTTAAGTCCCTAAGTTCATGATAATTCATTATATAAGCAATAGAACACCAATGCAGTTGAATATGAATAGATACTCCTTGGTTTTTGATGGGGTTATATCCTGATAAGCCCATCATAAATTGAAGCCATTTAATACACTTAACTTACTAAACATTAAAGCTTAGCAACACATTTTACCATAAGTATCAGTGGTTTAATAATCATGTGGCTAACTGGAGTTAGTGTACTACTATTGCCCAGCATTGCAAGAGGGTACCATATCATATATTGCTAGCCTGAAAAAAATCAAATTGCAAAATATGTAGTTTCTACTGACTATGTATTACCTTGGTATGATTGTTAAGTTAAAACATCATTAGCCATTTAAGTAGTAGGCAATCAATAAGTGTGTGTGTGTGTGTGTGTGTGTGTGTGTGTGTGTATGACTACAGCACTGCGTCCTTATACCCTTATACATATTTTTACTTTTTACCATTCGAATTACCCATGGTCAACTGCAGTCCAAAAATATTAATTGAAAATTCCAGAAATGAACAATTCATAGCTTCATGGGTTCTTCTTGCACACTGGTCAGAGTATGTGGTGAAATTTTGTTCTGTCTTTTTCTGTCTTGTCTAGGATCTGAATCGTCCCTTTGTCCAGTGCATATTAGTCAATAGCTGCCTCAGTTTTTAAAAGATCAACTATGACAGTATCACAGTGCTTACATTCAAGTAACACAGAGTAGCCTACAGCTACATCACAATGCCCATGTCATTTACCTCACTTCATCTCATCATGGAAGCATCTAATCATCTCACATAAACATAAGAAAGAACGGTGAATATAGTAACATAAGATATTTTAAGAGAGTGAAAGAAACCACATTTACATAACTTTTATTACAGTATATTACTATAAGTGTTCTATTTTACTATTGTTAAACTATTACTGTGCCTAATTTAAATTACACTTTATCATAGGTATATATCAACAACATGGCATATACAGGGTTAATTGCTCTCTGTGGTTTCAGGTATCCACTTGGGATCTAGGAATATACTCATGGCAGATAATAGTGGATTGGTGTGTATGTGTACATATTTATATCTTTGGGTAATCTAAAAGCAAGCTTTTTTAATGCTTATATTACTACTTTCACATCTTAACCTCAAGGCACACACACACAAAAAAAACCCTCAGATGCACACGTGCATATACTCATATACACACACACATATAATGTTGTATTGCATTCGATTCTGTCTTCCACCAATGACAGCTCACAAATTTGTGAATAGAATACATTGGGTTTGACTTGAGATTATGCAATTCATGGTAAACATAATCAAGGCAGATGGATATGTAGGTGTTTCATTTCATTGATGAACAGGTTTTGGTATATGAACTGACAGTTGTTATTAAAATTTGGATTTCATACCTATTTGAAAGTAAATTGCACCTACAGTCCATTTGCAAGCTCCACTTTTTAGAAATTCAACTCTGTATTCACTGCATTTATTACATTCTTTTGCATTTTTCTTACATCCACTTCGTTTAACAAGAAGACACTGAAGTTTTAAGTAGCACTGTATGGGACTGAATTAATAATACACTTCTTCAGTTGCTAACAAGAATGTTCTTGGAAGTATCTTTCACTTTTCCTTATCCTAGTTATTTGGTAGGTAGAACATTTTTAAATATTTTCCTTGAGGACTGGGGTTGTGGCTAGTGGTGGAGTGCTTGCCTAGCATGCATAAGGCACTGAGTTCAATTTCTTAGCACTACATATAAGTAAATAAAAAAGGTCCAGCAACAACTAAGAAAAAAAAAAACTAAAAAATGTTTTCCTTAAAATTGCAGTACACCTTAACTAACAATATTTCTGAACCATAATGCTTGGCAAAGCCAGAATATTACAATCTTAGTATACAATTTAGCCCAGCAGTTAGTCTCCACTGAGATGGGTAACTAGAGAAACTCAACAGTATACATAAGTATAGTTTAATTTTCTGTAAAAATCTCACAACCAAGAAAGATGAAAGGCAGTAACCATTTGCAACTAAAAACTAAAGTATTTCATAAAAAGGATTCAGTCAATAAGTGCATTGAAAATTTATACAGACAGTTCTCATCATTCACAGAGTCAATGTTTGTGAATTTGCCAACTTGCCAAAATTTATTTGTAGCCCCCAAATCAACACTCACAGCATGTTCACAGCCACTCATGGCTACAAACAGTATGGTTAAAAAATCGAATCATCCAAAATGCAGGTTCCCTGCTGAGGTCAAACAAAGCAATATTCTGCCTTTTTGTCTCAGGTCTTCTAGTGTAAACAAATGTGCTTTTCATAGGCTAATTAATGTACCCACATTCTTTGTGCTTTTTGTTTGTGATTTTGGTTTTTGAAATGGAGTCCCCAAAGACAGTGATGAACTGTTGTCTAGTACTCCTAAGCTCAATAAGTCTGTAATGTGCCTTTTTGAGAAAAAAAGAAAAAAGGGTGTTAAATAAGCTTCCTTCAGGTATAAGAGATAGTGTAGTTGGCTGTGCCATCAGTGCTAATGGATCAACAAAATATATATATTCAATAGGTGTCTTTAAGCAGAAACACACATAAAACAAGATTATATATTGATTGTTTCACAAAAATGTTGTGACTAGAGGATTGCAGGAACCTAACACTGTTATTTCCCCTGGGAGGAGTGCTTCAGTATTCACTAATTCAATGTTCAAAGTGATTTTTAGAACATAACTAGAGTGAATACCAAGAATCAATTTTATATGGTTGTCACACTTCCTCCCAAGTCACTTGTATTGTGCATAGTTCACATTTTCCAATAGTACTGAAAACTCACAGTGACATTAAAATTCCCCAGTTTAACGGGTTTCTAAAAAGTGAATGAAGTTTATACATTAGTAAAACTCCCAGCTATACATTATTTATTCTTTTTTATGCTATTGTATAAAAATTAAATGACCAGTACCAGGAATGTCATGAAGTTAAAATGATACAATTTTATATTTTTTTAAATTAATGTCACATAGGTGCTATGAGGAATAAATCCTTTTCCTGATAAATACTTACACTTTTTCATCTCTAATTTTCTTATCATTTTTTTCCTCAATTTAAGTGGTCTTCCTCTGTACTGTTTTTCTTATATTCCACTATGAATTATTTTTCTTGATCATCTATTTTGTATCTCATTCTTCTTATTTGTGTGTGTGTTATTATGCCAGCCATGATAAGATTTAAAAATCCCTAACCCCCAACTCCCTAAACAATTTGGCAAATGGGTATTTACATTGTATTTATTAGCTTATTCTTTTCATGTGTCTATATGTAAAACAGCCCTACATGTAGGAGTGAGTGGACATAAGTAATGGTGCTGATACATTTCAGAAACTTCTATTTCTTCTCAAAAATATGCTTTCAAGAAATTTCCTGTACAGTTTAGTCCATAGTATGTGACAATATTGTGAACACAGGAAATAAAAAGATTTAAAAATTAACCTTACAATTCATGTCATTTCACTACAAAATTTGGTTTAACTGTCAGACATATATTCATTTGGTTTGCTATTGCACTATGACTTTTTTATGTAATTAAGATTGATTACTTCCATAGCTTTCTCAAATGTTTGAAAATCTATTTTTTACATGATTGCTTTCTTAAATTTACTATGACTTTCCCAGAAATATCTGTGGTAGGATCAGGAATTTGTGTGTGTATGTGTATATTAGTGAATGTGCATAAGTATACATGAAGATGTGCACAAGTAATATGAATGTGTGTATATATATGCACATATATGTGCATGAATACTATGAAGTATATGTATATAGGTATATGTGTTAACATGCATGCATATACAATTATATGTATACCACATATGTATATTTATAAAGTTGTAAAGATTTATGTTGGTCTAGTATTAAAAATATTTGTGACAGAGGAGCAAAATTCCTTTCTTCCATTTGTTTGCTACTCTTCAAAATCCTTTTAGTTTTATTTTTTTAAGTGCTTGAAACATAAAAGTTCTTCTCCTTGCCACTCATCTTTCCAGACCCTGTGTCAAACATTGTCAACATTACAGTGATAAACACGTTGAAATGTATTTAGAACATCTTGAGATCTTTGAATTAAAATTTCAGTCAAATTAATATCATAAACCTAGACCTCTAATCTTTATTTTTGGTTTGAATTTATGTGGCTTGCTAATTTAGAGGCAACAAATGAAAAACTACTCCTTTTTTATATTCATAGGACCATTAATAGGATGCAAAACTAATATGGATAATTTATTTTTAAAAAAATTATTTTGGGGGCTGGAGTTGTAGCTCAGCGGTAGAGCACTTGCCTTGCACATGTGAGGCACTGGGTTCAATTCTCAGCACCACATATAAATAAGTAAATAAAGGTTCATCAACAACTGAAAAAAAATTATTCTCTTTTCAAAAAATTGTAGTTGTAGAAGGACAGAATTCCTTTATTTTTATTTATTTATTTATGTATTTATTTATTTATATGTGGTGCTGAAGAATGAACCCAGTGCCTCACGCATGCTGGGCAAGTGCTCTGCTACTAGGCTACATCTACAGCCCCTGGATAATTTCTTAATTCACTGTTTATGCTAAAAATAAAAATCAGGAGATAAATTAATTAAAAAATTGTGTTTGTGATATTCTCTGCATTGTAAATTTTAAAGAAATGAGCTTTTCTGTGGGCCACAGACCTGTGGCTTCCCACTAAGGGAGAAACATGTGTGCTGACGTGTGGCCTGCCCGTTCCAGCAAGCCACTGTTTCACGTGGTCCCAGATAGTCCTCTGAAGTGGGCAGGTGGGGACGCATTCTTGTTTTTTTGTTTCTTTTTTTTTTTTTGAAGTTATTTTAAGATTTTAAAGAAATGAACTTTTCTTGGAAGAAGGAATATATTTACTTAATCACTGGTTCACAATGTTAATATAGACCTTATATGTTCTTTCAGAACATAATGGTTGCTAGTTTTCTAGGCATAAACTCTTGATAAGAGAATTAAATTGACTCAGATTATCTAAAATCTACTAGACTATTGTAGTTATGGCAGGTTACATTTTTAATGTAATTCATTGATATAAAATATTTAGTCTTTTGTGATAACCAATTAAGACTTTGTACTTATAAAGTCACTTCAACAAAAATATTATAAAACCATTAGACAGCTAAAATAGACTCATGCATTTTAAGTATAGTTTTTATGGAGTAAATTGTTTTTCTAATGAAAATAACTTCTTAATAAAATTGATATATATAGGAAAAATCCAAGCTATTTATTTTTTAAAAAATATTTTTAGATGTTAATGGACCTTTATTTTATTCATTTATTTATATGCGGTGCTGAGAATCAAAAACAGTGCCTCACAAATACTAGGCAAGTATTCTACCACTAAGTCACGACCCCAGTCCCAAATTCAAGCTATTTCTTCATATAAACTCTTTGAAAGGAAAGCTTTTATTGTTATTTTAACTCAGTAGAAAGAGATACCTTCATCTTAGCTTTGTTTCCCCACAAACATGCATTCTAATTTTCAGTATATTCACTTCAAAATATTAAGTGCATTTTGTATTCCAGTCATGGATAGGCCAATTATAGCTAATAAATGAATAAACTAAACTATTACTCTAAATACTTTCATACTTCATTGTTGATTGAAGTAAAAGTGAGATATAGAAATTGAAGACTCACTATATAGTTCTATATCACTTGGACTTTTACTGTAATAATATAGTCATATCATGCCGCAGTCCGGCTGGCTGCAGCAAAATAACCGGGGGGTGACGAATAACTTGTGTACGTTGATACAGCAGGAGTGGGAGCCGTTTATTGCAGGACAGGAGCAGTATTTATACATTCCACAGAGCTTATCTAATTAGCATAAACTAGATACATCAGTCAACCAATAAGGAATCTCCACACTTAATGGCTTGCTTTTGTTACTTCTCAAACCACACCCTCTGGCATTTTGCCAGGCACCATCCAGACTTGTTTACGAACTCTAACATTCCCCTGGCAAAATGCCAGGTGTTATTTTGACTTGTTTACAGACTCTGACAATATCATACATTTACAATAAAAATGATATTCTTTGGAAAAATTGCTTAGTTATTGAAGTAAATATGTCTCTTTGCAAAAGGCCATTTAGTGACCTACCTACTGGTAGGTTTTATCCCACCTTATACATCCTGTTATTTTTAAACATGTTCTATTTACTACCTGGCGTCTATCCTAAAAACTTTTCTATGTGCAAAAAAATCTGTATATTTATATTTATGAATAGGTAGATATAGATATACATATTAATGCCTCAGGGATTACCTATATATAAATACTTATTTAAATTTGTGATTAAATATAGATTCTAAATTTTAGAATGCCTTTATTCTCATTAATATTAAGGGGTTTAAACCATATGCTCAATTTATCATAATTGACTTGGGCATATAACAGAAGGGTTAGATATGTAATATGTGTTGCTAATATTAACTGGAATCATTGTTTTGAAGTACAGATCTTAGTTCAATAACATAGCACATTACAACAGACCAAAGTTATTAACTTCAATTGATAAAGAATTATGAATATAATTATAATCCTGTTAATTATTTAAAGCCCTAAATTATGCAAATGCAGCAGGTATTATTAATCATCTGCAGGAACCAGAACAATTTCCCTAAAAGAACATATAAATATTAAAAAGTCTGACTTGGTTCTATTATGTACTGTTAGAGCTTTAGTGCTCCCTTATGAACAATGTTTGGAATCAGTTCTCCTTTACAAAATGAAAAATGCCCCAAATGCATCTTCTGCAAAGGCCAAATGAATGTCATTAGATTTTTCTTTTTGTCTATAAAATGTTTACTGACTCTGTAATCCCACATGTTTGTTTATATCAAAGATATCTTTCTTTTAAGCTAATATTGGTTCGTGATGGCTGACGTCCTAAGCACTAATAGCACAGTGTATGGATATCCCTGCTGTGAGACTAAGCTACATGTAATAGTCTTGTAGCATTTAATAAAATATTAGAATCTCCTCAAATTAACATATCATAAATCCTCCCCCAATGCTAATAAAAAGCAGATAATACAATGGACTGGTTGTGACTAATTTCTATATGTATGCTCACCATTTATAGAAAGGACATAAAGAAAAAATGAAGAAGGATTTCTAAATTGAATTTTTGAAGAATAAGCAAATGCTAAGAGCCTTTAAGACCTAGTTCTGCTAACAGATTGTTGTAAATGTGCCAAAAAATATTACTGGCTTTTTCCTTTAAGGAGCAACTTGTGAAAATCTGTAGAAAGGATTTTCAAAACAAAAACTTGGTTTACCTCAATATATTAATTCCTGGGTTTCTAAATCCATTTTTATTATACTTAAAATAAAGTGATTAATTATTGAGTCGAAAGAATTATTTTAAAATCAATTTATTTTTGCATATCAAAATGTTTCCAAATTTCAGCCTATTTACATGTTTATGACCTTGGAATGCGATATTTATTTAGAAAATGCCAAGGATGGGTAAGGGAATATGAGTTAGCGAAGTAAAAAAAGGACTTTGTAGGAAGGCAGGGTGGAGGTCCATTGTGGTTTTGCACCTTTTAATGTCTTAGTCTTTAGAACAACATTTGGCATGGAGCAACTTCCAAAGATAATGGTTTACTTGAATGTCATGAATAGCTTGCTGTTTTATTTATAATAAATAACGGTGTATATCAAATATAAACTGGACATATCAGAGAAAAGACAAAATGTTCACTTTATGAATGTGGTAATAGCCAAGTGTTATGATGTGTTGGATAAATTTGGATTTATATTTCATTTTTGCCTCCACATTTTAACAATTATATTTAAAATTTTGGTACATGTACAGATTATTACACTTTGTAAATGATGTAAAAGAAGGAATTGTTCTTATCTTTCTTTAATTTCTGCCTGTGGCTCTGTGTACTTCCTGACATTAGACATTCTGCTTGCTGTGCTGCATTTGGTGTCTCTTTGGACCAAAAATACTTTCAGTAGATATTTCTGATCTTATTCTATTTCTGAATACTATCCATGAGTGAAATGTCAAAGCTTTTGTTTTACAATATTTTGTAAAAATTAAGAAAGCTATATAATCTAGAAGGCTTTTAATACCTGAATTTGTGTTATATGTAAGTTTATCAAGAGGTAGATAGAACTAGGGTCATGGAATATAAACTGATTTTTTTCTATGATAGAAGAAAATTCAGGTTCAACATAAGAAGGAACTGTCTAATATCTAAATCTTTCTAGAATTGTAGTGATAATGTATTCTTCCCATCTCTCCCATTTTTAGCCCCTGGTAGATTTTAGAGTTCAGCATCTGGACGCTCTCTGCTCCCATACATATTTAGAATCTATTTAATGAATGTTGTCATTAAAAATATCTTAAGCACTTTCCAAAAATTATATCAAATGATTCCTACAGTATTGCAGTGAACTAAATATTATTAGGATCTCCATTTTACAGATAAGTAAATGAGGCATATAGGGTATAAAAATCTTGTATAAAGTCACTTATTATTCAGTGGCATATTCTTACTTAGACAATCTGGTGCTAGTCTTATTTGGGGGAAGTGGGTATCAGGGATTGAACCCAAGGGTGCTTAACCACTGAGCTATACCCCCCAGTATTTTTTATATTTTATTTAGTGACAGGGTCTCTCTAAGTTACTTAGGGCCTCAATAAGTGGTTGAGGCTAGCCTCAAACTCATGATCTTCCTGCCTCAGCCTTCCCAGCTGCTTGGATTACAGGTATGTGCCCAGCTTTTTCTTTTTTAATTTATTCTTTTCAGTTTTATACACCAGGACATACCTTGACATTATTACAAAAGTGTGGAACACAACCCGATCCAATTTAGTCCCCACCACTTCCCTGCTCCTCTCTACCAATCCCTCTTCAATCCATTTACAGTCTGTTTTTTTTTTTAAATTAGTTTCTTGTGGATATACTTGGTGCAGAGACCCACCATATCACATCCATGCATGCACATAAAAAAATTAGGTCAGATTCATTCCGCTGTTCTTCCCTTTTCCTGTTCCTCTTTCTTCTTCCTCAATCCCCTTCATCTAGTCTACTTATCTTTCCTCTATTTTGATGAACTTCCTGCTACATTTCTCCCTTTTTCTTTCTTTTTTTTTTAATTAAAAATAGTCTCTGATTTTAATATCTCCTTTATGTTATGTCTGTACTCATTATTACAAAGACAGATTCTGGGTCCTCATTCCTTACAAATAATTGAGACTTTCTATTGTTTGTCCCTTCTTACTTCTCCAGCTTCATTTTTCAGAGTTACACCCATAATCATATGATCCATTCACATGGAATCTGCTGTCTTCCAACCGAACACGGTAGGAGTTTACAAGCATCTATGCCACTTGCCTCCCCTCTCCATGACCCACACACTTACCACAGCCTTGCTTCTGACATTATTTTAATGGCAATTCCCGTTTATTTCTTAATCACATGGTGTGGCCTCTCTAAAACTTGTTGCAAATATCACTGTAAAATACTCTTTATTTTAGCCAAAATTTCAAATTTTCAGCTGTATTGAGACTATAGAGCATATTAAATCATTTATATTTCTATCCCTTGTTATAAAATGGAAACTCTGTGAGGTCAGCAACCACAACTTTTTTTAATTCATGTACCCTCAGACCTCAATAAATAAATGCATTAAAATAGTCTACATAAATGGTACATATGTATTATGAAGCAAGAGTTTCTTAACATGGTAAATATTCAAGCAGGAGTTAAATGACCATCTGTCACAATGATGGTAAGGGAGGACATTCCTCCATGGGGAGAAAGGTTAAGCTGAATACTTACCTCTATGGCCTTTTTTAGCTCTCTCATCTCAATTCTATGTCATGCCTTACAGCTAAAAAGTGCCAGTCAGAAATACCTATCCATTGTGTGTGGCTCAGGCTAGTTGATTATGATCCCCAGGGCCTAGTTCTTAGAAAACGTGTTTATATTATAGTCCAAAAAAGAGCTACTCTGTATCCCTTCCTCACTAAATTCCATATTATATTTTCAAGTTTACAAAAGGGGCATTTGAGCAGAGTTCTACAATTTTGCCTTGTGTATAAACTTTGAACCAATAGATATTTATTCCCCAGACTTGTTGAAAAAGGTATATTCTGAAATTATTGCTAAGAATTCATCATTTTCATCCTTGACAAAAATGCCACAGTAGGCTTTTCTTATAGGACTAAACAAAAAGAGAAAACTCTTTAATATACATTCGTGATACATCCTCCTTTGGTCTCCTAAATGTGTTATGGATTTCTGATTGTTGAAGAGATAATCTGTTGATGTCTCAGTGTCTATTATAAATAGGTATAAAACAGAATATTATTTTGTATTGGTTTTTAAAAATATTTTTAGTTATAGTTGGATACAATAACTTTATTTTATTTATGTATCTTTATGTGGTGCTGAAGATCAAACCCAGCATCTTGCACATACTAGGTGAGCACTCTACCGCTGAACCACAACCCTTCCCTGTTTTTTGATTACCATACTAAAATTCATTCATAAATGTGAGAGGAATTTAATATTTTAATAAGTCTTTGCAAAACAATTTACTAATTTAATGAAGGAATTATAATAAATTTATTATAATAAAATTGCATTAAAAAAGAGAAGAAACAAAGGATATCAAATCAATTTAAAATAAGTACCCAGATACTAAAAAAGAGATTAAATATCTAAATAGTCCATTTTAATTCCCTTTATTCCATATACAGATTACTGAAGAGACTGTGCCAACCTAAATATTCTCTTCAAATGTTGGCATTATTTTATCATTTTAATCTTTAAAGATGTTAAAACATGATTCTTTGTTGAAATTCACTTCCATTTTTAGTTTATTTTGCCTAATTTTATTTATCACATAACTTAAATACAAAAATGAACAGTGCTGAAGGAGTTGAAATTTGTCAACAAGAAAGTGGACTGAAGAATGTTTATAGCAGCTTTGTTCACAATTCCCAAATTGGGAGAAACCAAGGTATCCTTCAGTAAGTGAATGGATAAATATACTAATAAATACAGACAATTGGGGCTGGGTTGTGGCTCAGTGGTAGAGCGCTTGCCTAGCACATGCAAGGCCCTGGGTTCAATCCTCAGTACCACATGAAAATAAATAAATAAAATAAAGGTATTTTGTGTCCAACTACAAGTAAAAAATAAATATTTAATAAAAAATACAGACAATTGAATATTACTTTACAATAAATTAAAATGGTTATCAAGCCATGAAAAGACATTGAAGAACCTTACATGCAGAGTACTAAGTAACATATGCCAATCAGAAAAAGCTACATACTTTAGAATTCCAACTATGTAATGTTTTGGAAAAGGAGAAACTATGGAAATGGTAAGAAGCATTAGTAGTTGCCAGGGGTTGGGGAAGGACAGATGAATAGGAACAATACAAAGGTAGTTAGAGTAATAAAATAGATACTCTAATGTTAGGTATATTTTATTGTATATTTGTACACAACCATAGAATATACAATACTAAGAGTTAACTTTTAGTGTAATGTATGGATTTAGGTCATAATGAGGTCCATCTTTTGTAACAAATGCCCCACTCTGGTGTGGAATGTTGATAATAAAGGAAGTTATAAATGTGTGGAGGCAGGGTCATTTGAAAAAATCTATGTATGTTCCTCTCAATTTTGCTGTGATCTAAAACTTCTCTAAGAAGTAAATTCTTTTAAAAAATGTATAACACTACTAATATCATCATAGAAAACTGCAAAGTATAAAGGGAATAAATAGCAACCAAAAACGATATATTAATGCCAATAAATATGAACATATTCAAACAATTAGTAGAACTAAATGAAGTAGATATTTTACCTGTCAAATTGGAACTGATCAATAGAGCAGAAGAGTCAGTGAAGTGGACATGCCCAGTGGTGGGACTACAAATCTAATGTGTTTTGAAAGTAACCTGGCACTATGTATAAACAGCATATTTGATCCTTTGACCCAGCAATTTATCTTCTCAGACTCTTCTCCAGAACATGATTAACTAGTATAGACAAAGTTGTTCTTTACAATGTTATTTTTAATAGAACAAAAAAGGAAAGAACGAAGGACCTGGAAAATAAGGGATCAGTTAGACAAATCTTGATATATCATTGTAATGGAATATGCAATTATTAAAATGATGTTTTTGAGAATACTCAGGTGAAAAAAATGATCATATATTCATCTGACTTATATATAAAGTGTAGCAAATGTATTTATTTTAAATACATAGGTAGAAAATGGATATTAAAAGAAAATTTCCAAACTATTACAACTTAATCTCTTATATAGTAAAATTTGGTGTAATATTTTAAAGTTATCTTACAAATTGCTATGATTTCAATGTGTGTCCAAAAATTTATTTGTTAAAAGTTACTTGTCAATATGATAGTATTGAAATGTGAGGCCCTTATGAATGGGATTAATATCTTCATAAAAGGGTTAGAGAGAGCTATCATCCCATCCTTTCTACTATATGAGGACAGCATCCCTTCCCTCTGGAAGACACCATTCAAGGCATGATCTTAGAAGCAGAGATTATACCCTTACCAAATGCCAAGACTGCTAGTGTCTTCATATTCAAGTTTAGCCTCCAAAACCTGTGGGCAATAATTTTCTGTTGCTTATAAAATACCTTTCTCTGTTGTTTGTTTGTTTTAGAAGCACAAATGGACTGAAACACAAATATTCTCTTGTAATCAGGGAAAAAGTAAAACCTTACAGCATAATTTTGTGAAATCTAAATGGAATTAAATGTTCCAATTTAAGAAAGAAAATGTCTTTCACAAGATCTTAGTATCATTAAGCTGGGTGCATTTTCTTAGAAGAAAAAATATACCCAGAAATATAATTAATAAAAGATATATAGAGGGGCACCTCATTCTGTCTGTTGGGTCATGGGCAATGTCCCCAAATACTAATGTGAGGAGTCTCTTGCAAAATTAAGATGAAATATTAGGAAGTACATTTCCAAGGAACCTTTTCTAGAAAGTGAAATTAATGCCAATTTTTACAAATAGTACTACTTGAAAGGAAAGTTGTGTTTCTTCCTAAGATAGGTGTACTTGGTCTTGAATGATGTTGGTGGCCTGGTGATAATGGCTTTTTATCCTCCTGCTTTGCTTTTGGTAGATTTTACCTTTAATTTCATGTGAAGTTGCTAAGGACAGGGAATATATAGATAGTATATTGTTCCTTGTTAATTAGTCTGTTTGCTCTCTAAGAAAGACATTATCCCTGAAACCACAATAGCAATGCGACTGGTTCTACATCTTAGAAATCTTTGATTTTGTACACTAACTCAGCTACATGAAGTTATGTCCAGATTCCCTTGATTAAGTTATATAAATTGATAGGTATTATAATGTAACAATAATTACTGCCAAGTCTTACCAAACTCAGTATCTGTCTTTTGGTGCTGGTATTACAAAAATACTGTAACTGATTGGCTTACAAACAATAGAAGTTAATTCCTCACCATTCTGTTTAGTTACACATGACAGTAGAATCCATTTTGATATTATTATACAAGCATAGAATATATCTTATTCTAGTTAAAAACCCCCATTCTTATGGATATACGTGATTGTTGGATTCACTGTAATGTTTGCATTTATATGCATAGGAAAATTATTTCAGATTCATTCTGCTGTCTTTCCTTGTCATATCTCCTCTTACTTTCCTCCATTTACCATTTAGACATCTCAGTTTTAAATAGTAATCTCTACAGATAGCCTCATATCAATATCCTTTATCAGAACAAAAAACAAAGCAAAACAGGAAGACTTTAGGTGAGGATGAGCCAGAACGTTTTTCCAGATCATGTTGACATAGACATTTGGGAGTTCTATGCCTTTACTGGAATTATGTTTTCTCCTTAAACACAGAATATTGACCTTTGCCAGTGATACTTTAACCTAGCACAACAAGGTTTATTGATTGAAAATTGTGCTTGGTCATAGCTAATGTGTACAAATTTGCATATCTTTTGCAATAAAATATTACATGATTTCAGATCTAGTTTCTGTACCACAAAAAGCAAATGGTTACAATTTTATTGATTTATAAATGACACTATATAGTCATTCCAAAAATGACTGTTTCCAGGGGAATATATAGGTAGCACTTTAAATAGATATTTATTCTGTCAAAGGAGTTTATTGTTAAGAAATGGCCAGTCTTAATGGGGAGGGGGGATAGTAGAGGATAGGAAAGGTAGCAGAATACAACAGTTACTAATAGGGCATTATGTAAAAATGTGGATGTGTAACTGATGTGATTCTGCAATCTGTATTTGGGGTAAAAATGGGAGTTCATAACCAACTTGAATCTAATGTATGAAATATGATATGTCAAGAGCTTTATAATGTTTTGAACAACCAATAAAAAAATAAATTAAAAAAAAAAAGACATAACAATGGTAAGATTATAAAATACTAAAAAAAAAAAAAAAAGAAAAATTACTCAAATCCCACATTCTGCCCATGTCTTTGCAGCATGACTTATGGCTCTTTTCTGAAATAATATTTGCTTAAGATTTTTAAAAAATAATCTCATGAAAATAATTGTTTTCCAGGAAAAAAGAGTGTAGGACCCAGAAAATTTTATTTACACTTGCAATACAATGTTATTTTTCCTGCAGCAATTTCAACCAGGAAGACTTTTTAATAAGGAACTATAAGTATGTTTTGTTGTTGCACAATAAAAATGATAACTGTGTTGGTCAAAATTGAGAGAAACAGCCTAAAGGCTTCCTTGTTTGACCTTAGGTCTGCAAACTTGGAAACCTTACAATCCCATCTTTCTCCTGAGTCATTGAATGCAGTTTTGTTTGTGGCCCAGGTCACATTTGCTTGTGTATGTGGTAACTGACCCCTTTTGGGCCTCAGGCACATACAAGATAGTTGGAATATGCCACAATAATAAGAGGAAAAAAATACACAAACTACTGAAGTACTTATGATCCTCAATGACATTATGACCTTTTTGAAAAGTGACATTTATGCTAAGAACCTTTAAACTATGAAAGTTGGTGTATGGGAGGGATAGCATTCACTACAGAGAAATAACATACAAAGACCCTTAGGCTTGAAAGAGTCGATAAGCTTATGTGACTGAATGAGGCCATTATCTGTGATATTTTAGAGAGTGGCTGACCCAAGTGCCATGAAATTAGGTAGAGGAGTTTAACAGGGGACTTGTGAATCTAGAAAGCATCATAATGCCATCCTAATATCAACATGAAGCTATTGAAAAATTTAAGGAGATGTAATGATGGAATGTAACTTTTAAGAGGATCGCTCTAATGCTGTTTAAAGGGGTAAATATAAGACTCAGGAGATACAGAGTTATAAGTCTGGTACAGATTGGATTGAAATAATTGATTATCAATGCAAGCAAAGTTTCCAATTTAGTTTAGGACTTTCAAGAGATAACTGGCCACAAATACAGGGACAGATACCCTATTCAGTGCCAATGTCTGGCTGGGCACAAATGCCACAGTCTGGCTGGGCACACAATCACGAGCCACCACACAGCTTGTAGATTCAAACAGCAACTCTTTATTCCCGAACTCACACCAGCCGTCTACAATCACGTTCTGGGGAAATCCACGTTCTCTGCCCAAATCCACGTTCTCTTCCCAAATCCACCTCCACTGGGCTTCTATCTCCAAAATATACTGTCTGAATCCCGTGAGAACTCAAGGGGAACTCAGGCAGCAGGATACGCCCTATTCCCAGCAGGAATAATCTTAAACCTTAAACCTGGAACCTAAACTGGGAACGCCCTAAACACGATTATCTTAAAACCGGGAACACCCTAATCTGCCTTGGTCCTTGAGCAAGGTCACGTACATTCAATGTCACTGCCACATGGGGTACGCTGGCAAGGAAATTGTCATACCTACTTGGCTAATGGCTCCCAGCAATTCAGCACAATAGTTTCCCTTATCCCTCAGTTGACATGTCTACATATGATACCAAAAGCCCAAGATGATTTATCCAGTTTTAGAAAGTACATTCCTAGAAATGGCTCTACCCTGTTGAACTTGAACTTATATCACCATTTCAAAAAGAACTGTGAACTAATAATCTATGTGCTTCCATATAAGGGAATATTTGGATAAATATTTTTTTCTGCTTCTTAAGCTCAACTTGGAATCACTAAGTCCACATAATCATCACTTACTCACTCAGCTCTACAGAAGGCTGAAAGTCTCATTTACCCTCAGGAGGCTTTTTTACTTTTTCAAGTGGCTTGGCCAAAGATATTGCCACTTATGATAAAAAAAAATGTAGCCTCACATGAAGTATCATTTGCAGGAATCATTTACAGGGTTTGCAGATGATTTGGATAGTAGGGATATGTTATTAGAGAAACATTATCTGATGGTGAATGGTGGTGTCTTTATTTGAAAATAATAACTCAAAGTATCAGTTTTATCAATTATTGGCTAAGAAATAACTATCCCAAATGTAGCATTCAGCTTATTATTGCACTGGCTTAGTGTTCTAAATTGTATCCCCACCCTTTTTAAGTGTCTCTTAATTTTCAGAACTATATAATTCACTGCTTTGCTTTTTATTGACATTGATGTAAAAAGCTTCTTTATTTCAGGTAGATAATAATATAAGTATCAAAATTTAGCTCAAGTTCAGTTGCTATGATGCACATTGCAACAATGTTTCAATAGTTCAAATATAAATACTTTAATATACATAGTAGAGTAGCACTGAACAGCTAAAAGAATATATTAAATCTGTGATTTTTTAATTAGTCACAATTTCAACAATGTAGGGGACATTTGGAAATTTCTAGAAGCTCTCATTTTTATTACAGTAACTACAAGAAGATAGCTATACTAGCAATTGATGGCTAGAAGACAAAGATGTTGTTAAATATTATATAATGCAAAGCACAGACCACTTTCCCAACAAAGAATTATCATTTCCAAAATGTTAATAGTGTCATCTTTTAGAAGCCCTGCATTGGTTCCCGTATAATAATGATGATATATACCAAATACATAATGTTGAGTAAATAATGGAAAGTTGTAGAATGAAAAAGAATGTATGTTGGTATATTAGTTATTTTAATGTTAGCTATTGTAGCAAACCAAACTCAAAATTTCAGTGGCTTACCACAGTAGATATCTATTAATGGCTCATGTCATAGGCCATGGCAATCTATACTAGCATATGGCTTTCCTGTATGTGGTGATGCAATGACCCAAAGCTGTGGCATCTTGTTGCATCTCTACGTCTTCAATCTCAGAATCCTCTGTATTCTGCCATTGAGTGGGAAAGAGAGAGTAAAACAGTCACATTAGAAGCTGGGTATTATGGCACGCACCTGTAGTCCCATTTGTACAGAAGACTGAAACCATGGGATCACTTGAGTTCAAGAGTTTGAGAAAAACCTGAGCAAAATAGTGAGTCTCCAACCAGGAAAAGAGGAGAAAATGGTAAGACACATTACCTGTTTAAAATCTCAAACCCAGAATTGATATAAATTAATTTCTCTTATATTCACCTGGGAGAACCTAAGCAAATGACTTTATCTGGATGTGAGAAGAGTTGTGAAAGGTACTTAGGTGGACAGCCTATTCCTTCAGAATACTATCTTACTGTGGGGCAGAGCAACATGGACTCTTACTGGACAATTTGTTAGCATTGCAGAGTATACATAGAAATTGTGTAAATATCTGAAGATCATACACATATCAAAAATAACATGTATTATTTATGGATATAGAAATGTGTGAAATTAAGGCATTTGAACTGAATTTATGAACATAAAATTCATGTATGATGTCCACCTAATTAAGAGTGGAACAGTAGAATAAGCCTGGAAATAAGGAATTCAAAATGATTCACATGTACTTGCATCATTTTCTTTTATGATTATATTATGAACACTAAAATAAAACAACTAATTGGTAATTATGACTCATTGAAGGTGTATCTATATGTACTTATATGTCTCTAGACTTATATATTTTTCTTTACCTTTCTCAAAAGTCATAATTAAAAATAAGTTCAGTAAATTGAATATACTTCATGTCAACTAATTTATTTTAAATTGATACAAAAATGAGATATAACTTTTACATTATTTAAAATTTTTACATAAAATCTCTAGTCATATAGAACAATAAGAGCTTTTGTAAAAGCTCTTGTTGATATGAAATAATATTCTGGAGCAACATTATGCAGTTGCTTATTATTTGGCCCAGTTCAAGGTTATATATAAAACACAATAGTGACATGCTTCCAATCTTCTTGAAAAAATATCTCTACAGCATAATGAGATGATGTTGAATATAATTGTTTTCCTTGAAATAAACCTGATATTTTAAATCATCTTCTGAATATTAATAATGTCTTTCTTCCTTGCAAACACAGTATATTGAATCCAAATACAATTCAAAATTCAAGCTCACTCTGTGTGTTGTATACACACTTGTGTGGCGGGAGTGTGTCTGTGTGTTGTTTTATCTAATAGAATATAAGGAAAATTGAATAAGCAGGCCATAGGAATGCTAGAGCCATGGGCATTACCACTAGTTGTATTCTATTGATAATGCACTTGTCCTCATTCTATGAGTCACAAGTAAAACACTTCAGGAAGAAAATTTGTTTGCCCAATCTTGGTTGAATCACCCTTGGCCTGGATACAATATCATACAGTATAAACATCATACTAGAGAACCTGCAAGTGGTTTTATTGGAAGGGAGGTTAGTAGATTTTAGTGAAGGGAGAAAAGGTATAGGCTGGGTAAACCTTCCCAAATCTCTCTACTTTTTGGTGTGTACCATACTCTACACTCTTTGGACAAAAAGAATTCTGAGTTATTTTTTTTATTTGAGCTTCTGATTTTTAAAATCATTATAAACAAAAATGTGTTTAGTAGATTTACAAGAATGCTTCTTCCAATTGTGATGACAACTTTGAGTGGGGAATGTATTAATATGTAGTCTAAAACATGAACTGAGTCATGTTTTTCCATACAATACATTATAACACATACAAAGTAAGTAATAACTTAAACTCTTTGAAAATGATGACTTTTAATAGGGAGATGACAAGAAAAATGACTGATTAATTATATTACAGACATCTAAGTCTTTGTATATGGTTTATTTTTAAATTTTTGTTCTTAATTATACATGACAGTAGAGTATAATTTGACTTATTTATACAAACATGAAGTACATCTTCTTCTAATTAGGATCCCAGTCTTGTGTTTGTACATGATGTAGAGATTCACTATGGTGTATTCATATATATACATAGGAAAATTATGTCAGAATCATTCCACTGTCTTTCCTATTCCTGTTCCCTCTCCCTTCCCTTCATTCCCGTTTGTCTAAGCCAATGAACTTCTATTCTTCCCTTCCTTGTTGTGGATTAGTATCCACATATCAGACAGAACATTCAACCTTTGATTTTTTTAGGATTGGCTTATTTTGCTTAGCTTGATAGTCTCCAGTTCCATCCATTTACTGGCAAATGCCACAATTTCATTCTCCTTTAAGGCTAAGTAATATTACATTATGTATATATATACCACATTCTTTATCCAATCATCTGTTGAAAGGCACCTATGTTGGTTCCATAGCTTAGCTATTGTGAATTAAGCTGCTGAATTAAGCTTCTGTTTACAGAAACATTGATATGGCTGTGTCACTATAGTAGGCTGATTTTAAGTCCTTTGGGTATATACTGAAGGGTGTGATAACTGGGTCAAATGCTGTTTCCATTCCAAGTTTTCTGAGGAATCTTTACACTGCTTTCCAGGGTGGTAGTGCTAATTTGCAGTCCCACCAGCAATATATGAGTATACCTTTTCCCCCACATCCTTGCCAATATTTATTGTTATTTGTATTCTTTTAAATGCTATTCTGACTGGAGTGACATAGAATCTCTGTGTAGTTTTGATTTGCATTTCACAAATTGCTAGAGATGTTGAATGTTCTTTCATATATTTTGTTAACCATTTGTATTTATTTTGTCAGTCATCTGTTCAGTTCCTTTGCCCATTTATTAATTAGATTTTTTTTACATTAAGTTTTTTGAGTTCTTTGAATATCCTGGAGATTAATGCTAGGAAGTACAGGTGACAAAGATTTTCTCCCATTCTGTAGGCTTACTTTTTAAGCTTTTGATTGTTTCCTTTGCTGTGAAGATTTGTAGTTTGATGCCATCCTATTTATTGTTTCTTGATTTACTTTTTGTGCTTTAGGAATCTTGTTGAAGGAAGTTGGTTCCTAAGCTGACATGATGGAGTGTTGAGCCTATCTTTTCTTCTAGTAGATGTAGGGTCTATGGTCTAATGCCTAGGTCCTTGATCTACTTTGAGTTGAGTTTTGTGCAGGGTAAGAGGTAAGGAGTAATTTCATTATGCTAGGTGTGGTTTCTTTTTGAAAAAAATTACTTCATAAGTTGAGAAATAGGTAATTGACACAATACTAGTATAAATTGTAGACATTATAAAATCAAACTACATCAGTTCCTAGTAACAAAGCAACATATGAAGAGATTAGCCAACTCTTCTATTTTAGGTCCTTATGCAAACCAAACTCCTCTTGCTATTTATCACTTATTAGGAATAAAAATAGCCACAGATGTTGCTTTGAGGAGCAGGATGCTAGGAAGTACTGTTTTAAAGAACTTATTATACACGTCAGTGGAATAGGAAATCATTTCTGTAGAGTCATTAATACCCCTCACTGAATTTAAACCATGATTCTTGAAAGAAAAAGCTGCTACAATCTCATAATTTTATTGTAATTCTTGTTCTTATCAACTACCAATACTTTCAACGATAATCTATTGGGAATATTTATATGCTGTGCTCTTAGGTATTATGGCAACAAAAAACCCAGATGATTAAGAAAAGTTTTAAGTTGAGATAGAAAAGCAAAGTTATAGATACATAAAAGGGCATACAATTGGAAAGGTATAGTGAAAAAATACCTAAAAACATTTATAGTAAATAAAAATATTGCGGAATAATATGAAAGTTTATGGACTAGAGTTGTAACTCAGTGGTAGAGTGCTTGCCTCCCACTGTGAGGTCCTGGATTCAATCCTCAGCATTACATAAAAAAACCAACAACAACACACAATGGAATATTACTCAGCAATAAAAAAGAATAAAATCATGATATTTACAGGTAAATGGATGGAGTTAGAGAAGATAATGCCTAATGAAGTTAGCCAATCCCAAACACCAGATGCCGAATGTTTTCTCTGATATAAGGAGGCTGATTCATAGTGGGGTAGAGAGGGAGAGCATGGGAGGAAGAGACGAACTCTAGATAAGGCAGAGGGGTGGGAGGGAAAGGAAGGGGGCATGGGGTTAGAAATGATGGTGGAATGTGATGGACATTATTACCCAAAGTATTTGTGTGAAGACATGAATTTGTATGA
Organism: Marmota monax; assembly: GCF_021218885.2. Lineage (NCBI taxonomy): Eukaryota > Metazoa > Chordata > Mammalia > Rodentia > Sciuridae > Marmota > Marmota monax. The sequence continues at coordinate 259,280 of NW_026694772.1, forward strand.
ATATACTTTATATACAACCAGAGATATGAAAAATTGTGCTCTATATGTGCAATAAGAATTGTAATGCATTCCGCTGTCATATATAAATAAAAAATAATTAAAAATATATAACAGATACAAGGATTTTTAAAATCAAACATTGTTTACATTGTAAAAAAAATAAAATAAAATAGGGGCTGGGGTTGTGGCTCAGTGGTAGAGCACTCGCCTAGCACATGTAAGGCCCTGGGTTCGATCCTCAGCACCATATATAAATAAATAACATACACATATAAAAAAAAAAAAACAAATAAATTAAAGTTTAAATTATTTTTTTAAAAAAGAATATGAATGTTTGTGTATTAATAGTAAAATATTTAGAATAAAATATTTAGCGTTGTAAAAAGTAGAAGTGGCTCTGCAAATATTACTTTGTGTTCAGATACCTAAAAAATCATAAGTAATTTTGTTCTGTGTTGAATTGGGAAGAATTAAGAAAGTAAAATTGTAAAAATTCATGATTTTCTCTGTATTATTGTTTGCTTTTGATCAAAATCTTATTAAAAATGATTGGTTAGGGCAAGGTTTGTGGCTCAGTGGTAGAGCACTTGCCTAGCATGTGTCAGACAATTGGTTTAATCCCCAGCACCACATTAAAAAATTAAAAAAAATAATAAAATAAAGGTCTAAAAAATGATTGGTTATTGTAATGTTTCTTTATATTTAAAGAAATATGATTGACTCAAGGTTTTGGCTGGCTAATAACCAGCCTTGACCTTGACTAAAACACACAAATTGTTAGGCAGTGTTTTATGTATACATTGAATTCCTTATCCTATTCAAAGTAAAAATGTGTATGATTAATGAATAGTTGATTATAAATATTTATAAATTATATATATGTCTCATAAACTAGTAAATAATTTCAGGTTTATAGGAATCTTTTGTTTGCACAGTTTTGATATTTTAATAAAGTTAAAAAGAGGAAAATTAATCTAAATATTAAAATTTCACATATTTCCATAAATTTAAATACTTTTACTGCTGATATTTCTAGTTAAGTTGCTAACATAAATGCTAAATATGTAATTTAAAAATACCTAGTACACTCATTTTACTCATCAAATGTTATAGTTGATGTTGTATTTCTTGTTTACTACAAGGACCTACAGTTACTTATAACTTGAGCAGTCATCAGCTACCCTGCCCACAAGATGTTATAATCAAATGCAGATTTGGGTTGTAACATCTTTTTTTAGTTGTGTGCATTTAAAAACCACTGTAATCTAATCAACCATTAAAAGATATTAAAACAAGATAGAGATTTGCAGTTACAACAAGTTGATATAGACTGGTTTTCTCTTTGCTCATCTCAGCTAAGAACTAAAATAACCATAGAAATAAAATAAAAGGCAATCAAAAGATAAATTTTTAAGGTCTTTAGAAGACAACAAACTGGTTTGAGACCCCAGGAATAGAAGAAAACAAACAGTAGTGGGTCATTTTCCATGCCTACATCCAACAGAAAAAGGTGACCCAGAACTGGCATTTTCCTATCTCCAAACCTAGTAACAGAAGGCAGCTTACCCAGGTTCATTTCTCCAAGAATTGAATAGAATTCCTTCTGACACTCCAGAAGAACCTAGTAAAATTAGCAAGGTATATTTCATGGGACTTCTGCTAATAATAAGTAGACAGGTGAAGAGTTCCTTTTTTCCCTGAGGCCTAAGACATCTGTGCTCTACTAAAAGATAAGAAGTCAGCAGGCAGCTGTGGTTAAAGGACCTCAGCTATAGCAAGCTGCTGAGTCTAGGAAATTTCTATGTGTCTGCAGTCCTAAGACACCCTTATCCACTCCAGAAAGTACTCTCTAGCTAGAGATATAGGCTTAGTGGATTTCTCCATTGTAGACAGTCTAGACCAAGGAACCTCTTTGTTCCTATGATTCAGAAGCTTCTCTGTCCTACAAAGAGATACAGGGGAACCTACAGAGCACTCATAAAAGGATGCCCTGACTTCATAATGGCTGCCAATCTTACTGGAGTGAGATGGTATCTTAGGGTGGTTTTGATTTGCATTTCTCTGACTGCTAGAGATGGTGAGCAACAAGTGCTGGCGAGGATGTGGGGAAAAGGGTACTCTTGTACATTGCTGGTGGGACTGCAAATTGGTGCGGCCAATTTGGAAAGCAGTATGGAGATTCCTGGGAAAGCTGGGAATGGAACCACCATTTGACCCAGCTATTGCCCTTCTCGGACTATTCCCTGAAGACCTTAAAAGAGTGTACTACAGGGATACTGCCACATCGATGTTCATAGCAGCACAATTCACAATAGCTAGACTGTGGAACCAACCCAGATGCCCTTCAATAGATGAATGGATAAAAAAAATGTGGCATTTATACACAATGGAGTATTACTCTGCACTAAAAAAATGACAAAATCATGGAATTTGCAGGGAAATGGATGGCATTAGAGCAGATTATGCTAAGTGAAGCTAACCAATCCCTAAAAAACAAATGCCAAATGTCTTCTTTGATATAATGAGAGCAACTAAGAACAGAGCAGGGAGGAAGAGCAGGAAGAAAAGATTAACATTAAACAGAGACATGAGGTGGGAGGGAAAGGGAGAGAAAAGGGAAATTGCATGGAAATGGAAGGAGACCCTCATTGTTATACAAAATTACATATAAGAGTTTGTGAGGGGAAAGGGAAAAAAAAAAACAAGGAGAGAAATGAATTACAGTAGATGAGGTAGAGAGGGATGATGGGAGGGGAGGGAGGGGGGATAGTAGGGGATAGGAAAGGTAGCAGAATACAACAGTTACTAATATGGCATTATGTAAAAATGTGGATGTGTAACCGATGTGATTCTGCAATCTGTATTTGGGGTAAAAATGGGAGTTCATAACCAACTTGAATCTAATGTATGAAATATGATATGTCAAGAGCTTTGTAATGTTTTGAACAACCAATTTAAAAAAAAAGGATGCCCTGACAAACTCATACAGGAAACACACTGTCTCCCCAGTAGACAGGGATCTTGCCACAAGTGTACTGGTTAGGGAAGCTTCTTTATTATAGCATGGCTGATACCCGCTTATCACACAAGGAGAAACCAGGACAGACAGGCAGAATTGAGAAGATAAAGTCAAAATTTCTGTCCCAGAAAATTTTTGGTCTTATAGATCTTGATCTGACCTCTTCTATGCAGAGATGCTTGGTAACCACAGGACACTATTAGGTCTATTTGTCACAAGTAGTGTCTATCCAGGGAAGTCAGTTTAACCTTAGGAACCAGAGAATTTTTGCTCTCCCTCCTGGAGACATACAATCAGTTTAAGAGTACAAGTTCTGACACAACAATAATCCCATCCCAAGCACTTTTGCATCCATAGGTATGGGATACTTCTTTTCATCTAGAGGTACTCCATCCTGGGGAACTCCTTCTACACCCTCAGGCAATGTCATCAGAAATTGTTGAGAATGCCATTTTTTACCAGCTGAAACAGCATAGGCCACAATACCACCACAAATGTTCTAAAATAAACATTTTACAGAACAGGTACATGTCATTACTTTCTAAATGATGAGGCATAAAAAAACAATTTACATAGCATTTATATTTTATTAGGTATTATAAGTAATTTAGAGATGATTTAAATTGTACAGGAGAATTACATAGGATATATGCAGATACTACATCATTTTATATAAGGAACTTGAACATCTGTATATTTTGGTATCCATGGAATATCTAGGAACCAATACCAGACGATGCCAAAGGAGGAGTATAAGTGAATTTAGTAAAGTCTAATTATACAAGATCAATATGCAAGGATCAATGCATTTTTATAGAGTGACAAGGAACAAGTATAAACCAAGCTTTTAAAATTCAATGTTATTTATAATTTATCAAAATAAAATTAAATACTTATGTACAAAACTAACAAAATATGCATATGTCTGTATGATGAAAGTTTCTAAGAGCTATTGAAATAAATTGAGACCTAAATACATGAAGGGACATTGTGTTTATGAATTGGAAAAAATCACCATTTTAAAGATGTAAATTCTCCCTTAACTGATTAATATTTTAGCATAAATTTTATCAAAATCCTGGCAATGTTTTAAAATATACAATCTTGTTTGAAAGTTTATGAATGGCCAAAGACCTACAATAGTCAAAATTTTGAAAAAAAATCAGTAAGTCAGAACCATCACTCTCACTGATGTTAGGGTTCATTATGTAGTCACAGTAATCAAGACAGTGTGATACTGATGGTGTACAAACACATATGTCATGGAATGAAATAGAGAACCCAAATTAGATCCATAAATGTGTCACATTTATTTATTACAACTTTATTAAAGTATAATTTATAAAAACCTGCATGTTTAATATATATAAATTGATGGGTGTGGGCACACGAAACCATTATCACAATCAAAGTAATAAATATAACAGTTGCCTCCACAAGTTTCTCTGTGTTACTGTTGTTTTCAATAAAGACAAAATATAGTGTACAAAGGATAGCCTTTCTTAGTCTTTTTAATTATATATAACACCAGGATACACCCTGAAGTAATCACAAAAGCATGGAATAATTAATTCCAATTCAGTCCCTGGCCCTTCCTTCCTTCTCCACTCCCTTCCCTCTATTTCACATATCCCCTTTCAATCTATTTGCAGTTTTTTTAATTAGTGTCTTGTGAATGCATCTGACAAATAAATGGGATTGTAGTAATTAGACATTCATAGGAAATAAATGAACACTTATTAAACATCATAGATTCAAAAATGTAAACATAAAAATGTAAAAATACAACAAATAGAACACGTTTTTTGATCTAAAACTAGGCAGTATTCTTAGACTTACAGCCAAAACATCTGTAAAATAAAACATCGATTAACTGGACCTCATAAAAATTTCACGTTGTTGCTCCACAAAAGATGACAGGGAAGGAGCAGGGCATTAGCAAGGATGGTGGAATGTGATGGACATCATTATCCAAAGTACATGTATGAAGACACGAATTGGTATCAAAATACTTTATATACAACCAGAGATATGAAAAGTTGTGCTGTATATGTGTAATAAGAATTGTAATGTATTCCGCTCTCATTCATTTTTTAAAAAATCAATAAAAAATAAAATTAAAAAAGATGAAGTATAGTATATAGACAAGAATAAAAAATGTGTAAACCACATATATGACCTAGGACCAGTATCTAGAATATATAAAGAACTTTCAAAACTTGATATTAAGAGAACATTCTATCCACAGAATACAAAAAGGACTCACACAGGTATTTCACTAATAAAGATATACAAATGACATATAAGTGCTTTGAAAGATATTAAACATTAATAATTATCAGTGAAATTTAAATTAAAGCCAAAATAAAATATTATACACCAGTCAAAATGGCCAAAATAATTATAAAAATATCTGCCAAGTGCTGGTGAGATAGCAAAGAGACTGGATCTCACATGTTTCTTGTGTGAACATAAAATGGTATGTCCACTCTGAAAAACAGTTTGGCTCTTCATTTTAAAACTAAGACTAGACTTATAACATGAATCTTCAGTTGCAACTTTAGTTACCCTAAATGAATGAAAACTTATTTTCATGGCAGCCTTATTCAAAATAGCCAAATGTGGGAAACTATCCACACGTACTTGAATAGGTAAATAGTTGAAAAAAAAAAAAAAAAAAAAAACAGGTGCATTCATGCCATGAATTACTATCCAGCAACAGAAAGGGATGAAGGATAGATGCCTGCCACACCTCATATAGACTTTGTGAAATTTATGCTAAGTGAAAACAAAACAAAATCTCAAACATATGTATACTACATGTTTTCATTTATATAATATTTGTTTGAAGTAGCATAATTATAGAGATGGCAAATAAATGAGTTTACCAGCTTGTGAAACCCTTCATCTTGAGGGCCCAGAAGTTGAATTCACAGATGCAACAATGAGTGTGTCCTGTGCTGGGGTGAGGCTGAACATGGAAAAATGCCCTGGAAGCCAAATTAACTTAAGTAAGACTGGTTTCTCTCATGACTGTTCAGCTTGAAATGCCCAACACATATAAACACATCATGAAAGAGAATTTGTAGAGAATGCATTTCTCACAGTGGTGTATGCTTGTATGTTCTTATTAGAACAGATAACCTCAAGTTCCTAGGAAACTGCTGAAACTGCTTTGCATCTGGTCTCTCCCAATAATAGGGCAGGGACCTTGCAAATGGAATTTTTTAGGTTGAGGTGAGATTCACATAACCTAAAATTAACCTTTTTTTTAAGATGCTTTTTTTTGTAACTTCAATTATTTATTTTTATGTGATGCTGAGGATTCAACCCAGTGCCTCACACATGCTAGGAGAGTGCTCTACCACTGAGCCACAAGTCCAGGCCCCTAAGATTAACCTTTTTGAAGTGTACATTTTAGTGGCATTTATTACATTCATGATATTGTGCAACCACACCAGTATTTTGATCCAAAATATTTTCATCATCCAAGAGGAAACCCTGTACTCATTAAGCAGTCATTAAACAGTCAGTCCATTTGGAAAAGCCAAAGTTCTAAGGGCTTAAAGTGTGCAGATAACTAGTCAATGGTAAATCTGGAATTTAAATCCAGTCTGATTCTAAAATATGGCATACTATTAAACATTCCTAATTTTTAATATTTCATATGAGCAAAGATTTTAGAAGTGTTTATTCTTTAGTATGCATATAAAAATAACACTAGACTGTACCATAAGGTGATTCAACTGGATAACTTGCACACAATCTTTTTTTTTTTTAATTTTTTATTGTTGGTTGTTCAAAACATTACAAATTTCTTGACATATCATATTCCACACTTTGATGCAAGTGGGTTATGAACTCCCACCTTCACCCCATACACAGATTGCAGAATCACATCAGTTACACATCCATTGATTTACATATTGCCATACTAGTGTCTGTTGTGCTCCGCTGCCTTTCCCATCCTCCACCATACCCCCTCCCCACCTCTCCCCTCCCCTCCCCTCCTCTCTCTCTACCCCCTCCACTGTATAACCCTGAGGGTCTCCTTCCATTTCCATGCAATTTCCCTTCTCTCTCCCTTTCCCTCCCACCTCTCATCCCTGTTAAATGTTAATCTTCTTCTCCTGCTCTTCATCCCTACTCTAATCTTAGTTACTCTCCTTACATCAAAGAAGACATTTGGCATTTATTTTTTAGGGATTGGCTAGCTTCACTTAGCATAATCTGCTCTAATGCCATCCATTTCCCTGCAAATTCTGTGATTTTGTCATTTTTTAATGCAGAGTAATACTCCATTGTGTATAAATGCCACATTTTTTTTTTTTATCCATTCGTCTATTGAAGGGCATCTAGGTTGGTTCCACAGTCTTGCTATTGTGAATTGTGCTGCTATGAACATCGATGTAGCAGTGTCCCTGTAGCATGCTCTTTTTAGGTCTTTAGGGAATAGACCAAGAAGGGGAATAGCTGGATCAAATGGTGGCTCCATTCCCAGCTTTCCAAGAAATCTCCATACTGCTTTCCAAATTGGCTGCACCAATCTGCAGTCCCACCAGCAATGTACAAGTGTACCCTTTTCCCCACATCCTCGCCAGCACTTGTTGTTGTTTGACTTCATAATGGCTGCCAATCTTACTGGAGTGAGATGGTATCTTAGGGTGGTTTTGATTTGCATTTCTCTGACAGCTAGAGATGGTGAGCATTTTTTCATGTACTTGTTGATTGACTGTATGTCCTCCAATCTTAAGTATAATATATATAGCCTGAATTTTATATTCAACACAGAATAGGAAACTGTCCATTGCTCAGAAAACAAAGCAAAACACAACAAAAACAAATAACAAAACCTGTTCCAAGGCTATCATGTAGAAGAGTACAAATCTGTGGTGAGTCAAGGCTATGTAAATTGGGCTCTGTGGTTAATCTAATCCATTTCCCTGTGAGGAGCCAGCATGCTGCCTAAGTCTCTGGCTCAGTGCTGGCTTCCTTGCTAAGAAAGCAATAGTCATAGAATTCTTGTTATGGATATTTTGATTTTTTTTCAAAAGCCCTTAAGTCTTTCTGGAGGAGGGAGGTGTATGCATGTCACAGGATCTTCAATGGCAGATTTCATTAATGGTATTTTATGCACACAGTTTCAATCTAGTAAGTCCTAAGTTTATTGTTGTTTTATTTTGTTTTTGTTTTTCTATACTATAGATTGAACCCAGGTGTGTTGTACCATGGAGCTACACCCCTAGCACTTTTATTCTTTTTTGGGGGGGGCGGACAGAGTCTCCTTAAGTTACTAAAGCTAGCCTTGAATTTGTGATCTTCCTGCTTCAGCCTCCTGATGAGCTAGGAATATAGATATGTACCACTGTACCTATCTATAAGCCATAAGTTTTGATGATTAACACTAAAAATTCCTTGTAAAGGTTGATTTCAATATTTAGATAATTATGAAGAAATAATTTATTTTAAAAATCTCAAATCCTGAAACCTTATTTGAACTAGAATTTGAACATGAAGCTCTCCATTTTTATCTCCCTGAAGGAATAGTTTTCTGTACTTCATCTCATCCTAAAAATTAATAACAAATTAAACTTACTAAAATCCTATTTTTCTCACCTCATATTTTTCTCATCAATTTCCAAAGTATGTCTTATATGCATATACTCTAGATCAGACTCAGACTACCTGAACTTTCAAGTGACCTTGGACCTCATTTCATTTCTCAGTTTTCTACGTTTTCAGCATAGCCCTTTTAAAGCTATCAAGTTAGTGCTGGTACTTAATATTAGTATAATATATAAAGTACAATGAAAAGAATATTTAGTTAAGAAATATTAGCTGGGTGTAATGGTGCATGCCTATAATCCCAGCAACTCAGGAGGCTCAGGAAAGAGAATTATAAGTTTGAGGCCACCCTCTGAAACTTAGGGAAGCCATAAGCAACTTTCTAAGAACCTGTCTCAAAATTTTAAACACTGATGGGGATGTGCCTTAGTATACAGTGCCCCTGGGTTCAATCCTCTATAACAAAAAAATAAAAAGAAAAAAGAAAAAAAAAAAGAAATATGAATAGCAGAATTTGCTAGGATTTACAAACGAACTATCCATGTGACTTTGAAGTAATTAAATAAACCCAGAGCTTCCCTTTTTCTTACAGTTTTATTGTGGTAAAATTGAAGAATAAAATTCACCTATTAGCAGTATGCAGTTTGATCAGTTTTGACATGTATGTAGCAAATACAATCAATATAAAAAAGCATTTCCATTATTTTTTAATTTGAAATTATGCAGACTATGCTTCCTGCATGACTTATTATATTAGAAATCAATCACCTTAAGATATAAAGAACCCCACTACCACATGTCAACTGCTTCAAAATTAAATGGCACACTAACATGTATCTCACAGGTCAAGGAAGAAAGCACAAGAAACGCAAAAAGTGCTTTGAACCAAATAAAAGCTTAAAATATCAGAATCTCTGCAATTAAACAGTAGTCAGATGAACATTTATAACTCAAAGTACTTGTATCAGAAAGAAGCTAGAATAACAAATTATTTTTAAATTAGGTAGTAGGAAGGAAAAAATAAGAGTAGGAGCGGAAATATATGAAATAGAGAAAAAGTAATACAGCTGAAAGTTAATAAAATCAAACAAGCCTAATCAAGAAAAAAGCAAGAACATAAAAATCATTATCAATGGAAAGTGAGCTATCAAAATAATTCTACAGATGCTAAAAATATATTAAGGTAATATTACAATTGTATACACACATATGTGATAGCTTACATAATATGGTCTATATTAGAGAAGGATCTGTGTGCTGCTGAACAGAAAGTGTATTCAGTCATTGATGGATGAGATATTCTATATATGTCTGTACAGCCTAAATTATCAATTGTACCTTTTACTTCTAGAGCTTTTTTATTTAGTTTTTTTTTTGGTAAGATCTATCCAGTGGTGAGATAGATGTGTTAATGTCAACCAACCAGTATTACTGTGTTTTGGTCTGTTTGATCCTTGAAACTGAGAAGATTTTGTTTGATATACAGACATGCTCCATTGTTTGGGACATAAATATTTATGATTGTCATGTATTATTGATGTATAGTTCCCTTAAGGAGTATAAAATGTCCTTCTGTCCCTTCTGATTAACTTTGGCTTGAAGTCCACTTATCTGATAAGAGGATAGAAACCCCTGCTTGTTTACAATATCCATGTGAATGATATGTTTTTCCCCCTCCTTTTACCTTCAGTCTATGGGGGTCTTTACCTATGAGGTGAATCTCTTTAACACAGCATATTGTTGGGACTTCTTTTAATCCAATCTGCCAGTCAGTTTCTTTTGATTGATGGGTTTAGTCTTTTACATTCCGAGCTATTATTGAGATATGATTTTTATTTCCTCTCATTTTGATTTATTTCTGCTTTTTAAATATTTAACATTTTTATTTTAGCCTGCAAAAACAAAAACAAGCAAATGAACAAACAACAAAAACTTGAAATAGTCTCATTAAATGATGTAAATTCATCCTTTTTAGGAAAGCAGAATGTAGACCAGTGCAGGTTATTTCTGGATTTTGCTTTGAATTAGTTTCTCCTTTGATTGACTGTCCTTCTAGTATAGTTCCTCCCTTTGCTTTTTTTCACTTTTATTTTTCATTTGTTCTTCATGGAATATTTTACTGAAAATGTTTTGTATTGCAGCCTTTCTAGATGTGAATTCTTTTGACACTTGTTTATCATGGAAGGTTTTTATTTCATCTTCAATTCTGGAGCTTAATTTTGCTGGATATAGTATTCTTATCTGATATATATTTTCTTTCAGGGCTTGGTGTATATTATTCCAAAACCTCCTAGCTTTGAGGGTCTGGGTTGAGAAATCAGCTGAGATGTGGATTGATTTCCCTTTAAATATTATGTATTGTTTTTCTCAATTCAATCCTTACTCTGTATGTTAGGCAGTTTAATAATAATGTGCCTTGGTGTGGGTCTGTTGTAATTTTGTATATTTGGGGTCCTATAAGCCTTCTGTATATAATTTTTCATTTCATTCTTTAGGTTTGGGAAATTTTCTGATATTATTTCATTGAAAAATTGTGCATTCTTTGATTTGTTTCTCTGAGCCTCCATCTATCTCGATAAATCTTCAATTTGGTCTTTGCTTTTTTTTTTTTTTTTTTTTCAATTTGGTCTTTTCAAGTTCTCCTGTATCTCTTGGAAGTTCTGTTCATGTGGTCTCTTAACATCTTTTCTTCATGGTCAACTTTGTTTTCAATATTATATATTTTGTCTTCATTGACTAAAATTCTGTCTTCCAAGTGACTGTTGGCATTGCTTTCCATTGAATTCTTAATTTGGTTTATTAATTCCTTCATTTCCAGGATTTCTGCTTCATTTTTTTTCAGGATCTCTAGATCTTTATTGAAGTGATCTTTCACTTCTTGTATTTTCTTTCTGATTTCACTCCTTATGTTGTCCTTTATTTTGCATATCAATCTGACTATGTACATTCTAAATTCCTTCTCTGGCATTTCTTCCACTGTGGTGTTATTAGATTCTGTTATTGAAGTATCTTGGTTTGTTTAGTGCAGTTTGTTCCTTTGCTTTATCGTGTTGTTTGTGTGTCTATCCATCTAGCAATATGGATCTGAGGTAGTAGAGTTTCTACCCTGTGGACTTGTAGTTTTCTTGAAGGTTTACAGTACCTCACCATTTAGGTGAAGAAAAATAATAACAGTCAATGCAAACAATATACAACATTAAACCAAATAGTTCCTACTATAACATCTACAGTGTTAATTATCATAGTAAATGGAAAGGATGTGATCAGTTATTGCTTACAATAAAAATACCAAGTTTGTAAAAGGGTTTACAGTTTCAAATGGTGGACAGGGAGAAAACAGAAGTGATACAGGATGTGATGATTATGAGGGAGGAAGAGAGAAGGTAGAAATAAAACAAAGGAAGAGTGAAAGAGAACAATAGAGATTGATGGTTAATGGAAGAAAAGAAAGAGAATCAAGGGAAACAAGTAAGAGAAATATATATATATGTGTGTGTGTGTGTGTGTGTGTGTGTGTGTGTGTAAAAACTTAAAAATAAAAATAAAAGAATACAAAACAAAACGAAAATATACTAATCAAACATCCTACTCCTCAAAACTCTGATCTATGAAAAACAACTGGCTTCAAAAATGCTAGAAATGAGAAAAAAAACAAATATGATATATATGAATGTCCATGTATCATTAAGGTCACAATTGAACATAGAAAAGAAAAAAAGAAGGAGAAAAAGAGGAAAAAATCTTGATGAAAAGTTATTTTTTTTCTGTTGAAGTTCAAAGATTCTCAGCTTCTCTTCTCAGCAGTTTTAGGTAGGGTTGTCTGGAATGTGATGCTCCACCCTCTGGATTGCTGGAATGAGAGAGGTAATCTCATAGATGGAATTCATGTAGACAGGGTTTAGGCTTAGGTGGGCTCTAGGCTCTTTGCTGAATGCCAGTTGATCTGGAGATTTTAAATCAGCATACCTTCTGGGCCCAGTATTTTCCAGTACATACTGGAAGACTGTATCCAAGGGCTCTCCCCTGTGTTCCACTCTGTGGTAGAGGAGCCAAGTTTTAGTCCCCTACATCACCTGTGGCCCTCACATTTCTTACTCTTGGGTTCAGTGTCCAAACTCAATCTCTCCCACCCTCTTCCCTTCTGATTTCCCAGCCAGATATGTCTCTCCCAGCTGGTCCTTCAGGCAGTCAAGTTGAGAGGGAAGGATAGAGCCATGTGGGTTTCCACAACCAGTTGTCCCCTGGATAAACCTCTCTCCATGTTTGGTTTTCTTCTGGTCACTTAAGCACACTCTATGTTTTGCAATGTGTGTTTACTGGGCCTGTATTTCAGGCCAAACTTGAATTTGCCAGGAATTGGCTCCTTCAGCTGCTGGCCCTCATGCTGAGGCTATAAAATGGTTCCTTCTTTTGTAATCCACCCACTGCCTGGAGATAGGGTGGCTTCTTTCCTGCACAAGGATATTATGCAGCATGTTTTTAAGTTTAGTTAGGCAATGTCCTTGATCTCTAAATGCTCTGTACCCAGATATGCCTCAGGTCTCCTAAAAAATGTGGGTTCCTTTAATTCCCTTATCCCTCCACTTTACTTGTGGAGGGACCATTCTGGCTGGTGCTTCTTGCTTGTGCATGGCAACGACTGTGCTGGTGCTCCTGGGGATTTCCTCCTTATTTTATTATATCCAACCTACTGGGTCCCTGATGTGCTTTGAATATCCAGTTTTAAATTCCAGTAAAGCCCCCACCCCACCTTTTTTTTGGTTTCACCCACCTTGTTGAGAAGCTGCCTGTCTACTTTCTTGGTTTCACTCTAAGAAGTAGCCAAGAAAGTAACCTTTTCTATTCTGCCATCTTGAAAACCCCCTTCCTTTTTATTTGATTAATGAGAAAACATTTGATGATTTCTAACATATTCTTTATTATCTTTGAAAAAACTTTAGTTATCTGATTGCTTATCTAACTTGTTTTGTTTAATGTGAATCCATATACAATCACTGAATTACCATGAGATTCATCTTCTGGCACTGGTGTTAAGACTGAGAATTTTTGCTATTGATGGACAGAGCTGTGGATTGTGAGGCAATATTTTTTATTTTATTGCTTTTGTTGAAGTTAGTAGTGTAATCTTGAAAGAAAAATAAAATGTGGAGCCAAACAAATTGCCTCTCATATTTACAGTGGGCAGGCATGCATATTACTTCACATTATGCATAACTGAAGATGTAAAATACTGCTGTAGGGCTTGATGATTCAACAGTTAAGGTGAGTCATTGATCAAAGAGCTAATGTTAACAGAGCATGTCACAATATAGCATGTGGTAATTGCATATGGTTTCATATGGGATCTTACAAATATGAAAATGTGAAACTTTTAGGATACACTGAATATTAGAAATTTTGAATTCTAGGTGGCAAAAGGGGATATAATTTGATATTTGAACTCAAGAACTGGATCAGATTAGTTAGATATCCAGCAATATTTGCAAGGTCTGTATGACCTTTACATAGTGTGATCTACTGAAACCTGTTTTTCCAAATGTTTATATGTACGGACTTTGACATTTAAACTGAAAACAATGGGCTATAAATCCTCTCATTTAGAATGGTATAACCCACTGCTTATTATTTCTGAAACAATGTTTTCCTTTTTTTGCATGGTAAATGCTTATTTTTAAGAAAATCTATTACAGTTTATAAAATGTACTCTTCATAACCAAGATTAGAGGTATGATATTTGATCTTTAGCAAATATAGACAAATTCAAAATGTGTCAGAGCAGTGTCTCTGCTTGATGTTCCATTGTTGTTCAGAGCTCTATTGTATGTTAGGCCTTGTCTGAAGTGGTGATTCTAACCAATAATCTTTATTGTTTTATTACACATTTATCATCTCTAGGTGATGCATAGTATAAAAGGAGATACTGATGTAGTAGTTAGAATGTGCAAACAATAATTCAATGTCTACTAGTATGAGATACCATATTATATGTTGGGAATGCATGGGTAAACATGACCATTTTTTACCTCATGGTACTTAAAATACATTGTTTTTCAATTATTTCTGGCTTTGCCAGTTTTCCATGGGTCCACAATAAGCAAGACAAAGTCACTGAAGCTTATCACTACTCTTATTTTTGCCTGTTTTTTTATATTCCTAAAAACTAATATCCACCTTTTCTAGGAATCTAAACTACTGCACTCACCCTTAATATAATTCTTCTAGAATTCAGACCAACTTTAATTACTACCACATATTCCTAAGTATGTCCTAGGACCTTTGTAAAACTTCAAATTTACAAATACCACTAAACTATGTGATTCCACTCATAAAATGCTAAAAAGTATAACTGAACAATTGCAGAGAACACATCAAGATTATATAAATACTCATATTTATGAAACTATTAAAATAAGAGTCTACCACCAATAAATAATCATGTCTGTGTAATTTTTAACAAGAGACTCACCTGAATTGTGAATAATGCTGTGTAATACATGCCTGGAATGCTTTCGGTAAAATAGAACACTTTGTCTCTTCTTAACAAGTTGTTTCTTCTTATCTCCTTTTTACTTGATGTGATGTTTCTTCTCAAGTAAAATGCTTAAGTGACAATCTTGCCAGTCATACTTCTTGTTACAGAAATGAAAATGAAAATTCTGTGTTACAATTTGTCCTGTTGCTGACCCAGAACCTCTGTCACCTGTCACTTGATGAAAATGTTAACCTAAGATCTTTGTTTCCTCCTAAAATATGCAAACATCAGGTTTCATAATTTTTGTTGCCTCTGATTATCTTCTATCAAGTTAACTATCCTTCAACTTACAATAATCCTCTGACTCATACTTGATGAAGTATTGTACATTATATCCAGTGAAACATTTTCATAGCTTTTCTTTTTGTTATTTATTTAATTTTGCTTGGTTTTTTACTTCCTTTGTAAAGAACATAATAGGATTGAATAGCTTCAAAAATTCAAGTCTTTCCTGATTTCAATATTGCACATTTAATTAACCCAGTCTTCTTTACTGAGCCAAAAACCATCTATTTTGTATGGTTTTTTTTTTTTTTTTTTTTTTTTTTTTTTTTTTTTTACGTTCTCTGCTTTTCTATTGCCAGCATTATTATCTATCTTTAGAGTAGCAGAGGTTGGAGATATGGCACAGATGAATGGGGGTGTATTTTTCTCAAAGTAGTGAGGTTTGCTTTAGATCAGAGAAATCATTACCTATATAAGAATAACGGGAAACCAAGGCTGCTTTAGGAAAAAAAAATGCTAGAGGATCATTTTGAATCCCACACCAACATAAATGATTTATAAATGTACCCCAGTTAAATCTCAATATTCGAGATAGAGTGGAGCTTTCATGTTTCTCAAGAACAGACAGACATACCAGAATTAAATTCAAATACCAAAGATCTTCTTTTCTGAATAAAAAAGCTGACTAAATGATTGTTGCTTATAAAACCCTCATATTTAATACCAAAAAAACCTGCCAATGTTATGTATATTTATTTTATGTTAACTGAAAGCTATGTTGCAAATTAAGCTTATATTAAATTCAAGAGTTTTATCTGAGAATTCTGTTAATATGAAATGTTAGGACTTGAAGTCCTAAGCCTTCTATCATATTCTAAAAGGTATTAGATAAAAATCAAGAGGTTTAACTTCATACATTTTGTTGGACCTGTATTGGTATTTCCAGATAATTTTATGCCATGAATATACATTTTGGTAAGACAAACTTGGAATGAGATATTAGAATTTAATAAAGCTCTATTAATACAGAATCATTTTTTAAAAAAATAACAATAACTGGATCATCTATTGCTAAAGTTTTTTGGGATTTCAACTAAAATGTAAAATGAAGAAATAAGAGACACTAACATAAATTCTGGGTAGTTTCATATAAATAAATCTACATGGGACCTATAGAACAATATATAATGGTTTTGTTTTCAATTGTAGCAACAAATAATAGCTTTCCAACCTCTAGTAAATATCATAATGTATTTTTCCATAATGGTATTTTTTTGAGTTTTGGAGTATTCTTAGAAATCATTCAAAGTTCTCAACAGGAGCCCCAGGGTGAACTGAATTCATGTGCACCTGTATTAGCCAAAAAACAGGCAAAAATCAGAAAAGCAGCAGGCACACTAAGATGGACTTTCCCAGTCTAAGACGGATTCTTTGAAGAAAATGGAAAATCCTTGGTCTTGGTTGAGAGGTTTTTTTTTTTTTTAATATTTATTTTTTAGTTTTCGGCGGACACAACATCTTTGTTTGTATGTGGTGCTGAGGATCTTTGTTTGTATGTGGTGCTGAGGATCGAACCCGGGCCGCACGCATGCCAGGCGAGCACGCTACCGCTTGAGCCACATCCCCACCAGGTTGAGAGGTTTTATAAGCTTCAGAGGTCAGAGATATTCTAAGTGACCAGATAATATTATTTAGGTACACTTTCCTGGTTGTCACACATAAAATGTGTTGTCCTCACCAGGCATCAATTTCCTTCCTACTGTCTCTGTAATTTTTTTCTTATTTCCTGATTGTCTTTCTTGTCCTAGGCCTCTGTAGCCAAAAGTCCCTGTTTCCATAATTTAGGCATGAAAGTTAATTGAATGCATAATGCAAATGCTTTTTAAAGTAATCATAATTACTTTTCTGTATTAGAATACCAAGGCCAGCATCTCTGGGTTTAGAGTACAACAGCTGTCTCATGACCTACAATGATGATACACAAAATATGACTTGCTACTAATTTCCTTCAATGTCAGTTTATTTAAAAAAATATAACTTTACAGATGCATTCTTATCAAGCTATAGTACACAGATAAATTTCCTTTATCTTTACTAAAATTCATATCCTCCAGCTTCAAAATGAAGAAGACAATTTTGTGGGAAAAGCAGTGGAGACCCATCACCTTCTATTATGATTCTCCTGATTTTATCATGCCTTTAGAAATATTTTCCTGTTTGATGATTTAACACTCTTAAACTAAAACCTTCTTACCCTTAAATGTTGTGTATAATCCCAATTATATCAGACTGTTTTTTAAACAAGGCTTTACTATAGGCAGTGAAAAATAAAAGAGACATAATCAAGGAAAGACAATAAGCTAGATAGCTTTTGCTGATGAACTACCAGTTGAGGTGAAGTAACTAATATCCTGCACTTCATATCTAATGACATGCTACCTGCAGTAACATTCTGGCACAACTGTCAACACTTAATCCCACATATTATAACTTATGACATCATATATGATAAATATATAATGTTTTATTTCCTGTCAGAATTTCATTTCTAAAATTTGGTTCCTATTTTTAGAATCATACACTGGAAGGGATGGTTGCCTTATCCTTGGATTTAATTATGCATTTCTATCCAGAAAATCTTGTATATTTAGCTATTTATTATAGCAGAAAAAGTTTCAAAATTTATATATAAGCCAAAGACTATAATATGCTCATGTTTAATTCATGTATCCTGGTAAAGATTGGTATTAGTATTTCACCTAACCTTCAGCAGTGGTGTATGCATCCCCTGTTTTTAACATCCTTGACAACTGAATGTTGAAACTTCAAATTTTTCTCAATTTAATAAGTGTGAAATTATATTTTGTTTGTTTTTTATTAATAATATTATATTTTTATAATATTTATAATTATATTTTATATTCATTGGCCCCTCCTTTAATTTGGTCTTCTATGAATTGTCTATTTATGTCCTTTGCCATTTTTCATTTGAGGTGCAGTTCTATTTCTTATTTCTACCAATATTTTCTTTAATTGTTTTTGTACTAGGGATTGAACCCAGGGGTGTGTTACCATTGAGCTATATCCCCAGTGTTTTTTTTTTTTTTTTTAATTTATTTAGACAGAATCTTGGTCAGTTGCTGAGGCTGATCTTAAACTTGTTGTCCTACTGCCTCAGCCTCCCAAGTCTCTGGGATTACAGACATGTGACACTGTACTCAGCTCTTTTAAAATATTGAAAATTTCCCCTTTCACTTGTTAGTCTCTAAAAATAATTTTACATATTTTTATAAATAGTGTTCTTAATGAATATGCAATTGTCCTGACATCATTTGAAAATGCCTGCCTTTTTCCTACTAGTGTATAGTGCCAGAACTGTCTTATTTCAAGAATAATGTATAATTTGTATTTTCAGGAATTCTTACATGGGTTTATTCTTCATTTGCAAATTCCTGTGTCAATACCACACCTCAATTACTATAGATTTGTAATAGCCTTGATGCATAAGGCAGAGAGCCCAAACTTGTTCTTCAATTTTTTCTTACATAAACCTAGTCCTTTGTCTATTTTCAGTTCTGTCAAATTATCAGCTACTCTTTTTATATCTTATTTATCTGCAATTTCATCAATTAGTTGTTCCATGTTGTCTAATTTTCATGGCTTTTATTTTTAAAATTTATTTACTTTCCTGTGTTGTATTCTACCTGAGCTCTTCATTAGTATCTTCTAATTCACTAATGTTATCTTCTTATTCAATTGAGATATTCAGCCTGTTCATTTTAAAAAATTATTCATTTAGTACTTGTCATTTCTAATATTTATAGATTATTCTTCTCAAAATCGAATTATGTTTTTCCATTTCCATCTGATTTTTTAAATTAACTCCTTGATCTTTTTTAGAATTCGATTTTTAATTTTGTTAAGTACCATAAACATGTTGTAAATTGTTTTCCAGAGATGTCTATCATATTTATTAAATTGACATTGAATATATGTTCAAATCATTGTTGTGGTGCTGATTTTCTGCTTTTTTTGGCCTGTATCTATTCATAGGTTTCTGAGCCATTTGGAGTGAAAGTGTTTGCATTTATTGTCATGGTTTTTATTATTTCTTTTCCTCTCTTTATTCCTCCCTATCTACCACTTTACTGTTTTCCCCATCTGTCCCCTGGAATAGCAGACTAGATGTAGACAGAATTCAATTTCATTTGGGCTCTTTCTTCCTTCATCGTGCACATGTATGTGTAAGTGTGTGTGTGTGTGTGTGTATGTGTGTGTCTTTCTGTGTGTGTTTTCCAGATATGTTGTTTAACAGTTCTTTTCAAAAGATAGACCCCAGGCAGCTGGTCAGCAAAATGTTTCATTAATTTCTCCTTTTAAGACTGATTATTGGGTGAACCTTTATCATAACCTTTTGCTTAGAGTAATGATTATGTCTCTATTTCCTCCCTCACATGTAGACTCTTACTGAAGTAGTCTAAATGTGGAGTTAGTGTCATTCTGGGGTAAAGAAACTACCAGGATTGTAGCTACGATGTCTGTGTGTGGAGGTGCCAAACTTTTGTTTAAGTCTGCTCTGTTAGTGTGCTTTCTCTTATTTTTTATATATTCTCTGTCATTGCTGTTTATTTTAAACAGGTAAGATATGTCAAGATATGAACTGTTTGTGACTGTTTGACTGGAGAATTTTCATTGTTTTATAATTTCCTGTTATTTTTAACTATAAAAATTCAATTAAATTAGAATCCATATTTATATGTATTACTGATGTATTAATAGATCAACCAAGATGATCATGGTATCTTAGTTATATGTACTTATGTTATATATATATATATATATATATATATATATATATATATATATATATATTTCCCCAAAACATTTTGACAAACTAAAGAAGTTAACACAAAAACCAAAAACTGGTAGTATCTCCTGTTAAAGTTGAATTTTAATTGTTGTTTTTATGTGTCTGTATCCCCTTCTAGAATATTAGGTCTTGAAGACTACAATCCTATTGTATATACATATGGATTGTTGTAGTTTTCTATTATACCCAAACTAGCATGATACCTACAATTAGGCACATAAATATTAATTGAATCAATAAGCATTTGGGGCCTTCCAGGCATGGATACAACTTCTGTGGTTGAGTCTTGAAGGTTATCATCTACAAAATAGGCAAGCACGAAGTATTTGCTAAACAAATTAGGGTATGAGGTAACGAGGAAATAAAAACAGAATGGATTCTCTAAGAATATCTGAGAATAAATTAATCCTGTCTTGTTTTGATAAACTTTCATATGAAGCTAATAAAAAAAGTTTTCTACCTTCTCACAAAGTCATTTGGTGAATTTCCTAATAATATTTATATAATACAAAATGTGGTTATATATAACCTTCTACATTTCAAACAAAAAATATTATCTTTTAAGGAGCCACCTTATTTGCCATGTCAATTCAGGAATTGTTATTTATATCTAGTATTTTCTATGTATTTAATTCTCTGATAATGTTTTGAAAAAACAAATCTGAAAGACTTTAAGTAGGACAGTGCTATTATTTATGTTATGGAATGATAAGTGGATGGAAGAATGTGAAAGTGCACTCTAGTTCAGTTTTTGCATTTTAGGAGTGGATCACTCTTTTTCTTTTGAAGAACAAGAGAAAATTTCTTTGTTTGTCTTGAAAGCAGCATTGTTGCTGCATAAAAGTTTTTATCTACTACACTTTTATTACCATGACTAAAATCTGATCCAGCTGTGGTACCATATACTAGCAGGAATATGGAGCAAAACATATTTTGACAAACTAAAGAAGTTAACACAAAAACCAAAAACTGGTAGTATCTCCTGTTAAAGTTGAATTTTAATTGTTGTTTTTATGTATTTCTCACTCATGGGAAGGCATACTGGTATACTCACTTTGGAAGACAATTTGATAGTTTCTTACAAAATTCAGGACACTAAAACCATATGATTCAACGATTACATTCCTTGGTGTTTATCCAAATGAGTTGAACACATGATATAGAAAAGACTGCATGCAAATATTTATTTGCCAGAACATGGAAACAATCAAGTTGTCTTTTGTATATGAATGGATAAATAAACTGGTAGAGCTGAAAAATGGTTATTATTCAGGACTAATGTGAACTATCAAGCCATGAAAAATAAAATAAAAGAAGTTGAAATGCATATTGCTATGGGAAAGAAACTAAGCTGAGAAGGCTACATACTGTTATATTACAACTATCTCACACTTTGCAAAAGGCAATACTGTGGAGACAGTAAAAGGATTAGTGGTTTCAGTGGTCCCTAGAAGTCAGGGGAAAAGAAGGATATAGAGGAATTTTTGGGCTATGAAAATACTCTTTATGACCCTATAGTGGTGGGTACAAAGCATTGTATATTTACCCCGACTCATAGAATGCACATCAAGAATGAACCCAAATGTAACCTATGAACTTTGGGTGATGATGCTATATATCAGTGTAGGGTCATTGAGTGTAATGAATGTACCACCATGGTACACCATTTTGATAGTTGGGGAAGTTGAGTATATGGAATGTGGGTAATAGACTTGTGGGTAGATGAGAAATCTTTATCTGTCATTCAATTCTGCTGTGAACTAACAAATTCTCTAAAAAATATAGTTTATTTTAATAGAAGTATGTACTTAGGACAAAAGATGATTTATGCACAATTTTTAACACATGCTTAGTATAGTACCATATTCTCATGAGTATACAATAATTCCTTTGGAACCACCATTTGACCCAGCTATTGCCCTTCTTGGACTTTTCCCTGAAGACCTTAAAAGAGCATACTACAGGGATACTGCTACATCGATGTTCATAGCAGCACAATTCACAATTGCTAGACTGTGGAACCAACCCAGATGCCCTTCAATAGATGAATGGATAAAAAAAAATGTGGCATTTATACACCATGGAGTATTACGCAGCACTAAAAAATGACAAAATCATAGAATTTGCAGGGAAATGGATGGCACTAGAGCAGATTATGCTTAGTGAAGCTAGCCAATCCCTAAAAAACAAATACCAAATGTCTTCTTTGATATAATGAGAGCAACTAAGAACAGAGCAGGGAGGAAGAGCAGGAAGAAAAGATTAACATTAAACAGATACATGAGGTGGGATGGAAAGGGAGAGAAAAGGGAAATTGCATGGTAATGGAGGGAGACCCTCATTGTTATACAAAATTACATATAAGAGGTTGTGAGGGGAATGGGAAAATAAACAAGGAGAGATATGAATTACAGTGGATGGGGTAGAGAGAGAAGATGGGAGGGGAGGGAGGGGGGATGGTAGAGGATAGGAAAGGTAGCAGAATACAACAGTTACTAATAGGGCATTATGTAAAAATGTGGATGTGTAACCGATGTGATTCTGCAATCTGTATTTGGGGTAAAATTGGGAGTTCATAACCAACTTGAATCTAATGTATGAAATATGATATGTGAAGAGCTTTATAATGTTTTGAACAACCAATAAAAAAAATTAAAAAAAAAATAATTCCTTTGGAAGTACTTATCTTCAAACATGTACATTTAAATAAGTTTTGTCTGTGTAATACCAAGTATTTTACTTTCCACTTCTGCATACATTTAACATGGTAATTAATTCAGCCTGGCATTATTCTGACTGTAATTCAAAGCCTCGTACATGTTTGTTAATTTGTCACTAGTTTCTTATACAACATTTTGGTTATTTAATAAGCAGTTGCAAAAGTCACATACTCCTGCCCTGGTATGAGTCTTAATTGAATATGTACTACATAAAATAATTAATTCAGAAAAAACCATCAAAGGCAGAAGATCTTTCACTTATGAGCAAAGCTTTGGTGCAAGTGACCGTGTAAAGATGATGAAATGATGACAGCAAAGGGCCTTGGTATATCATCTGATGGACTTACAGGAGGGCTCTAAGGACATTCTAGGCTAAAATGGAGCAAGGTATCTCTACAGCCATCAGCTGTCATTTGTTTGCCAATAACTTCACTATAAAAACAATATTTTAGATAAATATTTCTGTTATATACCTCCAATATTTAGGGGATATTTGAAATTCTTTCTCTAAGAACAATTAGGAACATTGTAATTATGTTGAAATATGATTCCAAAATATATTATGGATTTGTCTTGTGTATGATCAAAACTATAAATAGGAGTGAACTTCCATTGATGTAGTGGTAATTAAGGATTACTTTTCAGGCAAGTATTCCTCAGGTGACTGTGTGAAAATATTTTTAAACATTTACAATCTGCTTCTAAACTGGAACACTTTGGTGTAGTTATATCTGTGAAATAAATGACATTGTGTAAAACATTATAGCAGATCTTTTAAAGCAAGTTGACAGGATGACAGTACAGTTACTCATAGTTCAGACTACCACAATATAGAATGTAATGAGCCATAATGCTATTATTTTTCACTTTAGAATTTTAATGTTGTGTTTTGTACAGTTCTTAAAATATCATGCATAAAACATTGTGCTGAAACAATAGTGAGTTGTATATTCATAACGTCGTTAAGAGGCAACAGTCTAATAACCATAGGCAACAAAGGAATTTCTTCCTCAGACTTTTTTGGAAACTGGTAACAGAAAGAAATGCTGCATGAAGGAGTTCATGTTTGAAAGGCATTCTGGCTGGATCCATAGATAAAATAGTTTGTGCAACTAGGAATCTCTCTAAATGCAACTTCAGTGAGAAGGGCATTTGAGCCATTGCATCTTCAGTGATGAGGTGATACCATTTTACTCATTCTCAGTGCCCACCAGAAAAATAAATGCATTATTCTGACAGTAAATTGAGCCTTAACTGAGTTATTTGAAGGAAGGCAAGGTGCTTGGAAGAATAATAACTGTGAAAAATGGGGTATTGAACTAAGAATTTTATAAGGAAAGTTGAACATAGCTCTCTAATACCTTGGATGTGCTTCTAATATGATATGACATAATTTCATCTTCATAATTATAGGTGGTGATATATTTTCTTTCCAAATATTAATAAAAATCACTATAGGAATTGAATGAGAATTATGCTATATTACATACTTAATAGCATATATATGGTACAAGATAATTAATCTCTTAGAATGAACTACCATTGAAAATAACAGTTGTGTCAAGTAATGCCATTTACTCTCCTTATTAACATACAGAGCAATTCTGTTGGATCACTTAGCATGGTGAGCTTATTAGGAAAATCACATTGGTTTCAGCAAAGAACTCATCTGACCTTTCTAAATGAAAATAGCATGATGCTAAAAATAATTGGTGGAAGGACCATTGCTACACAGAGAATGTTCTTTTGCAGTAAACCACTATATTAAGAAAAAATATTTTTATATTGAGAATACAAAAAGGTTTTGTTTCTTTTATTAATTAAAGAGAATGAAAGTAGCATTTACATTAAATGGAAATAGCACCTTCATTCCTGCAATGAGCAGCTCTCAGAAACAGATACATTTTCCCAACTCAGTCTCCTGAATCCCTTGATCACACCAGTTGAATAGGTATAGCTTTTTTAAAAATAGGAAAACTACAGGTAAGTTATATTTTAAAATCTGAATTTTACACATATTATAAGGTGGTCACTAAAATTGTTCAAGATGTGTTATTGTTTTACATTAATATAAATGTGCTGAAGTCATCCTGATGTAGCATTTCATTAGTGACAAGGAAGAAACTAGTTTGCAAGAAGTAACAAGAAAAAATGATCTGCATAGTCACAAATTCATAACACTATATCCTTTACTTAACAAAATGGAACATTGAATTTCTCATTTAATGACTAGGGAAATTTTGAATAAATTGTTTTGAGTAAAGAAGACTTACTATTAATTCACTTTCTCAAATGTATTTCTCAGATCATGTGTTAGTTTAAATGAAACAAAACTCAGAGAATTTAATATATTTATACATAAAATATTAAATTATTATTATCTTTCTTTTAAGACATGATAGATGCATGTTCTCAGTTGAAAAGTCAGTTTCTATTTAAATCAGGATTAATATATAGTTTATGGTTGATTTAAAATATGTTAAATCTCCTTTCATCCTAGAACAGAATGAAAAGATTTTGAAGGATTTTTTACTAATCAAATAAGTTAGAAGCCATAGTTTTACAGAAAAAAAAAATATTTAGAGAAACATAACCATGCTTGAGGTTTGAGTTATTTGTTTTTAACTAATTCTTAAACATTGCATACTTCCCACTATATTATATTATGACTACTCAATGTTTTGTCCTTCAATTGAACCTAATATAGTTGGTCATATTTTAAACTAGTCTAAAATTTTCTGGCAATAAATTTGTGGCTATATCTGTATGATACAGCACATTGGCTGTGCATGCACAAGAAAAATATTAGAAAATTTAGGAAACAGTATTATTTTAGTTTAATATATAATTGTACAAAATGAAAATTCTTCAATTGCTAATATAATTATACTAGCAAACAACCAAGTTTGTGAGATTGACATGAAACTGTAATGTCTACAACTGTTAATGTAAAAAGAAAAACTTCACAACTTAAGAAGGGCACATATAACTATTAAGAAATTATTCTTGGGAAAGGCAGCGGAGCACAACAGACACTAGTATGGCAATTTGTAAATCAATGGATGTGTAACTGATGTGATTCTGCAATCTGTGTATGGGGTGAAGGTGGGAGTTCATAACCCACTAGAATCAAAGTGTGGAATATGATATGTCAAGAAATTTGTAATGTTTTGAACAACCCACAATAAAAAATTAAAAAAAAAAAAAAAAAAAAAAAAGAAATTATTCTTGGGCCGGGCTGGGGCCTGGCAGTAGTACACTTACATGGAATGTGTGAGGCACTGGGTTCGATTCTCAGCACCACATATAAATAAATAAATGTCTATCAACAACTTAAAAATATTAAAAAAAGAAATCATTCTTTAGCCAGAATCCATTTTGAATTGGAAGACATAGTATTAAATTTCATGAAGGTTCTTAAAGAATGAAGGATACAGGATTGGAGGAAATCAGTGACAGTCTGTTGGAGAAAGAACAAACAGGATTGAGATTATTAGAGGTTTCTAATATCATTCATGTTTTACAGAAATCACTGCCACTAGAAACTTTACATCATGACCTTATAGGAAGGAAGGTATCTATGGTCTGTTTAGTAGAATTAACCTAACCAATTTTGAATACATCAGATAATAAAAATCATTAATAGGGAATGTGATAATTTCTTAAAAACTGTTATATTTCTCAATTGGAGCATTGCATAACATCAAGAAAATAACAAATTACATATTTCCATTAAATGAAGAATTATTTAGGGTAGGCTGCAGGAAGAAAAGAATGTTTGAGTTCTAATTTTTGAAGAAATCATCCAGGATGGTTACAAATGATAAAACTTGGGTGCCAGAGAGATTACGTGAAATTGCCTAAAGCTTTGAGGTTATTGGAGCATCAGTACCAGACATATAATCTACTTTCTTAAATTTTTTATCCGTTTTTTTTAAGATAATCAAGTCATGTTTGCTATGCAATCAAAGTTTTAAGTAAGTATTATGTAACATATCAATGTGATTGTTACAGCAATAAGTTCTTATGGATTACCTTTTCTATAAAATATTAATCATAAACTCAATTTATCATAGTTATTCTGGGACAAAATAAAATTCACCCATTTGTCTAGAAATTCAATAGATATGTTCATTTAACTCAAATGATATAATAATTCTCTATTGGTTTTGTTCTGTATAGTAATGATATTTATTTAGAATTCTCCCTGGGTACTCACTTAGCTTTGTTAAATATGAGGTGATTTGAATGACTTGACTAGTGGCATTTGCCCACTGTAATATTTTATTAACAGTAAATGCATGCTCATTATCATATGTGTAATATCAAGAAGTTACTTGAAATATAATGCCAAAGATATTGTCATACAGTCTCCCTGATTATTCATGAATGTCTAAGAGACATTCAAAATTAATTAAATCTCTCCATACCATGAAATAAAGCATACCTATATAGGAGGGCAATATGTAAAAATAATTAAATGATATTATTCAGACAAATTTATAAAGATCTGGTTTTTAAATCATTCTAATATTCTTAAGAAAATTATTGAAATAATATTTATTACTGGAGCTCATGTCATGTAAAAATTACAAATATGTCAATTGATTTTCTAGTTTAGTAAAAGGAAGAAAGAAAAGATATAAAAAATTTTCATGAAATACACAGTTATCCAAAACCAAATTTTTCCCATAACTTTGTCAAAATTTTGGATTTTTCCAACCAAAGTTCAATAATCTGCACTATTTAAACTATCCACCAAAATATCCAATCTGTATAACATTTGCATTTTAGCATGCTGACAACTGTTTGTTTCTCTTATTTATCTTTTCTATGCAGGATCACATCAAATAATGAGAATTAAAATTGTTGAATATTAACACTGATTTCAAATGGTTTTTAATATGTATCCATAGATATAAGAGCTGTCTTTTAAAATCTATATCAAATATTGAGAGGTAAACGCTAAGAGAATGATTAAAATTGCACTTTCCTAAGACAAATAAAAAAATTTGATAACTATCTGCAGGTGTCTAATCTTTCCTAGTCCCCAAAACTTAGTATATAAACGTTTTTAGAATGTGTTAATATATTTTTTACTTTAAAATACAGTATGTTTTTCAAGTTTACGATGTTCTTATATTTTTAAGAAAATATTTAAAATTCATTTTGAAATCTTCTTAGCCAAAAAAAGTATGCATTGCAAAAATAACATAAGGTTTAGACAAAACCCTCTAATAGGAAATAAAGCAAATGCATACATAATTTGCATTATCAGTATCACTGAAATTATATATGGTTAAGAATAGGGGACATATCCTTAGAGTCAAAATAAAACTGAAACTTTTATTTTTAACATTGAAATTTTATGTTTGCTATTTACAGAATAGTGTGTACTTATGTAGAAAGGACTATAAGTTGTTTTTTTTTTAAATTAGCTAGTTTTTCATTAAAGAGAAAATTCTATTAAGTATATTAAGAAGTTGGCTTAAAGACTATTAAAATACTAATCAGGAGCCATTACTAATTAATGATGGAATTTTCCAGTAGTCTCTGTGAAAAAAGTACTATTAAAGTGATAAAAAGCAATAAATATCAATGAGAATTTGAATAGTATTTGAAGAAATGTTGTTAGTACTTGATGGATTTATTGGTTTCCCACAGATGAGAACCACTGGAGAAGCTGATATTTTTACTTTGTGACTGTTGACATCTGTTGTGAAATATCAACATTCCTTTGGAATTTTGGCACTTAGATCATGGGTTTGGCTTAAAATCCTTCCAGCTATTATTTTTGCCAAGCATATTTGCAGTTTTATGGTTGAAAAGTGAAGCTAAACATACATTCTTCAGTTAACCATTCCACACCTTCCTAGTTCTCAGTAGTTTGAAAACCACTCATTGCAATTTTCTTTGACTCTGAAATGACAAATATATTAATTTTGAGTATTAATGAAATGAGTGAAGTTTTAACTTCATAGTGATTTTTTCTAATTCACTTTCTATGTAACTTGTATTTCAGTAATTCACAAGTTTTTAAAATTATCAGAAGTTGTTCATGTTTTCATTATTAAGTAAATGTTATCAAGACCTGATGTGCCTAAATATTTTAAATAATGGACAATGGTCACTTCAACTCCTTAGTCTTGGACCATATCAAACCTCCAATTAATTATTGTTTGAAGTATGTACTTGACATGTGCATACTAAAATGTGTATGACTTCTCCATAAGGGATGGATCCTCTCTTGATCTTCAATATTTTTAGTTTTAATTTAATTTTATTTTTATCTTGTCCTCATTTCAAACTGACTCATAATTCAGAATTATCCAACTAAATCATAACAGAGAATCTATTATTGGCTATAATGAATCATGAAGAAATTTAGCATTGTTCTGTCTAAACACAAACATGCAAGGAGTTTCTTTCATATTTTTTTTTTAATTTTTTATTGTTGGTTGTTCAAAACATTACAAATTTCTTGACATATCATATTCCACACTTTGATTCAAGTGGGTTATGAACTCCCACCTTCACCCCATATATAAATTTGAATGACCAATCATGGATTGTTTTCCTTATGAGGAAATACTTAAATAATATTGGGCAAAGCAAATGCTTTTTTGTATGAGGCATTTAAGTGTGTGTTTGTATGTGAGTGTGCATGATAACAAAAATTCCAGATGTTGAATAATTCCTTTTTTTATTTAATAACTAAATTTTCTCAGTGAACTTGTGGATATCTAAGTACATCCTGATATGCAATCAAATATCTCTTCTGTAGCCCATCCTCAATGAACTTCTGCCTCTCACTCAGCCCTAAATTCCTAAAATTCTCAAGGAGAATCTGTTCTTCCTATACCCAATATGAATGTTCCTATTTTTTTAAAGAGAGAGAGAGAGAGAAAGAGAGAGAGAGAGAGAGAATTTTAATATTTATTTATTTATTTTTAGTTTTCAGCGGACACAACATCTTTGTTTGTATGTGGTGCTGAGGATCGAATCCAGGCCACAAGCATGCCAGGCGAGCAAGCTACCATTTGAGCCACATCCCCAGCCCCTTATTTTTTAAATTGATTCTTCTTAGTTATATGTGACAATGCAATCCATTTTATAAAATTATACAAGCATGGAATATATCTTATTCTAATTAGGACCCCATTCTACTGGGTGGGCATGATGGTGGAATTCACTTAGTATTTTCATATGTGTACATAGGAAAATTATGTTAGATTTATTCTACTGTCTTTCCTATTTTTATCTCCCTCCCTTCCTTTTGTTCTCCTTTGTCTAACTTACTGAAATTCTATTCCTACCCCCTCTACTTTAGCTCCACATATCAAAGAAAACATTTGACCTTTGGTTGTTTGGTATTGGTTTATTTTACTTAGCATGATAATATCCAGATCCATTCATTTATGGGAGAAAATAATGAAACCATTCATCTTTATGGCTGAGTAATACTCCACTGTATGTGTATCTCACATTTTCTTTATCCATTCATCTGTTGATGGGCACCTAGGTTGGTTCCCGTAGCTTAGCTATTGTGAATTGAGCTGGTATAAACATTGACATGTCTGTGTCACTGTAGTATTTTGATTTTAAGTCCTTTAGATATATACCAAGGAGTGGGATAATTGGGTCAAATTGTTGATTCTTTCTTAGCTTTTTGAGGAATCTCCATACTGCTTTCCAGAGTGATTGCACCAATGTGTACTCCAACCAGCAATATATGAGCATTCCCTTTTTCCCACATCCTCACCAAAATTTGTTGTTAGGAGTATTCTTGATAGTTGCCATTCTGACTGGATAAGATGAAATATCAGTGTAGTTTTCATTTGCATTTCTCTAATTGTTGAGATATTGAACATTTTTTCATTCTATTTTTAATTTAATTAAATTTTATTTTTTATACAAATGGAGCACAACTTTTCATTTCTCTGGTTGTTCATGATGTAGAGTCACACCATTCATGCAATAATACCTGTACATAAGGTAATAACGTCTGCCTCATTCTGCCATCCCCCTCCCACATACACCTTCCCCTCCCTTCCCTCCCCTGCTCAATCTAAAGTTTTTTCATTCTTTCCTCCCCCCCCCACCCCATTTTGGATCAGCATCCACTTATCAGAGAAAACATTTGGCCTTTGGTTTTGGGGCTTGGCCTACTTCGCTTAGCATGATATTCTCCAGCTCTAACCATTTACCTGTAAAAGCCATAATTTCATTCTTCTTTAGGCTAATATTCCATTCTGTGTATATACCACAGTTTCAATATTCATTCATTTATTGAAGCATTTTTCACATGTTTGTTGATCACTTCTTTTGAGAAGTGTCTGTTCAGTCCTTTGCCCATTTATTGATTGGGTTATTTGGTGCTAAGTTTTTTGAGTTCTTTATATATCCTGGAGATTAATATTGTATCTGAAGTGCAGGTGGCAAAGATTTTCTCCCATTCTGTTGGCTCTCTATTCATGTTTTTGATTGTTTCCTTTGCTATGAAGAAGGTTTTTAGTTTGATGCCACCCCATTTATTGATTTTTTTAATTTTATTTCTTGGGATTTGGGGATCTTGTTAGGGAACTCAGTTACTGAGACAATATGTTGGAATATTGGGCCTACACTTTTTTCTTGTATGTTCAGGGTTTCTGATCTAATTCCTAGGTCTTTGATTCACATAGAGTTGATTTTCTTACAGAGTGAGAGATAGGAGTTAAATTTCATTTACTACATATGAATTTCCAGTTTTCCCAGCACCATTTGTTGAAGAGGCTATCTTTTCTTCAGTGTGTGTTTTTGGTGACTGTCTATTATGAGGTAACTATTTATGTGGGTTGGTCTCTGTGTCTTCTATTCTGTTCCATTGGTCTTCTTGCCTATTTTGGTGCTAACGCCTTGCTGTTTTCTGTTACTATAGCTTTGTAGTATGATTTCAGGTCTGGTATCGTGATGCCTACTGCTTCACTTTTCTTCCTGAGGACTGTGTTGACTATTCTGGGCCTCCTATTTTTTTCCAAATAAATTTACTATAGAAATCCTTCACCTCTTTTGTTAGTTTCAAAGCTAAGAACACTACTTTTGAAATGGTACTTTTGAAGTGGTACTTCCATTAATGTTTAGTTAATTTTTCCTTTATAAGAAATAGCAGTAAGAATTCTGGAGCGTAGAAGCAAAACCAATTTGTGACTGTCAATAATGGGAGGGTTATAAACAAATGTGGTGGCCAAGAGAAGGCAACTGAAGCTAAAAAGGCAAATGAGTTGTGTAGAAGTAATAAAACTATAAAGGAAATATTTGAGAAAAGAAATGTCAACATTTCTCTTTGGTAGCCGCCTTGATATTTCTTGGTCTTGCTTATTTGTTTTGTTTTACTATAAATAATCTCAAAATGGCTATCTGCATTTTTCTCCTTGATTCATTTCCTCTCGTAAGTCATTTCTCCATACCAGGCCTTTTGTATACTAGAAAATGCTGTGTCTATGATCAGCATCAAAATATTTGTTTCCATTGACAGAAATAAAGTTGAAATGTTTTAAAGACTATTTCAGAAATTATAAATAAGCATTTCTCTCACACTTTCCAAATGCTTGAGTAGTTTAACCATTGACATTGTATTTATTATTTTTATTCTTATTCTTATTATTACAGTTGTATTTATTTGAGTCATTAGTAAATTCAAGCTATTCTACCTATGAGGGTATTCCCCAATTAGAAATCTCATGTTTCACACATTAATTCTTTTTCTTCTATAGTTAAAATATTAAATTGTATTCATTCTATTTATTTTTCTCTGCAATTCTTTTAAGACATTTTTTTTAAAAGACATGACCCACAAACCATTTGTACTGCTAACCCTAGATTTTTTCAAAATATCTGGGGAAAAGAATTCTTTGATAATATCATAAGTATCTAGTAATATACAATTATATAAAAACTGGAGTGACCATATATCTATTGTGTATTATGTCATATACCTGAGTAACAAGTGAATGTAGTTTGGGAAAAGAGGTATTTTAGTTAATGTATCAAGGAGTCCCAAGTTAGCTTGCCTTTGATTTGCTTTAGATATTTCTGTGTGATTCTTTTCTGGCCAGTCATTGGCATCAACATACTGTACCTGGGCCAGTATTGGTTTGCTCTTGGAGATGTATACCTTCCCTGAGTATAGTGTTCTTTAATATCTAAGAAGAACTGGAGTTCTGTTGATAAAGAATGTTAAAAAAAACTGGACAGGCAGATCTAAAAATCATTTTTCATTTGAATTATATATTGTTATATGTAGCCATAAATAAGAGTTGTTATACTGTGCCCTAAATTAAATCATTTTTGTGAATTTCTTTATCTTATGTCAATTATTATATTAATTGCTTAATTTTTTTCTGAGCAAATGAATTCAAGCATGCATGTAGCCAAATATATTATTACATAATTCTGAAGCGCAAGTTCAGTTGGCCAGTAGAAAGTAAACTTAAACACTGTTTCTAGAGCATTTATGTGAAACTTAATGCTTAATGGTAAACTTCTTTACCCTTGCTAATTAATTGATTGTTCAGTGTTGTGCTTAGTATCCAGTATGTGTCAAATATGATGTTAAGTTGTTACCAATTATTTAATCCTCCTATGACCCTAGAACAAATTATATATGATAATAGAATTATATATTATTGTCTATCATACACTAGGGGATTATTCATTGTTCTTTTCACATTGTGGATTAATTTTAAAAGGTAGAAATATATTTTGGAATAGTTTAATTCTACATTTATCTGGTACTATTTTTTATATATCATGGCATGATACATTTTCTGTACAATTTCAAACTATAAGTTTATTTTCCTATAACTCCATCCTATGTACATAAAAAACTAAATTTAGAACACAGAGAGGTTTTACGATTGCATTTATAACTGAAATGTTTTCTTATGTAATTGACTATTTTCTTTTCATCACTATTTAACAAACTTGATATTTGGAGACAAATGTATATTTTAATTATGTTAATAACACATTATACTATTTTTCTGCCTGTCATTAATGTATTTATTCATTATTAACAACATAACAAGTGTCTACATATATTCCCTCACCCTTGCAAACATGTATGGAACTTTAAAATAAACTGCATTCAGTCACATTGCCCTTCGGCAAACATTCCCCACATTTCCCCACAGAAGGCAGCATCATTTTGATTTTATATAAGTTTATCAAATATATAGACATATTCCTAAAGATGAATTTTTGTTTTAAATGTGTTTACAGATATGAATTCTATCAGCATAATGTCATATTTTTGTGATATAAAAGCAATAATGATATATATAGGTACAATGCCTACATTATTTGGATTTGTGTTAAAGCAATGATAAAGGGTGGTTACTCATGCTTTGATACTGTCTCATTTTCATGCAACTTTTCATACATTTAATATTTTTTCATGACTTTATTTTATTTATTTATTTTTTAATTGATTTTATTATTTTTTTAAATACACAACAACAGTGAAATGTATTACAATCCTTATTACACATATAGAACACAATTTTTCGTATCTCTGTATAGAAAGTATGTTCATGTCAATTTATGCCATTATACATATACTTTCTTTGGCATTATAATTCTTAATATACATATATACCACAATTTTCCATATCTCTATTTGTATACAAGGTACGTTGACACCAAATTCAAATCTTCATACATGTATTTTGTATAATGATGACCATCACATTGCACCATCCTTACTAATCCCCTTCCCCCACCCTTTCCCTCCCACCCCTCTTCCCTATATAGAATTAATCTAATCCTCCCATGCTCTCCCTCCCAAACCCACTATGAGTCACCCCCCTTATATCAGAGAAAACATTTGGCATTTGTTTTTTTGGGGATTGGCTGACTTCACTTAGCATTATCTTCTCCAATGCCATCTATTTACCTGCAAATGCCATGATTTTATTCTCTTTTAATGCTGACAAGTATTCCATTGTGTATATATACCACATCTTCTTTATCCATTCATCCACTGAAGGACATCTAGGTTGGCTCTGCTGTTTAGCTATTGTGAATTGTGCTACTATAAACATTGATGTGGCTGTGTCCCTATACTGTGCTGTTATTAAGTCCTTTGGGTATAGTCCGAGAAGAGGAATAGCTGGGTCAAATGGTGTTTCCATTCTCAGATTTCCAAGGAATCTCCATACTGCTTTCCAAATTGGCTGCACCAATTTGCAGTCCCACCAGCAATGGATGAGTGTACCTTTTTCCCTACATCCTCACCAACATTTGTTGTTGTTTGTCTTCATAATAGCTGCCATTCTGACTGGAGAGGGATGAAATCTTAGAGTTGTTTTGACTTTCATTTCTCTGATTGCTAGAGATGATGAACATTTTTTCATATATTTATGGATTGATTGTATATCTTCTTCTGAGAAGTGTCTGTTCAGGTCCTTGGCCCATTTATTGGTTGGATTATTTGGTTTTTTTGGTGTTTAGCTTGTTGAGTTATTTATATACCCTAGAGATTAGTGCTCTATCTGATGTGTGAGGGGTGAAAATTTGCTCCCAGGATGTAGGCTCTCTGTTCACCTCACAGATTGTTTCTTTTGCTGAGAAGAAACTTTTTAGTTTGAATCCATCCCATTTATTGATTCTTGTTTTTAATTCTTATGCTATAGGAGTCTTATTAAGGAAGTTGGGGCCTAATACCACGTGATGAAGATTAGGGCCTACTTTTTCTTCTATTAGACGCAGAGTCTCTGGTTTTATTCCAAGGTCCTTGATCCATTTTGAGTTAACTTTTGTGCATGGTGAATGATAGGGGTTCAATTTCATTTTGTTGCATATTGATTTCTAGTTTTCCCAGCACCATTTGTTGAAGATGCTATCTTTTCTCCAGTGCAGGTTTTTGGCACCTTTGTCTAACATAAGATAATAGTAATTTTGTGGGTTAGTCTCTGTGTTCTCTATTCTGTATTATTGGTCTACCGGCCTGTTTTGGTGCCAATACCATGCTGTTTTTGTTACTATTGCTCTGTAGTATAGTTTAAGGTCTGGTATAGCTATACCACCTGCTTCGTTCTTCCTGTTTAGAATAGCTTTAGCTATTCTGGGGTCTTTATTTTGCCAGATGAATTTCATGATTGCTTTTTCTGTTTCTATGAGGAATGCCATTGAAATATTGATCAGAGTTGCATTTAACCTGTATAGTGCTTTTGATAATATGGTCATTTAATAATATTAATTCTGCTTATCCATGAACAAGGTAGATCTTTCCATCTTCTAAGGTCTTCTTTGATTTCTCTCTTTAGGGTTCTGAAGTTTTCATTGTATAGATCTTTCACCTCTTTTGTTAAGTTGATTCCAAGTATCTTACTTTTTTTGAGGATACTGTGAATGGGGTAGTTTTCCTCATTTCCATTTCAGAGGATTTGTCGCTGATATACAGAAATGCCTTTGATTTATGGGTGTTGATTTTATATCCTGCCACTTTGCTGAATTCATTTACTAGTTCTAGAAGTTTCTTGGTAGAGTTTTTTGGGTCTTCTAGGTGTAGAATCATATCATCAGCAAATAGTGCTAGTTTAAGTTCTTGTTTTACTATAGTTATTCCTTTAATTTCTTTTCGTCTTTTTTGTAGTTGTAGATAAACTGAATGCCTTTACTTTTATGTGGTACTGAGGATCGAACCCAGTGCTTCACACATGCTAGGCAAGCGCTCTGCAACTGAGCTACAGCTCCACCCTAAACAAAATATCTTTTTAGAATTAAAATTCATACAAAAATTTAGCTACATTAAATTAACAAGTTTGGATTAAATAATATCATTAACAATAATAATTTATTCCTTAATTAATATTAAATAGATTTTATGATAGAAAACTATAAATTATAATGTTTGATATATTCATGGTTCTTCTGAAAATATATGGAATACAAGAGTTGAATATATTTCAAGGATATATAAGCAGAGCATTTCATTTTGTATTTCATCTCACAAAGTTAAAAACATTTACCCAAAGCTAAATGTGCAAATATTTGTCATAAACTCTAAACCTAAAAGAAAATTCAGGTATATGTTACCATATAGTACACAGATGTTTTTATTTAGGAGAAACAGGTTTTTTGGTATTGCTACCATGCTTGGAATTTTGATACAGAATGATTTTCTGTGACTCTTTTCTTGTCTTAAATATTACAGATCAGATTTTGGTTAGCTTATCAACATCTTGTTTTCTTACTTCCAGGGTTTCTTCTGAATGTAGAAGTTTAGCTAGATATTATATGAGTCAAATATTGCTCCCAACTACCTTTAATTACGTTGAGGTAGAAATAAAAGCATGTTGAACTAAAATTGATAAAATATGATTTTCTATGTGGAATAATTCCCTTAGCACTCCATGTTCAGGACATAGTTTAAGGCTTTGTTTATGTTTTATACAATGTTAAAGATTAGGATAATTTCCCTAATTTTATTTAGTGTCGGAGAGAATGATTCCAATGGCTGAATTTTTAAAAATAACTACTTCTAGATGTAATTATACTCTCTTCTTTTTTTGGGGGGGTGCCCCTATTTTGTATTTTATTTAGAGACAGGGTCTCACTGGTTGCTGAGACAGTGTTCTTAATTGTAAATTACAGAATCTACCATCTCTGGTGTGATCAGTGAGGGACACATGAAAGATAATGTATATCTCAAAGGTATCTCTGGGAGACCAGGAGAATTTGGTGGCCAAGAACCAGGAACAATATTGGGAATCCAACACAGCCAGCAAAGAAATAATATTAGTTCACAATTTTAACTAAATACCTCTGTTGCCGCTGCTAGCTTGTTGACCCCAATAATGCTCATCAATGGGTGGCAGAATGTCCCCCATCAGGACTCCATGAGACCCAACCCAGGTATGCTCTATGCTCACTAGAGGATTATTCTAAATGTTCATCGCCTCAGGCTGTTCAGTGCTGCATCCTAGTATCTACTCAGTATTGTATCCACGAAACCAATTTCCAGAATATTCTACCCTAAAAAAAGCAGGATTCAAAATTGAGGATTTAGGAAGAGACAGGGTGACAAAAATGGTGTCTATGTACTTTATTTAATTAGCAACTTGAATGCTTGTTTTAATACTTTAATATCAGTTCCTATAATAATAAAATAACTTATTACTATAGGAAAAAACCTACATAAACCTTGAAATCAGAATGTCTTCATTTTCAGTTTTACAGTGTAACTAGTTGCAGAAACTAGGCTTGAATTTTTTTTTCTCTTTTTTTAAACAGAAGTAAAGCATATTTTATTTTATATTTTGATCTACACAATATAAATACAGGCCACATTTTCATTCAGAATCTTTATTGTGTTCTTCATTTTTTAAAAAACTGGTAGGTTTTGTGAATTTTCCTGAAAATTTTAGAATCACTCAAAACTCACTGTAAAAGCTACAAAATTATATTACCTCTATGATACAATGTAGTTTCTATACTCATATAAACTGACCTAATAGTGATAGTGCACAATTCTTTTAAGGTTCTTAGCTGTTTTGGCCAGTCAACTCTCTTATACATATGCCCAGACTTGGACCTCATCACAAAACATTTATAATTTGAGAAATCAGGAAGACAAAGAGAGTTCTAATGTAAAATATCACAGATTAGGTCTGCTTTACCTTATAAATTTTTTTCATCTTATGATAAAAGAAAACTCTTTATGGAATAATGATACTTTTAGTAAATGATCACCATCAAAGAAAATAAATAAATGCAGTGCACGCTGTTTTATTAATTTAATTGTTTTTATATATGTGGTGAATATTTCCATTCGCTTTCAAATTCACTCATTTTTCCCATAAGTATCAGTACAATGCCCAATAAGTTAGCACCATTAACATGTATTAATTTAAAACAATGATCAAGAAACAAAAAGTTTTAAACTATACCCAGAAAATGTATGATAAAATACAAGCTAGTTTCTTTTATGATAAACATTTTTTCATTAATTAAATCATACATGAATAGTTCCCATATCTAAGAACAAAATGTACAAATTATGTGCTTTCTTGTATGAGGAAGAATAGGCCAAAAAGTTGGATATCCCCATCTTTCATGATACATTTTGAAAAGTGATTTGACTCATAAGAACATCTTGATGGATTGTTTTGTAAAGTGTGTTTTATATTGCTTGAAGACTGGAGGGCTTGCCTATATACTTTAATTGTGTAGCAAGTTATAAAATGAAACTTCATTTGAATTCTGTCAGGTCACATCAAAAACATTCAAGTGTGTTATATTCTTTCATTTCATTTTGTCTCTATAGCATTTCATAAGCTCAGTTGTGCTCTGGAAACTGTTCCTAGGAACAAGATGGATACTAATGTTCTCTGTATTATTCTTTAAAGGAAATAAATTTTGAGATTTTTGCCTACTTACTTACAAAAAGTCCTAACCAAATCAAATAAATTTGGAGGAAAATTGTTACAATTGACCATTTCATGGAAAAATAAAACCAAGATAATGTATCATTTTAAATCAAATACCATACTTGTAAACTCAAAATAGGAATACTTTAAGCTCACCTCAAAGTCTTAAAAATATTTATTTTTCTCTGTTATTTACTTTGTGTTGGACCAAACTTACCTGACTCCATGTTTATACAGTTCTGAGCAAAGTGGTATTTATCTCAAAGTACTTATTTCAGATTTTGTGATGATCATATTGGTTTCAGAATGCTTGAAAATTTTACTAGAAGTGCAAGATTTTATTTTGTTGAATTTATCACTCATTCATAAGAACTATGTAATGTAATCAAAAACTAACTATCCAGGTGTTAGCTTAGAAGTATGGCAATTTTTTAAAAAGAGTGATAATTTTTTAAAAAAATGATTTTGATTCTGGAATTTTTTTAAACTTAGACTTTGATCTGATCAGAGTTATCAGAAATTAGCAGATTTTTATAAAATCTCTTTTCAAGCAATAAAGAAATAAGTTAAAGTATTTACATACATTTTATTTCCTTATGAAATGTTCAGATTGATTCTTATTTCTCTATCTTTTGCTACATCTGGAGAATAATAATTGCATATTTAAGTGCATCTCAAATTTTAACATGAATTCAACTCAACATGTGTCGTTGAAAATTTCATATTCTGATTCTGTAACTTTGGGGTATACCTTAGATTTGGCATATATATATATATATATATATATATATATATATATATATATATATATATATATAGAGAGAGAGAGAGAGAGAGAGAGAGAGAGAGAGAATTTTTTAATATTTATTTATTTATTTATTTATTTTAGTTTTCAGTGGACACAACATCTTTATTTTATTTTTATGTGGTGCTGAGGATCGAACCCAGTGCTCCGCGCATGCCAGGCAAGCGCACTACCACTTGAACCACATCCCCAGCCCAAGGGCATTTTTTTTCTTTTGAACCTTGGATTAAACCCAGAGACACTTAACCACTAAGCCACATCCCCAACCCTTGTTATTTTTTGAGACAGGGTCTCACTCAGTTGCTTAGGGCCTCACTAAATTGCTGAGGCTGACTTTGAACTTGTGGTCCTCCTACCTCAGTGTCTGGAGTCACTGGGATTACAGGTGTGTGCCACCCACACTGGGCAAGATTGGACATAATTAACAATCCTCCATATGATGGTGAAGTTGGTATTCAGTGAGAAGCAAGGGTTCATATAAACAAAGATTTCTCACTATTGATGAAAGCCTCATTTAACCTAAAAAACACATTTAATAAATGGGTCATTGTTGCCCAAGCTTTAATTCAGCAGATTCTTTAAATGTCATTTGCTAACCCTCACAAATATTATGATAAGAAGCATAGGGTTTAGAGTTTAACATAACAGGATTCAACGCTCTCAGTTCTGACATTGGGCAGATTACTTAACTCACTGAGTCAGTTTTCTTATCTGAAAACTTCAGCTAATAGTACTTGTTTAATAATAGTTGATGATTAATTAAAGCACAAGAAGCATCTACCATACCTCAAACTACCATGCAAATTTTAAAACACAAGATTTCTTCTACATATCTTATGGGTACTCTTTCTCTTTCTGTACACATGCAAGGATGTGGTGTCTACATACACATATACATTTATTCTGATCTATAGCATTTTCAGTACTAGTGCATGTGTATGAACTAGAATGAAAAAAGAAAGGGCAGTCATCAAAGTTGCAAAATACATGACCATCAAGTGAATACAGGTCTTGAAGTGAATTCAGTACCCTTTTAAATGTATCTTATATACCTGGTTACAGCTTTAGGGATAAATTCTAATTTAGATTCCCTTTCAGGTGACACACTGTAGTGCTTTGTAAGTGATAAACACAAGAAAAGAATAAATCCCTTCCTTCCAAAAGTTTTGTCATGGGACAGTTTTCATATTATAGAAATGGAAATTCATTTGGAACTGACTGGCAGGTTAATATTAAATCAATTCAAGAACTACAAATTCCTTTTGGTAACTATTATGTTTGGCTTAAAAGAGCTCTGTAGCCTAATTATATTTTATTTATTTATATAGATTTATTTATTTATTTTGCAGTAATAGAGGTTGAACCCAAGGCTTTTCACATGCTCTTGTAGGCTAATTTTATATGCCATACTTTACTTGTATGTGAGTGTGTGTGTGGGTGTCATATGCTGGGTGTCTTCATTACTGATTTTTAAGTCAATAAATTAAGTCATTTTGACAATTAAAAGTACAAAATATATATCAAGATAAAGCAACATGTATTTTCATTTCATACAAATCATGACCCAAATCATAAAATATTAAAAATGAAATCAATAGGACTGGGGATGTAGCTCAATGGTAGAGTGCTTGTTTCCATCCCCAGAATTGCTGCACCCCAAAAAAGATAGTCATCTTGTTTTAAATAACTATGCATACTTCATTTCAAGAACAAAATGTCATAATTCTAATATTAGTGAAGTATTGAGTTTATTCATATATTTGGTTGTTATTGTACAATGATGTAAAAATCCTATTCCAAAATGATCTGTGTAGCACAAGGAAGAAAACTAATGACACATTTTATAGTATTTGAAAATCTCATATTCAGCTGTTCCAAAACTCACAAATTATTTCACAATATACAACTGTTGCCCTCAAATATTTGGTAATGAGGCTCACATGGTCTATCCCACTTGGAAGTAGTCTGGCATTTTGTTCACTTGATGCATATTACGACACATTTAATCACTGCTTCTTGTGTCAAACTTCCTTCTTTCTATCATAGATAGATGGAGAATGAGTTGGCAAAACATACATATTTAATAAATAATGTACATTGAATGATATCTTAAAGGTACATAAAGGGAATAACAATAACATCCACACTCTGTCCTTCCTTCTAGCCTCACTAATCCAGGTTTTTTTTGCTAGGACTGAAAAATGGACATAAAAATAATATCCCCTCTTAGAGATTGCAGGAAATCATTCTGCCTTAGTATTTGATCAGCCTTCCAAAATAAAGAAACGAAAAGCTTCTGTCATTTTTTTTTTTTTAATGAATGCAAAGGGTTGCCATCCATGTGGTAGGTGGCTCTATAAAGAGTGTACTTTTTATGCCTCTAAACTTCCTATACCCTCCCCCTACTCCCAAGGCGATATCTGAAAGCCAAAGGGGAAAAAATACTGGCATTCTCTGTTTAATTGTGCAAGTTGGCCAGCTGGGAAGGTTTTTCAAACTTTATTTTTTTTTATTAAAAATCAAAATTTTATTCTTTTTAAAGGTTGAATAATATTCCATTGTATGTATATATCATATTTTGTCAGTCTATTTATCTGTTGATGGACATTTGGATTGTCTTTACTTTTTGGCTCTTGTGATCAGTTCTGGTAGAATATTGATGTGCAAGGATCTGATCCAGTCTCTGTTTTCAACTCTTTCAGACATATATAAAAGTAGAATTACTAGATCAAATTAATTTTTAATTTTTGAGAAACAATCATACTGTTTTCCACAGTAGCTATACTAGATTTTATCTTCACCAGCAATGCACAAGTGTTTCAATTTCTCTAAACATCATCAACAATTCTTATTTTCTGCTTGCTTATTTTTAAACAGTAGTATTGTAATGGGTATGGTGTGGCATCTAATTGCAGTTATTATTTGCATTTCCATAGTGCTAATGATGTTGAGCAATTTTTTCATGTAGTTATTGGCCATTTACAGGTCTTCTTCAGAGAAATGTCTACTCAGTCCTTTGTCCATTTTTTTATTGGTTGTTCAAAACATTATAAAGCTCTTGACATATCATATTTCATACATTAGATTCAAGTTGGTTATGAACTCCCAATTTTACCCCAAATACAGATTGCAGACTCACATCGGTTACACATCCACATTTTTACATAATGCCCTATTAGTAACTGTTGTATTCTGCTACCTTTCCTATCCTCTACTATCCCCCCTCCCTCCCCTCCCATCTTCTCTCTCTACCCCATCCACTGTAATTCATTTCTCTCCTTGTTTATTTTCCCATTCCCCTTATAACCTCTTATATGTAATTTTGTATAACAATGAGGGTCTCCCTCCATTACCATGCAATTTCCCTTTTCTCTCCCTTTCCCTCCCACCTCATGTATCTGTTTAATGTTAATCTTTTCTTCCTGCTCTTCCTCCCTGCTCTGTTCTTAGTTGCTCTCATTATATCAAAGAAGACATTTGGTATTTGTTTTTTAGGGATTGGCTAGCTTCACTAAGCATAATCTGCTCTAGTGCCATCCATTTCCCTGCAAATTCTATGATTTTGTCATTTTTTAGTGCTGCGTAGTACTCCATTGTGTATAAATGCCACATTGTTTTTATCCATTCGTCTATTGAAGGGCATCTAGGTTGGTTCCACAGTCTTGCTATTGTGAACTGTGCTGCTATGAACATCGATGTAGCAGTGTCCCTGTAGCATGCTCTTTTTAGGTCTTTAGGGAATAGACCAAGAAGGGGAATAGCTGGGTCAAATGGTGGCTCCATTCCCAGCTTTCCAAGAAATCTCCATACTGCTTTCCAAATTGGCTGCACCAATCTGCAGTCCCACCAGCAATGTACAAGTGTACCCTTTTCCCCACATCCTCTCCAGCACTTGTTGTTGTTTGACTTCATAATGGCTGCCAATCTTACTGGAATGAGATGATATCTTAGGGTGGTTTTGATTTGCATTTCTCTGACTGCTAGAGATGGTGAGCATTTTTTCATGTACTTGTTGATTGATTGTATGTCCTCCTCTGAGAAGTGTCTGTTCAGGTCTTTGGCCCATTTGTTGATTGGGTTATTTGTGTTCTTATTGTTTAATTTTTTGAGTTCTTTGTATACTCTGGATATTAGGGCTCTATCTGAAGTGTGAGGAGTAAAAAATTGTTCCCATGATGTAGGCTCCCTATTTACCTCTTTTATTGTTTCTCTTGCTGAGAGAAAACTTTTCAGTTTAAGTAAGTCCCATTTGTTGATTCTTGTTATCAACTTTTGTGCTATGGGTGTCCTATTAAGGAATTTGGAGCCCGACCCTACAATATGTAGATCGGAGCCAACTTT
Source organism: Marmota monax (assembly GCF_021218885.2). Classification (NCBI taxonomy): domain Eukaryota; kingdom Metazoa; phylum Chordata; class Mammalia; order Rodentia; family Sciuridae; genus Marmota; species Marmota monax. Next base: position 303,766 of record NW_026694772.1, read on the forward strand.
TTCTTCTATCAGACGCAGAGTCTCTGATTTGATATCTAGCTCCTTGATCTACTTTGAGTTAACTTTAAACTTTAAAAATGTTTCTTTTTCTCACTATGAGTAAAATGAGACTATCCTGGGTAATAAATGGGGGCCTAGAAAAGATGTACCAACCTAGGAGGAACAGATCATATCCTAAGGGTAAGACTCTTGAGTTAGGTTACTTAGTTCAAATCAACCATTTACTAGCAGTGTGACCTTGAGCAACCTTGAGGTTATTAGCTGTGTAACATCTCTGAGCCGTATTAATGTCATGTTTAAAACACTGATAAAATAAATCCCTGGTGTTCTATTGCACAGTAGTATGACTATAGATAATGATAATGTATATTTATATAAAAGCTAGAATGCAGGATTTCAAATGTTTTTGCTACAAAGAAATGAAAATATTTGAGGAAATACGCTTACCTTGTTTTGAATTTACATGATGAACATAAACATGTATCAAAACATCACATGGTTCCCTGTAAATATGTATAATTTCTATATGTCAAAGAAATAAGTAAGTCCCTATATTATGGAGTTGTTGTAAGAGTTAAATAGCCATATTTCACTGACTCTAAGAAGTAATCACCTGTATTATCAGTATTAACTCATTTGTCACTCTATGTAAAATGGGCCATTTTGTGTGTGTGTGTGTGTGTACTACTAAAAAGAAGTTACTCTTCAAGCTCTCCATACTAAGGATTTTAAGAAACAACCTAATTTCCAAAAGTTAGAATGTAAACTTTCATCTCAGAATTAAGTAATATAGTTAATACTGATAAGGGGCTAGGATCAATACTTGACATATAGTAAGTGTTCAGTGTTTCCTATTATGAGTAAAACAACTGAAAAATGAAGGTAGTAATTAGCAGCTTGAAAAATTGAGGCCTTTTTGAAGGGAATGCCATAAATTTCACTAGGTAAGAGCAAGGCCAAGACTGGAGAGTGTCCATAAAAGACCAAGTTAGAGAGTTTGACACTTTCCTGCTTTTTGGTGGAATAACATGAAACCAAAAGCCATTTATAGTGTATATTTTTGCATTCCTTCCTCCCTCGTTGTAATTCTCTTAATAACCACCACTCAAACCAGAAGGTTAATAATAATAATAAATGCTAATGCTCCTACAGAACTTTGTGTGGTAGAATTTTGGTGACTACAAATTTGAACTTAAATGGGAGTAAGTCCTGTTCCACATTCAGCTTGCAGTTGAGGTCCAGGCAAAGGAGCTGCAGCACTCCAGGGATGGCATTGTCCAGAGCACCATGTGGTCCTAAGCTTGGCAGTGAACAGTAGCCAATGGAGAGGAATCATCAGGAGTGGCCAGGAGTCCTTTAAACCCAGCAAAATGACTACCCAATGGATTTTTGTATTAGGTGTAAATATGAGGGACAAAACTTCTTTTCCCAGGATTTTAGAAAAAGGTAAATTGGGAGACACATTGACAGGACTAATATTCATTGAATCGTGTGAATGTTTCTACCATATTTCTTCACATATAAAAATCACATTTTTTTCTGGTTTTATCTTTTCTGAAATCAGCATATACAATAATATTAACATCTACTGCATACAGCTTACTCTGTTTCATGTGTTGTTTTAAGTGTATTATCAGTATTAACTCATTTGTCACTCTATGTACTGTTTAGTTGTTATCCCTCATTTAACAGTTGAGGAAATTGAGGCGAGAAAATGTTAATTCATCAAGGTATCATATGGTAACAAATACTTAAACACACATTTCTGTTATGTGACAGAGGTGCACAGTATGATCCTAATGAGTACATTTTCATAATATTGAATGAAAGTGGGACCTATGTTTCTTCCCAAAAACTGTTTCTAAAACAATAGTGCCTTAAAAACCTGATGGTAGCTTAGAGTTCAGGATATTCCTAAAGAGGTTAAGTATTCCTGCAGTCCAATTCCAATCTACTTCCCAGTATTCAGTGTTTTGTGAGGGCCAATACAGAGCAATATCAAGAAGCAAGAACATTGACCTTGTGCCTGCTTCTCAGTCTAATCTGCAACAAAAGCTGAATAAACTTGAGCAATTTTTTTAAACTAATCTTATTTTGAGATAATTGTGGAATTAAGAACAGTTATATATACAATATTAAAAGGCCTGAATCACCTTTACCCAATTATCCCAATGGTAATATCTTACAAATTATAGGATCATAACAAGGATATTGATACAAGCAACCCATTTAATTTAGATTTTTCCTAGTTTTACTTATACAGTTGTAGGTTAGTGCATCTATCACTACGGTGAAAATCAAATCATTTGCATGATCACAAGGATACCTCCAGTTGCCTCGTATAACAACCTCAGACTCCCTTGGGCCACCTTATCCTCTCCCTAACTCATGGGAACCATTAATCAATTGCTTCTTCATTTCTATAATTTTCTCATTTTAAGAAAATTATATAAAAGGAGTCATAGAGCATTTAATCCATTGAAATTGGCTTTTTCATTCAGCATAATTCCCTTGAGATCCATCTATGATGTTGCATGTAGCAAGTTTGTTACTTTTTATTGCAAATATATATTTTTTATTATTATGGGCATTCCACAGTTTTCTTAACCATTTCCTGCTTGAGAGACATCTTGGTTTATTGCAATTTGGGACTATTATCAATAAAATTGCTATGAACAATCCTTTACAGGTTTTTGTGTGGACATAGGTTTTCATTTTTCTGGAATAAATGCTCAGGATTGCAGTATATGGGTTGTACAGTTGTTGCATATTTCACTTTTAAAAATAGTTTTTAGTTATACATGGACACAATATCTTTATTTTATTTTTATGTGGTGCTGAGGATCAAGCCCGGTGCCTCATATGTATGAGGCAAGTGCTGTGCCACTGAGCTACAACCCCAGCCCTTCATTTTGTTTTTGTTTGTTATTTTTAAGAAAATGCCAGACTGTATTCCTGAGTGGCTAGGGTCTATTACATTCTTTCCAGCAACATTTCTGTGACCCCTTTTCTCTACATCCTTGCCAGCATTTTTCCTTGTCACTATTTTTTTTTTTATTTTAGCCCTTCTGATTGATGTATAGTTTTATCTCACTGTAGTTTTAATTTGCATCACAATAATTGCTAATGATGAGTTCATTATGTGTATGTACTCTGTGTCAAAATGTTTCTTCTTGCCCTTTGCCCATTTTGAATTGATTTTTTGGTGGTTTTGTTTTTACAGATTCTATATATGAGACTATGTTTTTACAAGTGATATGCATTTGTCCTTACAAGTGATGTTTTCTTTCAAACTATACCTTTTATTTCATCTTTTTAATAGGGTCCTTTCCACAGCAAAACTTTTTAATTTTGATAAAGTTCATTCATTGTTCTTTTTGGGGGGATTGTGCTTTTTTGTTAAGTGCATGTCTTTGCCTAGATCACAGAGGTTTTATAATTTTCCCTGAATGATTTAAGTTTTATGTTTAGCAGTTGAGAATGTCTTGTATAAGGTTAAGTGGAAACTTGCTTTATTTATTTATTTTTGCCTTTGCATAGCCACTTGCTCAAGTTCCATTTGTTAAAATATCTAGTCTTCCTTTATAGAATTACTTTTGTAGCTTTTTCTTAAAAAAAACAGATATATTATTGTGGTCCTATATGTGGGTTCTCTATACTGTGGCATTGAGATTAAATCTATCCCTCCACTGATTCCACACTATCTTTATTACTGAAATCTTGAGATTGGGCTTAGTGATTACGTACAGTTTATTCTTCTTTGTCAGAATTGCTTTAACTATTATAGAGCTTATACCTTTCCATATACATTTTATAGGCCTATCTGTGCCTACAAAAAACATTGTTTGCATTTTATTATGAATTGCATTAAATCTATAGATCAATTTGGAGAAAATTAGTTTCTTTACCATGTTGACCATTGCAACCCATTTACATACTCTATCTCCTTACCTATAAGGTATTATTTTTATTTCTTTCATTATGCTGTGTTTTATAATAGTGCTTGAACTTGGGATTAGATTATGTTTCATATTTCTAAAATGCATAAATGATATTACAGTCATCTGTTATGTGATTACAAAAGCAAACAAAATATAACAAAAGGCCCAAAGTTGAAGTTTTGAAAGAGAAGCACATTTTTAAAAAGTAAATGACTATTGCTAAATATGCACCATGTGTATGATGTTGGAATAATTTTAAATGATGTGGTTATAATTGTTTATAGAGGGACTGATAGAAACCTATAATTTTTCATGAATGCAAAACATATTTTAATTACATTAAAGTCATGCATCAGTGTGCCTTTTAACTATTCTTTTTTAGCCTACAATTTTATGATACATGTTATAAAATGAAGACTGGGTCCTGGCTTATATTCCAATATTAACCAGGAATCCCTCTATCATAAAACAGGCAACAAATTAATTAGGAAAGAACAAAGTGTGCTAAATTTAAAAATAAATGAGAAATCAATTCTTAAGTAATTTAAAACCCAAAATGCATTATTTTAGATAAATTGGGAAGGATTTTAGTTGTTTCACCCACTAATTTAATTAATATAATCTAAAACATTAATATTAGTACAGCTTCATGGATAATAAGCTGGTAAAAAACAGGCCAACAAAGATATTCATATATATTTTTTTAAATTTTATTATAGTGTGAGAAAAAAATTTTGACCATCCCTACTTTCCTTCCCCACAGTGATCTATATTTATTGGAATAGTGTACTATTTATAAGCGTATGCATTTCTGAAGATTTTCTAAAAGGATTATTTACCTAATGGGAAAATGTGCTCATTTGTGGACTAGTATAGGGATATAGCAGCCAGAAAACATAAGACAGTTGAAATCAAGCAACTTTGTACATTATGCAAAATTTGCAGCATTGCAATAAGGCCTTTTTGTCACCATGTGCTTGCATAGAAAAGCATGAAAGTTCCACAATTTTGATCTATTAATAGTAACTAAATTTAGTTTAGTTTTGTGAATCAGAATTTAAGAGTGGAGTGTGTGTCTGTGAAGTAATTTACATATGCATACAGAAACATTCATATGCACCTTTTTAGGGATTTTACCCTTAAGTAGAGTATATTGTTACCAGCTTCATTATTACATGTTTCCTGATCTACATAAGACATTGCATATTACTTCAGCTATTACTTCTTGAGTGAAAATTCTACATGAAAATATGTATGGAGGTACCAAAGTTAATCTCATGCTCTAGTTGGTACATAAAATACAAACCACCATATATACCCATGAAAATATTGTTTATACATGCACATACATTAAAGTAACTCTGCATCTCATTTGTTTTCCTCTTATACTTTATGACCTTAAAAGGAGAAGCTATTCATTTTTCTTATCTTCTTTTAACAGTCATGACCCTGCTAAGAAATAGAATACAACATGTGTGGTTCAATAAAACACAATAATGGAACTATCTACATAATTATGAGTGGGTTTAGAGGAAACAAAAGAAGCTACTGAGGCACTCTGAGACTACCTACAGTAGGCAGTTTGTGACATGTCCCCTCAAACCAAGCCTGAAGAGTCAGGTGAATAAAATAATATTTCCTAAATCCAATTTGAAACTGAACAATGGAGGGGACTCTTAAAGGATAGGTAGGGATGTAAGCTTCCTCAGTGAGAAATAAGGAATAAAGAAGGTAGGAGTAAATGGGGAAGAAATGCTCTAGACCTCTCTGTTTCTTTGTCTTCTGATTATGCCTCCCATTGGCAAAAACCAAAGGATATGCATTAGCAAGGGTGAGTTAGCAAGGGTGTTAAGGAGAAGTACTTTATTGGAGTCAACCTCACAGTCACAGAGCAGAACAAAGGAGGACATAAAATGGAGTGGGCCATGCTACAAAGAAAGTGCAATGAAGTATTTAACGTTTTGACAGAAAAAAATCTCCACCAACATAGAATTCTGTATCAGTGAAATTATCCTTCAAAAGTGAAAAAGAAATAAATACTTTATCAGACAAACAAATCCTGAGGGGATAAGTTGTCAGTAGACCTGCATTGCAAGAAATGTCAAAAGTACTTCAGAGAGAAAGAAAATGATAGACGTCAGAGACTTGGATCTACATAAAAAAAATGGAAGTACATTAGAGAAGGAGTAAATGAAAGTAAAATAAAAATCACTTGTTCTTCCTATTCCTAGTTGATCGGAAAATTAACTGTGTACGATATAATAATAGTAACAACAAATATTAAATGGTTAGACCTATGGATAAGAGAAATGAATGACATCAAAGTTAAGGATCAAGAAGGAGGGAATAAGAATACTCTATTGCAAGATACCTGTTCTACCAGTGAGGAAGAAAGAACTGGACTGAAAGAAAGGAGAAAATGTCGCAATGCCCTACTTCATTCAGCATCAGGGGATACCCTAACTAGTAGCTTACATTCAGCATTACCTCATTGTAACTATAAGTTATTACATTGCTCTTCTTAAATGCTGAAAGAAATTTGAAAAAAAAAGATAGTATATAGGTATAAGTGGAAGCCTAATGTAGTTTATCTTTTGTAATGGATTTATCTGCTGTTCTTAACCTTTTCTCAACACCAGGATCTATCATTTTTGTAAAAACTATCCTTCAGGATCTATTATCAGACTTCCTTGTTTTCAAATTGCTGATTTATTGAGGTAACCCTTCTGTAAATTCCACTTTTTTCCTTTTAAAAATGTGGATTCATTTGTATCTCTAGTATTATTTTCTTCTCTAGGTTATTTGAAGTATTACCTCAGAATATTAAAGTATCCAAAGTATCTCATTTATGAATATGAATAAAAATATGTAGTTTTTGAAGGCAAAAATTACTGACAATGAAAAATGTTTTAAATCTAAAATCAGTAACTGAACTGAGTTCTCAATGTCTCAAATAAATTTAGAAAAGAAAGTCAACTCTGAAGATTCACCATAAGATTTTCAGTTAAAAAAAAATGTTTACAGAAATGTGAATGCTTTCATGTTTTGAGACATCCTTGAATGTAATTTATTTTGGAATAGTTTAATGTTTAATATAAGTTAAAGGCTATTTTTCAAGTAACCAGAACAGAATTTTTAGATTTTTTTTTTCAAACTCAAATGGAACTTTGGGATGTAAACCCACATAAATTCTTTTCCTTTATCCTTCTCTAAATTCAGTCTATTTCTGAAACCTCATTGAAAGTTAAATAAAATACTTTCATGGTCTCCATAACAGGCTCTCACTTTCAGGCTTCAGTGAATAAGTATATTGTTTATGGGGCCCAGGAAAAATTTTGAATAGAATTATAAATGGTCATTATTTATACATGTTTTTATTTATTTTAAAATTTATTTAATAAGATATTCAAAATAGAATGCCACTCAATAAGACTCTCTCTCTCTCTCTCTCTCTCTCTCTCTCTCTCTCTCTCTCTCTCTCTCACACACACACACACACACACACACACACCACACACACACAGTAGAAATGGCACATGGAATATTATCTGCTACAAAAAGCTTCTCTGACCTATCCTTTCCACATGGAGATTTGTCAGGAAAAGAATAAAGCTTAAGGTTTAGACTCCTCCATTTCACAGAACTCTTCAAACACACTTGTAAAGCTTACACATGATCATATGCTTGAAAATATGCAAAAATAAGAAGGTCCTCAAATTTTAGGCTTTAAAATATTTGCATCTTCTATTCTTAGTGCCTGTTTCATAGGACTTACTTTAATCTTTATAAAAATATTATCAGGATAAAAACCTGACCTTGCCATTAGATAAATCTGGTGGTATTTAAAGCAAAATAACTGAAATATACTAACAGGTGGGGTTTATTTTATTATTTTTACTTTTTTAAAGAAAGAAATTAGGAAAGGATTTTGACTTGAGCTCACAAGTTTGATGAAGTTGCAATCTAAATGTCATCCACATGGATTTAAATTGTTTCCTTATTCTTTCTTGTATAATAATAACTTGGTCTGGGTTTTCAATAAATATACTTGTGAAATGTTTTTGAATATTGAGAGATAGAAAGGTGGCATTTAGAGTCAGTTTTTCTTAGATTCCAAATATTTTGTTTAAAAAGATACTCAAAATTCTTATTTGCAGATTTAAAACTTCCTGAACTGGAGAATTATAACTTTTATCTATGTTAAAGAACCTTGTCAGAATAGCCTTTTAACAAAATGGAGTAAAAGTAAAGAATTTAAACATGACATTGGTGCCAATTAATCCTCACTAGGCTCTACAGCCTGGTTTTACCATTACATTTCTTTGTATGTACATAGACTAATATCCTATATAAGAGGGCAAACTTTGATTCATGACCTAAATCCATCATGTTGTCCTATTTTTAAAGTAAACATATTTTAGATTACTATAGAATCATATTCAATTGTAAAAAGTAATTCAAAATGATTATATGCACCATTTTCCCAATCCCTCCCATTGGTAATATATCACAGGGAGCCATAGTACAATATCATAACCAGGATACTGATGTAAGTACAATCAATATATAGGATATCTCTGTCACCTTTAGGATTCCTTATATTGTCTTTTTATAGCCAGATCCACCTCCTTCCTGCCTTTACCTACTCCCTAATCCTGGGCAATCAAAAACCTGATTTCTGATTCTTACCAGTGTACAGTTTGTGTTTCAACATATTAGCAGAGGTTTTTCCAGATCAAATATTAAAATTTAGTTGAAAACCAGTTTATCATTTTTTCATTCTAGGAAACATGCTTTTATCATCATACTTTAAAACTCTGCTTAATTATATACTCTGAAGTTTTTATCATATGTTTTTCTAAAATATTTATATTTTTCTGTTTCATATTAAAATTCTTCATTCATTTTAGTCAGTTTTTATAAGGTATGAGATTTATGTCAAGGACATTTTACTTTATCTATTTATTTACTTAATTTTATTTTCTACTTGTTCTATCACCATTTGTAAAAAAAACTATTTTGCTTCACTAATTATTTTTGAACCTTCGTGTCAATCAGTTGGGCATATTTGTGTGGATTTATATCTGTTCTCAGTATTTTCCATTGATCTGTGTATATATCCCACCACCAGTACACATTAACTTGACTACTGTAACTATACAATAAGGGTTCAATCTATTTTTCAACATTTCTTTGACTACTGTAGTTCTATTGCTTTTCAATGTAAATTTTAGAGTGATCTGGCATATACCAACCCACATTTTGCTAGGATCTTAATAGCACTTGTGCTAAACTGTATATCAATTTGGGTAAAGTTGACATTATTTATGTTGAGTCTTCTAATCCACAAAAACAATATGTTTTTCCAGTTAATTATATAGTCTTTGATTATGTTTATAGCATTTTGTTCCTTCCATCATATAAGTCCAGAAGATATTTTGCTACCTCATTTTTTGTGAGAGTAAAGGGTACTATATTTTTAATTTTAGTGTCCACATACTTATTGCTAGTGTACAGAAATACACGTGGTTTGTGAAATGCTTTTATTAGTACATTAAAGTTATACATAAACATGTGGGAAAAGGGGGGAAAAGTTAAGCATAATATTGAGGTGCATTTCAACATAATCATACATGAGTGGAATATAATTTGCTCCAATTCAGTTCCAAGTACTTCCCCTTTTACTCCTCTCCTCCCTCTCCCTGTTTGCTTTCTTCTACTCTACTGGTCTTCTTGTATTCATTTATAGATTTTTTAAATGGTTGCTTTATATATATATATATATATATATATATATATATATATATATATATATATATATAAAGGTGAAATTTACTGTGATATGTGTGTGTGTATAGCATAATTTGATCAATTTCTTTCTATTGGTCATCCTTTTCCCATCTGTCCTACCTCCCCATCTTTCCCCTTCCTCTACTGATCTTTCTTCTGTTTTCATGAGATAACTCATCTCTCTTTTCCTTATTTTGCTCTAGCTTCTGCATATGAGAGAAACTATTCCACCCTTGACTTTCTGGGTCTGTCTTCTTTCACTTAGCATGATGTTCTCCAGTTCTATCCATTTACCAGCAAATGCTATAGTTTCATTCTTCTTTATGGCTGAATAAAACCCAATTGTGTATATATAACACATTTTCTTTATCCCTTCATCTATTCATGGGCACCTGGGCTGATTCTATAACTTGTAGTTATAGCACTTTGGGGTTCACAGCAAAATTGAGAAAGTACAGAGATTTCTCATATAACTCATGCCTACACACATACATAGCCTCCATCATTATCAACATCCCACACCAGAGTTGTGTTGCAATTATTACAATTTATGACAGCTGATGGACTTATATTAACACTCATCCATATTTTGCATTAGGGTTCACTCTTGGTATACTTTCTGTGAATTTGAAATAATTTATAGTCACATGTATCCACCATTATAGTTACCATAGTTTCACTGACTTAAATATCTTTCCATGGTCTTCCTGTTCATCTCTTCCTAACCTCTAACCCTTGGAAACCACTTATCTTTTTAATTACTCCATAGTTTTTTCTCCTTCGTGTTGTCATATAGTAAGAATCCTATGGTATGAAGCATTTTTAAATTGACTTCTTTCATTTGGTAATATGCAATTAACTTTCCTTACTATCTTTTCATGGCTTGATAGATCACTTATTTTTAGCATCAATTTTCTGGATGTGTTACAGTTTATTTATTCATTTACTTACTAAGGAACATCATAGGTATGTGGTTGGCAACATGTTATTTTAGTTTCAAGTTTCATAATGACATATGATAGCAATATTTCATATGCTCATGTTTCCATCTCTATATCTTCTTTCTGAGATACCTGTTTAGATGTTTTACCTACTTTAAAAAATCAAATTGTTTGTTATTAACTTTAGTAGTTCTTTGTATATTTTGTATAATAGTTCTTTATTGGATATGAATTCTGCAAATTCCTTTTTATTCTCTTGACAATGTCTTTTCTAGAATTGAAATTTTTAATTTTCATGAAGTTCAGCTTAATTTTTTCCTTCTTAGTTCATGCCTTTGGTATTATATCTAAAAATTTATCAAGAAACACGCAATCATCAAAGTTCTCTGCTATGTTATATAGTTTTATAATTTACATTTAGGTCTGTAATCTAACATGAAAACTGACAAGGCAAAATGTATCCCCTTCCATCCTCCTCCAGAACAGTGTCAGAGAAAGCCAGTTACAATAATATCCATAGTATAATAAGATAATATCTAAAATGCCAAAAGGGAAAAATCTCAACTTGAATGAAAAAATGCAATCAATAATCACCTGTACCAACATAACACAGAAGATAGTGTTATCTGGCAGTGATATTAAAGCAACCATCATAAAAATGAATAGTTCAACAAGTAATTACAAACTTATTTGCAAAAATATCAAACAGAAAAATCTCAGAGAAGACATAGAACATTAAATTTTATAGCTGAATAAATATAGAAATCAAAATATAATTCAATACATGGGCTCAACAGGGAACAGAAGGGAAAACCTGTACACAGGAAAGGAGATAGGAAAACAGAAATTACCCACATTGAACAGGAAAGAAAATAGTAAAGTGAACAGATCTTCAATGACCTGTGGGATTATAATGAAAGATGTATGATCCATGATATCAGAGGCCTTAAAGGAGAATAAACAGATGCTGCTGAACAAGTACATAAAGAAATAATGGCTGAAAAATTTGGTAAAAGATAAAACCCTAAAGATGCAAGGAACTCTGTGAACAAACAGAATAAACCCCAAGAAGCCCATGCTTATACTCACCATCAAATTCTGAAAAGACCAAAAAATAAAAATAAAAACCACTTAAAAGTAATGAAAGAGAAAGGACATTTTATCTATAAGCAAAAAAAAAAAATAGTTCAAATAACACAAGACTTCTTATGTGAAACCATGGAAGCCAGCAGGAAGTGTTATGACATTTTTCATGTGATGAAAGAAAAGAACTGTCAAGTTCCAAAACAGAAAAGGAGGCAAAACTTCCAAATACACTTTTACGAGGCAAGAAGTATGGATACCAGAACCAAACAAGCATAGTACGAAAGCAAACAAACAAAAACTGCAGACAGATATTGCTTATGGGTATAGAGACCAAAGTCCTTAACAAAATTTGCCACATCATATTAAGCAGCTCAAGAATAATCACTTGATCATATCAATTGATGCAAGAAAAAATATATCACAAAATTTGACATTCATTAAAAAATACGTATCAGAAAACTAGGAATCCCAAAGAATTTCCTTGATAAAGAACTTGATAAAGAACATCTAAAAAAATCCTGCAGCTAACATCATAATAATGGTGAAAGATTTTAAATCTTTCTTCCTGATATTAGGATCAAGGTAAAGACATCTCATTTCAGCTCTGCTATTTTTCATAGTACTGGAAGTTCCTGCCAGCACAAAATTGCTAGAAAAGTAAATAAAAACATAAAATTCAGAAAACAAGAGATAAATCATCCCTACCTTGTAGGTATTATGGTGGTTTATGTAGAAAATCCCAGGTATTGTATACAATTTCTCACAAATAGTGAGCTCAGCAAAATCTCAGAATATAAGCTCAACATAAAAAAAAAATCAATTGTTAATCAATGGGTATAAAGTTTCAGTTATGCATAAAGAATGAGTTCCAGATATCTACTGTAAAACAATGTATTTAGAGATAATGACTATTTCACATTTAAAAATCTATTTGAGGCTAGGCCTCATATTAAGTTTACTTACCACAATATAATAATTTAAAAAATAATTATGGGAGCTGGTTACATAGCTCAGTGGTAGAATATTTGCGTAGAATACAAAAGGCCTGGGTTGGATCAGCAGCACTGCATAAAGAAATAAATAAACGTTTTAAAATATATTTTTATTGATAAGCAATGAACTCTGGAAACCAAAATTTTAAATGTAGAAACTTACGTACCCCCCCAAATCTAAATACTTATGAATCTAACAAAATATGTACTGTATCTATACAACTACCAACTAAAAATCCAAATAAAAATGTGAGTAAATAGAGATACACAATGTGCTCATAGGACTGGGAAACATAACATAGTGAATAGGTCATTTCCCCCAAATTGGTCTACATTTTAATGCAGTTCCTATCAAAATATCAACAGGTTTTTTGTTATTATGGGTAATCACTATATTTCGTTAATTCTATTTCTCTTATTTCTGTTTATCTGGCTTTAGTACCTATAAACTAGCTCCCAAAATACCATATTTTCCCATTGGATTTACCTAAAGAGAGATTTTTAAAATCCATCTAAGACATTTATGTCGTTATAGAATGTGTAACATTTCAACCAATATGAATTAATGTGAAAAAAAGAAGTAAAAATGGCCAGGAATGATTTTTCCCAAATCAATAAACTTTTTAGCTTTATTTAAATATCTTAGCTATCAAGCCTGTTTTTCCCAGTTTATTTATTCTCTGAAGCTGTATTAATCATAGTATTTGAATTTATGTTAAATAATTTAATAAGTTTTGAAAATGACCCTGTCCTTCCAAATTAGCATGAAATAATGCCTTTAGGATTTTCCATTACTTAAGCATTCACTCCTTATTCTTTTTGAAGTTTATTATACTCAGTTCTTTCTAATTAATGTGCAATCCATTTTAGGATACAAGGATTACTATTAAACTGAAACATAAGCAAGGGCCAGCCTTCATTTTACAGTATGTATCATAAAATTATAAGCAAAAAGAACACTTTTTAAAAACATATAACCAGGCATGGTGGCATACCCTATAATCTGAGTGACTTGGGAGGCTGAGGCAGGAGGATTGCAAGTTCAAAACCAGTCTCAGCAACTTAAAGTGGCCCAAAGCAACTTAGTAAGACCCTGTCTCAAAATTAAAAAAAAAAAAAAAATTAAAAAGGGCTAGGGATGTGACTCAGTGGTAAAGTGCCCCTGGGTTCAATCCCTGGTACAAAAAACAAACAAACAAGAGAAGATTCCATACATATGACTTAAATGTAGTAAAAATATGCTTTTAATTTTTGAAAACTTATGTCTAGTTAATTCATGTGTATAAATAATTATAATCTTATTTAAAATCAACAACATACACATCAGGTATATATATATTATAGAATTTTTTATATACTTCTTTTTCATAATTCTGGTTATAGAACCTCTAGTGTTTTCTTTTTCTTTGGGCAATCACGTAAGTAACAGACAGTGCAGACAGAGAATCTCCAGTCCTAAAATCTGAAATCTGAAATGCTCAAAACTCCCAAGCTTTTTGAGTACCAACATAATACCACAAGTTAAAGATTACACACTTGACCTCATACAATGGGTCAGTAAAAACTTGAATACACTAAAAATATTGTAGTGTGAAATTACCTTTAAACTACAGGTATAAGACATAAATCAGTTTTGTATTTAGACTTGGGTATCACCTCCAACATATTGCGTTATATATGTGAAAGTATTCTAAAATCTGAAAAAAAATCTGAAATCCAGACCACTTCTGGTCTAATCAACCTAATTGGATACTGATAAGGGATACTGAACCTGTAATGCCATTATAGGTATATTAGAAGTATGAAAATATAATATATTCACAATATAAAATACTGTTTAAAAGTACAGTATAATACAATAAAATTAAATGACCTAAATATTAGAAATATGTTTTGTGCTAGTGGATTAGAAGACTCAGTATAGTAAAATTGTCAGTTCTCCAGAAATTTATCTGTAAGCTTAATGTTATTACTATCAAAATATCAGAAATATATTTTATTAACAGATCTGTAGGCTTATTTTTAAATCTTCTGAAATTAATATCTTGAAACATAGTACCTAGAATTTCTCAAATAATTTTGTGAAAGAATAATAATGTCAGAATGATATTTCTACCCAATGCTTAATTAAACTGACACAATATCAATAGTAATTAAGGTGGTATGGCATTGGCAGAGGGATGAGCACATAATCTATACGGCAGAACTGCTGTTCCAGAAACAGACCCACACAGATTTGCCCAACTGATTTTGACAAAGGTGCAATTCTCAGTCAATGAGAAGAACAATAGTCTTTTCAGCAAGTGTTGCTGGAGCAAATAAACACCTATAAGAAAAAGTATATATCTTCAAACTAAACCCATGCCTTATACAAAAATCAATTCAAAATGAATCACGGATTAAATGTAAAGATAAAATGATAAAAATTTTGGAAGAAAAAATCAGAGCCTTCGTGGCTTAAATCTTTAGTTAAGAGTTCTTAGACCTAATCCAAAAATACTATCAAGGGAAGACAATCAACAAACTAAACTTTATTAAAAGGTAAAATTTTGCTTCAAATATCATATTAAGAGCATAAAAGAACAAGCTCTAGATGTGGATAAAATATTTGTGAACTATATATCAAACAAAGATTCATATCCAGAATGTATAAAAAGCTCTCAAAACTCAGCAGTAAAAAAAAGAAAGATATATAATTAGAGAATGAATGAAAGATATTAACAGACACTTCACTGGAGGCTATATTTCTAAGGAAGGAGGAAATGGGGAGTTTCTAATCAATGGACATAAAATTTCAGTTTTGCAAAATGAATAAGTTCTAGAGATCTGGTAACTGTACAACACTATACCTATAGTCAATAATACTGGATTCTACAGTTTAAAAAATAAGAATGTAAAACTCATGTTAAGTGTTCTTATCACAATAAAATAAAATTTATGGGCTGGGGCTGGGGCTTAGTGTCAGAATGCTTGCCTAGCACATGTGAGGCACTTGGTTAGATCCTTAGCACCACGTAAAATTAAACAAATAAAATAAAGACATGCTGTCCATCTACAACTACAAAAAAATAAAAAAATAAAGCTTTGGAAAAGTGCATTCACATGGCAAACACATAGAAAGATGTTAAATGACATTAACCATTAGGGAATTTCAAATTAAAACCATCTTATGTATCTCTAGATACGTAAGAACAAAGAATATAATATAAAACTAAGAACACCAAATATAGGTGAGAATTTGGAAAAACTGGATCACTTGCACATTGCTGGTAGATATGTAAAATGTCACAGTACCTGTGGAAAATGTTTTGTCAATGTCTTTAAAAAATTAAACATATATTTGCCATAATGAGTCCCAATAATTTCATTCTTCAACATTAGTCCAGAGAAATCAAAGGAAAATTATATGTGACATTTTTTTGCAGCTATATTTTCACTAGCAAAAACTTGGAAATAGCTGCAATCTCCTATAGAAGATGAATGGTTAAACAAACCATAGAACATCTATACCATGTTATATATATATATATATATATATATATATATATATATATATATATATATATATATTTAATGGAAAGTGTAAACAAGCCATTGGTAACAACTTTAATGAAACTTGAGAATACAATGCTGAGTGGGAAAAACAGCCAATCTCAGAAAGTCACAACTGATTCAATTATTTAACATTCTTGAAATGACATGATGGAGAACAAATGAGTTGGTGACAAGATTGGGGATGACTGAGGAGGGTGGATGGTATGACTAAAGGGATAACATGAGGAAAGTCTTTATAAAGATGAATCAGTTCTGTGTAGTTGTGATAAAATGACATAAACTATACACATGCATTATATCAATGTCAGTTTCCTGGACTGATATTGTATCATAGTTGTGTATAGTTACAGTTTGCTCCTTTAGGAGAATCTGACTGAAGAGTATATGGAGTATCTCTATACTATCTTTGCAACTTCTTGGGAATTTATATTTATTTTGAAACAAAAAGCTAAATAATTTTTTTTTAAAAAATTCTGCTGTGCCAATTATTAACACGGGGAACCTGAGCATATTCCTTGGTTAGTGACTTTTATAATTGGGCCCCTAAGACCTTCCAGATATAGTTATTGTTAAGACTATTAAAATGAAAGCAATAAGTGAATAAGTGTCACAGGAAAATAGTGACATGATCTGAATTGGAAAATTCACTGTGTTAATACTATATGTTATTTTACATGACTTTCACTTTTTCCAGTTATTTTAAGTATGTTTACTCACCTATGTTATAAAATCTTAAGGGAAGTGTATGTATTATACAAAATGTAGAAATTATTACAGGTAATAAATAAGGTATGATTATGACTAAACCTGAAAGATAATTAAAATTTACCTGAGGATAGTCAAAATTCAATCATTGTTTTGTACTTCAGGTATTACCTAGAACATGTTTTTGTATAAATGGAACCACAATTGTTTTTAGAATCATGTACTTCAGGTTTTCTCATAGTTGACCATACATTAGAATCACCTGTGAAACACAGACTGCTAGCTCCTGCCCCCAGAGTTTCTGATTTTCCAGAATTCACATGTACGTGTCATTTCTAAGTTCATTTATGATGCTATTGCTGCTGGTTGGCAGAATAGTAAACTATATATATATATATATAAACTATATATATATATATATATATATATATATATATATATATTGTGTGTGTGTGTGTATATATATATATATATATATATATATATATATAAATAAAATAGGACAAGATGTAAAGGAACTTACAGTGCAGGAAGACAATGATGTTAACATGCAAAATTGGATCATTTTCAGTCCTAAAACTTTTTTTCTCATTTTGTTTTGAAATTTTGCTTATATGCATATATAAATAACCAAACTAAGGAGAGAAAATGAGATTAAATATGGGAATGCATGCTTCAGTCCATTTTTTATAATAGTAATTTAAATACTATTATCTAAAATTAAAGTTAGGCTTCATCTGTTAGTTTACATGTGATTTGGTGGTCAGTGGCAATTTTATGATGATGACATTGAAAAATATAAAATGTATAATTAACTATTAAGGTAAAAGTCTTAGTAAGATTCAGTGTCATTTCTCCCCATATATTTTTTCTCTTTCTATGCTAAGCAATTGAATGATTGACATAGAAAATGTATCTGCCACTGTAAGAAATGATACTAAAAATAGCACTCAAATAATTTAGTGGGGATCATTATAATTACAAAATAAATATCTTTCTAAAAAGTGTTTCTGATGTTCTCTATAAATATTGAGCTCACTTGTTGCATAAAATATAATTAGAAGACAAAGAAGCCTTTTTATTGGCAAAGAATGATTTATAAACCTGATGAATGACATATTGCAACTGTGTTCATTTAAACACAGAAAGAAAAACTTTTTTGAGAACCATTTAATTGTCATTAACTCACTGTTTAAAAGAATGAATTTAATAATTGGCACCAAAGAAATTAAATAAAGAATAATTTGCTAATGAAGAAGTTTTATCATAATCCACAAGTAAAATTTAGCATTTTAGGAGGATTTCTTCATTCCATTATAAGAGTGCTCTTTATTTGAGAAGAAAACTTGTCCCATGAGACCCACTCACATACTGCCTTCAAAACTCAGCTGTTACATTCTGCTGCTGCTTCTCTTATTCCGACTGTTGGCATCATCAATACATGACTTTTGATTGGATCCCAAGGGTAAAAATTAACTGTGGTAGACAGGAGATTCATAACAAGTGCATAGATTATTCGGGACATTTCTTTTTGTTCAGTAGAGTGAATTTTTTTCTGTTGTTAAAAGGAGGGGAAGAAAGGCAAGGCATTTAAAAGTTAATTCTGGATCAAGATTTCTGCTCTGTTATTCTAGAAATTTACATAAAAGTTACATAAAATTATTGTTCCTCCTCTGTACTGAAGGGTTTTGAATTTAGAGGACTTTTGGAGCAAGAATTATGTCCACTGTGCTATTTTGGCTTGGATGTTAATCAGAACACAGTTGAGCATTATTTCAATTTGCAGGACTTGCCATGCTGGAAGCACAACCTTATATGTAGTGTCCATGGGCAGTCCTATTATGGGAAACCAACTTGAGAGAAAAGGCGGGTCACTTGCTTGTGCGCAGGTCCTGGAATTTGAAATATCCAGAGGCCTCTACAAAATCCTGGCATCAGTTACTATGTTGACTCACTCAGTGTTAGGATCACTCACTTTCCCCCTACAGGACTCAGATCTTGGAGGCAATTGCTTTCAGAGAAAAACGAATAGGAAAACTGAAGTGTTATTTTTTTCAAAGCTGCTGAAGTTTATTGGTTTCTCATTCCTAAGCCTACTAGAGCAATAAAGTTGGGAGAAATTTTTACCAAGATTTCTATCGCTGCTTCGACAAATACTTCTTTTTCCAAATGCTTTGGTGGGAAGAAGTAGAGGACTGTTGTAAGTACAAAATAATTTTAAAATATCTTTAATTGTAGCATAAGTTTAGTTTGTGACAAGCTCACTGATTAGGCAGAATGGTTTTAAATTATTACACTAGTTTGTGAATAAGCATAAATGTTATCTTCAGTATACCTTATAATATATGTTTATGTATATATTCAGGTGTAGATGTTTCTCACTGGGAAAACTTCAATAGAAATTAGGTAGAGTTGAGTTATTATCTTTGCAATAAAATAAACACATCTTTCTTATTTAAGAAACCACTGAAGGAATAGAATATGCATAACTAGCTTTGAGTGTATGTAACAGACTATTTTGATTGCTCTAAAGTAGTTTGTGAATCTGAATTATTATTTTGATTGATGCTTCTATATTTAGTAATGGTTACATGAATGGTAATGACCTGATATTCTCAGTGAACTAACTGCTGAATGGGAATGACATGGAAACCTAAAGGTTAGAAAATGATATATCAGGCATATCATGGGGGGGGGGGACTAAAAAAAATTGTGATGGATAAATGACATGTGCAAAAAATATTGATAAAGATTTAATTTCCAAGTTACTTTCTCATATTATTTGCAAAGTTTTGAGTGCTCTTTTCTGTCATACGTCATGAGAATTCTTTAAGTAACGTAAATCTGTGCTGCCAAATAACCTGAAAGTCTTTAATTTAGGAAGTAACAAAAACTTAAGAGACTTCTGATCATATTTTGCAGTAAAGTCATCATGGCATTTCATGTTTTTCATGACCTAGCATTTCACTGAAGCTTTATAGTTAGGCTTTTATATAAAAATGTGACTAATTTGCTTATTTTTAAGAAAGCTATAATGACTAATGAAGAATTTAAGTCAACTGTAATGCAACCATAATAGAAGTACATAAAAATAATACATGATGAGGACAGTGTGTCCCAAAGAGAAGGATGAAGGAGATTATATTTTTCCCCTATTTTTGACTTGTGGATTATAGTTACTCTGAAATAGACATGAGGACAATGCCTATAATTAAGAATGAAATAAATAAATCTCTCCAAATAAGTAATGCTTCGCAAATTCTAGAAAAACACTGAAAACAAACTCATAAAAAGTTTCTGTAAATAAATTAACATTGTCCATTTATTTACATTGGATAACAGATTTCATAGTATAACATTTACATCATTTTCATCTTAAATGTCTTTACTGAGCATCAGTATTGCTTTCTAATTGAAAAACTGTTCTATGACTACCATTATAAAGCCAGATAGATAGATAGATAGATAGAGATATTCTTCACGGTATACCACACACACATACACACACACACACAACATACACATGCACATTTTTATTTGGTATTTGTTTCTATCATATCATTAATTTATAAATGCTATCAAAATTAATTACTGGTGATGATTAATTCTACAAAATTAAGATCATTTATTATTACTTAGAGGAATTCTGAAAGAATTTCAAAGATGAAATTCTGTTATGAAGCAAAGCAACCGTATACTCCTCTGTCATAGATATTCAAGTAAGATTTTAAATTCTTAAAATTTGAAGAAAGATAACCTTTTTGGGACATGCCCTGTAGGACTTTTACTATAGTGCATTTTAAAACCATCAAGTAATGCTTATGTAACTTGACAATAGGTTTAAGACAAAAGGAAGATATTCTCAAGGTTATATTATACATTGAGTTTTACTGTTGAACAAGATATTATTAGTTGGTTTTTTTGACATTTGAATACAGTTTTTAAAATTGTCTTAGTTTGAAAAATTTAAAACAGTACATTTGGCTGTTATTTAACTAAAATTGTTACCATTTAAAAGAGGTCACTATATTAACATGCATATCATTTACTTTTAGAATTTCTCAAATTATGAATTGCAAAGGATTAATCAAGTGATTAACTGCAAATAGATATTTCATTGAGCTTTTTTTTAAAGATGCAAACCATCTTTAGACCTAACAAAAACATCTATTAGAATATCATTTGTAGAATCTTTTAAAGGCATGTTAACTATGAAAGAGAGATTGCAGTTCCAAGTCGATGATATACTTTTTAATTTAATAAGATTTTTGTGTAATATGGCATATTATAGAAAATACTTTAGAATATATCATATGATATTAATCTTTTAAAACACTTTATGCAAATTTAAGTTATTTATGAAAAAGATAGTACTTGACTCTATTCCAGCTATACAGTACTGAAACAGAAAATTCATGGTTTGGGTAGAAATACAAGTACACCTTCCTCTTCAGTCCTGTGTTACTTGTTCAAAATCTTTACAGACAAAATCATTTACTGCATAAAACAAATTGTCAAGTACTTAGCCACTTCTGTGGTTTAATAAAAGAGACTTAAATCTTCCTTGTGTTGGAAGAGTCAGGTGATTTTAAAATTTCTGCTTTATCTTATTATGACTGTGTCTAAAGAGCAAAACAAAGTGATTTCCCAAACTCTTCTTCTCTTTTCAACTTAAATTCTAATATTTCCCTAACTCATTAAGCATGTTTTATCATATTTTCATCAAATTATTCTTTATTTCATTGCAAATACAAGAAACATAGTATTTTTGTATGGGAATATGTGTGTGTGACACACATACATACATACACATTTAAACCACAGAGTAGTTTTCTAAGATATATTAACTGAAATTAATTAGAAACTAATCTCTACTTAGAGATGATTTTCTTTTCATCTTTTTTTTTTTAAATTTTCTATTTTAAACATTATTTTGTAAGGAATTGATCAATAAGACATAAATATTCTCTGAGTAGTAAAATAGAACAAACCATGAAAACTCAGGATTTATGACTATACAATTGGGGGAGCTCTTTTAAGAAAAATAAAATTAAAATATGAATAAAAAAATTAGATACGTCTTGGGAGGGGTCCCTACAAGTGAAGCTTTAAGAGTTTCATGGGCTATCACCTCTGTTTGGAGAAATTTGTTAGGGTTGAATCTTGTCCTAGTTACATTTTAAAATAAAATTGATGCTAGTTATATTAATTTAAAGCATATATTATTTCTCAAAGACAGCCTTTTATTTAATGCAGATTAGAGAGTTAAGAGAATTTATAATGGTAGGAATTTGACATTTCTGCCTTTCATTCTGAAAAGATACATTGATTAAAGTGATGTCAAACTCAGTTAATGGAGGCGGTACAGTTATTTCAGATATACAGGGTATGTAATTTGAAGGCGAGCCAAATCACAATGACAAGGAATAATGATGACCTTGGTTTATTTTTATACAGTACACTCAAGTTTTGATTGGATTCAGAGAGAGGCAATAGTTTTCTATCTCACAAAGTCCTGCTATAGTCCTAGGAGGTTTGTGTTCTTTTATCAAGGCAGTAGGCTCATATTGAAAAATTTTGTTGGGAAAGTCATAGAATGGAGTATGGGAAGTAAGACTTTTTTATTAAATGCAACCAAATTCCATAGCAGATTTTCATGAAAATATTTCTTTTTAGGTAGCACGTTCTGTGCAGCATGCCGATCTTCAAATCCATATAAGCAAACAAACATTTTGTGGTCTTCACTTTTTCTCTGCTTACAGCATCTGTTAGTGAAACTTCCTTGGAGTTTCACAATATAAAATATTGAAACATCTTTAGAGTTTCAAACTCTATTTTAGTGCAAATATGAAAGTTAAAATGGCAATGTCATAGTAAGTTAAAATGGTGATAGTATATTATATGTTTAGTATTTTCTCAATTTTTGAGGGTTTTGACTACTTGTATCACACATAGAATCCTTTCTAAAGACTGTGTAAAATTTCAATCTCCCTCTACTTAATATTAGAAGTTAACATGTTTTCCAGAAATTCTGATACCCCCTTTTAAATAGAAGAGTAATTGATATTTGTGAATCACTTCTGTGCAAATATTGTTTCAAGATTAACAGATAAAATAATCTGGCTTACTTTTTTCTGGAGTTTGGGAATGAAAGTTCCCTTTCCTCTTATGCTGCAGCATATTATAATATTAAATGTGATCTCATAAATCAGAGATTGTGAAACACTTTAACACACAGAGTATATATATAGTCTTTCTCTTTCTACATTCATTATTAATTCCCTGAATATGGCAAAATAAACTAAAAATTACAATAAACATATTGGCTCCAGTATTTTAAGGGAACCTGAAATTTCTCTACCACAAATTCACAGAAGACAGCTGAGGATAAGGAAAGGAAATGATCCCTGTGGCTCATGCTTAAAAGAATCTTCATGTCATGGCCATACAATCACCCTTGAAAAAAATCAAAGGGCAGTACTCATAGCTCTCTTCTTCCATAAAGGCTGCCATTTTAAGCATTTAGAGTCTTTATTTTAAAGTATTTTCCTGTTAATCTGGAAACTATGATTTGCATATAAGTGATTCACAAATATCAGTTACTTTTATATTCAAGAGGGGATATCAGAATTTCCAGAAGTCTACCAATTTAAGTATTTTAATCTGATATCATTCATTCAAAATATCTGGGAAGGTGAACACAACCAACCATATTCTGGGGTCCTACAATCTTGAAATTTGGCTTTGCATAGTATTAAGCCCTGAGAAAACAGGCATTCCTAGCAGTCAGGATTGGATTTAGAAATCAATTTCTTCCTCTTCCTCCTTTATTATCTTTTGCCTTCTGCCTCAATGCCTCACTTTCACTCTGTAATTATGCACACTATTCTTCACTAATGGAAAGTGAGGGAGAATCAACAGTTATCCTGTAGCAGGAATGAAACTGTCATTTCTTTGGTACACTGATAAAACGTTGCTGCTCTTGTTTCTGTCGTTCATAAATAACTCCTCCTGAATTCTTAACTCAATATTTTGAATCCATATAATTTTAAGGAATTAATTTTTCATAAATTTAAAGTGTTGAAAAACTGATGTTTATGTGAAATTTGAGAGTTGGAATATATTATGGCTAGTTTAACATATTTACTGTCATCATGCTTCTGTTCAAGTTTTTAAAAAATCTGAAGAAGAGCTTTGCCTCTATCTTAATTATTCACTTCATTTTAGTTTATGTATTTTGTCTGTTTAAAGTGGAAGAATGTGGTGGCTCTGATGAATAGGAGGAACATTAAATTGCATTCATTATTCAAGCCAATATTTATCCATGTGATAAAAGAAGGATGTAGATAGCTAAATGGTTTCAAAGAGGGTTAAAATAATTTTCTAAGCTCCAAAAAAGCAGAGATTTGAATTTTCATTCTTTTAGTTTATATTAAGTAAATACTGAAATCACATGAGTACAACAATGAGGAATTCACATATGCTAAAGTTACACAGTCTTTTGTCAATTTAGCTTCAACTTTTAGACATATTTTCTTTCCAAATTTGCTTTTAAAAGACCATTATTAATTGAGCACAATTAGCATTATAGTGTTGTATATGGTTCCATATTATGGGCAAATAAAGGGGTCACCTTTTTAAAAGTTTTTACCCTCTCCTAAGCTTTTGTTTGAAATTGCTCTCCGCCCCTTTCCCATTCTGTTTTTTGGCTTGACTGTCACCGAATCAGGACTATAAAAGGGCATAAACATCAGTAGCTTTTTGCCCATTCTTGGCACTCATCTTTATTTGCACACAACTTGCCTCCTCCTTTATCAGATTACAGTAACAACCTTACCTTAGCCTAAGTGCTGACTTAAAGGGCAAGGGAGTCAACACACTGTTACAAGTACAGATTTTAGCCTTGGAAACTGTGTGGGGATGTATTAAAGGAATAAAATAGAAAAAAAATCACAGAATCAGAACTGCACAAGTATTTTCATCAAAAGAAAGTTGAGTAATTTGCTTTTATGTTGGTGCTTAAGAAGGCAGTGTTAGGATTAAATTGATGACTGATTGGACAAAATATTATCAAAATGGTTGGGAGAGTGAAAAAGATTATCAGTGAATGTGACAAATCACAGTTGCTATCACATAACTGAGAAAGAAAAGGGGAAATCACACTTAAAAGAGCATAAGCAATGTTGGCTCGTAGGTGGTTAACTTAAAGAGCTTACGGGAAGCTCAGACAGCTGAGGAATCCTGATTTAGTAGAGGCTGAAGGGCAGGGCAGGAGCCATGTGAACAGCTGCTGAAGAGCTGGAGGATTCCTTTGGATTAGGTGTACACACCCTGTCTCTAATGGGCTGTGTCAGAGTGCACCAAGTGTTATCAAAAGGGTTCACTTTGCTCAAGCTTAAGGCCTTTGCAATGTTTTACTTTAAATGTCTGGAAATAGATTTGCTCTCACAATAAATTCAGAAATAAAATATCAAAAGCAGTGGCTCCATAAAGTTTGCATTGTGTGGTTTTGGATGATCATTATTTAAAGAAGAACCAATAGCTGATGATTTGTTATCCATCCATTCATTAATATATATTAATCCATGCAATTAATATATATATCAAAATTATATATATATATATATATATATATATATATATATATATATATATATATATATATATATATATATATATATCTCGATTGCCAATTTTATGCTAAGGCTATGCTGTACTCTGGAGATAATCTTCTAAACAAGCAAATTCATAAAGATTTACTTTAGAGGAGGATGTGCATATTAATATGTTTGTACTATTTAAATATTTAAATTGCCTATTTGGGATAAGACCTACAGAGTAAAGAGCACATTGTTATAAGAATGTATAATATTGAGCTCTAGACTAGTCTTAGAAATTGAGGAGGTCTTCCTAAGAAAAGGATGTCAAAATAAGAAGAAAAATAGAATTAGGGAATTATTTTCCACTCAGAAAATGTTCCACTCAGAGAGGGCGACATTTGTGAGAGTGAAAACTGGTATGAGGAAAAATATAATAGAGTCAGTTTTACTAGTGAATGGCAAGTGAGGGAGAGTGTGAAACAAGCCTGTAGCTTAAAGGGCAGGCTGGGGTCCAATTGTCTGAACAGGAATCCTTAAAGGTCATGGGAATTATTTTTGTTTTTACACAAGCACTGAACAGCATTTCATGAGTTTTAGGCAGAACCCTGATGTGAACATATTCACGTTTTTAAAGAATATCAGTTTTATTAAGAAAGGATTAGGAAGTGCTAAGGGTAGATGAAGGGCTTCCAATCTGAAGCTATTTTCATAGCTCCCCCAAGTGCAGAAGAAGGTGGTTTTGACAAGAATGGTGGCACTGGAGGTGAAAGAAGTATGTCTAATAAGGATTTTTCTATGAGAGAGAATCAATAGCAATTGGTGTTCAATTGTATGCAGCATCCTCCATGACATGTAGAATTTGGTGCATAATAGTGCCATTTACAAAAAAAATTGGAAGGGAAACTGGAATGATGGGAAGGATTAAGGATGGTGATGCTAAGCTTTTTGATGGAGAATGTGAGAACTGTGGTTATGGGGATCTGCAGCCTAGAAATGAAGTTATTATTGGGGATGAAAATGAGTGAGCCATAGAATGGATGAGACCAGTTAGAAAAATCTACAGCATGAAAAAAATAAAGTCAGGAATTCAATTAGGAAGACAAAATCATTCTAAAAAAATCAGAGAGAAAAAAACTAGATAGAGTGATAAAATTGTAAGCAAATAATATTTCTGTAAAGAGGGCTGTTGCTTTCAATCTCCAATTTAATGACTTTGTGAATGAGGAACTTACTTTCAGCACCAGGTGTCTTGGTTTCCACAGTCTCTGCCATCTATTTACCCCAATTTCCTTTTCCACATTGCTATTTCAGTGAGATATCACCAAAATATTGCCTTAGTAGAAAAGCTTCAATAAATATTAAAATTGTATAATGTATTCCGCTTTTTCCTGTACTCTGCACTTCCTAAAAATACCTTCTTCGGAAACCCCATTTCAACTGACTACTGTATAATGAAATGAGCCTTCAGTGTAAAACATTTATCATAGTCTGAATTTCAATTGCTCAGTCAGAGTTGTTAAGTAATATGAAAAATCATCCTTTAGAGAATACAGAATTGCAAAGATATGACAAGGTAACTTTGCACTTTATTTAATGCTGTTTTAGTTAATATAGATGCTTATTGGAGAAATGTCTAAAAATTCTTGAGAACCATTAGTAGAGTTGATTATTCTTAAATCGGCAAAAATGGTGAAAATACTTAGAAAACATTGACAATTCAGTTTAAATAAAACAGAATCACACTGAAGAGGTAGAAGGCATTTGAGTAATTGAAATTTAGTTATGGATGAGTATAATGTACTTATCAGTTAGCTTTTGGGGAAGTAGGACTAGATAGAATATTAATAAGATATTGAGCAAATTTTTCACCATTACATTTTTACTTGCTTCTAACTAAGCATTTTTGAACACCTGCTGTGTTCTCTCAGCCTTTTATGAAATTACAACTCTGTAAGTCAGAGAACACACACACACACACACACGTATACGTATACAACTGCTATAAAATGTCAATAGAGTTATAAAGTGTGGCACAAATCAAACATAAATGATTATTTACAAATGATATGATTATGGAAGTTTTCATTGAATTATCTACCTTTATAAATAGTCCTTAGAGAATGAGCATATGGAATTGTGGATTATAGGATGAGTGGAAGGGGTAGTGATGCAAAGACAAGGATTAATAAGGCATTGATTTCTCCTACATATATAGCTATGGATATTACCTTGTATGTGCATAGCACTATTCCAGGTTTATCTAATCTTCAGTGATATATATGCCATTTATCATGCTTACATACTAAGTGTCAGGCACTTCTCTGAGTGCATCATATGTAGCTCAGTTAATTGCCATATAACTGTAGGAGGTGGGGAAATATATTCATCTATATTAAACAGATGAAAATGAGGTACTGAGAGGTTAACTAATTTGCCTAAGGTAGCTCAGCTGATATATGGCAGAGTCAGTATTTGAAAAGTGGCACACTGTTAGTAAGATTAAAGATCCTTAACCTCTCAGTTGCCACATCCTCTCAGGTTTGGAGAGAATCTTAGAAGGATGGAATAAAACAAAATGGCAAGAATCATAATATCTTCTCGCAAGAACTAAACATGTTCCATTGAGAATGTTTTGTGAAAAAAGTTATAGTAATTTTTGGTTTGCTTACATGTTTACTATGGACCTTGGTACAATAAATTTTCTTAGATAAAAACTAAGGTGTCCTGAAAAACTGTTCATTCATGCTCCAGATACTCACAGGGAGCTGTGTGTGGTGATATCTACAATAATTAACTTGTTTTGCGATTTTATTCCTTTCTCAATCTTCACACCATGTGAATATGAAAAACATCAAATGAAGTAACTAATACAGTTCTGTTTAAAAGTATCTATAGCTAGCTTCCTTATGGTCTCACTAGTTTTTCCTTCTGATTTTATTTCAGTGATGTACAGAAAACTGTGCTACATGAACAGAAAACTAAGAACTTGGCCCACATGAATACAGTTTAGTAATATTCTACAAAAATAATTTGCATAGTACTATTTTGAGTACTACTTTGCATAAATAGGATTTTATTTAAATCACTACAATTTTTGCTTTTTAACAAACTAATTTTTCTTTTTACTTTGTGTTGATTATAGACAGTGTTATACATACTTGTATATTGTGTATGTGTATATAATGTACAATATACAATTCTAGAGTACACCAGAAACAGAGAGTGAGCATTAGGCTATGAAGCACATTAGTCCCCTGTCATTAAGTAGCGTGCATCCCACACAAAAATGTTGACAATGGTTTTCCCATTTCTAAGATCAGAAATAGTATTCAGATTTTATTTGACTTCATAAGCAATTTTATTTTCATCAAGAGACATGTATGTACATGTATCTACACATTAAATGATAATTGAAAATCACAATAGAGCAGAATGAGTCTAGATGTATAGATGAGAGTGGGAAGTAAGTGGGCATCAGAAATAATCCTCACTGATTTATTTTCCAAATAGCTTGTTGATTGTCATGTCTGGTTTTCATGATACAGTTGTTAATATTGTCCAGTAACTGGCTAGTAAAAAAAATGAATAATGTAAATTTTAACTATTATTTAAAATTTGTATTTTTTTATCTCTTAACTATGAAGTCATTAATATTTGGATAAGCTATGGAAATAAATCTCATGCTAAAAATACATTTTCAGATGTGCATTATGTTAATTTCAAAACAATGGAATGACGATTCCACCAAATATAGTACTGTTCTACAGTATTAAATACACAAATGCTATTTTTTATAATTTATTGCCATAAGTAACACTAAGATGTATAATTTTTTAAAAAGGGAATCATACACAAACACACACACACACACACACACATTTTTTTTCATCTTACTTCTGTACTCTCTTTCTTTGATTTCCCTAGTGTATGAGTTAAGATTGTGTGAATATTATTTTTCTAGGAAAAAAAAATCTTCATGGCAGTATGGTGAATGAAACAAATTAAGTTCATTTATTTCAATATTACTATGTGCATAGATCTATTTCTGTGACATATGCAAACATACACATGTATTACTTAGAAATTAAGTGGTTTAAATATGAAAGTATTTGTCTTTACTCATATTTATAAAATCATTTAAATTGTGACTAGAACAATGCTAAATCAGTTCTTCCATTTGGAAAATATAAAAAAAAATTACAACACAGGAAAATAAAAAGGAAAACAATTTATTATGTCCATATGCCATTCTCCAATTATAATGGATAATGTTAATTTAATGTTATGTTATTTATTCTTTAAGATTATATTAGTCATATTATTTTAATATTAAACATGGGGTATAACTCTATTAGTGGTTCCTTTTTTCATAATGTTTTAAGAAAATAAAATTTTCATTTCTATCATGGTAAAAATAAAAAAAATAAAATGAGGCATTGCCTTTTTTCTGTTCTTTATATACATTAATTGGAGTAAATATAAGCAATATATTTTTTCTTTTTCCTTAAAATTTAATGCTTTCTATTCATGCTTTACCCTACTAAGTTCAAGTGAAGGGAAGAACTTCAAGTTGCTAAAACCAATTGACAAAATTTCTTCTTCATCTTTCTTGAACTTGCAGCTGTGATTAATATCGACTATTCTCACTTAAGAATATTGTCTTCTTTATACATCTGTGCACTGTGTTTTTCTGGTTTGGGGTGGTGTTTCTCTTCAGTCTGCATGGCAGACTGATCTCTCTACATTTAAACATTACAGTTTTGGGGGAGCAAATCCTAGTGTGATTCTCTAATCTTTTTCTTGGTCATTATACCCATATCTATAGTATTAATACTTATTTGCAGATAACTAACCAGGTTTACCTCTAACTCAGTTTTCTCCAATAAATTTCAGAACTATAATTTGATATTTCCATTCATATGTGACAAAGTCATCTTTATTCTGAATGCTTACTTTAGTCAGCTTTTACACTGCTGTGATCAAAAGACTTTACAAGAACAATGTATAGCAGGGAAAGTTGATTTTGGCTCATGGTTTCAGAGGTTCAGTCCATGGTAGGCCAACTTCATAGCTCTGGGCTAGAGGTGACACAGAACACCATGGTTGAATGGTGTGCTCAAAGAAAGCAGTTTGGAACATGGCACCCAGAAACAGAGAGAGCACTCCACTCACCAGGAAGAAAATATAAGTCCCTAAGACATCCCCCCAGTGACCTACATTCTCCAGCTACATCCTACCTGCCTTTAGTAAACACCCAGTTAATCTATTTGAGTGGATTAAGCCACTGATTGTGTTACAACCCTCATAATCTAATCACTTCACCTTTGTACTTTCTTGCATTATCTCACATATGTGATTTTGGGAACAACAGATATCCAAACCATAGCAATGCTTAAAATGGAACTTTCTTCCATCCAATGAAATCTGATCCTTTCCCATCCTTCTCTTTATCATTGAATGTCGATGTCATTCATTCAGGTTTCACAGGCCAATAACCTAATTCATCTTTGAAACTCTGATCTCTCATGTTTGCTTATGCCTAAACCATTGGCATTTGATGTGGATTTTATCCCCAGATATCATTTCATTCATTTTTTTTCTTCTCCTCTACAATTACCCAATCTAGTTTCTTTCATGAGGCATACAGCCGCCATTTCCTTCCTGGCTGCTCAGAATTGCCTGTTCCCCCTTCCCTCTAATCCATTCTCTAAAATTTATTCACTCAGTCAATTTTGAGTTTATGATCATCCATTTAATCACTTTATTACTTTATCTTGGCTATTAGAAAAAACAAGATAAAAAGAAGCTAAATAAACAAGGCCTAGACACTGCCTACCTATTTTGTCTCATCTTCCATCATGCTTTTTCTGACTTATTACTTTACTGACTTACTTTTGTATAAATAGTCCTTGCTTCTTTCCACTTCAGGGCTTTTGCACATGCTTTTCTATTTGTCTAGAACCTATGCTTCTCTGTTTCTCTTTTTTTACCTAGATAACACTATTTTCCACTCACAAGGCATTAGAGTTCCCTGGTAGATGAAATTTTCTTACTAAATAAAATCAGTCTATAACACACAGCACTGTTAGGATTCCAAATGTATGTGTGTAATAATTCATACTAGTTGCTCAGAGCATGTGATAAGTTCCATGAATCCTCAAATATTATGCTCATCATTGTTTCCCTAGAACCAAAGTTTTCTCAATATTTGGAGTAAGTTTTTGTTTAACACTTTAATGAAAGCTGTCGTTAATAGCCATTTATACATATTAATATATTATATAATAATGATAATTTATAATTTATGAATATTTTGTACAACAACAAAAGTATTTTAGTTCTGGTTGAAGCTTAACCTATGAAAGTAGTAAAATTGCTCTTCATCCATTAGGTTCCCCCCACCCTTCTTTGACTTATTATATTCCCTTTTACTCTAGAGTATTTTGGTTGATGGTTTATATTTTTACTATTTTTAATCCATGTCTTTTTTCTTTTCTTCATCTTTCTTTGTGAGCTGTCAAAGGACTAACCATATAAAATATATAAAGTTCACTCTAAACCAAACCCTAAAACAAAAACAATCCTTTTAGAAAATAAGGAAAAGGCCTGAAAGGACATATTGCAGAGGAAGATATAAGGATGGCAAATAAGTACACAAAAAGATGTTCGATATCACTAGCCATTAGAGAAATGCAAATTAAAAATACAATGAGTTTTCACTATGCACCTATCAGAATGGTTAAAGCTTAAAAGAAAAAAAAATGGTGACAATACTAAAAGCTGACAAGGATGTAGTAAGATTAAATCTTTCATATGTTGCTGGTGGAAATATAAAATGCTCCAGTCACTCTAGAAGACAATTTGGGAGTTGCCCTAAAATTATATATGTAATCATCATATGACTTGTGCTCTTGAGCAAATATCTCAGAAAATAGAAATTTTTGTTCACTCAAATCATGTTCATGAATGTAATAATCAGAAAATGAAAACAACTCTACTGTCCACAAATGGATAACTTTTAAAACATGATACAGCCATACCATGAAGTACTATTCAGTGCTATTTTTGGAGGGTGGGGGGGTACCTGAAATTGAACTTGGGGTACTCGACCACTGAGGCACATTCCCAGCCCTATTTTGTATTTTCTTTAGAGACAGGGTCTCAATGAGTTCCTCAGTGCCTTGCCATTTCTGAGGCTGGCTTTGAACTCAAAATACTCCTGCCTCATCCTCCCAAGCTGCAAGAATTATAAGCATGCATCACCACACCCAGCTCCAGTGGATCTTAGAAGAAAAATGCTGGGTGAAAAAAAAAAAAAAAAAAATATATATATATATATATATATATATATATATATATATATATTATATACTGTTATTCCTTTTATTGAACATTGTTGTGATAAAATTGCAGATATCATAAACAGATTGCTGGTTGCCATGGGTTAGGAATGGGGAAGGAGGTGTTCTATATAGTAGTACATTGATTATAAACTCATTATACATTTGGTTTTGTTACATAAAAAACAAAGTTTTATTGTTGCATGGAACTATTGATACAGACACAAAGAGACACAAATGAATGCAGATATATCTGGTAAAATCTGAATCAACTCTGGGTTTTACAGATATTATACTATAGTTGAAGATGCTGACAACATTGGGTAAGGTAAGCTGAAGTTTGCACAAACCAGCTCAGCATATTTTTTCAACTTCCTGTGAATCTATAATTATTGCAAAATAAAAGGGTTTTAAATGCCAGCATTCAACCTTTAACAAGCCCTCCATGTCCTGAAGCCCTGTGTATCATTTCCAGACTTAATCAAGGGATAAGCCTTATAAATTAATAAGTCCATCATTCAGGGTAAAAAGGATGGTTTAATGCAATCCACCAGACTATGATCCATTTCTATTATATGGGAACATGCATCACTTATTGAACAAAATGTCATGGTGATTTAGGCTATGTTCTGTATGTCTTTATAAGGTATTGTATTTCCGATTGTTTATGACCAAAAAGTCTCTATGGGAAAAGCTGGCCTTTTAGAAGTTATACTGATCTGTAGGTATAGTAACTGGACAGTGCCTGAGACTGACTTGGGTTTTAAACTGGACACAACCTACCAAGTCAAGTAATTCTGCCAAACTGATATTTATTTAACTAATATTTATTGAGTGCCTACCTTATGCTTGGCACTCAATTTACCATACGTACTGCCAGCTGTCTTTCATGAGCAAATTAGGCAAAATAATGCCACTTTACATGTTACTTATTGTTAGTATTAAGACAGGGGTATATTAATTGCTTAGTGAATGTCAAAATATTGGGGATGATTTTTTCCCTTGCATGTTTATTATCAATAAATATCTAATTCATATAACTTCAAAAGATAAATATACATTTATATCCAAGTTTCATAAATAGATACATAGAACCAAAGGCAATCTCTAATTGAATGTTTGTTGATAAGTGTGAATGAATGGTCTCCTTGTTTTTAATCTAGTTTTAAATAAATCCATTCTTGTAAATGCTGCTCCAGTCATATTTCTAAAACACATCAGATTGTGTACCTCTAGCCTACCATACTTTAGACAGTCTTTTTGCTGCAGAGTAAAATCCAAGGCCCTAGTATACAAGGTCTTTTAAAACAGCCCATCTGCTTTTGTCTCTTCTTTATCAGCTATTCTCCACCACAAACACTTCCCTCTAAACATATAAAATTACTTATGATTCCACAAAAAGTCTTGCCTATGATTTGTTCCCACTTCTTACAATATTCTCACTAGAAAATCACCATATTTCTTCCACTAGAAACTTCTATTCATTGTTTTAGTGTTTGCTTATAGAATATTGTTAAAAAGCATCCCTATTCCAGGTGCATGGCAAAAATTTATAATCCAAACAATCCAGGAGGCTGAGGCAGAAAGATTGCAAGTGCAAGGCCAACCTCAGAAAATTAACAAGACCGAGTCCAAAAAATATATTATTTTTTAAGAGGTGGGGATATAGCTCAGGGGTAGAGCATTCCTAGGTTCAATTCCCAATACCACAAAAAAGCATCCCTAGATACTAACTACTCAAGGTCAGAATTTAGTGCTCCTGATATTTGTTCTTAATCCCATGCAAGCAATTAAATCCTCTATTGTCATTTTTTAGTATTTTTTGAGGTTGTACACATAATTTTATTTATTTATATGTGGTGTTGAGGATCAAACCCAGAGCCTTGCACATGTGAGGCGAGCACTATACTGCTGAGCCATAACCCCAGCCCCTCTATTGTCATTTTTTGGATACTTCTAGGCTACTAATTCCTTTGCAACTTGGGGGGAAGGTTTGTGCTTGTTATCTGTGGGTTCCTTGTGCCTAACAGCTTATAGGAATAAACACGAATGATTAAATACCAGAACATTTATCTGTGATTTTGTTATCAAATCACTATGTATTTGAAACTCAGACATCACCCAGACTGAAAAAGATTTATGTCTAATAGTGTGCATGCATGGACACACGCATGCACACACACACACGCACAGACACACACACACACATTAACTGGGATAATCCTCAGTACATTTTTTTGTCCTGTTTAGTGTATTAGAAAACAATTTAAAGCTCAAATTAAAATATTGGCTGGTTAATCTAGATGGTTCATGAAATCAGTGTTCTTTGTATCTTTATAATTTGTTTTATATTTCTCAAAATAATTGTCAACATTTTAAAAAAAGAGCCTTGACTTATGGAGATTTCTATAAGAGGCTACAAAACTGAGCCATCTTTGCAGATGTCAAACAGGTAGGAAGTGATAGAGGCAGGGACATTAGAAATTGGTGCTCTCTTTGATGCTGGGTATCTGAGGACATTTTCCCAAGAAGGTGAATAGTTAGCTTGGACTACCTCGAAGACAAGTGTTTGCTTGTGCTTGAGCTATTGTTGGAGGTTTCCAGAAGGGTACTTAGAACGGAATGTCCATTCCAGAGAGTATTGAGTTTCAGATAGCAGCTTTCTTGGTCTCATTTTCCATCCTGGAGGTTGGCCACAATGA
Organism: Marmota monax; assembly: GCF_021218885.2. NCBI lineage: Eukaryota > Metazoa > Chordata > Mammalia > Rodentia > Sciuridae > Marmota > Marmota monax. Next base: position 339,418 of record NW_026694772.1, read on the forward strand.
TTGGAAATCTTTCATCTGTGTTAATCTGGGATAGAGCCATTTATAAAAGGAAAGTTAGTTGCTGGGTAAATATGTGTGCATAAGCATGGAACCCCATTACACATATGCCCAAATCCAAGGTGAGAAATAGTTATTGAATGAATCATACAAATGGAATTGAAATGTCTTTTAAAAATAGGTTCTATTGAGTCAATCTAACAGTCAATCTAACTTCCAAAAATAGAATTATGTACATATCACTATTGCACTAAAATGTTTATATACATTTTTATCAACACTTGAGTGTGAACTATGGTTTATGTATTATGCTTACATGATATTCATGTAATAATGAATTTTCAAATACTTGTGTCTTAAACTCCTCCTCTTTCTAGAGCATTACAGAAACCCATAGAGCTGAAGTACATATACATTTTATGAGAAAAAATAGCTCACGTGATAGTATTGCTTTACTGAAACAACGAGCCTTCTGACCCAATTTTAAAATAAAATTGACTTTCTATGCACTAATTTACTTCCTCTATTTTATCTTCAAGTACATTTGCTAAAATATGTTAAAACACATTTCTAATTTATCCATGATAACTTTTTATAACAGACCTATAATAGTTTTTTTATTAATGAAGGCATACATTATTATATCATCTTTGACTAAAATAGATTTTTTTAATATTTATGTGCCAAAAGCAAAGCACTAGCCAGTGAATAGATGATTGAAGCCTTACATAATATGTTGTGCCTAGATGAAGTTCATGGCATTTTCTGTGTGGGGTTTTTATTATTGAAATACAGGGTGCAATTTTGAAAACTTAAAATAGATTCAGAATGAAAAATGGTCCAGATCATAACTTTTCTACATTAATATATGAATACACAACCAGTAAAACTTCACATCATATACATCCACAAAAATGGGATGCTAATTAGAATAAGTCATACTCCGTGTATGTATAATATGTCAAAATACACTCTACTGTCTCGTATATCTAAAAAGAACAAATAAATTTTTGAAAAGGTAAAAAACAAAAAAGAAAAATGGTCCAGACTTGAATTTTATTTATTTATTATTAATTTTTTATTTGTTTTAATTAGTTACACATGACAGTACAATGACCTTGACATATCATACATTTGAATCAGATGGGATATAATTTCTCATTTTTCTGAGTGTACAGGTTGCAGAATCATATTGGTTATGCAGTCACATATACACACACAGTAATAATAATGTCTATTTCATTTTACTATCCTTTCAGACTTGAATTTTAATCTTTGACATCTGCAAATCAAGTTCTATATTTGAACAATTAATTTCTATATATCTATTCTTTTATAATAAATGATGACAATAAGAATAACACTGTATATGTGCATATGTGTGTATAACTTAGTTTTATAAAAGCTGTGACTAGGGAATACATCACCATTCCCACTTGATAAAGGTAGTAAATGAGATTGTATTATTTGAAATAAGATGTGATTAATTATATTGCCTCTATTGCTAGATTCCATCCTAGAAGTTGCCTACCATATCTTATGTGTTTATATTTTCACAAACGTCTGACTGCTCCATTTTACTAGAAAGAAATTCAATATCTATGTTTTAAACTAGCTAAATAATATTTAAAGGTGATTTTGATTAAGTAGGCATAAATGTCCTTTGTTTTAAGCATTTGATAATAACATCTATATTGGGGAAATAATAAAGAATTAGAAATAATTTCATGTACTTCCAAAAATAGAATTATGTACATGAATAACCAGAGTTTTAAAGATGATATGTACAATAGATTTAGACTACAGACCAAGTGGATAATTCACTTGAACTTTGAGCTTTTTTTTTAGTAGTAGATGAACAAATACCTTTATTTTGTTTATTTATTTTTATGTGGTGCTGAGGATCAAACCCAGGGTCTCACATGTGCAAGGCAAGTACTCTGCCACTGAGCCACAATCTCAGCTCCTGATTGTGTCTTTTAACTGTTCACATTAAAGTATATTCCCATATTCAAATACCCTTTCATAATCTTGAGTACTATAATAAAAACATAGCCTTTGTAATAGAAGAACAAAAAGGATACTAATTGATGAATGCTAATTATCCTTCCAAATGCAGGAAAACAATGAAATTGTATACAAACACTGTGATTATAGAGTCTCTTTTATCAAGTAATAAAATCAATTGTTATAAATATTCAAATAGTTATATATCTGGTGTGGTTACATTAGCTTCAGAGTATTTCCAAACGTTAATTCTCATTAGGTAAAAAGGGAATGCGGATTACATACATAGAGGGAAAGAAGAACATCTGACTGCTTTTCTTTAGTTACAATTCATTTGGACCCATTGTGGAGAAATATGTTTTCTCAAGATGAAATTCAACTTTCATGGTACCTATGAGTGTGCCTGTGTTTGTTTATATATAAAAAGGAACACAGGGGTCCAATAGTGTGAGTTGTAAGGATATTATCTACCTGTAATGGTTAACTTTGGAGATATGAATCACTTTTTATTACTGTGCATTTAACATTCCCTTACATTTATTATAAGATTTGCCTTTAAAAGAAAAAAATAATCTATTACTTAGAAATAATTTAAAAGTAAGCAAGATCATTGCTATATAAATCAGAATTTTAAATGAAGGTTTTCAAAGCATTAGGATATATTTCCTTTCTGGCTTCAATTTGAAAACTGATAAAATTTTAGATCACAGTACATTTAATATGTCTAAACAATGTTCATTTAACAGTACAACCTGAATATTTAATTTCCATAGCTGAGAAATTCAGTATTTGAAATTAAATTGCCACATATTACTAGACATTAGTCAGAGATATTGTCTTTTAGCATCTGTTACATCCTGTGTTCTGAGGTAGGTGTGTATTTCTTGTTATTAGTGCTCAATTGATGAGTACAAATATGCATGCAGCCCCAGAGCACAGCATTCATTTCACTGACTGCAATTACTAGCATGATTTTTGACATCTTATTCATTGGGAGAGTGTCATTTAATGTTAATTGGAATGAATGTGAGTACTTTCACATTCTTAATGAATTTGCTTGTAGAATGAAATCAAACATGTCTGCTTTGCTTTGAGGATCAAGCATCTTCTTTCAAACAAAAGGGAAAAAAGGCCAAGGAGGTGAAATAGTGCCTTTCGTGCTCATCACAACATGGGTATTTTATTTTTTTAACAAGAAATAAAGCCTTCTTTAAATGCAAGCAAACTGGGTTTTTTGTTTGTTTGTTTGTTTTTGTTTTTGTACTAGGGATTGAACCCATCATCCAGCACTTAGGGGTGCTTTACCACTGAGCTACCTTACCTAACCCTTTCAATTTTGGGTTTTGAGATAAGATCTCACTAAGTTGCAGAGAGCCTCATTTAAATTATTGAGGCTGACCTTAAACTTGTGATCCTGCTGCCTCAGCCCATGGAGTCCTGGGGTTACAGTCATGTGCCACCGTATCTGGCTTTCCTTCCTGTTAATTGCAAGAGTATTTAGAGTAATTTGCCTATTTTTCCTTTTTTTTTTTTTTAACCAGGGATTGAACCCAGGGGCTCTTAACCACTGAGCCACATCCCAAGCCCTTTTTAGTTTTTATTTAGAGACAGGGTGAAGCCCTAAGCAACTTAGAGAGACCCTGTCTCAAAATAAAAAAATTAATAAAAAGGACTGGGGATGTGACTCAATGGTTAAGCACCCTTGGGTTGATCCCCCATACTGAAAAAGAAAAAAAAAATAAATATATTTTGTCAAGAAATGTTTTTTACATCTTAGAATATTTAAAGAAGCTTCAGACCTCTTTGTAGTCGACTGATAATATCTGTGGAAACAATTGTAAGTTATATAGTACTATGGCAGTAGAGGTATTCCTCATGAAAAAAAAATGTTACATTTTTGGTTCATTAAGATGTGTGCTGTTGTATGTGGTGCATCTCTTTTGCTTAGAAAAAAAACACGAGAATTCATACCCTATTTGAATCAAATGTATGATATGTCAAGATCATTGTAATGTCTTGAGCAACTAATAAAAAAAAGAAAAAGAAAAAACACAAAAAATTCCAACATATTTAGGAATATCGTACATTCACAAACACATACTGAATTTTAAGAATCAGTAAACATTAAAGATGAAAAATTGATGAAAGCATAGTTCTTATATCCCAGAAAGTTGAGAAAATTATAAAAAAATAGTAATTCTGGAGATTGCTATCATGCAATTTGCAATGGCAGCATGTAAGAAGGAACACAGTCCACAAGGCAATTCCAGAACTCTTCAAAAGGTGGTTGAAGCTGGGTGTGGTTGCGCATGCCTGTAATCCCAGAGACCTGGGGGGCTATGGCAGAAGGGTTATGAGATCAAAGCCAGCCTCAGCATTTTATCAAGGCCTGCAGTAAATTATCAAGACCTTGTCCCAAAACAAAATATAGGGGCTGGGGTTGTACCTAGCTCAGTAGTAGAGTGTTTGCCTAGTACATATGAGGCACTGGGTTTGATCCTCAGCACCACATAAAAATAAATACCTAAAATAAAGGTATTGTATCCATCTACAAAAAAATATTATAAAAATAAAATGAAATATAAAAAGGACTGGAGATGTGGCTTGGTGGTGAAATACCCCTAGGTTCAGTCCCCAGTATCAAATTACAACAACAACAATAGCAACAACATCAAAAACCAGTGAGATTTGATTTAATAGAGGATGATAATTTGCCATATTAAGGCACAGGGAATAAATGTAGTGTATTTAGACAATTAAATAAGTGAGCATTAATCATATAATCTCAATGATAGGGTATGGCTAAAATATAAATTGGAATTAGATTACGAAGAACACACCAAGAAGCTGTAGCCACATTAAGGTGTTTGGAAGGTAGTAAATAACTTTGTATATGTAATTAATACAATTCTATACTTATGTTTTAGGCCTTAATATATAGACTCTAATACCATATTGGTAGATCATGAATTAGAGAGATATGTGGGAGTACAACTCCAAAGCAGTAGTTCCCAATAAGCTTCCTGTAAAATCACCTAATGACTAACAAAACAGATTGCTGGGATCTATCCTCACTGGATTTATGCAAGTCCCCAAAATTTGAATTCTTACAAATTCCTAAGGTGATAATGATGTCCCTGGTTCAGGGTTCCCCACATGAAAAAACCCTGACTTAGAGCACTGTTTCTAGGTTGTATGTTAGAAACACACAGGGAACTTTTAAAAGTATGACAATTTAGGGCTAATTCCAGGTCAATAATATCAGAATTTGAGAACACACCAAGTATAAATTGTATTGAGATACACTATTCTAAAGAAAGTTTTAAGAAGCTTATTATAGTTATATCCCAAATATGAGCCATATTAGGTCATTAGGAATGGAAAAGTTGGACTGAAACCAAGAGAGGTTAAAATATTTCATTAGTAAAATTTAATAATGAAATTTAGATAAGTAATGAGGAAAGGAGAAAATTATTGGAGAACCACCATCATTCAGTAATCTACAAAAATTACAAACACAAATAGAAAGAATAGATGATATATGTTCTCTAGGGCTTTTAGAAAAATTGAAATTGCTCCTATGGCCACATACAAGTGAATCTACAAGAAAGATGTTATTGTAGAAACCAAGTGAATGATTATTATTAAAAAAAGGGATGCCCCACAGATGTTACCATGACAAAACTGGAAGAGTCTACAGTATTACCCAGCATGCTGTTGGCATTGTTGTAAACCAACAAGAGAAAGATTCTTGCCAAGAGAATATATGTATTGAGCTTATTAATTATACTAAAGCACAGATAGCTTCCTGAAAAGCATAAAAAATAAGCCAAAAAAGAAGGAAAGAAGCCAAAGAGAAAGTTACCTGAGTTACCTGAGAAGCATAATTTGTGAGAAATGATGGAAAGGTGCATGAGCTTCTGGAAACTATTCCCTATGAATCCATAGTATAAAAGGTGGGGGAAAAATGAAAGACCTCTGGACTATAAAAGAAGAAAGAAAAAGAAAATAAGGAAAGAAAGGTAGTAGAGAGAACTGACTCCTGGATTCTTTTTTTTAAGACATTTTAGTTATAGTTGGACACAATACCTTCATTTTACTTATTTATTTTTATGTGGAGCTGAGGCTCAAACCCAGTGCCTTGCACATGGCAGGCAAGTGCTCTACCACTGAGCCACAACCCCTGCCCCTGACTCCTGGATTTCTAACTATGATACATACAGGTTTATACTACATAGGCTTATACTTATTACCTTTTAAAAATTTGGCAGAAAGCATATTTATATGGTAAATGTATTTTACAAATACCCAATAAATTATGTAAGTAATAGGATTTAAGACTAGTAATCTAAACTTGTAATTTAAGATTTTATTAGTGTGTCCAAGTTTTACATAACTCTGGGATTTATTTTGACACATTTATATATACATTTAATATAATTTGCTCCATTTCAGTCCCCAGAACTACTACCCCCTTCTCTCACCCACCCCATCCCCTTCTTCTATTTTATTGGTTCTCCTTCTATTAGTTTATTTTTAATTGGGGCATTATAATTATACATAAAAGTGGATAATTATAATGTATTAAAGCATTCACATAGCATAATTTGGTGAAGCTCATTCAGCAGTTCATCCTCATTCTCATCCTTCATCCCTCCTACTCTAACCCCTTCCATTAATCCACTATTCTCCTATTTTCATGAGATCCTATTTTTTTAAAATGCCTCATTTCTATCTAGCTTCTGCATATGAGACAAAACATTCAACTTGATTTTCTGAGTCTGGCTTATTTCATGTGGCTTGATGGTCTCTAGTTCTATCTGTTTGCCACCAAATTTCATTCTTCTTTATGGCTGAGTAAAATCCCATTATGGATATACACCACATTTTCTTTGTCTGGCCATCAATTGATAGACAACTAGACTAGCTGATAGACAACTAGACTTGTCGATTGTGAAGTGAGCTGCTGTAAACACTAATATGCATGTATCATTATAGTATGCAGATTTTAGTTCTTTTAAATAAATATCAAGGAATGGCATAGCTGGGTCATATGGTGAGTCCATTCTTAGTCTTTTAAAGTAGTTGTAATAATTTGCAGTCCCACTAACAGTGCATTAGTGTACCTTTCCCCTCACATCCTTGCCAGCATATATTATCTGTATTCTTAATGACTGTCATTCAACCTGAAGTGAGATGAAGTCTCAGTGAAGTTTTGATTTGTGTTTCATTGATTGCTAAGAATGTTGAACATTTGTTCATAAATTTCTTCGCCATTTGCATTTCTTGTTTTGAGAAATACCTACTTAGTTTATTGGCTCATTCATTGGTCAGTTTATTTATTTATTTATTTATTTATTTTGGTGGTAAGTGTTCTGAGTTATTTATATATTCTGTATATTAATCTCCTATCGGATGAGTAGCTGGCAAAGATTTTTCTCATTCTGTAGGCTCTCTTTCACATCCTTTTATTTTTTGGGGGGAGGTGCCAGGGATTGAATTCAGGGGCACTCAACCACTGAACCATATCCCCAACCCTGTTATATGTATATTTGGAGGGGGGGTACCAGGGATTGAACTCAGGGGCATTTGACCTCTGGGCCACATCCCAGCCTTATTTTGTGTTTTATTTAGAAGCAGCATCTCACTGAGTTGCTTATCACCTCACAATTGCTGAGGCTGGCTTTCAACTTGAGATCCTCCTGCCTCAGCCTCACAAGCCACTGGGATTATAGACTTGTGCCACTGTGCCTGGCCTATCTCTTTCATATGCTTGTTTCTTTTGCTGTACAGAAGATTTTTAATTTGAGGGCATCCTACTTATTGGTTCATGGTTTTATTTCTTAAGTTTTAGCAGTCTTATTAGGGAAATTAGTGTCTGCACCAATATGTTGGAGTACTGATCCTATTTCCTTCTAGCAGTTGCAGTGTATCTGGTCTAATTTGTTGGTCTTTGATCCACTTTGAGTTGATTTTTTGTGTGCAGAGAGAGAAAAAGATCTATTTTTTTTTTTACTTGTACACATGAATATCCAGTTTTCCCAGCACCATTTGTTTAAAAAAAAAAAAGGCTATCATTTATCTGGATACAGTGGCACATGTATGCAATCCCAGCAACTCAGGAGGCTGAGGCAGGGAGATTGCAAGTTGGAAGCTAGCTTCAACATATTAGTAAGATGCTGTCCCAAAAATAAGGGAATGTTGCTCAATGGTAAAGCATTCCTGGGTCCAATCCCCTGTCACCCCACCCCCCAAAAAAGGCCTATATTTTCCAATGTATGTATTTTGTTCCTTTGTCAAGGGTCAGATGACTGTATCTATATAGTGTAGTTTCTGTGTTATCTTCTATTTCATTGGTCTTTATAAATACTAACACCATACAATTTTAGTTACTATAGCTCTGTAGTATAATTTGAGATCAGGTATTACAATACCACCAGCTCAGGATTGCTTTGGTTATGCTTGGTCTTTTATTCTTTCATATGAAGTTTAGGACTTTGGTTTTCCAGTTTTTTCTTCTCTTTTCCTCTTCCTTCTCTTTTCTTCTTTTTCCTTCTCTTGTCTGACTATTCTGGCTAGTTTCAAGGACTGTGTTTCAAGGACTATGTTGAATAGGAATGAAAAGAGTAGATATCCTTGTCTTGTTCCTGATTTTAAAGTAAATGCTTTCAGTTTAGGTACAATATTTAGCCATTTCAATACAGCCAAGCTTATGATTCAGGAAGGTTGTATGGTTATGAAATGAGGTCACAGAAACTACACACATACATACCTCATCAGAGTGTGATATCCAGTATAGAGGGATGTCATCATAAATCTTGTCTGAAGGCTTAGTTTAGAATATAAGACATACTTTAAAATACTTCATTTATACCATAGTATTAATGGTTAAAAATAGACCAGAATGTGTCCTCCAACAGAGGAGAGAAATTAGAATATTCATTGGTTAGGGTATTCCCAATTCCTTTACAAAGGACTATCTTTAAGTTGAAATAAAGTTCTCTGTCTTGATCATAATTACCATCTTATAGAAATATTGACCAAGTGTAATTTCCTAAAGGAAATTAGAATTTGGGTAAAATTTACATTACTTAGAAATCCTTTGCATTGAAAGACCCTGATGATTGCAAATGAGCATAGGAGAAAATCATTCCTTCAAAGAGATTATTACACGAAGCAAGTTTATAATTAACTTTAACTTGTGCATTAGAAAAAAAAGTTTTTTTTTTTCTCATATAGACTGATGTTGTTTCCATGTACATACAAGTTCATGTATTATTTGGACCCAGCTGACTAGTCTTGCCTCTTCTAACCAATCTGCTCTCCTCCCACTCCCATCACATTGGCCAAAGGATCCATGTGCCCCAAACTGCCATGTACTCATGTTGTAAGGGAGAAGTCTTCCTAAAGTGGCCCTCCCTTTAATCCTCTTCTCCTTAACATTAACTTTCTTAATTAAAGTGATTTCATCTCCAAAGAAATCCTTTCCTAACCCTTTCTCCCCTTCTTCTTTCACTTCATCAAGTTAACTAACACTTAAAAGTATTCCTATGACATAACTTCATCAAAATGCACAATATCCTTTCCGATATTTTGTCAACTTATTTCCTTGAGTATTATAATACAAATACATTGCTATGTTTGATTTATCAATATTATGGTGATAGTGTTATTTTATTATTATGCCTCCTATCCCTACCCGATACCTAGAAATGAGCACAGAACTTAGCACAAAAGTCCTTTAGCTAGTGCTTCTTGAATAAATAGATGAATATTTAAAAGCATGTGAGGGGTAGAGCTCATTCTAAAGCAATGATTGTAGTTAACCATCTTTTTGTTGTTATAGTTTAAGCATTAATAATAACTATATATTCATTTATTTATATTTGTTATTTTACATATGTATACACGTGTGTGATTGATTATATATCCTAATATATATATATATATATCCTAATAAATATTATATATTACAATATATAATATGTTATATATTATATATCCTAATATATATTATATACCACAATATATATTATATATATTATGTCCTTATCAAAAAATAAAATATAGGAGAGAGAGATAACCTTTACACCCCCATTTAGTTCTTATGTGGACCCTTCAACTGGATCTAGGAACCCAATTAATACAAGTTCTAATTAACAAGAGAAAGCATAGAAGTTTATATTACTTTTACATATATGTGGAAATCTTCACAAGACAGTGAAGTTTAAGAAATGGCAAAGCATGATGTGTTTATACTTTTAGCAAAAATAACAATATGTTTGTGAAGGAACTTTACCAAATGACACCAATTCCTACCCCCTGGAGGGTGGGGGGTGGGTAGGTTAGGCTCCCACTAGCTGCTCTAGAAATATTAGAGTTAAATTGGTAATAAAATAGTGTATATATATATATATATATATATATATATATATATACATACACACACACACACATACACACACACACACATACAGATTTAATACAGATTTAGTCAAACTTTGTTAGACTGGCTGGGGAGGTGGATTCTACACTCAGCTATCTTGATGTCTCCCAAATAAGGGGGAATGGTCCTTTAGCCTTTATTGTCAGTGTGAGGAAGCTGCTCTGAATTTTAGATAGACCACAACCACAGTTTGTTTTAGGAATGACAGGACAAATGGATATTGGGACTAGTGTGGTAAATTCTAGAGATGTCCCTAAGAGATGTATGTGGGGTGGAGGGTGCGGGGAGTTGGACAAGCAAGTGGAAGATTAGAATCACATCTGAGTTTGTTTACACTCAGGTTCACTGAAGCCCCAGTTACCAGTCTCTGGTGATCAAGTCTAGTTCCCAGGGTTGGAATGGGAAGAACATCCATCCCAAAAGAAACTTTTTTGATTACTGCATGTATGGAAAGACTGTCCAAATGGCCCTTCCTACAGTTGTATTTCCTCAAGTGATTTTAACTTAATCAATATATAATTTGACATATTCTGAAACAGCACATTTTGAACTCCTTTGAATGATGGTCTCTGTTTAAATATAAAACATTACAAATAGGAGAAAAAGGAGTGTATTATTTTCCTAAAGCTATCACAGCAGACTGGGCACCTTAAGCAATAATTTAATTTTCTTGCAGTTCTGAAGGCTAAGTGTCATTGGGTTGATTTTTTTCTAAAGCATCTCTCCTTGGTTTGCAGACAGCTGCCTCCTCCTTCTGTCTTCACATGGTATTTCTTCTGTGCATGACTGTGTTATTACCTCCCCTTCTCACAAGGACATCAGTCAGATTGGATTAGGGCCCACTTGAATGACCTCATTTAACTTAACTTCTTAAAGACCCTATTTCCAAATATAGTCACATTCTGTGATACTGGGTTTAAGAGTTCAGCATATGAATTTGAGGAAGAAGCAATTCAGCCCACACCAAGGAGTTTTGAAAAAAAAGAAAACTCATAGTTTCGAGAGCAAAAGAAATTGATATGTGAGTGGAATATGGGGAAAAGGAAAATGACTCAGGGCTTTGCTGTTCTGATCCCAGTTTTCCTCTGATCCAATTGGATCCCTGGGAAAATGTCTTTAGATCTCCACTGCAACTAGAATTCAGGTGCTTGAGAGTCTGTTTTTTTCATATCTGAGTTAGTAAGGACTGCTGATGGTGTGATTGAAGTGCAAATCAAGCCTTTATGCAAGGTACAATAGCAATTTGTAACCACAAGACACCAGAGGGCAAAAGAACTATAGGAGAGTAAAGGAAGGTGATCAGAAAAGAACCAGGGGCTGGAAGAGGGGAGGATAAAAAAGGAGAAATTAAGGTGTACATTAAGAAGACCTAAGATTTTAAAAGGTAATAATAGATAGGGCTAATGGAAACCTGGATTTAGGCCTATAGTTTTGCTTTTTCACCAGGCTAACCGGCTATGGTAAGAAATAAGGGCATATCATCACATCTGGAAGTCACCTGGAGAATATTTTCCAACCACTAGTTTTGCAGATGTGGAAAGTGAAACTTTAGTTCTCATAGGTAGATACAAAGTTAAGCTCAGGTCATTCCCAGCCTGTGATTTTCATGTCATACAACATTGCCATAACAGTTCCATAGTTACCAAAATTCTGTGGCATAAAATGGCCAAGATAGTACCTTACTTCAATGCATAATCATCACCACAGCATTTATAAACTGTGCATCCTAATCTTGCACCAAAGACAGTTTAATGATAGATTATTTTTTAATTATACCAACACATTTTTTTTTCTTAAAAATCTTCACATAATTGCCACAGCAAACATTTGGAAGAAAAAAAAGAAAGAAAGAATCTGCAACAATATGCACTGAAACACAGATTATCTTGTGATGCTTCCATAAATCCATTATGGCTACAGCATCATAAAGTTTGATAAATTCATGTGACTCACAGCTCTATCCAATAATTGTATGTGTGTATGTGTCTGTATATGTATACACATATATGTACATAAGTAATTATGCATGTATATGCCTCTAGAGGCATTGATGTATATTATAATATACATGTTTAGAGAAATCATGTTTATTTAAAAATTGTCTTTAGCATTCATCTTTATATCTACCTATTTTTATATATGTGTTTAAAACATGAACATCAACTACTTTTATAGAAGACAAGGCTACAAAATTAATTTGTGACAAAACCATCACTCCCACACTTAAAATAGATAAATTTCAAACGCCATTCACGACTGGGCCTGTCTTTGTCCTTCTTACATCATCTTTTCTTGGACCTATATGCCAAATCTTTTAGCTATACCAAACTACCTTTTTTATCTAGAAAAAGTCATCCTCTGCATTCATACTTATTCCTTCGCTTTTCCTTTTCTTTTTGGTACAGTAAATTCTTTAGTTTCCTCTTTAAGGACATGTGAACCGACATGGACAGAGTTCCGTGGAGTGATATTGGAGATCTATACTTGCATATCTCTAAAGCAGAAGGTATCCTGTCATAAGTATTATTTGCTAATACTTACTCTCATTTATTACCATTTACTATTATATTTCTAACATCAAAATGGAGAATGGTAACCCTTGCATTGTAAGAACCACTGATGCTATATCAGACAATAATATTTATGAAATGGTTATTGTGATTAACATAGGAATGTACACTTATTAGAATATTTATATTTTTGAGTCATATTTCTACTCTCAGCAATAACATTGATAGAAACAGTATTATAAGTAGTGTAGATCTATAAATATTCTAATATGTGTATGGGGATTAAATCATTGATATTAAATAAATTTTTAATTCATACAGATGATTGTTTTGGAAATTAAACATAAATTCCTTTTTAGTGCGTTTTTCCCTACATAAATCATACTTTGTTAAGTTCAAAAACACTTACATGGCTTTCATACACATGTTTAAATTGAATGGAAATGAAAAGCAAAATGTTGTGAATAGGTGATAAGATTTTTTAAAACTTAGTTATCATATGTTCTCTTTTAAAAAATATTTTTAAATGGACACAATACCTTTATTTTATTTGTTCATTTTTTATGTGATGCTGAGAATCAAACCCAGTGCCTCACATATGCTAGGCAATATTCTACCACTGAGCCACAACCCCAGCCCTCATATGTTGTCTTTTTATTAAACTTTTGGAATAATTCATTAGCATTATTCTGAGAAAACCTGAGATTTGGAACTCAAGTATTTGAAATTCTATACCTATAGAGAATTCAAATAACTAAAATAATATTTCATGCATCATAGCAGTGGATGTATCTAGGGTGATTATACCCTGTTTTACTTTAATATTCATATTTATATATTTATGTATTTTCTAACATTTTTCCAATGAGCATTTTATTAAAAAATATTATTTTATTTTTAGTCTAAGATGAGAAGATAGACTTCAGTATAGACAAATTTTTTTTAAGAGAGAGAGAATTTTTTTTAATATTTATTTTTTTTTTTAGTTTTTGGCGGACACAACATCTTTGTTTTTGTATGTGGTGCTGAGGATCGAACCTGGGCTGCACGCATGCCAGGCAAGGGCGCTACTGCTTGAGCCACATCCCCAGCCCTAGACAAATTTCTTTTAATAATTTGCTTAGATGTTCTTGAACTATTAACACCCTGGTCCCATTTCATTGAAGAACATGACTTAACCATTTTCATATAAGTATGCACTATAGTTTCTTTGTTTACAACATTGATATGGTTTATCTTTGCCAGGAATATTGAGTATATATTTGAACTCTGCTGGCCTATTCTCTTCTCCCATGAATTCAGTGACAATAGAGGTCATATCTTATATAACCTTGTATCTCTTATCGGAAAAGTAAATCTCAAACCCTATAGAAAATATTGAATTAAGAATTCACAATGACTCAATAAGAAAAAGTAACAGAAGGAAAGCCTACCTATAGTCTAGGCCAGTTTTACAGAGGAAATAACTCAGAATGAGCCAGGGATTCAATAAGGAATCAAAATTATTTGGTATTAAGTGGTTGGTAAGTTGTGGGAGATGAGGAAAAGGAAATAGTTGTTACCAGATACCATAATAATAACCCCCCAAGAGTTATTTATGGAATATTATTCCACATGGACTTTTTCCCTCCCCATACCCGCAAAAGAGACGTCTGAAATTATATAATTTAAGGAAATGCTGTTATACATCCTCCTCTTACTATTTCATAGTGCAATGCATATTCAACATGCTTTGGAATTTTTGCAGTAAAGACCTTTCCCTAACTTTTAAAATCATTTTCCACACTCACCTGACCTTGGAACTCCTTGACATACAGCCAACAACAACAACAAAAAAAAACATTTACTTTATGAAACATATTTGGGGATTTTCAATAATACCCAATCAACCTGAATAACTGGTGAAATGAGGAAAACATGAATAGAAACAGAAATACCAGGAATAGGATCACAATTGGAGAGCAGTAAGAAGAGGGTCATTTGAGACATGGAATTGTTGCTGGAATAGCTAGATGAGTCTATAGTATAGGTATTTTTGTGTTAGAGGACTGAAGCTAAAGAATTGAAATTAGAAATATTTGGGTGTCATCCACATAAAGACAATAGTTAAAATTATAAAACAAGATTCCTAAGTGAGGGAATATATGATAAATTAAATGATTAGAGAACACTAGGGGAATGTGAATGTATGTGCTTCAGTTCTCATAAATAGATTATATGGAAATAATCACCCCTATGTTAGAAATGAAAAATGTGAAACACAAGTTTACATAGTTTTCTCAAGGTCATATAATTAATCAGTGGCAGACTTGAGATTTTGAGCTTTGCTCTAAAAATTGCTCCTGAGTTTGAGTGTTGGCATAGGCATATATATATATATATATATATATATATATATATATATATATGAAATTTTAAAAATATTTGCAGAGGTAAAATAACTGTAAACTTTATAGGATTACCTTTTATATTTATGTGTTTCTTTGGAATATAATAAATTTTTATTTGTTGGCCTAAAAGGAAGATACAATGGATTATTTTTGGCAAACAATGCCCTCATAAATGAGAGACACTTCTAAACCAGGCTGGTCTCTGCAAAATAGTGGCGCACTGAGAATAAGTCCTTGCAATTGCATCTGCCATTTTGAATTTGGTTTAAAATAGTGGGGATAAAATGAAATTAGAAAATAAAATGTTAATTTATTTCCATTGTTTTATTTTAATGTATTTTTAAATAATTATGCCACACAATTTAAACTATTCTTTCAAGTCTTTTCTTATAGAGATGAAAGCATTCTGTAAAATCAAGACTTTACTTTTGTTTGACCTAGAGTCCTCCTTAATTTTATAACAAATGTACTTTATATTACAAAGGTGGATTTCATATATGTTATTTCACAACAAACTATCATTTTAAAAAAAGAATAATGCATTCTTTTTATAGTTTTGATAGCAATACCTAAGATTATAATATAAATATGTGCATGCACTTTAGTTTACAAACTGCAAAGAGGTATGAGCAAAAGGCCAGATCTAATATAGAATAACTTCTTCTAATAAAATCCAGATTTTCACCTGGAAATGACTACTAGCATGGAATAGGCTTAGTGAAATGAAAGACAGATGTTGAGCATTATCCTCTTCATGGACGTAGCTGCAGAGCTTCTCATATGCTTCCTTTTTCCCCCCTTCTTCTTCAATGTAGGTACTAATGAAGAGAATTTCAGGGCTTCAATAACTGAGGTATAGAACTTATGACATGAGAGGGATGAGCTACAGAAATGTAGAAATTTGAGCAAAGTGATGAATGACACAGGTAACTTGGTGATCACATGAAATATAACAGGATCAGGGCATCGAAACAAAGTTGATATGCTGGTGGAACCCTGGTACAAGTATAAAGTCTCTTGTTATCCTTGTACATGCTCTTGTGACACTGCTGAGCTTTGGCTGATTGCCTGCCCCAAACCCAAAAATATCCCCACTTCATTCTTTTGTAGTGGTAGCCAGAGGCACAGTTGTGTGGGGCTTGGCTAACTTTTTCCTTGGCTTTTACAAATAGCTGAGAGTTGGTGGGCCTGAGCTTGCACCTGTTGAGACAGCAAGTGATGAGTTTAGTTGTCAACACTGCTAAAGGTAATTTCAGACTTTTATTCCAGTAATCACCAGACCCTAGGAAATTTTCTCCTTTCCTACATCCCCCTCCTTGCCCATGGGAATGGACACACATGTATTTCTCAAGCCCATTTTAGAGTGATTTCTACCAAAGGATTTTTTTTAATTATTGAAGCAATATATCCCTGTTTGAGTGGTTATTTTGAATTGTTTAATTTTGTAGATATTAACAGATTTAAAATACTTTTGGAATTATTCAGGAAATAATATTTTCATTCCCACAAATACAAATGTACATGGTTGCTCCTTACATCAATATATAAAAAGTGATTTCTGTGTTCATTATATTATAGGATATTCATCTTTAGACTACAATTTGGACTACATACATTTATACAGAAAAACTTATCCTTAATTTAAAAAATGGTATGACTTAAACATGGGGTTTTTGTTTAAGGTTCAGGTCTAGCCCTTCTTTAAATGCTATTAACTTTATAAGATTATTTTATCATAATCTTCAATAGACTGATTTCATTTTTTAAATTTTTTTGGTTATACATGGACACAATATCTTTATTTTGTTTATTTATTTTTATGTGGTGCTGAGGATTGAACCCAGGGACTCACACGTGCGAGGCGAGCACTCTACCGCTGAGTCACAACACCAGCCCCTGATTTTCTTTAATAGGTTTCTTCATCCCTCACACTGGTGATATGAATTAAATTGCATGATGGCTCATACCTGTAATCTAAGCAGCTTGGGAGGCTGAAGCAGGATGATCATAAGTTCAAAGCCAGCCTCAGCAACTTAGTGACTTAGTGAGTCCCTAAACAACAAGACCCTGTCTCAAAATTAAAAAAAAATAAATATATAAATAAAAAGGGCTGGGGATGTGACTCAGCTGTTAAGCACCTCTCAGTTCAATGCCTGGTACAAAAATTGTAAATATTAGCTAATGGTTGCATCCTGTAAATGTATTAGGGTAAAACTGATGTTTTATGTGAATTAGAAAAATAGTAGTTTTATAACATCAGTTGCATTGTGTGCTTTTCCCTGCTCTCCTTTTGCTTGCTAATATTAGCAAGTGATTAAATCACTGCTTCACAAGTTTGCCATTTGATTAAGAATCAAAAATCAGATAAGTAGTTTTAAACACTTTAATGTAAAAAAGGCAGTATCTCTTAACAAATAAAAATAACCACATATTTCTCTTTCTATGAATCTATCAAAGATTGGCTTCTGTTTTGGACTGTGTTCAGGATTTTGTTTTGTGATATTTTTTCCCCTTTCAGAGCAATACATTTTGGGGTATGGTTTGCTGACAATATTTTCCACAGTAATCAGTGGTTTAGCTGTAAATAGAGGATAATTATTGCATCTGGGGAATACACATTAGAAAGGATTGGTATTTCTGGTTCATATATAGGTGGAGAAATACTTTGCCAGATGGGCATTTATTTATTTATTTTCCTGACCAGAAATAACAGGCAATGTGTAAGAAAGAGTAGAAAATATTGAGTTGATAGTCAAAAGCAGAATCTTACAAAGTTTGAATGTAGCTAATGTGCTGGGAGGTTTTTTTCTTTTTTTTTTTTTTCATGACTACCACATACCATTTTTTAAAACATCTGTATTTTGATGTTTATACCAAAGGGAATTACATCTTTTCATGTGCTTTGGTTATTATAAAACCCCTGCAGATAATAAGGATATACATCAAATATTGAACACCTGCTTTGTGCCATATGCCGTGGTGAGAGCTTTATGTACTTTATGTGAGTAAATTTTCAGTACAGGACTGTGAGGATGATCTTATTATTCCCATTTTACAGATGAGGTATTCTAAATGAGAGGGAAACTTCAAAACCCAGACATTTTGCTTCATTGCAAGCACTTGTTTTTATTCCCCCATGGCATGCTATCTCTCTGGGATCAGTGGTTGCCTATTCGAAGGTTTACGGGTATCATAATAGCTTTGCTCCTGAAATCAGTTTACAGAATGGTATACACTGATTGATATAGAGACCATTCATATCTTTCATTATTTCTGTGGCCTGGGTTTATAAAGATTCTTGATTGAATTCAACTTACTTTCAGATTAAAATGTCTTTGGTCATTCATTCTTCAAAATTAGTTCATTAGATTTGGTGATTTTTTTTTATCTAGATGAAACTATCAATCATGGACTCTTACTTCCTCAGTGTTCAGAGGAGAACATAAACTGATGAAAGGTAACAAAGTAAAGAAGGAGAAGGAGTAAGTGAAAGGGATGGCAGGCATAATGAAACTCTAATTGCCTGTGTGCCTAAAATTATGTGTGTGAATGTATACTCAATAACCCTCAAGTATACACACATACTATGCTTCTAATAATTGTAAATAGAGATCTGTCTATTGATAATACTGATTACTGTAGTCCAGAAATATAAGGAATTATTGTGTGCATGAAGTAAATATTTGGAGTAGGAATAAATTTGGATAAACATTACCGCATTTGTTTTCCCTTAAAAATATGTGAAAAATACAATTATCCTGGGAGTTTTATTTGTTTGTTTGTTATTTAGTTATTGATAGAGGTGATGTGCCTCCTTCAAAATAACGAACAATAGAAAAGACTAATATAGGACTTTCCTTAAGTCCTAATAGATTTTTAATGTTGTAATAGTTTTGGCATGCTGACTGTTTTAATTTTTGGCTACCGACTCATATATTTTAGAATCTTTGTATTATCTACTACCTTATATTCAGTTTCTAAATTAAACATATGAATGTAGGAATTGTACAATAACATTTGTGCAGTGGCTTCCTTGTTCTGTTAAATTTGTAATTTTGAAGACCCAAATTATATTTCATATTTCAATATCTAACACTGGTTATCCTGATAGTTACATTAAATCCCCCATTTAGCAAATGATGCAAGTTACTGTAATAAAATGTCCATACTTTGAAAGTACATGTTTGTCATCTGATTTCAAATACACATGGTCCTATGCTGATTATTTTAGATAACTTTGAACTATACTCAAATTTCCCTTACATATTTCTGAAGTCTGATTCTCTTACTGTTAGAATTTTAAAGAGATATATAGCCTATGTATTAGAGAGTGAAGTGTTTCTTAAGAAAAACATAATCAAAGTCAGTGCCCCTTATTTCAAGGCTTCAGGCATCAGTCAATTTGGCAGTAAATACTATTTGGCTGCCTGAGGGTCCAGTGACTGACCTTCAGTTGAAATCCCAGCTGCCCGAATCATGTGACCCTCTACATTCTGTTTTTATCCCAGTGGTAATGAATACCTTACATTCAGAGAGACTAGAGCAACTAAGAAAAAAGATTTGGTACTTTTCAGAGTAAGCAAACACATCTTTATTATGGCAGAGCAGTCCAATTTAATTTTCACTTGTGTAATGAAACTGTTCTGCACCTTTGCATTAGTTTATGAGACTTTGTCTAGTTTGAATTTAATATATTTATACACTCCTTGTTTTAAAAGTAATTATATATTTTCACAATGTGCTTTACTCATCATGTAGGAAAATTTGAGAAGCAACAAAAAGGTAAAATTGTAAGCAGTTTATATTTTGAGTATAAAGAAATGATTACATCAGTTAGGATTGGGGTTGCCTGCATATAACAGAAATCCAGAAATAGTGATGTATTAGGTAAGAGAGATTTATTGCTGTCACATGAAAGAGGTTCAATTATAAGTAGTACATGGGTCATGATGGTCAGGAACTCAGGACCTTCCATCTTTTTGTAGTGCCATCCATTTTCAATTGTACCTTACTGTCTAATATGGATCCTGGACCTCCAGATTCTTTCTAAGAGGCAGGAAGAAGGAATCTAGCGGAATTAAAGCATGCTTCTCCTAAGCTGAGCCAGTTTCTTATAAACAGCTTTCCTCTAGATCCAGATGGATACTTCTACTTAGTTTCCCTTATGGTTGTCTGTGTCAAAATAATCTAATTCCTTCTTTTATAGCAACTGGTGTTGAAAGTTTTGTTTAAATCTCCAATAACAGTACTTTTCATTCTGATTCCCATTCTCTAGAGATATGAATCCATGTCACTAGGTTGTTACTAAATATGTAAGAACCTTAGCTTGAATTTTATAAAATTCCAGTTAGAGCCCTTGGAGAAATGGATACATTTGTTCACATTTGCCCCAAAATCTGCATAACTCCATTGTATAATAAACCATAAATTTGGTTATATTTGAAATACCATGAGACTAAAGAAAATGTAAAATATTTCCCTTTGTCAGTGGCATAAGTTTCATTCACATTCAAGATGAATGTGTTCTAAAAATCTGCTCTACCATATTGTGCCTGTAATTAACAATCCTTTATTATATATTTCAACATTAAGAGGACATATCTCATGCTTTTTATTACTGTAATAAAACAAAAATAAATATGTTTTTCTTTGTATACTGTCATCAAAATTGAATTGATTGTCTTCATTGACTCTAGTACGTGCTATTGGTTTACTACCAAAATTCCCCTTCACCAGGTCAGTGTATTCACCCTCCAGTGACTAGGAACTGGACACTACTCACAGCTCTCTCATTCTCTAGAGGATTTCCCTTGATCTGAATGGAACCAGGATCCTGGGAAGGCATATGTCCCCTACCCCAGGACAGTGCTGTTTGATGTGTAAGTGTAAGTGTCCACCCCTTTACTGCAAGTTGGGACTGTTTTGTAGTTTGCCCTCCAGAACGCCCTGTGAAATCATGCTCAAATCATTCTCTGTTTTAGTCAGCTTTTTGTTGTTGTGACTAAAAGACCTGACAAGAACAATTTTGGAGGAGTGTCACCCGGGAACTGTGTGGGGAGGGAATAAGTAACTCTTGGAGGTATAGGCCGGCTAGAAATAAAATTCTGAAAAAGTAGTATTGAGAAATAAAAACAGAAGATACAAGAAAATATTTTTTTAAAGCAGAGGCTTGACAGGTAGAAGAGACCCTTGATCTGATCCTAACAAAGGGAAAAACCCCACAAATGCTTTATTTATACTGAAATACACCAAAGGAATTTGTTGTGAGGAGGGGTTCTTCAAGGTGAACAAGAGAGTCTGTGGGGAAGTTGGCCTGGTTGGGGATTTATCACTTGTACAGTAATTCCTCCTCCAGGAAGCTGGTACTACTGGCTAGTTGGGGACACTGGTATCTCTCTCTCTACCTCCTTTTGCATTTGAACCTAGGGCTGCCTGAGCCAATAAATTCATAGAATTCTCTTTGAGCAGGATGTTTGCCAAGGCAACAAAGCTGTCTCAGATTGGTGAGATTACACCAAGAGTTCTCCCAGAGGCTCACTTCCCTTTAGAGATGGCTCAGACATGCCCACAGTTCTTTCACAGCTTCTAACAGAAGAAGAAAAGTTTATTTGGGGCTCACAGTGTTGGAGGTCTCAATCCATAGATATCCAACTCTGTTGCTGAATGTCATGATGGTAACATAAGGCAGATAAAAGCTGCTTAGTTCATGACAGCCAGGAAACAGAGAGCTCCACTTGCCAGGAACAAAATACTTACCACAAAGGCACATCCTTAATGACCTACTTCCTCCAGCCACACTCTACCTGCCTGCAGTTCCCACTCAGTTATATCTCTATAAAAGGATTAATGTACTGATTAGGTTAAGGTTCTCATAACCCAATCATTTAATCTCTAAAATTTCTTGCATTGTCTCATGCATGAGCTTTTAAGGGACAGCAATATGTAAACCATAACAATCTCTTGCTAGGATTACATTATTATTTAGTTAACCTCTCCCCTGTGCTGTTCCCTTCATACTCCTCTTTTGAGCACTTCTTCAATATATCATTTTTGTAAGTATCCATGTCTTAGGCTCTAATGGTAGAAAATATGACCTAAAACAGAGATTTAATAACAAAATAAAATTGCCGAAATATATCTATCATTCATTATATGATAAACTTTGAACTTTCTTTTATCTCAAAGAGAAAGAGAGAAGATACAGATTTTACTATAAATGAAAAAATTCAGGAGGATGATGAAAACTTATTTTCTGTGTCTCCATCCTTATATTTTTACCTTTGGCAGTTCTGATGCTTCCTTCTGATTTTAACTATCTGTGACCTGTGCTGTGTATTGTGCGTCTACATGGCTTCTGGAAAGTAATAACTGCTTGCATGGAATAAATGTTCTAAATATATTCAGTGCTTTAAATTGATCCATTAAAAGTTATGCACATTCTTTGATAACCTCTTCTGCAAATATCTCTGTTCAAAGTTGTGAAATTACGTGGAGTCATAGAAAAAGGAGACAAGTTTCAGTTGCCCTTCTACATGATACATATATATGTATTTGTATCTCTGAATGATATTACATGGAATATTCAGTTTGAGGTCCTAGGTTATTGACTTATTTGTATAAGGCAGATTGCGTAAGGGTGAAGATTTTTAAAATATGGATAACAGTGATGAGAAACCAGTCTGTTCATAGAGAACACATCAATATATTATAATCTTACCAAAATTATCAGTGCCATAAGAAATGAAAATGAATGACAATTTGTTTAAAATTAAAATTAAATTAATTTTTCTCTCAGTCATTGTTGTTCCATTTGTAAATGCTATGTTCTGTAGACACCTCCAGTGCACATGTGCACACACCCACAAACATTTTTGTGTTTCTTTTTCAGTGCCTGTTAGCCTGCTCTCTGGTGAAGCCATGAGTCCCTATGTAGGAAACTACATCTTTTTTTTTTTTTCATTTTATTTTCTTAAAAATTGACACATAAAATTATAGGTATTCCTGTTGTTTATACTAACTCTCTGTTTCATCCGAGTTTCTATTTATACAAAATATGTGCTGTTCTGACTCAGGGGGATTTTCAGGACACAAACCTCTTGACATCCTGAATTAGTTCAAGCCAAATTCAGAAACAGAAGCCTCCATATTAGAAATCCTTGAGCTAAAAAAAGTGCTGTACAGAAACAGGGTGTGACATGGATTCATGCAAAACTAGACTAGGCAACAAAGTTACTCATGCACAAGAATCTTGGCAGAGGTTATAGTGAGTATGGGAAAAGGGTAGCTTAGGCTGAATAGTTGAAAATTAGGACAGTCTAAGAAAGAATATTTATAGATGGAGAGAGATAGCATTAGAAGCTGTACCCTTCTCCTAGCTGATACTCAAGAAGTAATAGATTAATGAATAATGAAAAAGATTGATTTTAAAAGAGTGAATCATGGAGAAAAAATGGAAGTGTGAGGGGTAGCTGCCTTGGAATAACTGCATATGTGAACAGCATTAAATAGGGAATGTGTCAAGTTTATAAATGTAACCTAATAAAATTATAAGTCCATCAGCTTTTAATATTCCATAATTCTTAAAATTATACAGTCTATACCAACATTTTATGTATAAAGAAATTGAAGCCAAGGAGACATTAAGTTACATGTCCAGGGTCTCATAATTATTAATGGAAGAAACAACCCAAACTCAGCATATAGTAGTGGTGAAGGGCTCTAGAGTTCAAATGACACCTCTAAAATTAATTCACAACATAATATGTATGCACTTCAGTTTGCACATCTGTAAAATAAGGGTGATCACTGTACCTTTCTTATGAATTTCATGTGTAAATTAAATGGTCCATTAAAGCAATGGGAATATAAGAGAGTCTGACATGAATGAAACAATGACTGTAAGCTGCTAATTTTATTGTTACCTTTTGTTTTTTTCTATGCAAAAATTTCTCTGGGAGGACAGCATTATATGACTAGTAGCAATAATACCACTTAATCTTATTATGTACCAGAGTCCATATATTGATATATTGGAGAGCTATAGTTTCCTCGCCCATAAACATGCTAGGAAAAAAAAAACACTCCTCTTCATCTGGTTGTTATTATCATTAAATTGGATAACATATGGAAGAGTTTTAGCATGTATAAAATAAGGTCTGATACATACTCTGAATTTTATAAAATTATAAATTTTACTTATTATCTTTATGCTTTTTGTATGACAAGTGCAGAGTAGAACCATGTCTAGTTCATTTACAATAAGAGGTAATATGTTTCCCTGTATTGTCAGTAAGGAAACTGAGTCTTAATGAGTTGAAACACAATTCTTAAACTATTAAGAAGTTTATGCACAATTCAAACTCATATTTTGTTCTAAAGTCAACCTTATTTTCTCTTCATTGTACTTCTTTCTGAAAAGTGAGAGTAATAATATTCCCTTAGTCATAATAATGCTTTGAGTATTGGATGACATAAATATGAATTGCATAGGATAAAATAGGTACTCAATAAATTCTTAATTTCCCACCATGCTTAAACAAGAAATAGTTGTTTGTTTTTGTTTAGCTGTTATTTTAACAGCCTTGGGCATAATAAGAGCAAATAGGCCTACTATTATTAGTTTCAGGCAGCCATTTTGATTTCTGTGGTGATTCTAATTCTCTATTGTTTAGCTCTTCAGTTCTCTTCCCAAATTACAGGTCTTTCCATTATCCCCACATGGAGTGATTTCAAAGCCACACAAGGAAGATTGCTTTTCAGTTACTCCTGCATGCAGAGACCCCACTCTCACAAATTTCATGAGAGGAAAGGAGCACAATTTCATGATAGTCTCTCTTCTCAATATCAGGTGGGGTGTTTGATTACTATAATGGCCCAAGAGGGAATCTGTCTGTTATAGAATATGAGTATGCATCATCTCCTTTGCAGTTCCTCCAAAAACAAAGACCAGTCTTTTCAGAGAATTCTATGGAATGCATGATAACCTTGGGGATGAAGGCAGTTAGAGAAGAAAGCTACACTAAGTCTGAAGATAGTTATGAAATTGTCAATAATAAACTTTGTGGCTGCTAATTTGAGACAGTTTCATTGCAATACACATCTTGCTTCCCACTTTATTTAGTTTTTTTTTTTTTTTTTGGAATATGTTTATCATTAAAAGCGACTTGATTCAAATCCTGGCAATTTGAAAGTACTCGTGATCACCATTTTTAAAATATTTTTTAGTCATCAATGGATCTTTATTTTATTTATTTATATACAGTGCTGAGAATGGAACCCAGTGCCTCACACATGCTACGCAAGTGTTCTACCACTGCACTACAACCCAAGCCTAACGAGTGACCACCATTTTTTAAACAGATAAATAGGCATGACAGAATTTTATGCATGAATTTAATGATAGGAAATTGTATTAGTCCATTTCAGGTTTTTTTTTCATTGTCAGTTATCATAATAAGATATCTGGAATGGGATGCATTATAAAGAACTTTACATATCAGTTTTGGAAGTTCATGGCTGTGGTATCCTGGTGAAGGCTTCTGTGGCTGCATCACAACATGGTGGATAGCATTGTGGCAGTAATGAGAGAGAGAGAGAGAGAGAGAGAGAGAGAGAGAAAATAAATATAAGCTCAGACAGGAGCCAGAGAGCAAGGATACCAGTATTCTGGCTTTATAGCAACCTATTCTCATGTGATCTACATTAATCCCTTCCAAGGCCAGTGCTCCACCCCCCTTAGGCTTAATTACCTTTGCACTAAGTTCTACTCTTTGAAGGTTCCAGTATCTCTCAATATTCCCAGGCTGGGGACCCAGATTCCAATATATGAACCTTTGTGGGACAAACCACATTCAAACTATAGCAGGAATTCTTAATTTTATGTTTTAGTTAAAGTAATTGCCTCTAATGTTCATCTATTTTCTTTTCTTATTTCAATCCTACCTTTATTTTGACCGATTCTTTAAATTTTTTTCCTTATTTGAAGCTTGTTGTTATTCAATGACCTAGTGTGTTAATTCCTTAAACAAGTCTACCCTGTCTATCTCAAGCAAGTAATCTTTCTGCTAAACTTCTCATTTTATTGTTGCATGATTCTTACATAATGCAGTAAGTTAATATATGCAAC
Source organism: Marmota monax (assembly GCF_021218885.2). Taxonomy (NCBI): domain Eukaryota; kingdom Metazoa; phylum Chordata; class Mammalia; order Rodentia; family Sciuridae; genus Marmota; species Marmota monax. Next base: position 365,893 of record NW_026694772.1, read on the forward strand.
TATAATTCTAATAAAAGTAGAGAACTCCAAAATCCAACTTTAGACAGATGCCACGTTCAGGAAAACAATAACAAGAATGACATTTTTGACAACAATCAAAAAGGAATTTGGTAATTGTATACTTACTTTTCTGAAAAAAATACTAAAAACATACATGGAAAAATCTATTGTAACATTTATTATAATGTTTCTCTCTCTCTCCTCCTCCTCAGTTTCATGGCTCCTCAAATTCATAGGAGACTTTGTTTTCCAATGCCTAAGAAACTCAACATTCCTCATCACTATCTTTTACTTCATTAACTTCCTTTCCTCTGACCACCTTGCATTGTCACAAAAGATGTACTCCTGACAGTTGATTTTCAAAACAGGTGGTAGTGTCTTTGAGAAAAGTAGGATGAGTACTTCTAGGTGTCCTCATGGAAAGGGAGGACTCCCCCTTTAGATATTATATGGTCTAGGGATTGTTCCATATTTCTTCTATTTCCTTTAAAACAAAATTACAGTGACGATCCTGTTTGTATCTACAGTAATTTTTTTATGTGTATGACTTGTTCCAAAGTCAAGTCGAAGGGCCTTGAAAATGGAAGTTAAGGGCTGGGGTTGTGGCTCAGCGGTAGAGCACTTGCCCAGCACGTGCAAGACCCAGGGTTTGATCCTCAGCACCACATAAAAATAAATAAAATAAAAGTATTGTGTCCAATACAACTAAAAATTGTTTAAAAAAAGAAAATGGAAGTTAATTTTTCTTAATCATTATAACTCCTTTCCTGTGTCCTCTTATTTTCTAAGATAGTTTATTGGATTTTTAGCATGTGCAGGCTAGCATTCAGTGATGATTTGGTGAAATGTAGAACCAACTGTGAAAATTATCTGAGATTATTGTACTAAAAACATAATAGAAACGAAAATAGACCATGAGAAATCATGACTTTTTCTTTACTTTTTTGGAATATCTTATTGATATTAAATATCTTGCTTGGATTGTCAAGTTCTTCTGAGAATTATAACATCTAATAATGTTATCAGCCCATCAAAATTATCATTCTTAACTGATATTCTAAGTCAGTATGAATGGTGTAATGTGTAAGGTGAAAATCATACACTCTAATGTCTAGAAGAAGGAAGAATAATGAACATACTTATTCTGTCATTGAGAAGTCTCTTTAAAATGAAATTTTTCTTTCTTTATATCCCCTGTTTCTGTTGAATCTGTATATACTTTTTGTTATACAACAGCATCAAGGTTTGTATTTATCAAGACATAGATATCGGGAAATTAAATACAAACAACTACCCTTTTGATGAAAATATTTAAACACAATAGCCATTTGTCCAATATTTAAATTGAAAACTATAAATTAGGATTTTTAATTGGTGAATGGTCATGTATTCTTTTAAAATGAAACATGAGCAATGAGTTTACAATCTGGGAAATAATACTCACAAAAATACACACAGAGAAATTTATACATATATTTTAGAGATTCAAAGAGCTCTGGATTTCAAGAGAAGTATTTTTTCTCTAAGTTAACTTATAGATGGCGTTTTAGAAATCTATTAGCAAATGGAGTTATTGACTAAATTATAGAAAATATATAGTGTTTTGAAATAAAGTTGTATACTAATTGATGATTTTCCTAATACTTACATGAGGCTTTACCAAATCCAGAGTTTTTAGTGTTAAAAATCGTATTTGTTAAGTAGAATCTTTAGTAATTTCTAAAGCCCATTCCAAGGAAATTATTTTTATGTTCTTGCAGAATGATATTGATAAGTTCCACACTGTTGCAAGTTTCTAAATATATATACTGTCACCTTCTTCTTCCTTGATTTTATTATTTATTTGGTTTTTCAGAAAATGAAAATCATTATTTTTATGCAATTACATGTAATATTTAATATTTCATGTTTCATTACTTGATAGAAACAATTAATTTTATATTAATCATGTTTTTAGCCCCTGTTGAAATATTTCCTACTATAGTGTTAAATGCAGGGTATAATCTTACTTGATACTACCTAAGGAGAGCTATCAATTCTAATAGAATTTATTGCATGAATGTTGACTATGCTAATATTTTTTTAGTGATCAGAGACATGCAGGATGAGCTTAGGGGTGGTAGAGAGGGAATGGAAAGGACTGAATCATTCTTTGTTTTAATTTCTCTCTCTTTTGCTTATGCTTCAGACATCTCAGCCTATATAAAAAGGCTTGGGCCATTAGCTTAATTCCCATTCTACATCTCCATTGGTAGAAATGGAAAGATGGATGGAATTTTTATTCCTGTTCATGGCCAGCATCCAAATATTCCTTCTTCAGAAATGAATAAATGAAGATTTATTTTACTCTTTGAAAGGTTGACAATCCCTGCTTTAGGCTTTAACTCAATAAATCATTTTAATGGGAAGTGTGAATAGAAAGGGAAGGAAATTATGGCAAGAGATAATCCAGAAAAGATTGTTATATATGTTGAAAACATTTTCCTAAATTACCATAGCTCCAGTGGCTTGAATAGTACCTGACGCACAGAACACACTTCTATAAGAATATATTGGGTTAATTTGTTGAATACATTTTGTTACTCCTTCCTTTTTTTCCCCTTAAATTTTCATTTGCCTAAATTCAGTCCTAGAAATTAGTTTCTGTAAGTCAGCCTCCAGAGGTCTGCCTCATAGATTATTAGATTAGATACTGTTTCTTCAGCGTACAGGTTTATGAACCTGTTTGAACTCAAAGGAAATAGAAGCTGCAAATACTTCTCAAATTTACATGTAAACAGGGAGAAATTTTGAAAAAAAAATATTATCATGCAGTTTAAAAGAATATCAGTTCTCATGATGTGGGAAGGCAGCAATAGGAGGGAGGACCTCTGAGGATTTGTTTTGGGTACCAAGTGGGAATGACATACAAATCTTGGAAGAGATAAACTCTCTGGGTATCCAGAAAACAGGGTGACAACCCAAGTCCAGACAGAAAAACATTTGTTGTCATGCATGTAGGGGCCAGTGGGCACATAATCTAGTCATACCCATTCTATATTTAAAAACTCATGAAAAGAAGAGGAATATTGAGAGATTTTAAACACAGGAGACATCTTAATGGCTCTCATATAGGTTTTGAGGGAGTTGAGGTTGATAGTCTCTGAGTCTCCTCTCCTCTGTTATAAACCAACCTCGGAATAGAGGGACATAAAAAATCAAGAGGAGGAGTATTTACAGGCCCTGCATTAGTCAAGAGAAGGAGGCAATCAAATGCATGTTTCATTCTAGGCTGTGCATATCACACTCAGGTTTTTAACCCTGATCCTGGAAAAAAAATGACAATAAGGGAGAAACTTTCTAAAATGTGCCCCTTATGATTGAGTGACTATATAGCGAATGAGCTATTTGGTTGTTAGCACTATAAGTTGATAAAGAATTTCTTTGATAGAAAAATAAATAAATTTTCAGTTGCCCATATTTATAATCACATATTTAGCACATTTTTTGTCTCTAGATGCAGAAAGGGAACAGCTGGAATTCCAAGTCAGAATGACTTGAACTAGAACATCAGTTCAGAAATGAGTTATCTATGTACATGCTCCCTATCTATAAAATGGTTTAACAAAATTCTCAGAGTACAAAGCACTACACAAATATATATATATATATATATATATATATATATATATATATATATATATATATATATGGCACTACATGTTAATACATTCCCTCACCTCCTTCAGCTATTTCTTGTACATTTTTGCTTCCTCTTCTATGTCAAGAAAAAATTCTATCTCTGTCAGAAAAAATACTCTGACTTACCATTGTAATTTGATAAAGTACAGCATTAAATTACATAACTCATTTCTTAATTATTTTTCATAATTTAATAAAAGTATAAGATAGTATATTTTGGGGAATTTGTGAAGGGAGACATAATCACATAGATAGAATGGGTTGGTTCCAAGGGACTAACAATAATATATGAATAGGTGAAAAAAGAATCAGGACAATATCATAGACTATAACCAAAGTTTAAAAAAAAAACTGTAAAAGAAACCTCTTTAGAGGTCTCAGATCTGCTTTTAAAATGCTGGGATCTAGTTTTCGTAAATTAGAGTTCTCAGTAAATGTAGGACAAGTCCCAGCTGTACCATAGAATTAACATTAAAACTAAGCCATATCTTGAGTCTCCTGTTCTCTTTAATCCCTAGAGGTTTCAAACTAAAGAGAGGGTCAAAACAAATTCCCTACTACTTTTCCTCTCCAATAAGCAGGTCTCATATGTTGTATTTCCATTTAGAGGCATTTACACAGTGGAAAGAGAGAGTTTAAATGAAATAAGCCAATCCCCAAAAAACAAAGGTCAAATATTCTCTCTGATATGTGGATGCTAACACACAACAAGGGGGGAGAATAGAAGTTCAATGGATTAGACAAAGGGGGATTTGGTGGGGGGGGGCAGTAGAATAAATTTGACCTAACTCTCCTATGTACATATATGAATACACCAGAGTGAATCGCACCATGGTGTACATCCACAAAACTTGAATCCTAATTAGAATAAGATGTACTCCATGCTTGTATAAATATGTCAAAATATACTCTATTATCATGTATAATTAAAGAGAACAAATAAAAAAAAAGAACACTCAATCTTCTGTTCTGGGTTTCCCAAAATTACAAATGTTATTTCATTAACAGATGTTATTGAGTTTGCACAATAGGGACTGATTAACTAATTGATACATTAAATGTTAACATATATACTATCAATCTTTTTACAAATTTTCATCAATTTTCTTAACTAATTTCTGGTCCCCACTTAATGACTTAAATTTCCTGAAACATCTCAAGTTCTTCAAAAAATAAAATAAAATAAAAACAATATCATTGATTAAACTCAGAAGAGTGACAAAAATAAAAAAAAGAGATACAAATTACCAATATCAGGTACAAAACAGGGGATCCCACTATAGATACTACAATCATTAAGAGGACAACAAAGGAACTTGAAATAATTTTACAGAATGATTCTATTTAGAAAAAGTGGGCAAATTTCTTGAAAACCCCAAAATTACAAAACTTAAGCAAGATAAAACAGATAATTTGAATAGCTTTATTATCATTTAGAAAATTCTGTTTATAATTATAAAGCTCTTGAAAAATAAATTCACTGTAGTGTTCCTTCAAACATTTACAAACTGTATAGCACCAGTTTTACCCAGCCTCTTGCAGAAATGGAAGTGGCCACATTTCTCTTGTGTAATTCTATTTGGTATCATGGCTCATACCAAGATGAAAGATAGTTTGAAATAACAATAATAATAAATGCAAACCATATCTCTGAGGAGCTCATATACAAAATTCTCAATGAAATTTAGTATTAGCAATTCAAAACTATATAGCAACATATTAAAAATATATACATAATGAACTAATAGTATTTATACTATATATGCAAAACTAGTTAAATATTTAAGAAACAATCACTAAAATCCACCATGTAAACAGGCTAAAGAAGAAAAATCAAATAATTATAACAGTTGACAAAGGAAAATAAGTTATCAATTCAAAATCCATAACTTTATTCAAAAGAAATCTTTAGCAAATAAGGAATAGAGCAAAAATTCCACAAGTTAAAGATTATCTGTAGCTAAGTTTCTGAGACTGGCCCTGCATATTAGCTTGTGTTTAATGCTAAAAGGCTTAATTTTTCTCTCTTAAGTTCAGTAACCACTTTTCTCAGCACAATACTGAACATTTTAGCCAATACACTAAGAAAATAATTATAAAGGCATAAAGATTTGAAATTAATAAAATTATCTTTACTTATAAATGATATGATTATCTATGTACAGAATCCCAGGAAATTCCCAAAAACAAAATATAATGCAATTCCTGGACCTAATCAGTGAGGTGAGCAATCTTACAGGATATAGGATAAACACATAGAAATCAATCCCATTTCTATAAATGGAAAATTAATACCTAATACTATTGACCATCACTGCAAGGAAAATGAATTACATATGTATACATTAAAATATACAGAATTTATATGCTGAAATTTATAAAATAAGGATTAAATAAATAAAAGACCTAAAGAAATAGAGAAAATAAGCAATTTTTATAGTTACATTTTTTTTTATGCTGGAGATTGAACCCAGAAGTCTTTTACCAAATAGCAACCTCCCAGCACTTTTTAATATGTATTTTTAAATTTTGAGAGAGGGTCTTGCTAAGTTGCTTGGAGCCTTGCTAAGTTGCTGAGACTGGCCTTGAACTTGTACTACTCCTACCTCAGCCTCCTGAGTCATGGGAGAAACAGCTTTTGAATGGATTGAAATTTTAGCACAGTAAAGATATCATGTCTTCTCTATAGATTTAATGTAATTATTATTAAAATCCCAGGAATATTTTTGTATAAACATAGACAAATGTATTTTTAATTTGTAGGAAAATTCATAGCCTCTGGAATAACTACAACAATTTTGAAACAGAAAAATAAAGTCAGAAAAATTACACTAACTGATTTTAAGACTGACTTTATAGCCACAGCATCCAAGACTGTGTTTTCTAATGAGAGGAGGATAGACAAATAGATCAATAGAACAGAATGAACAGCCCAGAAATAGATTCCCATCATTATGCCCAACTGAATTTTGACAGAGGTTTAAAATCAGTTCAATAAAGGAAGGATAGTGTTTTCGACAAATGGTACTTGAGCAATAGGATATTCATAGGCAAAGCAAAATGCACATAGATCTAGGCCTTACAACTGGTACAAAAATTCAAAGATTAGAGTGAGATCACATTTCTAATGGAATTTACATCCATATTGTCTGTCCATGGTGCTCATTATGGTTGGTTCCATAGCTTGGCTATTGTGAATTGCACTGCTATTAACATTGATGTGGGAAAGCAACATTTTTATGTAGCAAACACTTAAAATAGGTTTATAATCTCATCTATACATTTTTGTTGTTGTTTGGAAATATATTTAGTGAGATTCTTAGGCTGCATTCAGAAGAGAAGGTGTCATTATCCAAATATTGTTAACTTTATCAATAAATTGGCAGCCCCAAGCTTAAATATCACTTATATTATTTCAATGGCCTTAGGGTTCAATAAATATACCCTAATACATAGTAACTAAGGCAGACTTATCAACAGTTAAATTTTCTAGACTTTGATTTTTGTGAATGTATAACACTTAGAATTCTGAGTTTTAAATAATCTTGAGTTTTTCGGAAATGATATGAATAATGATTTGGTTTTTCTGTTCATTGGATAATATAAGCATCTATGTAATTGGGAGGCCCCAATTATGTTAAAGGCAGATTGGATAAAAAGAAAAAAAAAACAATGTTGAATGGCTCTCACAAGTCCAAAAGAATCAATAGATGGAGAAAAAAAATAACTGTCTTTTAAAGGATTTACAATAATCTATCTTATTTGGAAATTCAAAATATATTCAGGCATTTCTTTGCCAGTTGCTTTCTTACATAATAACCTCCTTTTTATACTGAATTTTACTTGACATTCTCAATCCTAATATTAATTATTTTACTTGGAGAATCAACTATATTCTTCATGCTTTCCCACTGACTGAGCTTCCATTATCCTCAAAATTTTCTCCTATTCAGTAATCCTAGCAGTCTCCCAACCACAACTGAGTTATCATCAATATAATCCCAGTGTACCCTGTTGGATCCCATAACTTTTCTGATAGTATGTGGTCACCCATTCTTTGCTTTCTACAATTCCAATTTTTCTACCTTCCAACTACCTGTTTTTGTCTTTTCCTCATGTAATTTATTTCTGTGACTCCAGCATATCTTCAATTTATTAACTTAGTTTGATGTTTCCAATATAGTACATTTACATTTATATTAAGATATAAATTACCTGAATTTTAGTTTATAATACAAAATCTATATATAAATAATTTTCTAGGATTTAATTTCAAAACAAACTTACAGGTTATGGCTCATGATCCAAAGACCAGCGAAACCCTTGAGGCTGTTATAGCTTTAGTACCATATACTAACTACTGAAGGTCAAAATCAAGACAAGTCAGTGTTGTAGGATCCCAGTTTCTTCCAATATTAAAAATGTATAGTGAAATAAAGGACTTTTTCAATAATATTTTGGCAGTATTAAAAGCTACATTGAATGTATGTTTGCCTTTAGCTAAAATTTGCTTTAAGTATAAAATTTCATTTGACTGCATTGTGCAGAACTCTGGAAGCTTATGTGAAATAACTAATCATGTAAATCCCTCCTTTCTCCCTGCTCCCTCCCTCTTCCCTCCTTCCTATGCCACCATTTTTTTTTTTTTTTTTTTTTAGAATTTAGGAGTTGCTATGGGCCTACATTACAAAATAGAGAGTGATGTTCATTTTCTTGTCAAAATAATTTTTATCAAGCCATTAAATGGTGGTGCTCACTATATGCTAGACAATGTTCTAAGAACTTGGAAAATATTAACTCATTTTATCTTCATAAAACCTTTAAAACATACATAATATTGTTCTCACTTTACCCACAAGAGAATTAAGGCTCTAGATGATTAATGAACAAGCTCAAGGTCACACCATTCATAATTGGTTAATGGATACTGACCCTGAACCATCTCCTTCTCAAGTACAAGCTTTGAATTTTTTGCCTCTGCTGTTTATGTATATGGTACTGCTCAGAAAAGTTTTGCTCCCTTATGCTAGAAGACAAACATAAAAATTAAGCTATCTTCATTCTCCATATTCAAACTTAACACCTAAAGTATTTTTGTATGCCAAACACATTTTAACAGTTTCATTATACAGAAATTGACCCTAAAATACAGACAAAAATTGTATTTAAGATAAAGTAAACTTGTAATGACCTTTTCTAGTTGAAGAGTTTATGGGAATACATGATTCAATTTTTGCAACTTTCATTTAAGTCTGAATATATTTTAAAATATAAACTTGAAAATGTATCAAATAACTACCAGTTGAATCAAAGAATATAAATTGCATAAACTTAATGCATAAATTCAAGGGCATATACTTATATACTAAGTAGTACCACTTATTGCATAAATTCAAGTTATGTTTTTCTATGAACTGTGTTCCCTGAAGTTGTGCGAATAGAAAGACCTAAAGTGATGTTATTTCATTTACATTAAAAGGCATGCAAGAATAGCAATAGAAAAAAATCCTGAACAAAAGACTGCCCTTCAACTTCCATAATCATGTTGTGTTTTTTTTTTTTTTAATTTTGAGGATTTTTTTCTTGTACTGGATTGGAACTTAGTGCCTCATGCATACTAGACAAGCACACTACAGCTAAGCTAAGTCCTCAGCCCCCATAATCATGTTTGTTAATGTATCTTAGCAGAAATTATTTAAGCATTGTTTCCTGCCTCAGAAAGAATGTGTGGTAACTTTAAAAATATGTTGCTTGTTAATTGTACCAATACTTGATAGGAGGACAGGGACAATGTTTGTCTCTTCCCAGAACCAAGAGAGTACCTGGCCCATAATATGTAATTTGTAAAATTTATAAGCGAATCAGTGACTAATGGATGGATATTTTGGTGCTTTTGCTACTTTAAACCAGTTTCAAATGTGTTAATATTCCATTAATGACCTTCTAGGTTTATTTGGATAGAAACTAATCCTTTTATTTGATGGATTAGTAAAAGGCAGGCTCATCCTAGATAGTTTAAATTACTCTTCCAAGTAGTCAATGAATATTTATCCATTTCAGAAAAAAAGTTTAACAAAGGCTTTTAGGGCAAGGTTCTTGCACTATATTCCATAATTTGAACTAAAAAGAGGAGAAATTATAGAAAAAGTTGTTCATTTTAAAGTACACATAAATATAAAAATCAGGGAATATACTTTTCTAGATTCACACTCCATAATATCTGAACAAGTATGGTATAAATTCACTGAAATATTTTATATAGGAGTGACCTGAAAACTTCATAAATAAAAAAATTCCATGCTTTCAAATTTTACAGACTATTTCTCGTTATCGAATTCATCTGCATATTTTACTAGAAGTTTTTGTTTTACTAGAAATTTTATTTACTTTAGGAATACTGATTTCTATTTAGAAAGGGAAATACTTCTCAAATTCTCGCTTTTTATAAGAAGTTCCTCTGGTAATCTCTTTTTCACATCTTCTCATATATCTTATTTCACTTTTAATTTCCTGCAAACTTATCTTTGCTGTTAAATTCTCCTTGCCCTTTCTCAGTGGTAACTGATAATGATAATGTTGAGCTGTGTCTCTTTCTAACACCCAGACTTCTATCCAAACTATCATTCCATCATATTTTTAAAATCTAGAATACACTGCTGAAATCTCTCCTGACCTTGTATTTCTGTATCTTACCATCTCCCAATTCCCACACTGAGCACCTTTCTTTCCTTCAGCATTCTTTCCAATCAGTTCAGAAAGCTACCCTTAATCTGTGATCCTGTTACTGAAACAACATCATTAATCACTTTCAGTTTCCTTCCTTTTTTCCTATACATCAAAACTTCAGAGCTTACCTTATCCTCAACTGCTGCTACTCCACTGTAGCTTTCTTGTTTTGACTTTCAATACCACATCTTCTTGTCCTATGTATTTTGCTTTTCTTTTTTACTTGATGGCAGTTTGTTTTAATGCTTTGACTGCCTTCATTCTGTTTTCTATCCATGAAGCAGCATTGCCAATTGCAAAATCATCTCCTTCTCCTTATTTGGTCCTGGTGCATATTTTAACATGTTTGTATAAAGAGCTATTCAGAGCAACTGGTGGGAAAATACCTTGATGAATTATAATTCTATGTTGTTCCTCAGTTGAGAAACATTTAATTCCTGAAATTTATTGTCTTTCTCTAAATGTGTTTTCTTCATACTGTCAATACTTGATATATTCTAAATGCACATCAATCTTTATAAACAAGGAAAATAGTTGGAATTATAAATTGTTTAGCTAATAGTTATGAATCATAATTACTATAGATAAACATGGACTACGGTATCACAAATTTTATATGAAGGCTAACATCAGACCTATACTCTCTGCATTTCCTCAGGCCAGATAAATACTCTTTGATGGGTATTCTTGTTTACTGGATGCTCTAAAACTAGTTAGATATAATGATTTGTTTCTTTTGCAGAAGTTTAAAAAGTTTTCCCCCTAACTTTATATTCACACTTCCAATTCTGAACTTGTAACACAGAACAAAAATTGAGATTTTTTATGCAATGCTGAAACCCAAACTGACATGTAGGAGGAAGGAGCAGAAGTTCTGTGGGCTTGCCAGGATGCTAAGGACATGTTGTCTTGAAAATTACTTATTAAAGTCAGTGAGTTCATTAGGCTGAAATAGAGAACTACACACTATTAATCAAGTTTAAATTTAGTCCTCAAGCTTAAGTTCCTTATAGCTCAAAATCTGCAGTTTCAAGCAATCATTTTTAGAAGTGTCCTCATATCACATTGAAGGAGATATTTAACATAACTTGAATTATCTAAATCTAGATATCACAAAAGAAACAAAAGCAAATAGTAAACTCAAGTGCCAACTCTAATTAATTGGTCATAGCTTCTTTTTTTTTTTTTTTTTTTTTTTTTTTTTTTTTTTTTTTTTGGTCATAGCTTCTTGAACTTAAATATTGAGAAGGTTTCTTCTGGCCTCAGTAGGAAAGTACAATGATCTATTAGATATACTTGCCATCAAACCAGGAGAAGAAAGAGGGCAGGGCTGCTGAGTGACTGGGGACCCCTTTTGTGCTAGGAGAATATTTTTAGCCTTTAAGATTTGCATTTCAACCCATTACTTTGTTAATTGGCCACTTATTTTCTAATCTATTCTTTTTTTTGTCTTCTCACAATGTTGTTTAATTTGCAAAAAATAATAATAATAATAATAATAATAGAAAAAAATACCTAATAGTTGAGAATCATAAATTATAATATGTCCTTTATAATGCTATCTAAAATTATAAATATGAAACGCTTATAGCAATATAGAAAGGTAATCTAATTGTAATTGAAACACAAATCCATACTTATATAAATATTAAGCCTATGGAAAATTAGTTTATATGTATTCTACTTTATTTTTGATACCTGATTAAAAACATAAAGGGAAAAATATGGCAATAATTATCCCTAAAAAGAGTTTATGCCCCTAAAATATAGATCCAAGATTTTTTTCTATAATTCTGTTCTCTGTTTTTTAGAACATGAACTAGGATGTTTATTGACTACTGTATAATTAGATTTTATCATGTGAATCTATTATTCATAATCAGAAGTGGATATAGTAAATCCAAAATTGGTTAGGAATCAAAGCTGATGGTTTCAATTAAACATACCAGTTATATTTAGCAGGTAAATAACATTGTAAAGTTTTCAATCAGTTTAAGCTTAGAAATGACCAAGTTTTAAATAAAGAAAGAAAGAAATACATTTTAAAATCTTTATTTCTCAATACTGCATAGATGAATTCTGTGCATGCTCTTGTCTACTTTTTGTGAAAATTTTGTTTTGTCAACATTCTGTCTACTTTTTGTGTAGAATATTCTATCTACCAAATTCAATTAATTAAAGTCTTTAAGAGCATGAACCTACTTTGTCTATATGAATTTGCAACTCAAAAGAAACAAAGTGAATTTTGAATTATTGTATGAAAATCTATTTAACATATAAAATAAGCAGGAAAATTAACTACAGTATTGGAAAACCATGTGGGGGAAAACATATGGGTTTCATTTTGGCAAGTGAACAAAAAGTTATTAAGGCATACAATACAGCAAAAAGGAACTCACACTTAACAACAGATTGGTTGTGGGTAGCAGAGGCTCTGAGGACCTGACAACAACTAATTTTTTAGCTTGGAAAACATGAGTGGGTCGACTTACACTTTGTGTTTTGGAAGTTGAAAACTGTTTTTACTTTGAAGAACTTTAAAAATCTTTAACAATGTTCTTTTAAGTTTTATGGTCCCTTATCTTTATGAATAAGGAGGAAAAATGCAACTCTGAACACAAGAGTTCTACAACTTATATGCACTTTAGAAAGACCCCTTTACTAGAGGAGTATCCTATTAATATCTATTTGATGAGGATTGATTTCAACATTTTGAAATGTCCTTGGTTTTAATATGTCCTTGCATATTATTGTTTTATATGTGAAGATAGACATGTTATGGGTTGCCTATAAAATATTATTTTTTTTCAAATCTATATTAAGTGAAGTCAAGGGAAGATGGAAAAATCTATTTGCCTTCTCTGCCCTGCAGAGTTTCAGCAGAAGTGGACTTTCCTAACAATTTATTAGAGAATTTTAAAATGTCAAACTTCAGTCAATAGTTTATGCTGTTGCTAGACCTAATATAACAAACAATAACTGAATATTGCCAGTCATTCTCATGAGCAGTAAAACATTATTATGCTACTAAAACTTTTTGGAGCACAATCACATGATATGAATTTCTTACACAAGCATATAAGCAATGAAAATTTTACAGGGTTCTAAATGAGTAAGAATTTGAAAATAAAATAATATAAAAACATAGGTCTGAAAGTGACTTTGACAATTCAGCATGGAACTGTCTATATCTGTTAAATTATATCTCTCTAAATATCCAAAACCAAATAGTGTTTTGAGGGGTGTGTGTGTGTGTGTGTGTGTGTGTGTGTGTATGTGTGCTAATTCTGCCATTTGCTCCTGCTATCCAATAGTGATGTTCTGACTACAAAATCTTGGAGTCAATTTTAAAATTTCTTTCTTCCTGTTCTTATTATCGTATCATGTTTTTGTTTGACACATTTTCCCTGTTTCTTTTTTTAAAAGCTATCACCATAGTACAGAGCTTCATCTCCTGTGAGATTACTTTTAAAACATATTTGAATCATGTCTTAGCCCTTCTCTAAAGCCTTTACCACAGTGATTTGAGCATATGTTTGGCAGTCAAGTTCCTTAACTATTTGATCGCAAGCTCAGTATTAAAATTATATTTGATGTTTCAATGGCACTTAATAATTTTAAAGTGTTTCCTCATTGTTATCTTATTGGGTTTTCTGTAAATTTTTAATCACATATGCATGACAAGTAGTTTTGATTACCTATTTCTTATCAAAGAGGCTTGTTAAGACTAAAATTTTCCAACTTACATGTTAAAAATCCAGCAGGTGTTAGCTATTAAATTACTAGCATAAAAGAGAATTTTGAACACCTAGGTTGGACATTTAATTCAATTATGTAGTTCTAATATAAATATGATGAATGTTATAGGTATTCTTAGTTTGTCTTTAAATTTTACCTTACCACTTTAGAGTCTGTGAAAAAGTTGTTGTCTCATTATTTTACTTGATTCTCATAGGCAAGACAAATGTTGTCATCTAGATTTTATAGGATGAGTTCTATTTGTTAGAGATGTAAACTCTTGATTTCTACCAAACATCCTTGGAGAAAAGCTCACATTTCCCCTTGATAAATGAGGTCTAATATTGGTATTATATTAGTGTCTTCTTCAAGAAGTCATGAACTAAGATCAGTGAAAGACTTCAGAATTCTCTCTAGTTTTTGAATAATATGTTTCTAACTTTAACTTTTCCCTAGAAAATTTATTGATTTATTTTAGTTAAATGTGTTTAAGGATGCCAGATATCACTGTGCTGTTTTTGCACTGCCCAGGCAAGCTCAGTCCAGGGGGTTAGTGAGGGCTGAGATCCAATCCTCTGTAAAGGCATCCCTGGTATGGGGCTGTATCTGCCCTGAGGAAATCAAGTTTTCTTTCATATAAAGGTACTGTCCTGAAAAACATTGGTACTCATGGCTGAGGGGCCACCTTTCCTCTATTTCTGCCAAAAGTGTTATATAATTAAAAGGTGAGTCTAGTGTTTTAGTTGTTGCTGTTCTTTCATCAATTAGATCATGAAATTGACATACAATATAGGGTTTACAGTTAGGGAAGTGAAGTTTGAAAGGAGAGAGTAAGAGTCACCAATAGTTATCCCAAAATAGGCATGGGTAGAAAAGTTAGGTTAGTGTGAATGTCTGAGAAGCTGATCTGTTAAGTTTCACCACAAATAAGGTGCCTGTGCAGACGCATGTTAGAGCCAGCATATATGCAAATTTGTGGTAGGTTTGGAGCCGTTGTTGGTCAGATTAATTATTACATAAGAGATGTGAAGGAGTAGGTATGATGGTGCATGCCTGTAATTCCAGTGACTCATGTGCCTGAGGCAAAAGGATTACAAGTTAAAGGCCAGCCTCAGTAACATAAAAAATGTCTGGGGGATGTGGCTCAGTAATAAAATGCCCCTGGTTTCAATACCTAGTACTCCCAAAATAAAATAATAATAATAATAATAATAATAATAAAGAAATAAAGAAGTATAAAGGGAGTCAAGGAAATTAAAAATGTATAGTACAAAAAATATAGATAAGTTTATTTTATTTTTAAAACCTATTTAATTTTAATGTTTTATTAGTGCATTATAGGTATACATAATAGTGGGATTAATGTTGACATAATCACACATGCATGGAATATAATTTGTTTCATTTAATTCCCCAGCATTTTCTATTTCCCTTCCCTCCTCCCTCCCCCTGTTCCCTTTCTTCTACTCAATTTCCTCTATTCTTCCTTTTAGTCATTTGGATATTTTTAATTAGTGCTTTATAGCTATATATTAAAATAGAATTTACTGTGGTATATTTATATATTTATATAGCATAATTTGGTCATTTTCATTCCACAATTCCCTTCTTTTCCCATCCCTCTTCTCTTCCACTCTAACCCCTTCCACTAATCCATTGTTCTCCTTTCTGGTTTCATGAGATCACCTTCTTTTTTTTCCCCCCTTATATTGCTCTAGCTTCCACATATGAGAGAAAACATTCAACTCTTGACTTTGAGTCTGGTGTATTTCACCTAGCATGATAATGTTTAATTTCCTTCAATTATTAACAAGTGCTGTAATTTCAATCATTTTTATGGTTGAATAAAACTCCATTCTGTGTGTATATGTGCCGCAGTCTGGCTGGGCACAATCAGGAGCCACTTGTCAAAAGAAACTAACTTTATTTTTAGAACCACACACGCCAAACAAAACAGCCTCTCAGGAAAAACCCTCAGAGCCTCAACTGCCACCACCGGCTTTCCACAAGCCTCTCTCTCCCCTGTTTTATTATTTGTCTAGCTTGTTCCTTAGTTATTTTAAAACGCTTTTGTAAAGTATTAGCATTGACATGGAACTTTTTATGAAAATTTATAGCTTCTTCTAGTGTAGAGAAAATATGTATGTCATGTGTAGTTTTATCTGCTAAATCAATGCCCAAACTAAGGGCTCCAGGCAATCCTGTATGTGCCCTGATATGTCCTATAAAGAATGGATCTTTTCTGTCCCAGATTAGACTTTGTATAGTGGAAAACAAAGAGAAAACAGTAGAAGAAGGGGAAATCCTACCAGCATCTTCAAGAGATACTATAGCATTAACTATATACTGACTATCAGAAAGTAAATTAAATACAGAATCTTTGAACATCATAAAAGCTTGTAAAACTGCATTAAGCTCTACCTTTTGAGCTGATTGTTTGGGTACTAAAAATGTAAAAGTTTGATCAGGGGTAACGACTGCTGCTGTACCATTATTTGACCCATCAGTGAATATATTTGGAGCATTCATGATAGGTGTTTTTCTTGTCATTTTTGGAAAAATTACAGGATGCAATGACCAAAAAGACAATAAAGGATTAGATGGTAATTGGTTATCAAATGAAACATTAGATTTGCACATGATTATTGCCCAAGTATTTAACTCATTAGCTAACTCATCAATTTGATTCATAGTATATGGAGTAATAATTTTATTGGGAGAAATTCCAAACACTCCCTTTGCTGCTTTTATTCCTTTGAGTATTAATTGTCCTACAGCCTCAGGATACCTAGTAAGAATAGTGTTAGGAGAATAAGATAAATGTATCCATAATAATGGACCTTCTTGCCAAAATACTCCTGTAGGAATATTTTTTGTTGGTAGTACAATAAATAATAAAGGCAAACTTATATCAATTCTACCCAAATTCATATTTTCCATATATGTTTCAATGATTTTTAATGCCTTTCTTGCTTCAGGCGTTAACATTCGGGGTGAATTTGGATCTGATGGACCTTTTAGGATATCAAATAAAGGTCCCAACTCTCCTGTTGGTATACCTAAATAAGGCCTTATCCAATTTATGTCTCCTAATAACTTTTGAAAGTCATTAAGTGATTTGAGTTGATCTACTCGTATTTGAATTTTTGGTGGATGGACCATGGTTGAGGATAATAGAACTCCTAAATAATTAATTGGAAAATTTAATTGTACTTTATCTATTGCTATCTCTAGATTATAATTTTTTAATAAGTTTGTAAGTGTGGCATAACATTCTAGCAATGTGTTTTTATCTTTGTGTGCTAATAATACATCATCCATATAGTGAAATATTTGTAGTTCAGGATTTTGATTTCTAAGTGGCTGGATTACTTTGTTAACATAAATTTGACACATAGTTGGGCTGTTAGCCATCCCTTGAGGGAGTACTTTCCATTCATATCTCTGATCAGGACCTTCATGATTCAGTGCAGGGATAGTAAATGCAAAACGTGGACTATCCTCAGGATGAATTGGAGTTGAAAAAAAAAATCTTTAATATCTATAACTAAAACATACCAGGTTTTTGGCAAAGCAGACAACTGAGGAATCCCCGATTGAGCAGGTCCCATAATAACCATCTCATTATTAATGGCTCTTAAATCTTGCAATAATCTCCATTTACCAGATTTCTTTTTGATGACAAAAATGGGAGTATTATGGGGAGATACAGAAGGTTGTATATGTCCTTCTGCTAATTGTTGTTTGACCAGGTCATGGGCTGCTTGCATCTTTTCTTTATTCAGGGGCCACTGAGGAACCCATACTGGTCTTTCTGATTTCCAAGTAATTTTTATTGTCTCAGTGGCCCTTTCTGAAAATCCAACCCATGTCTTTCTGTTCCTTGATCTACTAGTATTGGTGCTGCTATACCTTGTTCTTGTTTTTCTAATCTTTTTCCTTTCCTAAAACCTTGTCTAGTCATAATAGTGGGTGCATTTTGGTTGATGTTATTTGTTAATGTCAAACCTAATTGATCTAGGAAATCTCGTCCCCATAAATTTACGGGAAGATGATCCAATACATATGGCTGTATAGTTCCTTCACATCCTTCAGGATCCTTCCGATCTAATACCATTGCACTTCTATGGGGATTAGTCGCCACTCCTAGGCCTCGAAGCGTTTGAATGGCTTGTTGTAATGGCCAATGTTTTGGCCATTCTTGACGAGAGATGATGCTAAGGTCTGCGCCTGTATCCAGTAGCCCATTAAATTCATGTCCTTGAATATTTAGTTTTAGCATGGGGCGAGAATCTAAATTTAAAGAAAGCATAGCCCAATCTACACCTGTGGAGCCTAATCCCCTGGAACCTCTTTCTACAGTACGACTGGAAAATTTATCATGTAGGCTGGGTATTATTAGTAACTGTGCTATTCTATCTCCTGGTGAAATTACTGATATACCCTTTGGAGAACTGGCTATAATTTTTATTTCACCTTCATAATCGGGATCAATTACCCCAGGACTTATCATAAGTCCTTTTAGAGTAGAAGAGCTGCGTCCCAATAATAAGCCTACTGTTCCTTTGGGAAGAGGTCCTTTCACCCCTGTGGGAATGATTTGAACTCCCATCTCTGGAGTTAGTACTGCTCTGGCGGAGGTGCAGATGTCCAACCCTGTGCTCCCTCTGGTTTGTCTGATGAGGGATCTGATGGACAATGTGTCCTGGGCACTACCCTGATGGGGTTGCTGGGTTCCTCCAGTGCTCCGTATATTTGTGGTTTTGGGCCCTGGAGCATTGGGCCCCCCTGTCCATTTTTTGGCAATGGAGCCCGATGCCTTTCTCCACGATATCGTGGATAAACACCTGGTCCTTGTATGAGCTCAAAAAACAAAATAGAACTTCATGATATGGCAAAGGGCAATAATAAAATAGATATTGAAAAAAGCATCCTGGTTCTGTTGCAGATGTAAGAATAGCCAAACTGGAGTTTTGGATATCAGTTGTTATGGATTTGAGCCAAATCATCTTCTTTTTGGTCTGTAGAAATCGCTTTAGTTAATCTTTCTGGAATCCAAATCGGCTGCTGTTCTCCCTGTGGAAACACATAAACAGACCCCCGACTCCAGACAATTACTGGGTCAAGACATTCCCATTGTCCTGTTAGAATATCCTTCCAAAGTACCTTGGGCTTATGCACATTTTTTGGACACATATGCCTTTCCACAGCACTAAGTCCTGATGAATCCAAATTTAAAAAGTTTAGAGTAAAAAGGGTTATTTTAAGTTTATCTTTGGGGAATATATACCCCTTCCCAATTCCTTCTTTTTGCTTTAATAAGTACATTTTAATAGTTTGATGAGCTCTTTCAACTATGCCTTGTCCCTGTGGATTGTATGGGATTCCTGTTATATGAGTAATGCCAAATGTTGAGCAAAATTGTTTAAAAGAGGTAGAAGTATAACCAGGGGCATTATCTGTTTTTAACTGTTTTGGAACACCCACAGTGGCAAAATTTTGTAAGCAATGAGCTATAACATCTTTAGTTTTTTCTCTGGCATGAAGGGAGCCCATCAAAAATCCAGAAGAAGTATCAACTGTAACATGCAAATATTTTAATTTTCCAAATTCTGGCAAGTGTGTGACGTCCATCTGCCATATATGGTTAGGTATCAATCCTCTAGGATTGACTCCAAGATTAACTTGTGGTAAAAAGGTCACACAATTTTGACATTGTTTTATTATTTGTATATAAGATTATCCCTATGTGTCTCATTCTCTGCGTCTCTCTCCTTTTCTTTCCTTCCTTTCTTTTTCTTAAGATGGAGTCTCCTTGTGTTGGTCAGGCTGACCTTGATCTCCTGACCCCAAGTGAAAAGCACCTGAATGGACTAGTTCCATAGCTTGGCTATAATTGTGAATTGTGCTACTATAAACATTGATGTGGCTGTATCAGTATAGTATGATGATTTTAGTTCTTTTGGATAAATACCAAGGAGTAGGATAGCTGGGTCATATGGGAGTTCCATTTCTAGTCTTTTGAGGAATCTTCGTATGGCTTTCCAAAGTGGTTGTACTAATTTGTAGTTCCATCAACAATGTATAAGTGTACCTTTTATCCACTTCCTCACAGGTATTTACTATTATTTATAATATCTATGATTCCAATTCTAACTGGAGATAGATAGAATGTCAGTGAAGTTTTGATTTGTATTTCCCTCATTGCTAGAGATGTTGAACACTTTTTTCATATATTTTTTTTTTGAGGAAACATTAATGGGAATAATTTTATCTTTGTTTTCCTAGCTCAGGTTTACACTTTATTCTTAAAATTGTAATTTACAACCAGGGTACTCAGTGGGTAGGATTGGGGTAGATCAAAACTACTAAGGTTTTGGTTGTTCTAAATGAGAAACTCAAACATTATTTATTGTAACATTGAAAAAGTTATGTAATCTCACTAAGCCTATATCTGTGAATTGGTGATAATAACTATAATATGAATATTATGAAACAATATTTGTAAAATGTTCACTATAAGATACAGGCCTAATGAAAGTTAGCTATCTTTTAGATTATTATAAATAATTGGTGGGTGTGTATTATTGGAGATGTGGCTTCTCTCTTTTAGGTATGCAGAATATTTAATTGATAAATTTTATCATTAATTTTCATACCTTTAACACTTCCTTCAGTGTTTAAAAATATTGATGTAAGCAGACAGTTCATCTCCTAAATATGAGGGGATATGTTGTCATGATCAATCAACTGATATATCACAGCTCATCTGACATTTAAAATGTTAGTTTGAGAAGTGAGAGAACTGGATAGTTAGATGTGATTTAAATGGACAGGTGAAATGAATGATGGCTGGATTCTGGAGATTGGATAGAGCAGAAGTAGGGCAATTGATTGGGGTGATGGGGCATGAGGCTTCCACAATAGGTGGGAGATTATACTTCCTTGGTTATAAGCTTGCTATATAACAGGTAATTGGTAGGTAAATCTGACCTTAATGAGCAGTTGATGAAGACCTCAGGGCCTTGGCGTTGTAGGTAAAATGTAAAGAAGTAGAGCAAAGTGTCAGAATTATTTATTATGACATGATTTGTCCTTCTCAGCTTGGGTAATGGAAATTCAACTGGGGTCTAGGAACAAACAGGATCAAGAAGTAAAATGAATTATATCCATTTAGGAGTTTAGAACTGAAGCCCACAAGGCAAGGAATGTTTCAGAAGAAACAAAGAATCTGGTTAGAGACCTGAGCCACAGCAAGTTCCAGATGAAGCTGGGCATGATGAGCTTCTCACTTGAGGCTCCCTAAATACCTCAAGTTCTTTAAGTTGATACATAACAGAACTTTAAAAAATTGTTTTTATTTATATATCAAAGCAGAATGCATTACACTTCTTATTATACATATAGGACACAATTTTTCATCTTTGGTAGTATACAAAGTATGTTCACACCAATTTGTGTCTTTATACATGTATTTTGGATAATAATGTCCATCACATTCCACCATAATTTCTAGCTCTATAATCCCTCCCTTCCCCTCCCACTCCTCTGCCCTATCTAGAGTTCATCTATTCCTCCCATGCTCTCTCTCACTACCCCACTATGAATAGGCCTCCTTATATCAGAGAAAACATTTGGTATTTGGTTTTCTGGGATTGGCTAACTTCACTTAGCATTATCTTCTCTAACTCCATCCATTTACCTGCAAATGCCATGATTTTATTCTCTTTTGTTGCTGAGTAATATCCCATTGTATATGTGTGTGTGTGTGTGTGTGTGTGTGTGTGTGTGTGTATCTTAAGGGCAAAAAAAATGCAGGCTATGAAAGACAAAAAAACAATTAATGTACTACATAGCATTTAAAACATGAAATTGAATTTTAAAATTCTCCATGTAAATCCAAGCATTGTGAATGATTAGCAGAAAAACACATAAGCCATAATTTTGTGTGAGTTATAAGATAAGGATTTTTTATTATCATGTTATGTTCAATCTGAATGAATTAAATTAGATTTCTCTGTGCTTTTAGAATTTTATACTTGAACATGACTTCCTCAGTCCAACATGCTTATTCTTGAACTTCTCTCTACTTCATCAGCTATGCATTGCTTTTCATTCAGCAGATAATTTGCTGGTCTATTAAGTTGGATGTGGGAATAGGAAGTGTAGTTTAAAATTAATTGAGCCAATTCATTGAGGTCTATTTTACCAGGTGTACTCTGTTGGATAGTGCTCTCTAAAAAACATCCTTCAAGGAACCTCAAAATGTAGCTTTGTTGAAAAGGGTCAGTGCAGACATAATTAATCTTGATGAGGTTGTACTGGAGTAGAGTGGGCCCTTATTTTAGCATGGCTGGTGTCATTATAAGAGGAGACAGTTGGGTTTGATGTCTTGTATCTGTAACTCTAGCTACTTGGAAGGCTGAGGCAGGAGGATGCTTTGAGCTCAGGAAGTTCAAGGCCAGCCTGGGAAACACAGTGAAACTCCATTTTAAGAAAAAGAAGAAAACAAAAGCAAGAAAAGGAGAGAGGTGCAGAGAATGAGATACAAAAGGATAATCTTATATGACTGAGTAAGTTCCAAGAATTGCTGGCAATACCAGAAGCTAAAAAAAAGGGGGCATGAAACAGATTCTCCCATGGAACATTCAATGAGAACATAGCCCCGAAGTTTCCATTTTATATTTTTAAATTATCCAGTTTAAAGTGTGTTGTTATAATAGCCCCAAGAAACTAATATACCATGAAAAGGAATTTAAATATTATATATAAAGATTTTTACCTGCTAGAGTTACTCTTCCATTGAACGTCATTTTGTTGTTGTTTTTGTTGTTGTTGTTCATTTGGTGGCAGGGATTGAAACTAGGAATGCTTTAATTTTGCTATCTTTCATCACATAATGCTTCTCCAAAGTAATGATTTTAAGGGACATGAAAAAGGAAATGGCAATTGCTTGAAGTCTAAACTGGATTAGCTCAATATCAGTAAGGCATGTTTCTCACAGTTATTTCCTCTGCACTTAAGGAAATGCATTTATTCAATATTTTCCTCATTCCATATCTGGTGATATAAATGTTGGAAAAGTCAGATAAAAGTATATTTAGATATCTACTGTGAAAAAATAGGTACATGTTGAATAGAGACCTGAAAATATGCAGAATATTGCCCACCACCAAGTATCTATTATTTACATGTGATCTGTCTCTTTATTGTAATTTGTTCTTTTTGGATATACATGACAATAGAATGTATTTTGACATATTATACATTCATGGGGTATAACTTATTCTAATTAGTATTCCATTCTTGTGATTAAACGTGATGTGAATTTACATTGGTTGTTTATTCATATATGAACATAGGAAAGTTATGTCAGATTAATTCCACTCTCTTTCTTTTTCCCATTCTTCCTCCTTTCCTTTATTCCCCTTGGTCTAATCCAATGAACTTCTATTCTTCCTCCCCACTCCACTTATTGTGTATTAGTATCTGCATATTAGAGAGAACATTCAGCTTTTGTTTTTTTGGGATTGGTTTATTTCACTAAGCATGACAGTCTCCAGTTCCATCCATTTGAGACACATTAGCCACCAGTGCACATTCTGACAGTTACATAAATATATTCCTTAGGTTTTTTTTTTTTGTTGTTTTTTTTTTTTTTTTGACCATTACAAAGATATCCCTTTAACAGAGCATGAACTTCTTTCCCATTAATACTCAGATAAATTTTTGGATATTCTCAGATATTGAAAGGGATGTTTCATTTTGATTTTACATGCATTTTGTGATTTTATGAATGCAATAGATATTTACTCTTTTCTTTATTGCTGCAATTTCTTTGGTTAAGGCCCTTGATGTTACTCAAAACCTTTTATTAAACAGTAAAATAGAAGTGAAAATAATAAAGTAGTTGTCCATAGACTGCCAATTATTTTTGCCGCTATGTAGTATGTTTATTTACCAGGGTTTTCAATTGCCATTACAGAGAGGCTCAGAGACTTAAAGAACAATATTGACTCCACATGGCTGCATTTCTTTAAGGCCCAGAGCTTCCTGTTGTGACATCTGGGTTTGAAATGCTTATAAACATGGTGTGTCCCTAAGTTACAACCAGGATTATTACTATGAATATTATTAATAGATTGAGTCAACTGAAGTCTAAAAACCAAACATGAGATTTTTGCCCTCCCAAATAATAAAGGCATCCATTTTTAAGAAAAGTTGAAAGGAATGTTACTTTCATTAAAGAAATATAAAAATTAAAATTGTCATTAGCCTTAAACCAGGATACAGATGTACAAATCTATCAGGAAAATTTTAGAATATAGACAGAAATCAAGGTTTGTTTTTGAACTGTACTTCTGGAATAAGAAAGATAATATGTAATCAGGCCAGGCCTCTGATAATTGTATTAAAGTAGATGAAGGAAATCACATGGGTAGGACAATGTAATTAAATCACTAAAAATAAAAATGTCATTGTTTTCACTTTCAGTAAGTAAAAGGTGAGGAAAGCTATGCTTTTAAACTGTGCATAAGCAATTTCAATATCTTCCTGGATATGACAATTGGATTGTAATTTGGACTTGCCTTTGACCAAATTCTAAAAGGGTAATATAATGAGTTGGCAAAGACTCCATAAAAGGAGTTTATTGTACAAAGGGACAAACAAATATAAACATAAAGAAGTATCTGCCACTAAAGGTCATCATAATTGACAGCAAGATTAAGGGGAAAAAATAGGGTTAGGGAAAACAAAATATATTTTTCCCTCATTGTTTTGGTCTTTTTTCATTTAAGAAGAAGAAAAAAAAAGAATACTCCACTTTTGGGTATGGGGTTTAAAAATTCAGAATTATTGTTTATGAACTAATTTAGGATAATTCAAAGACTAAGGAGACACCCCTAATTTAAAAGTTCCAGGAATTCAGTTAATTCATTGAACATTGCTCCTAATTTTTTTCTTAGAGTTTTTTTTTTTTTTTTAATTTTTTATTGTGGGTTGTTCAAAACATTACAAATTTCTTGACATATCATGTTCCACACTTTGATTCAAGTGGGTTATGAACTCCCACCTTCACCCCATACACAGATTGCAGAATCACATCAGTTACACATCCATTGATTTACAAAATGCCATACTAGTGTCTGTCGTGCTCCGCTGCCTTTCCCATCCTCCACCCTCCCCCCTCACCACCTCTCCCCTCCCCTCCCCTCCTCTCTCTCTACCTCCTCCACTGTATAACCCTGAGGGTCTCCTTCCATTACCATGCAATTTCCCTTCTCTCTCCCTTTCCCTCCCACCTCTCATCCCTGTTAAATGTTAATCTTCTTCTCCTGCTCTTCGTCCCTACTCTGTTCTTAGTTACTCTCTTTATATCAAAGAAGACATTTGGCATTTGTTTTTTAGGGATTGGCTAGCTTCACTTAGCATAATCTGCTCTAATGCCATCCATTTCCCTGTAAATTCTATGATTTTGCCATTTTTTAATGCAGAGTAATACTCCATTGTGTATAAATGCCACATTTTTTTTATCCATTCGTCTATTGAAGGGCATCTAGGTTGGTTCCACAGTCTTGCTATTGTGAACTGTGCTGCTATGAAGATCGATGTAGCAGTGTCCCTGTAGCATGCTCTTTTTAGGTCTTTAGGGAATAGACCAAGAAGGGGAATAGCTGGATCAAATGGTGGCTCCATTCCCAGCTTTCCAAGAAATCTCCATACTGCTTTCCAAATTGGCTGCACCAGTCTGCAGTCCCACCAGCAATGTACAAGTGTACCCTTTTCCCCACAACCTCGCCAGCACTTGTTGTTGTTTGACTTCCTAATGGCTGCCAATCTTACTGGAGTGAGATGGTATCTTAGGGTGGTTTTGATTTGCATTTCTCTGACAGCTAGAGATGTTGAGCATTTTTTCATGTACTTGTTGATTGATTGTATGTCCTCCTCTGAGAAGTGTCTGTTCAGGTCCTTGGCCCATTTGTTGATTGGGTTGTTTGTTTTCTTATTGTCTAATTTTTTGAATTCTTTGTATACTCTGGATATTAGGGCTCTATCTGAAGTGTGAGGAGTAAAGATTTGTTCCCAGGGTGTAGGCTCCCTATTTACCTCTCTTATTGTTTCTTTTGCTGAGAAAAAACTTTTTAGTTTGAGTAAGTCCCATTTGTTGATTCTAGTTATTAACTTTTGTGCTATGGGTGTCCTATTGAGGAATTTGGAGCCCGACCCCACCGAATGTAGATCGTAGCCAACTTTTTCTTCTATCAGACGGCGCGTCTCTGATTTGATATCAAGCTCCTTGATCCATTTTGAATTCACTTTTGTGCATGGCGAGAGAAAGGGATTCAGTTTCATTTTGTTGCATATGGATTTCCAGTTTTCCCAGCACCATTTGTTGAAGATGCTATCCTTCCTCCATTGCATGCTTTTAGCCCCTTTATCAAATATAAGATAGTTGTAGTTTTGTGGATTGGTTTCTGTGTCCTCTATTCTGTACCATTGGTCCACCTGCCTGTTTTGGTACCAGTACCATGCTGTTTTTGTTACTATTGCTCTGTAGTATAGTTTGAAGTCTGGTATCGCTATACCGCCTGATTCACACTTCTTGCTTAGCATTGTTTTTGCTATTCTGGGTCTTTTATTTTTCCATATGAATTTCATGATTGCTTTCTCTATTTCTACAAGAAATGCCGTTGGGATTTTGATTGGCATTGCATTAAACCTATAGAGAACTTTTGGTAATATCGCCATTTTGATGATGTTAGTTCTGCCTATCCATGAACAGGGTATATTTTTCCATCTTCTAAGATCTTCTTCTATTTCTCTCTTTAGGGTTCTGTAGTTTTCATTGTATAAGTCTTTTACCTCTTTTGTTAGGTTGATTCCCAAGTATTTTATTTTTTTTGAAGATATTGTGAATGGAGTGGTTGTCCTCATTTCCATTTCAGAGGATTTGTCGCTGATATACAGGAATGCCTTTGATTTATGCGTGTTGATTTTATATCCTGCCACTTTGCTGAATTCATTTATTAGCTCTAGTAGTTTCTTTGTAGACCCTTTTGGGTCTGCTAGGTATAGAATCATATCATCTGCAAATAGTGATAATTTAAGTTCTTCTTTTCCTATTTTGATGCCTTTAATTTCTTTCGTCTGTCTAATTGCTCTGGCCAGTGTTTCGAGAACTATGTTGAACAGAAGTGGAGAGAGAGGGCATCCCTGTCTTGTTCCAGATTTTAGAGGGAATGCCTTCAGTTTTTCTCCATTCAGAATGATGCTAGCCTGAGGCTTACCATAGATTGCTTTTACAGTATTGAGGTATGTTCCTGTTATCCCTAGTTTTTCTAGAGTTTTGAACATAAAGGGATGCTGTACTTTGTCGAATGCTTTTTCCGCATCTATGGAGATGATCATATGTTTCTTATTTTTAAGTCTATTGATGTGGTGAATAACATTTATTGATTTCCGTATATTGAACCAGCCTTGCATCCCAGGGATGAATCCTACTTGATTATGCCTTTCACCTTCAGCCTATTTGTCTTTTCCTATCAAATGCGTCTCCTGTAGGCAGCATATTGTTGGGTCTTGTTTTGTGATCCATTCTACTAGCCTGTGTCCCTTAATTGGTGAGTTTAAGCCATTAACATTTAGGGTTATTATTGAGATATGCGTTGTTCTTCCAGCCACATTTGTTTATTTCTGTTACTAAACATGGTTTGTTTTCCTCTTTGATTATTTCCCCCCCCCCTTTACTGTCCTACCTCCCACTGTTGGTTTTCATTGTTATTTTCCATTTCCTCTTCCTGTAATGCTTTGGCGAGGATGTTTTGAAGAGATGGTTTTCTAGCTGCGAATTCTTTAAACTTTTGTTTATCGTGGAAGGTTTTAATTTCATCCTCCATCCTGAAGCTTAATTTCGCTGGATACACAATTCTTGGTTGGAACCCATTTTCTTTCAGTGTTTGAAATATGTTATTCCAGGATCTTCTAGCTTTCAGAGTCTGTGTTGAAAGCTCAGCTGTTATCCTGATTGGCTTACCCCTAAATGTAATCTGCTTCCTTTCTCTTGTAGCTTTTAAAATTCTCTCCTTATTCTGTATGTTGGGCATCTTCATTATAATGTGTCTAGGTGTGGATCTCTTATGATTTTGCACATTCGGCGTCCTGTAGGCTTCTAGGATTTGGGATTCTGTCTCATTCTTCAAGTCTGGGAAGTTTTCTTGTATTATTTCATTGAATAGACTGCTCATTCCTTTGGTTTGGAGCTCTGTACCTTCCTGTATCCCAATGACTCTTAAGTTTGGTCTCTTAATGTTATCCCATATTTCTTGGATGTTCTGCTCATGGTTTCTTAACAGTCTTGCTGAGCTGTCTCTGTTCTTTTCCAGTTGAAATACTTTGTCTTCATTGTCTGATGTTCTATCTTCTAAGTGTTCTACTCTGCTGGTAGTATTCTCCATTGAGTTTTTAAGTTGGTTTATTGCTTCCTGCATTTCTAGGATTTCTGATTGCTTGTTTTTTATAACCTCTATCTCCCTGTATAGTTGATCCTTTGCTTCCTGGATTTGTTTACGTAATTCGTTGTCGAAGTGATCTTTCATTGTCTGATTTTGCTGTTTAATGTCTTCCTTGATACTCCAGATCATCTGAAGCATGTATATCCTGAATTCTTTATCTGACATTCCATCTGCTGCAGCTGTTACCTCTTCTAAAGTTGCGTTGACCTGCATTGCTTGTGGTCCTTTCTTTCCTTGTCTTTTCATACTGCTTGCGTATCTTTCCTGCAGGTGCGGGCGGCGGCTCTGCTCTCTCCTTATTCCAATTGGGGTGTCGTGGCTACCACGCCGGCAGGTCACTGGGCCTGTTCTGGGAGCTGGCGGCGGCTCTGTTCTGCCGCTACTCCAATTGGGGTGACGAGTGTACCACGCCAGCAGGCCACCGGGCCTGATCCGCCAGTCGGTTGCAGGTTTGCCTACCCTGCAGGCGCAGGTGGCGGCTCTACTCTGCCCCTACTCCAAATGGGGTGACGTGTCTGTCGTACCGGCAGGCCACTGGGCCTGTCCCGCTGGTCGGTCGCAGATCTGCCCACCTTTCGGGCATGGTTGGAGGCTCTGCTCTGCCCCTACTCCAATTGGGGTGTCGTGACTACCCCGCCTGCAGAACGCTGGGCCTGTTCCTGGCACGGGCGGCGACTCTGCTCTGTCACTACTCCAATTAGGGTGGTGTTTGTACCACACCGGCAGGCTCCTGGGCCTGATCCGCCGGTCTGTTGCAGGTCTGCCTACCTTGGAGGCGCGGGCGGCTGATCTGCCCTGCCCCTCCTACCACGCCTGCGGACCCCTGGGCCTGATCTGCAGGTTGATCACTGGTCTGCTCACCCTGCGGGCACGGGTGGCGGTTCCGCTCCGCCCCCACTCCAATTGGGGTCACGTGACCACCACATCGGCAGGGCCTGATCCGGGCGTGGGAGAAGGATCTGCTCTGCCCCTACTCCAGTTGGGGTGACGTGTGTACCACACTGGCAGGCCACTGGGCCTGACCCGCCAGGCTGTCACAGGTCTGTTTACCTTGCAAGCGCGAAGGGCGGCTCTGCCCTGCCCCTCCTACCACGCCCATGTACCACTGGGTTGCGGGTCTGCCCACCTTGCGGGTGCGGGTGGCGGCTCCTCTCCGCCCCCTCTCCAATTGGGGTCACGCGGTCACCACGCTGGCGAGCCGCTGGGCCTGCTCCGGGCGCTGGCGGCGGCCTGGCTCCTCCCCTCTGGCTCGAGGACAAATTGAGGAGACTCGGGTGACTGTGCCTCACCCCCCCTACCAGGAGACCAACTGCTTATGTCACCGCTGGTATTGATGAAGATCTCTCCTCCGCCGCTTTCTGCTGACATCAGATCTCTGCCATGTTGGTATCCTATGCGAATGGCAGCATTTCGTTCCCCTTGCCGGGCAACCAAAGCAACGGGTGAGTCCTGACTGGCCCTCAGCAGGACCCGGACCGAGACGCAGTTTCCGCGGGCTCCTAGCCCCGGTCCAGGGAAGTTCCGGGAGCCGGAACTTGGCCGCTCCGTGCTCGGTGTAAGCTCCTATAAGTGTAAGCTCCAAGAAGCAGTCCCCGCGGGCTCAGTTCCGGGAGCCGTAATTCGGCTGCTTAGTGCTTGGTGTATGCTCTGATAGGAGCAGGGTCCAAGAAGCAGCCTCCGCAGGCTCCGCAGCCCTGGGCCAGGGCGGTTCTGGGACAGTTCCGGGAGCCGGAACTCGGCCGCCCCGCGCTCAGTGTTCGCTCCGATAAGATCAGATTCTTCTTAGAGTTTTTTAAAAGTCATTTTTCTTCTAAACTTATTAAGGCTCAAAGAAAATCCAATATTTTAAAAGAATGTGGAAATAAATATATTAAATGAAAATGACACAAATGATGTTTTTAGTGAAATTCTTGAATGAAGCTAGAAAGATTCGTGTATCAAAATTGCTTTTTCTTTTTATTGATTATTTGCATTGTTTGCATAATATAACCTACATAGTACTGAAAATTCCTGTGTCTTGCTACAGTTCTTTCTCATCTATTTAAAGACAAAGAAATTACCTATGCTGTCTTTTAGAGAGTGTTATGTATTTGAATGATCAAGAATGTACATGAGTCTTAGTTGATAGAGAAAAAAATGGATGAAGTTTGATTTTTCAAAATAAAATATTAACTTTGTAATGTAATACACATCTTTTAACAGAATATCTTTAAACAAATTTCTTCACCAGGTTATATATTTCAGTGTTTTATTTTTGATATATTTTAGGATCATCTCCACTAATCCAACTGAGGTATCCCAATTTTTATACATTTTATTTTTTAAAAATGTCTTCTGTATTGTATTTCTTTCTGGAATACTGCACATTAAGATAATAAACAAAAATAAAAGGGTTTAGTGTCTCTTGTGGAAAATAGTCATTTTGATCCCATATTTATTTCTCTGAAACATAAATATTTGTATCCTAAAAGGTTTATGTCTGAATCAAGTGTGTATAGTAAATGCAGCACCATCTACATTCATTAATTAAAACAATATGGAGAGGCTGGGGTTGTGGCTTAGTGGTAAAGTGCTTGCCTAACACATGTGAGGCACTGGGTCCGATCCTCAGCACCACATTAAAAAAGTTAATAAGTAAAATAAAGGCATTGTGTCCAACCGCAACTAAAAAAAATTTAAAACAAACAAAACAAAAACAACAACAACAACAAAAAAACAATATGGAGGGCTGGGGCTATAGCTCAGTGGAGGAGTGCCTGCCTCACATGTGTGAGGCACTGGGTTCTATCCTTGGCACCACATAAAAATAAATAAATAAATAAGAAATAATTAAAAAAAACAATATGGAACTAGTTTAAAAATTGTTAAAATTTTCCCTTGCCATAGTATAGT
Organism: Marmota monax; assembly: GCF_021218885.2. NCBI lineage: Eukaryota > Metazoa > Chordata > Mammalia > Rodentia > Sciuridae > Marmota > Marmota monax. The sequence goes on from NW_026694772.1 coordinate 397,443, forward strand.
TTTTCAAAATTTATTATTTTTTGTAGTTGTAGATGGACAGCCTGCTTTTATTTTATTTTTTTTTATTTTTATGTGGTGCTAAGAATCGAACTCAGTGTCTCACATATGCCAGACAAGTGCTCTGCCACTGTGCTACAGCCCCATCCTGCATAATACAGTTTTTTAAGTACATTGTCTTTTGTCTTCTGAATGGGATTGTCACTTTTTAAATTTTAATTTATTCCTAAGCCATATCTCTTACTGTTTTTTTCTGTACATTTTCTTTTAGAAACTATATTGGAGGGATGAGTAAGGTTTTTGTGAGTTATGTTAGTAGTATGATTGCTTAGATGAAGGAGATTTTAATGTTTGGAATAACCATAAAATGGCCATACATTTGACAGAACATAATACCCTTCTCTGTATTACAGCAGTATATATTATGGTTCTCTGTATGTGAATTTTCCTTTAGAGAATTGCTAGTTAACTAGTGTATTCCACATATAAAAATCTCTGAAGAATTTCAATGTACTTTAATACATGTCTCTTATATATACATACATGCACGCAAGTAATACAAATGTGACATTTTCTCAGGAAAAAAATATATCAAAAACTTCTGTGTTGTTCCCAACAAGCTATTACCATTTCCTCCTTAGTAAAACCAGAAAATGAGTAACCCTACAATACCCAACCTAAAGTTTCAAAGCTTTCCAACAATACAAATAATTTGAAAATCCAAAAGCATATTTGTATGGGCCATATAGTTTGTATAATATTTGATTTATTTGATTACCTTTTCCAGAATTTTCTTTTACTTTTATTCATTGATTTTTCTGTGTGTGGTACTAGGGTATTGAACCTAGGTTCTCTTTACTACTGAGATCCATCCCCAGCCTTTTTCATTTTTTTTTGAAATTTTGAGACAGGGTTTTAATAAGTTTCTGAGGCTGGCCTTGAACTTGTGATTCTTCTGCAACAGTCTCTTGAGTAGTTGGGATCATGTACCACTGTATCCAGCTATTAAATTTTTTCATAATGTGAAAACTTTGTCTTTTGTTAAAAAATAAATACATATTTTAATTGTTTCTCTCTCTCTCTCTCTCTCTCTCTCTCTCTCTCTCTCTCTCTCTCCCTCTCCCTCCCTCCCTCCCTCCCTCTCTCTCTTTCCTTTTCTCTCATTGTATCATCTTAAGATAACACTTCATTTCAGGAAAACAAATCTACTGACTAATTTTTTAGTTGTCAATATGGATTTGTTTTGTTGTTGATAGTATCACAAATGATAAGAAAGGTCTTATCAAGTATTTTTGCCTTCAGAAATTATTTAATCTTTTCTAAACTTTTTTATTGAGATGTGATTGACATATAAATCAATTAACTTTTATAGGCAATGAAATTGAGGTTCAGAAAAATTGAATAACTTCCCAAAGACTGCAAGTATGTCGCAGAACTAGGGTGTAATCCCAGGCTGACTTTATATCCAAGAGGACCATAAAATGACTAAGGGCAAAAAACTGATTGGCCTCTCTAGTATTTAGGTGTCTCCCATATCCTAATACAATATACTAACTATTCAGATTTAATGACTATCTTGAATTACTTTTTTGCCTTTTAAAGAAAAACCATGGAAATTTGATAATGAATGTAATTATTCCCTTTCTTAGCTATAAAAGAAAATAGGAACATTATTCAGTGTAAATATATTACTGAAAAGTCAATAAGCATCTGAAATGGTAGGGAAGTTAGAGACACAAGTAAACATGAAATGTATATTTATGAAGTGCAGTATCCAGATATAACTCTGGCTCAGAAACACTTGTAATACTTAATATGTTTTAGGTGAGAAAAACTTTGAGTTACCTGAAAGAGTGTAGCTGAGAAAACAAACTGTGCTCATCCAGAGGGGATTTGTGTGTCCACTGAGACATATGTGAATAGGGCTTTATCTTGGGCCATTGGAACTCTCTGCCAGAGGGCAACATAACAGAACAAAGCATATTGACCTCTCCCTGCCAATGCCCTTGTTCACAATTTGAAATTTTCTTTCTTAATGATCTAGAATGTAGTTCAAAAGCCTTGGTTTTTTATTTGCTTTTTTCTGTAGCTTTTGAAAGCCCATTTCCAGAGCCATACTTCAAAATTATCTATTCCTCTTTTGTGGTTTTCTTCAGAGTAGAAACCCTCTGACTCCCCACAAACAGGATGATAATAAATAATCCGGTAAATTAATAAATCATATTGTATGTTAGAAGGATATGTGTATTATGGAAAATAAAATAGCAGGGAAAGGGAGATAAGAGAACCAGAGCCCAGAAAGTAGAATGAAATAAGATGTTAGGATGGATTTCATTGAGCAGATGAGATTTAAAGGAGACTTGAAGCCAACTAGGTTTCTGAAGGAATAATTGTTCCAGGTAGATGGAACAAGTAGAACAAAGCTTCTCAAGGAGGAGTTTGTTCAGAATGTTCAAGGAGTAGCAATAAGGACTCTAGTATTACAAGTTAGAATGTTGCAGAAAATCACAAAATTAAGGGAATTTTGTGGGCACAGATCAGAAACCTGTACATTTTAGTTTCTGTGGAGAAGAAGTTAGAAGCATTTCTACAATGATCTTCAATATTTATATAATATCCCTCACCCAAAGACATTTTTTTCAGTTTACTTTTACTGAGTTATTTCCACAGATTTTATCTGGTTTTAAACAAAACACATCTCTTTATACTCATCTAATTTTATGATATTTAATTATGTCACTAGATGAACAGGAATGGCAATGATCATATTTGCTTCTTATCTAAAAAATTTATGCATTATATTTTTACATAATTTTTTCATTTTGATATATTCATAAATGCATATAACATAGTTGCACACAATTTGCTTTTGTTGTTCTGTGTAACAATTTATTCCCAATTTAGTAGCTTAAATCAGCAGTCACCCTTTGTATCTCATGATTTTGTGGGTCCTGAATTTGGGCATGTGTGACTTTTCCACATTACATAGTATCCACTGTGATCACTCCATGGTATTCAACTAGCAAAAGAGCTGACCAGAATCCAAAATAGTTCTACTCACATGTATGGTGCTTTGGTGGAAAAAAAAAATGCAGGGCTGGGTTTGTGGCTCAGTGGTAGAGTGCTTGCCTAGCATGTGTGAGGCACTGGATTTGATTCTCAGCACCACATACAAATAAAGTCCATTGGCAACTAAAAAAATATTTTAAAAAATTGGCAGACATAAGTCAGCTATACATATTGACTGCAATGTTTACATAACCTCTCCATCTTGGTAGACTCAGAGTTGTTGAACTCCCACAGCAGCTCAGTTCCATAAAGTGAATGGAATAAAAGACACAAAGTGTAAATCTTCAGTATTTCAAAGCCTGGGCTTGGAAATCAGCACAGTATCTCTTCTACCACATTATATCAATGAAAGCATTCACAGAACTTGCCCAAATTCAAGGGAGGAAACAAAGACTTCACCTCTCAAATGGAGCAGTGTCCAGAATTTTTGCAGCTATCCTTAATACAGGAACTCTAACAGAAGGTCACTGTCTAGTTAATATCTTTCAGCAGATCATCTTGATCTATCAGTTGATATAACAGAGGAAATTGAAAGTTTGGGTTAATTCAATGATTCAGTTAAATGGAGGACTATTTCAAAATATATTATAGTATAATTAATTCAATGATTCAGTTAAATGGAGGACTATTAAAATAGATTGTAGTATAATTCCATTTTTATTTCATATCCCCCTAATTTTTAATTATTGCTAGTGTTTCTGACCACTGTACTTTAAAATTATAAAGGTTTAATATATCACATATGGGGCTGGGGATGTGGCTCAAGTGGTAGCGTGCTCACCTGACATGCGTGCGGCCCGGATTCGATCCTCAGCACCACATACAAACAAAGATGTTGTGTCCGCCAATAACTAAAAAATAAATATTAAAAAAATTCTCTCTCTCTCTCTCTCTCTCTCTCTCTCTCTCTCTCTCTTAAAAAATATATCACATATGTATGGTTATCCATATAAATATGACATAGCTATAAATGCATTTATTTTAATGACTAAGACTTATGTTCATTTTGTTTGTTCTCTCGCTTTTGAATAAAACCCATCCCTCCTGGGCTGGGGTTGTGGCTCAGTGGTAGAGTGCTTGCCTAGCATGAGTGAGGCAGTGGGTTCAATCCTCAGCACCACATTAAAAAAAATAAAGGTATTGTGCCAAACTACAACTCAAAAACAAACATTTAAAAAAAGAAAAACCCTTCTATCATATTTAATTTAACTATATTTTGAAGTTTTAAATTCCTGACTAATACGAAAAATTCCCAAATTTGGATGCCTTTGTAGATTATACACTGTAAAAATCATTGTGAAAATGAGAAGTCAAGTGTTGGAGATTCTATTCATATTTGAACCCTAAAAAAATATTAACCACCTTCTCCTTGGCTTTTTAGCACATCTGTTCCATTTGTAACTATGATAGGGAGGTGTGTAAGATTGAATTGATTGTCTTTTGGAGTTAACTGTGCTTCTTTTGAAACTTTGTTTCTCAGTAAAGGCAGTTGCTTCTTGAGCTGCACTGGTTTTTCCACACCCACTAATTATCATACATCCATTTAGAGTTGAAATGGTAATCAATCCAATGAAAGCCCAAGAATAGCTGCATTCCTTCTTCATTTCTAGAGAAGAGAGTCATCTCAATATCTATACAGAATTTTGTGGTGCATTCTCTGGCAGATGCAGTAAAACAAATGTAATGCAAACTTTTAAAATACAGCTTTGCAATTTAGGTTGAATTTTAAGTTCCCTATATTTCAACTTTTGCAATTTAATAATGGGAGTTAAATGATCTTAAAGTATCATTCTAGTTACAAATATAATAAAACAATTGGGTTTCATTGGAAAAAGTAAAATATACTTTAAATTGTAAAAGTTGTACCTTTTGCCCACCAGAAATTACTGGTTGATTCTTCTATTAAAAATATTAATATCAAAGTATATAATGATACTTGAGGCCAATTCTCATTTAAGGAATGGCATACTGCATGACAGGTGTGAGGTGTTAAGAGATAATTACATGCCTAGAAGGTGTGGTGAATCATATGAGCAAAGGCCAAGAACATCCAGAGAGCAAAATTCATAGTCATTTCAAATATTACTCCCTGGTGTGTGTTATTCTACTTAGGAAATTGCATATTTGTTGGTTGTAAATTTAAAGACCACCCCCCAAAAGTGCTTAAGTTAGTACTTTCATAATTTTTGCAAATGTGCTTAAATATTTACTAACCAAATAAAATTTATTCAATTTATAATTATAAATATTATCAGGGCTATTGAATGGGAGGATGTGCCAAATTACAATTCTGGACCTTCCTGATGAACAAATCTTGCTTACCAACAGTAAAACTGTGTCGTGAACCTAAGAAATTTAATTCTATATCAAATATTCAAGAATTTATTTATACATAATTTGATACACCTATGCATATAAATAATTCTTTTTTATTAGAATTTCTGTATTATAGTAAAAATGCAACTCCCTCTTGCTTTTCCTGATTCTAATATGTGACAGCAGTATATCACAATAAACACCCAGGGAAATAACAGATAAAGGAAAAGTGAGAGATAAGAGGAACATTTTAAGTTATATTAATTTTTTTTTAATTTTTTTTATTGGTTGTTCAAAACATTATAAAGCTCTTGACATATCATATTTCATACATTAGATTCAAGTTGGTTATGAACTCCCAATTTTACCCCAAATACAGATTGCAGAATCACATCGGTTACACATCCACATTTTTACATAATGCCCTATTAGTAACTGTTGTATTCTGCTACCTTTCCTATCCTCTACCATCCCCCCTCCCTCCCCTCCCATCTTCTCTCTCTACCCCATCCACTGTAATTCATATCTCTCCTTGTTTATTTTCCCATTCCCCTCACAACCTCTTATATGTAATTTTGTATAACAATGAGGGTCTCCCTCCATTACCATGCAATTTCCCTTTTCTCTCCCTTTCCATCCCACCTCATGTATCTGTTTAATGTTAATCTTTTCTTCCTGCTCTTCCTCCCTGCTCTGTTCTTAGTTGCTCTCATTATATCAAAGAAGACATTTGGTATTTGTTTTTTAGGGATTGGCTAGCTTCACTAAGCATAATCTGCTCTAGTGCCATCCATTTCCCTGCAAATTCTATGATTTTGTCATTTTTTAGTGCTGCGTAATACTCCATGGTGTATAAAAGAAGATCTTAGAAGATGGAAAAATATACCCTGTTCATGGATAGGCAGAACTAACATCATCAAAATGGCGATATTACCAAAAGTTCTCTATAGGTTTAATGCAATGCCAATCAAAATCCCAACGGCATTTCTTGTAGAAATGGATAAAGCAATCATGAAATTCATATGGAAAAATAAAAGACCCAGAATAGCAAAAGCAATTCTAAGCAGGAAGTGCGAATCAGGCGGTATAGCGATACCAGACTTAAAACTATATTACAGAGCAATAGTAACAAAAACAGCATGGTACTGGTACCAAAACAGGAGGGTGGACCAATGGTACAGAATAGAGGACACAGAGACTAATCCACAAAGCTACAACTATCTTATATTTGATAAAGGAGCTAAAAGCATGCAATGGAGGGAGGATAGCATCTTCAACAAATGGTGCTGGGAAAACTGGAAATCCATATGCAACAAAATGAAACTGAATCCCCTCCTCTCGCCATGCACAAAAGTTAACTCAAAGTGGATCAAGGAGCTAGATATCAAATCAGAGACTCTGCGTCTGATAGAAGAAAAAGTTGGCTCCGATCTACATATTGTAGGGTCGGGCTCCAAATTCCTTAATAGGACACCCATAGCACAAAAGTTGATAACAAAAGTTATATTAATTTATGTTCAATGAAATCACTCTGTTGTCCTTCCTTGGTTTCCTTACTCATGTAAGTCTAGGGCTGTTTCTTTGGGTGGAATTATAATTTTAATTATCTAGGTCCAAATATAACCTTAGTAGAGACTGCTATAAACAGATTAGTCTACTGCTAAAATTGTACTCAGGTGAAAGCAGGAAGATACATGATAACAAATATAATATAACATCAAATTATGACTTGGTATGATTATGAGCAAGGTATGATTTTGAGCTTCAACTCTTACCTTTTTACCTTTACAGTCTTATGCATTTTTTTTTCAGTACTGGGGATTAAACCCAGGGACACTTTACCTCTGAACTACATCACTAGCCCTTTTTATTTTTATTTTCTGATTTTGAGACACAGAAAATCGTTGAAGTTGGCCTTGAATTTGGGATCTTCCTGCCCCAGTCTCCCAAGTTTCTGGGGTTACAGGTGTGTGCCACAGTGCCTGGCTGTGTTCTTGAACATTTGTTAAATTCATTTATTTCAGTTTTTCCATTTATATGCATAGAAGAATAGTAAAATAGGTTGAGCATACCTAATCAAGATATGAAATACCATAAATCCAAAGTATTTTATGTGTTAACATGATGTTACAAGTAGAAAATTCCAAATATTTTATAACACTATCTTCAGGCTATGTGTATACGATATTTGTAAACCATAAATGAATTTCATGTTTAGACTTGGGTCCCAACCTAAAGACACCTCATTATTTATATGCAAATATTCCAAAATTATATATGTATATGTGTGTATATGCATATATTCAATCTTGAACACTTCTAATGTCATGCACTTTGTATAAAAGATATTTAACCTGTAGTACTTACCCTCTACACTTATTATAAAGATTAAATGAGTTAATGTGTGAAAAATGCTTTGTAAGACAGTTGACCCTGAGTTAGCACTCATATGTATTTAATATTCTAATATTAACTTGTTGATACCCTCACTTATGAAATTTTAAAAATAATTTCATAAGATTTATATGAAAATTGAAGATTAGGCAAATTGATACAAAGTAGATTAATAGGATCTAGGAAGGTGGGGAATTAAGTGATTGCTAATGTGTATAGGGTTTCAGTTTTGGACTAACAAAACTTTTATATTAGATAGTCGTAATAGTTATACAACTCTGAATATAATACATATCATTGATTTGGATATGAATTATATATTCATTTACTTAAAATTAAGCAAGATACACTTAAAATTATTTTTAAAATATATTCTATGTGAAAGGTAATAAAGAAGAATTCATTTGGTAGTAAACAAATTGCTAATAACTTCAAAATTTCTTTTAGATTCTAAATCTTTTATATTAGATTTTTTTTTGGGGGGGGTGGTTTCATATTAATTTGTTCTGACATCAAGTTGCATTTCCTTGCTTCTTTTTAACATTTTTTTTTCTGTATCATCATTGTTTACTTTCTCTATTTTTCAAATTATGCAGGGAAATATTTACAAAGTTTTGAGGATCTTGTGATATAAAAAGGGACTTTCTATCATGTATATACATTCCCACTATTTACATTTTAAATTATTTCATAGCTGAATTACTTGGAAATAATGATTTCCTTTATATGACTGTTCTCGATAGTGAGCATTTAACTCTATTTTCTTTATAAAAGTTGGCACCCCTATATCTTCCCTGCAACAATATTTACAAGCTGACAAACATGGACGTCTGGCATATGCACAAGAAATGTGGAAAGATAATTAGTAACATAAACATTGCTTTTTATATTTCCCAACCTCCATATTTATTGAAGTGCCTTAAATGTACCTGAGATATCTAAGGATACAACATAGAATTTATACTGATTTTTATGATTAACTAAATTCCATTTATCTTGTATTTAAAAGGTAGCATATTATGAAGTACAGAGCCTCCCACTTTCATTTCTTTTGGATTTGCCGTAAACTGTTTAGATGACCCATCTGTAGTTAGGGGAAGAGGAAGACCAAGAATTAGTGAATTATAGAGTAAAACAAACAAACAACAACAATAACAACAACAACAAAAAACAACAACAAGCCTTTCTGTTGGTTTGTTTCTCACAAAAATCTCTTTTGTTGTGCTATATGAGATTGGATGATGGGCACTCCTGAAATCAGTGCAATTCTGAATATTTAAAATAAAATTTGAGTAGCTGGCATTTAAGCCTACTTAAAGGACTTAATTTCCATTTTCTGACAAGATTTTTGCTTATCAAAGCTATCTTTAAAGATTATTTTGGCATTTCAGTTTGAAATGGTTTTGTTCTTTTTATAAAATGTATGTGTATGTGTGTATAAATATGTATTTACAACATGGAATTTTAGGTACTAGTATTGGACAGTTAAGTATTGTGTTTTCATAGAAAGCAAATGAATTTCTTCTTCTAATGAGTCACTGTTGGGGTCTATATGCACAATTTAAATGAAACTTACTGAACTGATGTGGTAGATTCCCTGCTTGGTTGTTTTACCACCCTAGAGAGCAATTAGGTGTATATGGAGTTTGTTAAGCCTATAAATTTTTACTTGGATGATAATTGCAAAGAAAGTGAAAGCAGTGTCATGCAAACTATGAAAACTCTCTGCTGAATTTCTATCTATTCTCCTTATAAAGTTTTGCACATTTTCAGCTCTCCAATCATATGAATATCCTTGAAATCCTTGTTGATTTCTGAAAAACAGATACTTTACTTTTTAAAATGCCATGTGGTGTCCAGTCTCCATTTATTCTCTATATTTGTCATATTATTTTTTTTAATTTTTAGTGCACAAATCAATGCCTTTGGTAAAAAACACATAATACATATATTTGGAGAGAATATAAGGAAATGTGTAAGCACTCATTTAAAACATTTGGCCAATAGGGAGTTCATACTGTGGCTACTAAGAAGAATTGAGTTTTGGGCTACTAAAACTTGCTATACTCTGTCATGTAGGGCTATATTCCTAATTCCAACAAGCTTTTTAAGAAATCATCTGTTAATCATTTTATAATATGAACACATCCATATTATAAATGATAATTATATGCCTGAATCCTGAAGACAGGCTGATCATTGAGTTCAAATCTGAATTCTGTTATTTAATGACTGTGACCTAGGTCAAGTTGCTTAGCCTCTTTCTACCTCTCTTTGAAAGTAAAGACAATAATAGTACTTACTTTGGAGCTTTGTTAGAAAGATAAATTTCACTTAAAATATGCACAGCACATAGTGAATATTGGATGATACTTAATAATTATTTTCATTTATAAGGAAAATCTGATGTTTTATATATGTCTTTATAAACATGTATATATATATATATATATATATATATATATATATTTACCAATATATGAAATATTTGCATGTATACGTATATAAAGACAAAATTCAGTAATTTCAGATGGGGGTATCACTAGGAAATCAGAACTTGGCAAAGATACATAGCTAGTTTTGTAGGGTTTTTGTTTGTTTGTTTGTTTTTATGAAGTTTCCTTAATTCATGTTAGAAGCCCTTTGGGGGTCTCTTCCATTAGTGTGTGCAGGATACCATATTTATCTCAGGGAAAGTGTCCATTAGAAGTATAGTACAGTGGTTGTGTCAGGAAAATGTATTGAGTAGAGTCCTGAGTGTTCATCCCAATAATTATATAAATGTATGTTTCTCAGGCATAGTGTTGTATAAGTAAATTGATATAGAGATGCAACCACAAAAATTAGTTCCCTTATTTTATAGACAAAAAAATCCTGAGACTCATAAAATGGAGTGATTTTTCTAAGGCCATAGTGGTTATTGTTTGAGATGATGAAAATATCTAAGAGCCTGTGTATATCCTGGGTGTTTCTGTTAAAATATAATGTCTATGTTAATATCTAAAATATTCCATATAAAATAGCAACATTTTCTTCCCCATGAACATCTTTACATTACCTAGAAAAATCTAGAAAGCAGGCTGGAAAACTATATTTTTCTCCCTTTCAACTTATACTTAAGATAAAAGACCAGACTGCACAATGTCCCTTATAAAAACAATCTAAAATGTTGAGAATAACTTGCATAATATTAAAAGCAAATTACCTACTTACCATATATACTGGCAACATGCTTGCTGCGCAAACCCACTTGAAATTCATAGACATTAAATAGCACTTCAGGACACCATCCCAAGACCTAATTAATTAAATGAACTGACCGCTGACTCAAGAACATACCCATGATATTTTCAATACAGAGCAATAGCTTTTAAGTAGTGATATCAAAAACATGATATATAAAGCTCTTGTTCTGCCCTTTCAAAAGGCAAACAGAACCACTATCCCTTAAATCTGATAGTAGCAAAAAGAAACTGGGAGTCCAAAGGTTCCACTTTATACAAAGTATGTTCTTCCCTAATGGCTATTCATCTTCCAACTTGGACTAGACATTTTATGTGTGACAGAGGCTGCTGGTGATTTCATGAGTAAGCCAGAGAAACACATTGAAGAATGATACTGTCCCTTTAGTTGTCAGCCTCCAAAACGGGAGAGAAATAATAGCAGAGGGATAAATGTGGCAGAAGGCAGGGGTGAGAAAGGGAACAGTTAGGATTGGGAAACATCAAAGAACAAGAAATAGCAACAAACCGATGCCAGAAGCCAGCAAGTAAAGAGGAACTGTTATGATTACCAGTAAAAATGCTGAAAAATAGCTATAAAAGGGAGGGAAAAGCGCTCACCAGGGAGGCTTTGAAATGACAATAATCCATTCCAGGATAAAAAGAAAAGAAGGAGAAGAAAGGAAAGATTATTAATCTTCTCCAATGTGTTCTCCAATGTGTGTGTGTGTGTGTGTGTGTGTGTGTGTATGTGTGTGAAATAAGATAAGCAAAAATGAAGGTAGAATAGATGACGGAAAAAATAAAAATAGATGGACACAGATAGAAATAGTTTATACATTGATTGGTGTTCCTATCAGTTAAGTAGGTGAGATATATCTATTTCTTCTATCTCCTGGCTATATAGCATGTTCCTGGGAAAAAAACTTCCAGGGCTGAGAATTGGGAATAGGAGAATGTTGTATTATGAGAATATGAATTAGTGACTTCCAAACAGAGGTTTTTCTGACAATAAACAGCTGAGTGATCAGATCAAGTCATTTCTGATTTTTCTTCTTGCCAAATAGGCAATGGGAATATTTATTCTAACTCAAGAAACTTTAATAAATATTCAGTTAATGCATACACAAATGGAAACAATATAATGGTTAAAAGGGAAGAATTAAAACTAAGCTTACTGGGTTTGAAATCCAACTCCTATTTTCTCTGTGTACTCTTGGATAGGCCACGTATCCTCTCTTTTCCTCAGTTTCTTTGTCTCTGCAATCGAATGAATGATAATGCCTACCTCATAGGGTTGCTGTGAGGAGGAAACTAATGAATGAAAACCACTTAGAATTATACTAATGATGTAGGAAATATAATATTAACTATTTTCATTGTGATGTTTGGGAAATAAACTTTTAATGTAAATGTACCACACTCATTAATTATTCTATACAAGGAATGAACTGATCAATGTTGATAAAATATCCTATATGATCTCATTATGTTCTGTCCCTTCATTACTTTGTTCTTCTTATGGCTGTAATTTTTCAGTTTTCTGTTTCTATTGGATCATGGCAAACAAATTTGACAATAATCATTTCCTTTTAACCTTATTTGGTGAAATATGTTATTAATCAAGTAATTATTGAGTACTTACTACATACAGGCACTGATATAAATATAAAGAGGCATACAGGTATAATTTTGCCATGGAAAAGTTGTAAATCCAGCAGCAAAAGGAAGTAGCTCATTAAAGAAATATTTTTTAAAAAAAGAAATGTTCTGATTAAATGTATAAATAAAATTATTTTACTTGAGCTTACTCAGATGAGAAAGAAAGTGAGGACTCTGTCAGTTCCCTTATTGCTGTCTCCTCACTTGTGGAAGAGAACAAGTAAACAATCTTCCATATTTTTTTATAAAGCCACTAATCCCATTCGTGAGAATGCCACCCTTATGACTTAATCACCTTTGAAAGGCCCCACCTCTTAATACTATGGAATTAAGGATTAGGCTTCAGCATATGAAATTGAGTAGTACACAAAGTTACAGAATATAGTACTAATGAAATACAGCATCATTGGACAGGAATGTCTACTATTTTACAGGCAATCTGCTTGTGATGACATTAGTTCTTGAGCTAAGCCCTCTCATCATGACTCCCTCACTTACGTATGCATCATACCTACATAACCTTCAGTAAAAATTTAGTATATTTTAACAAGATCCTGATTTTTATTATACAAACTAATACAAACTCACTGTCGAAAGTAAAATGCAAAACAAAAATAAAAATAAAACCCCTCACACAATGAAAGAAACAGTTGCCATAATTTTGCTGTTTCTGAATAACTAATATTATATGTCTACTACACACATCCCTTTTGAAAACTGTACAATGATGGCTAACAGTTTTTGAGCCCTTGGTATGTACCAGGAAATATTTCAATTATGTTATATGTTAAATATCACCCATTCATGCCTCCCAACAATTTATGATATAAGTATTATTATTATTATAGCATTTATAAAATGAGGAAATTGGTGCAATAACAAGATACAATAACTTGATCTGGGTTATGTGCCAATATGAAATAGAGCCAGAATTCTAAACCAGGCACTCAGATTCCAGAGCTGATTTTAGTCATGAAGAATGATGTCTTTTTTTAGTATCATGCATATAACTTTGAAAGCTACCTAATTCACTTAATATATACTTTTCCAATATACTTAAATAGTCTGTAATAATAATAATGAAATTTTTATTCACTGCTTATAAATATACTAATTGGACATTCTGGAATTATTTAATTCATATTTGATGGATGTTTAGTTTTCTTCTGATTTTTCACTATGTAAATTATCTACCCTACTTTACAAGTTTTTGGTGACTTTAGCATTCATTTGGATATCAGTAGGGTCATATCAATATGAAACATAAAGTTAATATTTGCTATGTGATAACTGTTATAGGAACAGAGCTAGGAAGGACTAAGTAATAGATAGCTGTAAAGTCATTCTTTCTATTTCTACATGTATTATAATCTAATGGAAAAAGAATCACATGAAAAAGTATTTTTCAGTGGAAGCCACTGTAGTATGTTGAAGAACAAAAGATAGATGATAAAATTTGCACAATGGTTGGAAACTATCCTACCAAGAGTTATGGCTATGAGAAACAGTGTAGGTGTCATCAGAAAATTAGTGTTTTAAGAAGATATATATGGCATCATTACAGACATATAAGAATTTGTAGAGAACAGGAATGCACCTCCTGAATCCATTTTGTCATTTCTAGGGATTTTATTATACTAAATACCATATATTATACATTGTCTTTGCATAGGTGATGTAGTATATGGATATGCCATTAACCAAATAAAAAATTTAAGTGGATAAATCACTTCTGTTTCCTTATAGTCTCAGATATAAATGAATGGGCTTGTCAAATAGTTTCTCTTACATCTTGGGATTATTAAACGTTTAAAAAATAAATTATTTATTTTTAATTGGCAAAAAATAATTGTTCACATTTATGGGCTACAATGTTATATTTTGATCTATGTATGCATTGCTGAAATGTTCAGTCAAGCTAATTAATAGATCCGTAGTCTCACCAACTTATTTTTTGTGGAGATAATTTTTAAAAATCTGTTCTTTTAGTGAATTTGGAATATGTAGTATATTATTTTTAACTGTGATCACCATGAAGTTTTAAATGTTCTAGGATATTTTCAGATAATCTCAGAATCAGTTGTTAAACCTGCTATTCTCTGTGACTGGATCTTCTGCAGTATGTCTGTGGACTTTTTTATTTTACTCTAAGTCCTTGTTGCCTTCAGGGGTTACTGACTAGCATTTAATTGAAGGCTGAGTGAGTTAGATACATACCTCCTATAGTTGATAGGTTTTGTTGCCAGAAATATCCTTTTACTTATCAGTGGGGAAGGTTTTTGCTTCTGCTGCTGGATTTAAAGGTATCCCTCAAGATTCCATTACTCAGTTCATTGAGAAAAGCTTAAAGTTAAGGGAGGGCAGTTCTGAGCTCTGTTTGAGGAAGGAGGCTGAGTAAAATAATAGCTCCCAAGTTGTCTGAAGTTCACATTTATATCAAAAGTTAGCACTTGGTGATATTTCATGTGGAGAGATACCTGTGCAAAAGTTCCCTATAGGGAATTTGATTCTAAAGTGATTCTTTTGTCATTAGGTGTAAAAATTAACAATCATCCACAATAAAGTACTAGATAGATTTTCATCCTGCTTGAATTCTGAAAGCAAATATACACATAATACTGATTGCATTATTCTCTGCTGTTAACTTCAAACTTGCTATAACTCTATAAGAGAACAATATTCAGTAATAAATGGGCCATGAAAAAAATTGTGTTTAAAATCATAAGTAAACATAGACAATACTCACCATAGTTATGTGATCACAGAAAATGTAAAGATGCTGGCTGAAAAACTACAAAGAACTTGGCTTTCGTAAACTTAATGACTGAAACTAAAGTTCCTCCCTAGGAGACAGGCCAAAATCATAGCACAGTTTGTACAAAAGTATACCTTTCCAAGGTTACTGCAGAACAATTATGCCTGGGATCCTTTACTCTTGTAGAGAAAGCTCTGTAACCTCTTATTTTAAATTGACTTCCATTGAGCAATAATGTCTCCCAGCTTGCACTTTCAGGCACTGTATTGGATAATGTGTTTATAGGATGGTCTCATTTTTCTTTTTGTAATAGGAGACTGGTAGCTTACTGCTACTTGGAGGTGGCTTCGGGAAACACAATTTTCAAGATGGCAGTTTTAAAAAATGTGATTATTGGGAATAATAACTCTAGAGACAAAGATTTAATGGGATTACTTCCAATTTATTCAGCCCATCTCTAGGTTATTGAAGTTCTAGTTTTAGATCTGTACATTCACAGTCCACATTGTTCCCTGATGTATTGTGTATTTAGGTTTGTGCTACCATATATAGGCACAGAGTTTGACTCCAACTCTCCACAGGAGCTTAACCTCTCAGAACAAGTATTGTAGCTGGATCTTTGGTAGCTCTATCTTTGCTATATTATCACTGCTATTTCTTAAAATCAAGATATGGTAAACATATATACTAATAGGAAGAAAATCCATCTTTAACACCATTATGGTGTTTTTTAGTTCAAAGGCTTATTTCTTATGCATTACTTGATTTCATTTCCTTTAAGGCCTTGGGAAATGTGAGTTATTATATTCTTATTGTTGTTGTTGATAAATAGTAGCTACTATATATTTAGCACTAAATCTGTATTGTGCACTGTATTAAACACCATGCAGCTGATCCAAACAATAGCCTTAGGGAGTCGGAATTAACATCACCCTCATTTTACAGAGAATGAAATATGGTTAAAATGATATGTCAATTTTATACCACTAATATATTGCAGAATTGGAATTCAAGCCCTATGTGATTTACTTTGACTCTTGAGCCTGAGCTTTGAAAGTTTGTGGCTTGTTACTATTCTATTTTATAGATAGAAGCCCTGATAATGCTAGAAGTTTAAATAATTTGCACTATATCATAAAATTAGTTTCTAATGCCTTCTGATGTAAACCCTAAACCTCCTCCACTATACCTTGCTGATTCCAGGACTGCTACTAGCTTATATGGTACTCTGAAAATTAGATAAAGGGGCATTCTTCTGCTCCCAAGCCCATAGAAAGACCAATTTTTAAAGAAAGCATGCTTTCCAGTTTGGCTCTGTCTTATGACAATGTGACAAGGATGAGATGAGGAGTGCTAGTTAAATTTTACTTGCCCCCCACACACTTGTTCAAACACTTTTGTGCAAGGTGCTATATCTAGAACCATAAGCACTTTCCATAGCTGCACTTATTGAAATGAATAATTGGACAATATAAATAATGTTAAGGGAAATATTCAAAACCATTTCCTCCAAATATGTGTTTTTAGGAGCTATAAGGAAATAAAATTTGGACCCCGATAATTACATGTATATCATGCTCACATCTTCACTGCCAACAATAATGTTTAAGGAAATATAATCTGATAGCAGTCATGCAAAAACTTCCCTGAAGCCAAATGTGTCACTAGTCAAAATTATCCTCCTCATCTTCATAAACCCTTGAAAAGAAATTGAGTATCATTTGTGAAGCAGGTTTTAACTACAGGGTGACATATTATGCTGCAGTTATGTTATGGAACTTAGGGAATTTTTTTGCATTCATTTCAACTTCCACTATGTTATTTTCAAAATTTATTACTTTCAATTATATGGCTACTCTGGGCATATAGAAAATATCACATGATACAAATAGTTTCCACTGAAGTACTAACAAACTAATAGATTTAATATGCAACATACTACAATAAGACAAAAAACAACAGTTAGCTGGATTGTATGATAAAAACATAAATAATCACAAAAGAGATTTTGGGAAAGGATTTTGACAGAGGATGTGCTGGTTTGAGAAACACAGGGATAGTGAATTTGAACGATGTCCTATCAAACCTAAGAACCTTGAGCATGTACATAAAAACAAGTCCCTACCCACAGCTCTGTTTCCTTAATAGTAAGGTTATCTTCAGGGATTGTTCTGATTGATTTGAAAGAGCATGGTATAGGGAATGATTCTCTAACATCATCGGGTACCAGAAAAACAGGAGAGCTAGATAAATATACCAAGGCTTAAGTCCTATCTGAGCATTAATGAACGAAGGTCTCTGTGTTCCTTATTAGCTGTTCAGTTGATTCTGGTGCACACCTAATGTGAGAACAAGAAATCTATGGGTACTGATTCTTGAATGTGGTTGTACATTAGAATTGCTTGAATCTCACACATATAGATTCTGATCTCATCGATATGAAGTTCTACTTGGGCATTTGAATTTTTTAATATTCACCAAATGATTCTAATATCAGCAAAGTTTGAGAACCACTGGTCTAGGGTCTGGTCACCCAGTGTCTTATCTAAAGATCAGTAACAGGAAGACCAGGGAGCTTGTCAAAAATAAAGAATCTCAGATCCTCCCTAAAATCATTGAATTAGAATCCATTTTCTGAGGAGTGTACAGGGGATTAACTCAGGAGTGCTCAACCACTAAGCCACATCCCCAGCCCTATTTTGTATTTTACTTAGAGACAGGATCTCACCGAGTTGCTTAGCACCTCACTTTGCTGAGGCTGGCTTTGAACTTGCAATCCTCCTGCCTCAGCCTCCCCAGCTGCTGGGATTAAAGGTGTATGCCACTGTGCCCAGCCTAGAATCCATTTTTTTAACCCAAATACACAAATCAAATACCCTAATTTGTATGTACATTATCTTTTGAGATACATTGTTCCAGGGAGTTAGGTAAAGCTGGATTCATAGACAATTCTTATTATTGATCATTTTGGAAAACCTCTTTGAGCTGCAATCTCTTACTCTGTTTAATGGATATAATGATAAGAGTGTCAAAATTGCAGGTTTGCTGGGAAGATTCTTATAATACAATATACCTGGAACTCTTAGCTCATTTCCTAAAACAGTGAAGATCCTTACTAATCGCCAAATCCCTCTTAGGATATAGAGCTGCTATGAACCTTTTTGGTGAATGAAACCAAGCCCTGAAAGTAACAGCCAGTATAAAGTTTCCTGTTCTATTTGAATTAATGAAGGCTTTATTAGTTATCAATTCAAGATGATTTGCATTAATTCAAAAGAATAAATGCTTCCCAGATGGAAGTATCTTCTACTAAAAGTATAAGTTATCGGAAAGCAGCCCTTATCCACGATATCCTTGAAGGTATGATGGTCGCCTTGCATTGTTATGCAATTTGTGATCAACTTAATCAGACATTGACACTTTTTTATTTATTTATTTATTTATTTATTTATTTATTTTTAATTTTTTATTGTTGGTTGTTCAAAACATTACATAGTTCTTGATATATCATATTTCACACTTTGATTAAAGTGGGTTATGAACTCCCATTTTTACCCCGTATACAGATTGCAGAATCATATCAGTTACACATCCATTGATTTACATGTTGCCATACTAGTGTCTGTTGTATTCTGCTGCCTTTCCTATCCTCTACTATCCTCCCTCCCCTCTCCTCCCCTCCCCTCCCCTCTTCTCTCTCTACCCCGTCTACTGTCATTAATTTCTCCCCCTTGTATTATTTTTCCCTTTCCCCTCACTTCCTCTTGTATGTAATTTTGTATAACCCTGAGGGTCTCCTTCCATTTCCATGCAATTTCCCTTCTCTCTCCCTTTCCCTCCCACCTCTCATCCCTGTTTAATGTTAATCTTCTTCTCCTGCTCTTTGTCCCTACTCTGTTCTTAGTTACTCTCCTTATATCAAAGAAGACATTTGGCATTTGTTTTTTAGGGATTGGCTAGCTTCACTTAGCATAATCTGCTCTAATGCCATCCATTTCCCTGCAAATTCTATGATTTTGTCATTTTTTAATTCAGAGTAATACTCCATTGTGTATAAATGCCACATTTTTTTTATCCATTCATCTACTGAAGGGCATCTAGGTTGGTTCCATAGTCTTGCTATTGTGAATTGTGCTGCTATGAAGATCGATGTAGCAGTGTCCCTGTAGCATGCTCTTTTTAGGTCTTTAGGGAATAGACCGAGAAGGGGAATAGCTGGGTCAAATGGTGGTTCCATTCCCAGCTTTCCAAGAAATCTCCATACTGCTTTCCAAATTGGCTGCACCAATTTGCAGTCCCACCAGCAATGTACAAGTGTACCCTTTTCCCCACATCCTCGCCAGCACTTGTTGTTGTTTGACTTCATAATGGCTGCCAATCTTACTGGAGTGAGATGGTATCTTAGGGTGGTTTTGATTTGCATTTCTCTGACTGCTAGAGATGGTGAGCATTTTTCATGTACTTGTTGATTGATTGTATGTCCTCCTCTGAGAAGTGAACCATATGATCATCTCGATATATGCGGAAAAAGCATTCGACAAAGTACAGCATCCCTTTATGTTCAAAACTCTAGAAAAACTAGGGATAACAGGAACATACCTCAATATTGTTAAAGCAATCTATGCTAAGCCTCAGGCTAGCATCATTCTGAATGGAGAAAAATTGAAGGCATTCCCTCTAAAATCTGGAACAAGACAGGCATGCCCTCTCTCACCACTTCTGTTCAACATAGTTCTCGAAACACTGGACAGAGCAATTAGACAGATGAAAGAAATTAAAGGCATCAAAATAGGAAAAGAAGAACTTAAATTATCACTATTTGCAGGTGACATGATTCTATACCTAGCAGACCCAAAAGGCTCTACAAAGAAACTATTAGAGCTAATAAATGAATTCAGCAAAGTGGCAGGATATAAAATCAACACGCATAAATCAAAGGCATTCCTGTATATCAGTGACAAATCCTCTGAAATGGAAATGAGGACAACCACTCCATTCACAATATCCTCAAAAAAAATAAAATACTTGGAAATCAACCTAACAAAAGAGGTAAAAGACTTATACAATGAAAACTACAGAAACCTAAAGAGAGAAATAGAAGAAGATCTTAGAAGATGGAAAAACACACCCTGTTCATGGATAGGCAGAACTAACATCATCAAAATGGCGATATTACCAAAAGTTCTCTATAGGTTTAATGCAATGCCAATCAAAATCCCAACGGCATTTCTTGTAGAAATAGAGAAAGCAATCATGAAATTCATATGGAAAAATAAAAGACCCAGAATAACAAAAACAATGCTAAGCAGGAAGTGTGAATCAGGTGGTATAGCGATACCAGACTTCAAACTATACTACAGAGCAATAGTAACAAAAACAGCATGGTGCTGGTACCAAAACAGGCGGGTGGACCAATGGTACAGAATAGAGGACACAGAAACCAATCCACAAAACTACAACTATCTTATATTTGATAAAGGGGCTAAAAGCATGCAATGGAGGAAGGATAGCATCTTCAACAAATGGTGCTGGGAAAACTGGAAATCCATATGCAACAAAATGAAACTGAATCCCTTTCTCTCGCCATGCACAAAAGTTAATTCAAAATGGATCAAGGAGCTTGATATCAAATCAGAGACACGCTGTCTGATAGAAGAAAAAGTTGGCTATGATCTACATACTGTGGGGTCGGGCTCCAAATTCCTCAATAGGACACCCATAGCACAAAAGTTAATAACTAGAATCAACAAATGGGACTTACTCAAACTAAAAAGTTTTTTCTCAGCAAAAGAAACAATAAGAGAGGTAAATAGGTAGCCTACATCCTGTGAACAAATCTTTACTCCTCACACTTCAGATAGAGCCCTAATATCCAGAGTATACAAAGAACTCAAAAAATTAGACAATAAGATAACAAATAACCCAATCAACAAATGGGCCAAGGACCTGAACAGACACTGACACTTTTCAGAATTCGTTATTTTTAAATATCCCTCTTAGATCACTATCTGTTATTTCCCTCCTCCCAGGAAAAAAAGTTAATATTTTTACAGAAACTCATATGCACGGTTTCTTTATTTTTCTCCTCAAGCAACTAACTTTTGTAATTATCTATTTTTTCTTAGTTTCTCTAACTTTAGCCTCACAAAATGTTTTCTTATTCCTGTTCTGTTCTCTAAATTAAGACATAGAACTTAATTTAGAAAAGTTTATATCTGATTGAAAGAGCATGATCATTCTTTCTTTGCATTATAATCATTTATACATTTAAGGGAGAAATAGAAATGCCTAATGTAATACCACAGAAGAAATATCCTCAACTAATCTTTCTAAGCAGGATGACAATGAGTAATGATTTCAGTTAATTAAGTTAGGCAACCTTCATTTCCATTCACTTAGCAGCACTGCTAATTATATACTCATTGTACAAGGTTTCTTTAGTTCTTCTGTAATTTGAATGCAGTACTCTTTGTAGGCAGGGGGATATGGTAAGATTAATGAGCTTTTCCCTACCAAAATCTCCTGTTCTCTCCAAATGAAATTTCTGCATCTGGAAGTTGAGAGTAGGAAAAGCAGAAAGGAAAAAAAAAATAAGGCACATTTTAGCTTACTTCCAGCTGAGGATATGTGTGTGTTAAAGAGAACAATATGATTTAAAGTACTTTAGAAACTGTAGAAAATTATGGTTTATATAAAACTAAATGAGTACTGAACTTGTTTTTTTAAATATCAGTGGCGATGATAATGACATTTTGTATTGTATGATTTTTGTTGCATTGAATAATAAATATTTAGCACTTACTTTTTGCCAAGTCCAGTGTCAGGCACTGAGTCTACCAAGATGAAAAAGACAACTCTTATAACTCCAAGATTCTTTATATGGACTTCAATCACTTTAACAACTTGTTCTTTAAAGAAAACAGAGAGAATGACAGCTCTACTTGGGGATATCGTTAATGAAGCACTGGAAAAAATTTAGTTTGTATGCTTTGATCAGATAGGGATTGACATACTTAAGAGTTTTATTTTTAATCTGAAAATCCACTTCAATCTTATGCTCTGGGTAAACAGTCATTACACAAGCTTGGCACAATTCTGTATTTTAAAGAATCATGATTCAAGGTTTAACTTCAAAATAATTTTGAGTAAGCTACACAGATTATTCCTTTTCTTTAAAAAAATATAGGGTTTATATGGATGGATTTAAGCTTCAATCTTAAATAATCTTCATTTGCTTTAAGAATTAACTTTTGCATTGTAGCTCACATTGTATTTCAGATTTTAGAATAGGTTTTCAGAGGTATATCTGGAGGAAGATATTTGAATATCAAGCACTTTTTATATTTTCATAGGAAGTTCAAATATATTTGGAGCTGTGCTGGACATTTTTAGAGTTTTTTTCTCCTACCATCACACAGGTGTACAACTTTATGGGTCCAGTTTTTTCTTTGTGCTTCCTCTTCTCTGCTTCTCTTTCACTAAAATCAGTTTGCATAAATAAGTGCACTGTCGAGTTCACATGAAGACTAGACAAAAATACAGGTGTCCTTATAATAATCAGCTCCTCTAATTCTCCTCTCCAGTTATGCTTCAGTCTCAGAGAAATCCTATATAAAGCAGACGGCACAGTTATTACTAGAGGAACTGAGGTTACTGATTAGAAGGGAACGTAATCAGGTAGATTGAGCCTGTGAGGGAAGAAACCATTGCTGTGAGAGGGGAGTGTTTGCAAAATGCTCTCTGTGAAGCTGAATCTGTGAAGAACACCTCACTATTCACAGCAACCAGAGTGGAAGAAACAGGTGCAAAAAGATTGTGCGTTTGTCTGCTTTTGTGAGGCTGGTCAAAGATTATGTACCTGCTTTATCTGTGCTAGGCTATGACTCTACCTCCAGGTTTATCATACCCCATAGAATGTGTAAGAGAAAAGTACCAACAGGGAAATCAGCAAAAAGCTTTCCTATGAAGGTGTAGCCAGCCTCCGCAGAATTTGAAATGTCTGAGGTCTCATCTGGTGAGTAAAAGCTGCAGATAATGCAACAACCATTCAGAAGAATGATAAATGCCACAAGCATTCGGAAGCAGGCTTCCCTAAAGGTGACTCTTTTGGTCAATTTGCAACCTCTAAGATATATTTAAATTGCTCCTTTTCCATAAGTCTTTCTCTAAAAGTTAAATTTGGGCTTTTATTATTAGGAAGGAAGGGAAGGGGTTTGACATCAATGACCTATAGGATAATATTAATCAGTGATAAGAGAAGGAACACAAATTCTCCTTTTTGGGTTATGGCTTTTATGAACTTTGTCTTTAGGAATCGAAAATTGTTTCTTATATGAAGATATTTTAAAAATTGATGATCCAGACCTTAGTCAATAAAAAATAATATTCTTCAAAGTAAATTTCTAAGGACATGGAATATATCCATAAACTCATTAGAAAACTAAAGTGAGGGGTTTTTCTCTTATCCATAGAAAAACCTGTTTTATATATATGTATACAAATGGATACATATATATCTACATAAACATATATATGTTTATGTGTGTATATATATACACACACAAACACACACACATATGCAGGTTACAATTTTTTTCCAAAGTAAAGGAAAATAATATTGTTGTAAATAGTAATTTAGACATGTTCAGACAAGCACAACTTATTAAGAAACAAACTGGGCCACATATTACAGGGAATGATTCCAGGTTGCCTAATTATCTGAATTAGGTTTTAGAATAGTTTTAGAGTCTAAACATTCTTTGTTAAATGATAGCTTTTAAATAAATTAAAGAGGTATAGTGATTAATCATGTTATTTTTGTATTTTTTATTATAGGATATCCTAAAACTCTAAATTAACATTGATTTTTTGTTAGTACATATAAACATACAATCTATATATACTAAGTACATTTATTTCAAAATTGTAATACTTTTGTTAAAATTCAAGTAGATTCTGATTTAGGCACATTTTTCTATTTTCTATCATTGTGAAATGTTAGTTTTTTTTTTTTTTTTTGGTATTGTTTTAAGGGAGGATGAGCTAAAAGAGTTGAGGTAAAATATGCCTATTTAAATTATAAAACATCTATTAGAGGGAAAGGCAGTGTAAAGTTAAAAATA
This sequence comes from Marmota monax, assembly GCF_021218885.2. Classification (NCBI taxonomy): domain Eukaryota; kingdom Metazoa; phylum Chordata; class Mammalia; order Rodentia; family Sciuridae; genus Marmota; species Marmota monax. The sequence goes on from NW_026694772.1 coordinate 421,979, forward strand.
AAATCTATTTAGATGTCAAGATTCCCCATAACTTGATTTGTAAGAAAAGTTACCCATTTTATAAGTCTTGTCTCTCATTTCCTCTGGACTAAGTGGTTGCCATTTCTCACTTATAGATTGCCTTTTACTAATCTCATTCTAAAGGGTTTTTTTAATTTTTATATTTGTGTTTTATTTATCAGACAGATTGTCCTGGAAGTACAGAGGCCAGTTAATGGTTTATGAGTTCAAGCTGAGCTGAATATAGCTAAGCTCTGTCTTGCTTGACATTTCATCAAAAGCTGTGTTGATTTGCAATGTTTACCGACCTATTTATTGAACCCTCACAGCTTGAACTATGCCACCAAGCTTGCTGACATTGCTGAGATTATCTCCAAATGCATGTACAAACCAAGGAGGAAATAGACAGAAAAAATAAGTTAAAAACAATTGTTGGCCTACTTAATAAATTATGCTTATATAGTTCTTTATTTATTTATTTTTAAACTGTTTTCCTCAAAGCCCTATGCCATAAGTTTTCTCATTTATTCTTCACACAAACTCTGGAAGAAGATACACTACAGTGGTGGATCTCACCCTTCTGTGGGCATCAGAATCACAGTGGAGGGCTTTACAAAACAAGAGCTTCCTGGGCTCTGCCCCCAGAATTTCTGATTCATTCTTTGTGAGAGGCCCAAACACTTGCATTTCTAATAAGTTTCTCAGGAAATGCCGATGTTGGTGATGGTCTAAGAACATAAAATATATGCTCTTAATATTAAGAACACAAAATAAGCATTCTTAGTCTTGTTACCTGTGCTCTCTTTACACAGAGAAATTTCCCACTCTACAAGAAAATAAATACCTATTCTCACAAAATTCAGGCATGTATTCTATTAATGATTATTAAAATATTGTAAAAAATAATGAGTGCCTATTTAGTAAATTGTTTTTCAATGGAAATTAGAAATAACGACTTAAATTACTTAGCAGGAATATTAGTACTAAACTAGTGTTAAGGGAAGTAAGCATTTGGTCACTAGTTCTCAAATACATAAAGATTCAATTTTTAATTTTTTTCTTCATTCTTATTCTTTGATATTTCTGTATAAGTAAGGATTTTTGTCTATGACATTTTTAACCAAATGAAAGCATGATCCATGTGTATAAATACTTGAATCTATACTATATATCAAAGTCTCCCTTTTTTGGTCAGTAAAAATGATGTTTTCTTACTTATTTACTGAAGGAAAAGTTCGGAAACTTAAACCATGAAAAGATAGGATATTTTACTTAACTGTAATACCTAAAAATTGAAGTATATCTTTTTAATACTAATAACTAAAGAATTAAAAAATTGTAAACTCTGCTGTTTTAAAGTTATATGTTCATTTGCTATGGTCCATTTCTTTCAGTAAAATTTATGTTTTTGATATATTCTAATGGAGTACAACATTTAGATTAAATGTATGAAATGGATAATTGATTTTTAATGGCATTTAATCTAGATATTCATAACTGAGGGTTGGGGTAGGCACATCTTTAAGGGGGTAGAAATTTTTATTATAATGATTTTCTCTATTTCCTCTCTTAATTTGGGAGATATATCTGCATATATATATATATATATATATATATATATATATATTTATATATGTTCATTTATTTCAGTTTCATAGTGTATTTTCTTTTGTCCAGTCTTGCTTGTCACATGCTTCTGAAACAATCAGTGCCATGCTGACATTTTTGTTATTTTCATTCAGATACTGTTCCAATTATATGAAATGGGGGTGATATGCAGAAAGCAAATGCACCATACATCTGATCTTTAAATACTCTATCAAATTATTATTTTTCCCTGGCTCACTTATCAGTTTATTTTTTACATTCCTTTTCATAACTAAAGAATCTCATCAATTTAACTAACCCAGGTAGCATTTCTAATAATGAATTATGGTTTTACTTATGAAAAATAAACCACTCTTAATGATGTTTGTGGCTATACATTTGAGAAGAAAGACTAATACTTTATTAGGTTTCCTATGTCCCTTGTATTTCATCATTAAAACTTTAACAGTTAATACCTATGTAGTAGGTAATAAGAATTCAATTGATTAGCTAAATGAATGAATGAATGAATTCTACAGGAAAAATTACCCAGGAAAAAAAGCATGAGTATTTTTATTTTAATATTTAGTATTGTCTGTTTTGATCAAAATTAATATTATCTAAGACATTTTATTCTGATGGTTATTAGAGTATTAATTGAATATTAGAACAAAAGGCATTTTTGGATTTTGCTTATTTTAACTTAATTATTAGATTTCTTTTACCAACTCACTTGAGATTTTCAGGATAGAATCATCTATTTGCCTTTTCAGTTTTCTGATTCTTTATGGTCAGGCCAAAATCATATCTTTTCAGTCATATACACATAGACAGATACACACACACAGACACATACACACAATATATATATGTATATATATATATATATATATATATATGTATGTATATATATATATATATATATATATATATATACATACATATATATATTGAGACAGCACTTGAAATTGAAATGAGAGCTAGAGAAAGAAGAACCTTAAATAGATGGATTTTTTTTCCAACCAGTCAAAACTTAGTCTCTGTCTTTGGGTAAATGTTGTGAATATTGGTTGAGAGATGGAGAGGGAAAGAAATGAAAATGTTCAGGGAAGTCACTGCCTCTTTAGTACCTTCCTAGTCAGCTTTAAAGTTGCCAAAAGCAGAGATAATTTTCTGCTTTGCTTAACTACACATTCAAAACTCAATCCAAGAATCTGTGGGAAAGTTCTTTTTAATTAAACTCAAATCATTCTGAAAATATATTATGTAAAGATTTTATTTTTGAAAGTTAAGAGACTATGTCTGCATAATGAAAAGTGACTAGGGGTATGGAAATTATTACTAAATTATCAGGAAATCTAGAAAAATCTCCTTGCAATATAAATGAGCACCAGTGACTTCTACCAAAGTCCTTTGAATAAAGAGCAATGAGGAGAAGTTTTGTAATATAATTAAAAATAATGAATTTTTCTATTTTAGCTAGATGCTTTAAATTAATTCATTGAAACAAATTTTGAAGTGTATTGTTTTTAGTCTTTAAATTGATACATAATAATTATACAAATTTGTGGGGTTCAGTGTGGTGAAATTTTGACATATGTATACCTTCCTTTATATATAAATATGAATTAAGTTGAATTATATACATTGGTCCATTACTATAGATACTACCATTTATTCAACAAATTATATAATTTAACTACCTTTGAAGTCACAGTTGTTAATCATAAATGGAGGCAAACCAAAAATAATGTATACCACATGTGAAGACATTCCGATGAATAAAATAATTTCTGTGCAAACTAGCCTGCTGTTCAAATTTGCTTATAGTTGTTCTTCAGATAATATTTACCAAAATACTGACAGATTCCTACAAGCACAATTTTTAAACACTTACCTTGGAGATTTACAGGACTCCAAAAATATTTTTATTGCTTTTAAACAACCACAAAACAACATAAAAAATGTGCTTTGACTGAAGGCCATTTGTAGCACATGTAAAAAGAAATTCTCTAAAGAGTATTTTGAAATATAAATAGGTTTTGTGGTTCAGGGGTTTCTAATCAGCCTATTAAAAGCCTGCAAATTATAAAAAAATGATAAATTGAATAGAGGTATAGAGTTCAACAGACATTGGTAGATTTTAATCTTTGGTAAGCATTAAAAGGTTACATGTTGATAAATGGCAATGTAGTGTCAAGGTATTATAATATGTTTTAATATTATTAATATAAAATATATAAAACTTGCTTATATATTTTTAAAGAGAGAGAGAGACAGAAGAGAGAGAGAGAACATTTAATATTTATTTTTCAGTTTTTGGTGGACACAGCATCTTTATTTTATTTTTATGTGGTGCTGAGGATCGAACCCAGCGCCCCACGCATGCCAGGCAAGCACATTACCGCTTGAACCACATCCCCAGCCCCGCTTATATATTTTTATGGACAAAATAGTTTACAAATAGCATTCCCAAAATCAACTGAAGAATTTAGGGGCCTTATTTTCCAATCTTTAAATAATAGTTTTTAACTAAAGAATGTATAAAGTGACTTATATGGTGTCTAACAGTAATTCCTTTAAGAAGTGTTTCATTGGAGCAGAGAAATAAATAGGTTCTAAAGAATAAAGAAGATGAAGAAGGCATTGCTGATGCTCTTCCCAATATCTCCTTTCCCACCTGAGTTCACTGCAAATTCTGACATACTTGTCTCCAGAGTTCTTATGTCTTACTCAACTGCTGTGCCTGAAGACTTATTGTAGGACACAGAGCTTCTCCTGCAAAAAGGAATGAACCTAGAGAGAGCAGTCTTTAATGCCACTAGAAGTGACCTTTAATGACCAGGAAATGGGAGTCATAGAGAAAGCACTCAGTCACCTAATCCTCTGGTAGACAATTCTTCACAGCCTCTCAAGATTCACAGAAGTGATTGAGCTCCAATTGTCCCCAGTAGCAATGTGTGCGTTAACACATCCTGTATTGTCTTCTGCAATTTCCTAATCTCGCTTTCTCTCCTTTTTTGTACTTTCTGAAATCATTTGCCAGAAGAAGTACCTAAATTCCAAATCCTGGTGTGTGTTTGGAGAGAATCTAAAGTAACTCAGAAGGTTAGAGAGAAGTTTTTGTGCACACTTAATAAGACAGGGCAAAGGCACATAAGATGTTAGAGGAAGGAAGGGATAGTGAGGGAGGGATGTTGCTCTGTTTAATAAATACAGGGTGGGAGGTAGAAAGGAAGGAAGCAATTGGTGAACCTGAAAAACTGTAGGAAGGTTTGGAAGAGCCACTATATGAAATATGCCAGATATTCCAATATGTGAATAATAGGTTCATGGAACAGCTGAAAAAGTGGAAATATACCATACATACCTTTTGGTTTCATTCCAATTTAAGTTACCCTTAAATTAAGTTACACTTCATTTATGTTACCCTTAAAGTATAGCCACTAGCAGTAGTCCCCTCCTAACTCATCTTTGCCACTTGTGCTTTTTATTCCCTTCTTTTCACTGTCCACAGAGAATCCACAGTGATCTTTTAAAATTATATTTGATGTTTTCCTAGCAAAGAGTAAGTAGACCTTTGGAGAGAAACAGTAGTAGTTATAATTCTGCATTGGGTATTGGAGAAGCATTTGTCAATTCCAGTATTTTGATAAATACTATTTGAAGAATAATGGCAAATCTGTATGTGTAACTACATATATATATATATATATATATATATATATATATATATATATATATATATACACACACACACACACACACATGAATATATGTGTATGTGTTTACTTAAACACAACGTTTAAGCAAGTAAAGTCTAAGGTGCTGTTCTTTGTATGTAACACTCTAATAAGTCAATTGGAATCAAGCTAGGCTAGATATCAAACAGTGGAGAGTATGTAAAGTCATAGAAAATGAGGCCAATGTTGAAGAACATTTTAATAGATGAGGGAATTGTAGTTGGCAATAGCAGTAGTTGTACTGGGGAGCCTGTATAAGATAGTGGAGCAGCACATTGAGAAAAGTCAGCTATGAATAGATTGGCCTAAAAGGAGTAAAAGTTAGTGTTGAAAAGTGATGTGAGACAAAGACTAATAGACAAGTTGGCTTGGTTAATATAATACCCATAACGCAAGAAAAGCTATGCTGTGATGGCTCAGCAAACCTAATTGCAAGGGACTTTTGAGGGCAGCATATCAGGTTATCACATGCCAAAAATATTTCATTTCAGAGACTTTAGTTTTCTCATTAATTTTATCACTAATCCATTCATTTTCAAAATGTATTTCAGGATTTTATATCAGGTTGACTTTAAAGCTTATATGCAGATGAAGATTTCTTGTCCTAGCACTGAGTAAGGCAGTTAGTCCTATTCTGTGCATAAGAGTGAAGCTAGCTTATATTGGCGCTGCAAACAGGATTATTAAATAGCCAATTACTATTCAGAATGTGTTACGTTCCTTAAAATTACTCAAGCAAGAGTCTTGAACTTGTTCAACCTGAACACATCTGATATCCTCAGCCAAATAAGGGATGCAAATTAGAGAGCTTCTGGCTTTACTAGTGTGGAACCAGACATGCTTTTTCCCCTTAGGACTCTATGACTAATGACCTGGATTGTCTAAATTCAAGAGTACTCAGGTCTCCAGTGGTAGCCTGTTTCAGTTTTTCTGCTTCTGTTTTGTCCCATAGTCTATCTTGGAACAAAGGTTATTTTATGTGCAGATTTCAAGTTGAGATGATATTTTAAAACAAATTTTCTTTTCATATTTGATTAGTGAGTGCATCTAGATAGTCTAGACATGTTCATGATAAAAGCTTCAGATTTTCAATGACCCAAGGAAATTATAGAAATAGGTAATTATTTGTAATCAGGACACATGGGAGAAGTTCCAACTCCAAATGCTTGTTATGTGACATTGACAGGTATTCTTAACAATAGGCCTCAGTTTTCATATGTGAGAACATTACTTTTCAGGTTCAGTATTTTGAGGGGTGAATGAGATAAAATATGTAAGTGCTATAGCAGTAAAATGTGATAAGAACTCTGAGTTACTTTATACCAGCTTCATTGAAATATAATAGATAAATAAAATTACATATATTCAAAGTATACCATGTGATTATTTAATATACATATACATTGTAAAATTATTACTATTATCAACTTAATTAACATTATCTGTCACTTTACAGAGTTACCATTATATTTTTGTGGTAAAAACACTTAAGATCTCTCTTAGCAAATTTCAAATACACCGTATAGACTTATTAAGTCCAATTACCATGCTATATATTAGATGCCAGAATTTATTAATTTTATAACTGAAAGTTTGTACAAATTGACCAATATTATCCTATTTCCCCCAATTGTTAGGCCTTGGCTACTAGTACTCCACTGTCTGTTTCTCTGAGCTCAACTTCTTAAAATAGTATGAATATGAGCTGGGGTTGTAGCTCCGTGGTAGAGCACTTGCCTAGCATGCATGAGGCCCTGGGTTTGATTCTCAACACAACATATAAATTAATTAATTAAAATAAAGGTCCTCAACGACTAAAAAATATTCTAAAAAATAGTATGAGTATTTTTATTTTGAGATGGGAATCTCTATATTGACATGGCTGGGCTGTAACTCCTGGGCCAGGAGTTTATCCTCCTGCCTCAGTATCCCTAGTAGTTGGGACTATAGATATGCATGCATCATCATCATCATCATCATGTGTGGATAATATGATTTACTTTTTAAAAACAATTTATTTTTAAATCAACAAATAAAATTGTATAATTTATTGTGTATACCATGATGTTTTGAAATATACAAACATATGCACACACACATGCATAATAGATTGGCTATATTAAGCTATAATAACAGTGTAATAACTATCTATCCAAAATTCATGACTGTAGGCTTTTAGCAGATCAGTTGTGTAATTCTTAGATTAATAGAATTTCTAGAACTTTTTAGTAGAGTGGAGAGCAATGTGAATCTTCTCAGAAAACTGCATTGACTGTGCAATTTTTAGGGTTTGAGTTGTTTTGTCTCATCTATATATATATACACAGCATAAAATATTCTCTTTCCTATGGAAGCCAGTTCATTATTCACTACTCTTGCTTTGTTAGGCTCATTCCCATTTTCTGGAATTTTCTCCCGCCATCAAATTTTGCTAATTAATTGCCCCCATCTTAAAAATCCAATTCAAGTATCACTAACTGTTCTAAGCCTCATTTTGTTCTATTAACTTTTGTTCCATATAATTATTTATACCCACTATTCAAATTAATTACTTGTTAATTATTTCTGCAGATTATTTTTGATTCCACAACCATTTCTTTTAACATTCTTGAAAGCAGTTGCTATGTTTTATACTCCTTTTTAAATAACTCACTAGGTATTCTCCATGTTTTTAATTCTTTGTTTACAAAACAGTTGGCCCTAAAATAATATATTTTTAAACACTACCTAATATTGGCTCAATAGAAAGGTTACCTTTTGTTACCATGTATTTACTATAACACTTTTGTTTAAGAGATCCCTATATATTACATTGTTGCCTGTATGTATGAAATATTCTGTCCCCTTGTCTATAGTGGAAATTTGTGTCAATCTGGCTTTGACTACAGCACAATCTGTTCTAGCTTTCTGACACTTACCTTGAGAAGAAGTTAAATATATGTTGAGTGAATATCTCAGGAGAAAAACTAAAGGATTAGCTTTCATTATTTATAGTCTGTTGCTATTGCTGAAAATAATATGGTTTTGTTTATAGATATTTTGCCAATTCATTCAATACATATTTATGTGAATGAGAAAAAGGCTTGTTTTTATCATACTCATAATGAATATAGAAGTTGTACTGTCCTGCATATTTTCAATGCTCATCCTTAGTAAAAAAAAAAAAAAAATGTTATATGATGAAAGGAACAGTTCCTGAATATCTAAATAAAGTTGATTGCCTTGTTATAAACATTAGCAATGATCTGAAGTGACTATGTTTAAGAGAGAAAGTCCTTAAAGAACTTTATGATTACTGAGGGCAGTGGCACACACCTATAATCCCAGAGGCTCAGGAGGCTGAGGCAGGAGAATCACAAGTTCAAAGCCAGCCTCAGCAATTTAAGGAGGCCCTAAGCAACTTAGCAAAACCTCTCTCAAAATAAAACATAAAAATGGCTAGGGGTATGGCTCATTGGTACAATGCCCTGGGTTCAATCCCTGATACCAAAAAAAAAAAAAAAAAAGAAACAAAGAAAACAAACAAACAAAAAAAAAAACTTTGTGATTTGGGCTGACGAGTTTAGCTAAATACCAATCAGTGTGCCTCCTTTGTTCTGATAATTATCCTGGGAATTGCAATCCAGAAATACTGAAGTTATGCTATGGTACAGTAAACTACAAAAGTGTTAAGCATCATTAATGAAACACAGATTCTACTTCTTGAGAGAAACTATCATTACACATGTATGGACAATAATATTTTTGTTTGCGTAAAATAGTCTTCTATATTTTATTTATTTTCAGTTTTTAAAATAAATCTGAATTAGCAGGTTCTTAATTCACTCATTTTTCTTCTCTCATTTCCATTTTGCTCTTGGACTTTCATTTTAACAACCTTATTGTACAATAGAATTTTATTTTCAAAATAACCAGTACTTGGGCTGTGGACCTAATAAAGTATTTTTACTCTTACCTATATATTTTTTTGGAGTAGAATTTAAATTTGTATTTTCAGTATATGTTAGCATATATTCTCATTATACATTAATTCCAGTTTGAGACTACTAGAGAGAAATATTTTATTTTAAATATTTTTATACTATATTTTTTAAATCATTTTTCCTAGAATTATATTACAAAATACACATTTACAAAACAACCCAACTCTTACTGGTTTGAGGTGCAGATTTAAATATTTTCACCATTAATGAATTATTCATCTACCTGTGAGACAGTTTAGTCATTTTCAAACATCTAGTATATTATGAGAGAGAATCTACTTTTCCCATTAGATTACATGTGACACTGATCTTTTGGGGAAAAAAGAAAGTCTGTGAGTCACTTCTGTAACATTTGGAATTAAATTCATTAACCAAAATAATACCATGCTTCATCTTTTATATTTTGCTTCCTTAGCATCTGGTCCTTAGTCTGTCTAATTGCATTATAATGACTCTGTGTTGCAACAGATGCTAGAAGATTTTTTTTTCTTGGCAAGAATGATAATTTTGTTTCATATTTTGGAATACCTGCTTTGCAATTGTCATTCTTATTTACTAGAGCCAGAAAGAAAACAAACCTAATGTTTCTTTTCTCATTTGAAATTTATTGAGTTCAACTGTATTCAAAGATTAAAAAAGATGACAACATCACATTCAAAAGAATTTTTCCCAATTAATACATTGAGCACTCTAATTCTGAGATCCACAATAATTATTAGCCATGATGTTGACATTATCCCACATATTTCTTTTTTGGATGCAATTAATATTGTCACTTTTGAATATCGAAAAGTTAGTGTTCTTTTGGAGCTATGCAATGGACTAATTTCTTATACTGAATATTTTCTTATAAGAAGGAACCAAATTATTAGGATAGTAATGTAGATAATTATGATCTATGATCAAGTTAAACTCTAAGGATCCAAAGCCATATATTACCAAAATCTTATTTTTTAACTCAAAGGGGAATCAGCAAGTATACTTATGCTGTAAATTTGTTACTGTTACTGAAAAAGCTCATTTTCTTTTTTCATGCAAGTATCTATTAAAGCCTTTAATATTCATAAGCAGCATCATAGCATTATAAAATCTCTTTGAAATTTTTGAATTTAGAAAGTTCTGGATAGGAAAGATGAAAATTGGCTCATTTTAATTTCATAATGATGTAAAATGATTATTGTATCATATACTTATTATATAGAATATACACAATATATATGTTTTAAATCTATTTGGCAAATGGTCAAGATATTTATATAGCAAGGCATGGTGGGCATACCTGTAATCCCAGCAGCTCAGGAGGCTAAGGCAGGAGGATTGCTGGTTCAAGGCCAGCCTCAGCCACTTGGTGAGGCCTAAGCAACTTAGCAAGACTCTGTCTCAAAATAAAAAAAAAATAAAAAAGGGCTGGGGATGTGGCTCAGTGTTTGAGACCCCTGGATTCAATCCCCAGTACCAAAAAAAAATGTATAATTCATTTTCATACTAATATACATAATTGTGTTTTTGGAATTATTTAATACACATTAAGGGAAATTATTGTTTTATTCATCCTCTAATTTTATCAAATTGAAGAGCATAGCAAGTCATGTATATCTATATTGAATATTATACTAAAAATAAAATGGTTGACAGATGAAAAAATTCATCATAGATTATTGGTTTATATGACATCAAGCATCAGGCTGTAAGGAGACATTCAAATGATAGGCTCATATTGTCCCATAAGAGTTGGGAAGTTTTCTTCCTCCCTTCTTTTCTGCTTTCCTTGTTTTCTTTCTTTTTTATCTTCTTCTGTGGCTTGAACCCAGGGCACTACCACTGAGCTACACCCAGCCATGGTTTTTAGTATAATAAATAAAAATCCAAGAGTTGGGAAACTGAGAACTTTTTTTCTCACCTTCACTATTAACCAGAGTAATGCCCTTCAATGTGTCACTTAATATTGTTGATGTCAGAACCGTCCATTTGAGCAGCTGAAATTATTGATATTCCTCCTCTGTCATTCTTCAGAATGTGTTGTACTGTAGTGACTGGCTAGTTTCTATGGTTAGAGCTTTATGCTTCCTGGGAACTGATGTTGAATTTAAGAACCTTATCAGCAGCATTGTCATTTTCAAGGTTGTCTACTGGCTTGGGAGGAAGGAGAAAAATATACCAATTACAGATTGCTCATTTACAGTTGCCTTTTAAATCTAAGTTTTAAGCTTTTGTGTCTAAGAAAAAGAATATATATATATATATATATATATATATATATATATATATATATTACAATGTATGATAACCACTGAGAAGTAATATTTACATTTTGATTTTAATAAATATTTTGATTAAAATGTTAATTTAAATAATTAACTTTAAGAAATAAAATTTCATCATGTTTTGTAATGTAAAAATGACAGTTATAAAATTGACATATGAACTTTCAGTACACAATACAGCTTCTATTCAACAAACTTGGATTGTGCCAATGATTCCATTCTTCCCTAAAGGCATAAGAAATGAGCAAATCATCTGCCCTTTTTGCCATTCACTCAAAATGCAGTGTTGCTAATCTGGAATCCATGAGCCAGTATAGGAAAACATTTGCATCTTTATTTTTACTAATCTTAACTAAAATTTAACACTTCCAATTATGGTGATAGGTAATACATTATATTAATAACAATAACTTCAAATTTATCACTAATGTTTTTATATCAAATCCTAGTTGTGGATATCTTGAAAAATCACATACTAATTTATACTAGTGGTTAATATACTAACCAATACTTTGAATTTGTATTAATTATCATATCTGCATCAAGTGCATTAATAATTGCATGGAATATTTCTATATTTAATATTTTCTATTTATATTGTAGCATAATTAACTCCTTTGTATACCTATATGGTTTTTATTTTCATCTTACACATTTTAAAACATCCTGAAAATATTTCCATATGTTTCACCAGATGCTAAAGGGATCCACAGCACAAATAGTTAAGGGCCCCATGTTTAGAGGCACATATATAAAATACCATGGTACAAAACAATAATCGAGGCTTGTACCATATGCTGTGAAATCAGGCATGACTGTCCCAGCTGGGAGGACTGGTAAGGCAATTTTTGACTTGGTCTTGAAGGCAGGAGTGATTGTTTTACTAGCGGCAATATGTGAGAGAAGGCATTTTAAAAAGAGAAAAGTAGGTGCAAAGTCACCTGAGGAGAGCGTACAGGGTCAGAAAAAGAGCATCTTAGCGCAGCAATGTTAAAAATTCCTATTTCTTCACTACTGATGTGTATCCTATTCTGTTTCCATTGGTTCATGTGCAAAATTCCATTTACCAATTTTTTTTATTAATCACAAGTAAGTAGAAACTATTCTCTGTCTTTTATTATTAACAGATCATTATTTTATAAAGAGTAGCATTGTAGACAAGAGGCAAAATTAATCAAAAAGGAGATCAAAGCTCCACATCAGCTTTTGAAATCTCTCATTATTTCAATAAACATCTACCTGTAAGAGGGAGAAATGGATTTGTTTCACCTTTCTACTTTATCATGTTTTCGGACAATGATCAGTCACTTTTCTGGCCTGAGGGCCATAATTGGCTACTGCTAAATCTCAAGAGACTGAAACACATAACTGGAATAATTTTTTTTAAACCCCCACAGGGTTGCTGTTCAGTTATAATGGTCAAAGGCAGCTTTATTTGCCAAGCTCAAGTTTTCTAACTTTATGATTTATCTGGCTTTTCTGGGAGAAATGTCGATGTGACCATTCAGATTATAATGAAAGTCATCCAGAGAAGCAGTTATGATTTCAAGAAACACACACACAAAAAAAAAAAAAAAAAAAAAAAACTGAAAGCTACACTAATGGGCTAATATAGTCTATTTAAACTATTCTCTTTATCTTGACAAATTTGTTTGAATTCCTTGTTAAGCAAGAGGGTTCACATCTTAAACAACACTTTCAATAATTTGTTAAGGTTATTACTGGCCTTGATTTCAAACAAGAACCTCCAGAGACTTGAATGGACATTAGTTAATCATATTAAAGTTGCATTTGTATCTAAATACTTGCCTTTAATTTTCAAAAACTAAGCATGACATATTTTGAAAACTGATTAATGTAAGCAACTAAATATTCCAAGATGAAATATTCCGAATCAAAATATATAGCACATTACAATGTGGTTAAACAGGCCATAATTAGTTCTGGTTCTGTAATTAATCATACACACTGGATATATATCTACATTATTAAATTTTATCTAAATAAAGTTGATAATATCTAAAATATAATTTTCATTTAATGGTATGAAATTTAAAATTGAAGGGACTTAGGTTTAAATGACTTCTTAACTATGCAATCCTATATGAATTATTAACTTATCTGAGCCTCAGTTTTCTCATCTATAAAGATAGACCAAAAAAAATATTCTAAAAGTTGGTAGATGCGGTGGTATATGACTGTAATCCCAGCGGCTTGGGAGGCTGAGGCAGAAGGATCACAAATTCAAAGCCAGCCTCAGCAATTTAGCGAGACCCTGTCTTAAAATTTAAAAAAAAAATTTAAAATGCTGGAGATATAGTTCAGTGGTTTAGCATCCCTGGGTTTAATGCCCAATTTAAAAAAAAACAATGTAAATGTTAATGTGGAAATTAATTGTACTAAAATGTATAATTGGTGCTTAGAATTTTTTTTCATTTTAATTATTTATGTTTATTAATGAAAAATGTTTTGGCTTAGGGATATAGCTCCATGATGTCTCATTTGCCTAGCATGCATGAGGCCTGCATTCAATCCTCAGCACAGCCCAACAAAAAAAAAAAAAAGAAAGAAAGAAAAGGAAACTTTTTAGTTTTATTTTTGGTAAACAATATATTATTCACACAACATCTAACATAATGTTGCTCCTTAATAAATCAACTTGGCTTATTTCCTTTACTTTCTTATCAATAATTTTTAAAATTCATAATCTTCTATGAATTAAAAATGGAACTTGGTTAAATGGCAGATTAATTTGATTTAAGGAAAAAACATTTCCATATCAAAAATTCACTGTGAAATTTGTATGTATTTAATTTAATGTCATCATTAATTAATAAACACCCTGGAATTATGGCATGGACACAATAATTGTAGTATTTACTGAATGAGTGAAGGAAAGAATGAATGAATCTTTAAGAACTTAACTCTTCTCCACTATACTTAATTCCTTTTTAACATAGTATATATTCCATTGCTTTGATCTCATTTCTGTTATAAATGCAAGTTGTTATTTTGCATATGAATCACCATCCATAAATTTATACTCAGTGTGGGGTTTTAAATAATCATTACCATGGAAATTATACTTATTCAAGTAACAGTTCTGTGGGTTGGAGTTTATGAATTTCTAAATTTAAAAAAATGCTGATTTAAATTTAGTATTTCTAGTCCCCTATACTATCTGTTTCACATCTCCTGCTGCCTTTCTATTAAATTTTGTTAAAAATGTATTTTGACAGCAATTGGTATTTATTCCTGCCTTCTTGGCATTTATGATGCTTAAACTTCCTTTTGAAAGCTTTCCTTTTGATGTATATTGAGTTAATTCCTGCTTGTGCTGTGACATCTACCCGACTACCACAAAACCTTTTAGCCACTCACTGCAGTAAATGGGAAACTGCCATAGCGTGACAGGATGTGGACTGAAAACATGACCACACAGAAAATAGCAAACTCTCTGGAAATCTGTATTTCTTCCTCAATTTCATGGCCTCAAGTAACTTGATAATTTTACATTTTTAATGCCTGTCAGCTCTAATAGGATCTGATAACCAACTAAAGTCTCTATTGGAAGTTAAGAGGGGAAAGTATCTGGAATAGCACTTGATGGTGCAGGGAAAGCTAAATGAAGACACTGGATGAGTCTAAACGTTATGAGAATAATAATAAGGGAAAGAAGAATATGAGGACATAGATCCTGAAAAGCTCTTGTGAATATTTGCATTCTAGCTTTAGAAGATTACCAGAGAATAAATTAGTGAAAATATTTCATAGAATAAATATTTAATAAGCACTTACTACATACAATTTGCTGAGCACTACGGATATAAGATTACAAACTTCCTCCTATTAAAATAGACATTTTTAAATGTTATACTTAGAACTATGGACAGGTCTTTAAAATAATTTTTAGTTACTGTTCATTTTGGTTAGGAAGGAAGGGGAAATAAATTACCTTGGTCATTTTATTTACATTTAATTCTGACAATTAGAAGGGGATTCATATTTAAGGTTAAAAAGTGGATTCTGGTGCCTATCTTTTTCTTCTTTCATTTATTTGTTTGTTTGTTTGCTTATACATATCAGGATTGAACCTAGTGCTGCTAAACCACTGAGCTACAACCCCAGCCATTTTTATTTTTTATTTTTATTTTGAGACAGAGTCTCACTAAGTTGCCGAGGCTGGCTTTGAGCTTGCAATCCTCGTGCCTCAGTCTCCAGAGTCAATGGGATTATCTTAAAAGCTTTTACATTGTTTTGGGAATAAACATCATTTTAGATTATGACTGATATTTTCTTAGGTGTGAATTCTATACAGTTTTGTACAACCACTTTTCTTATTTAGACCTTTAAGAATGGCTCCACATCTATGCATAAGAGTTTCTGTACTGAAAATAAACACTGTACATAATTACCTTAAAATACCATTAGCATTTCATTCTGTGCTAAAGAATAAAAATTGTAAACAAAACTTACTGAAGTGGGCTAACTCATTTAGAATTTACACAGTATGACCAGATCCTAGGAGGAAGTGCACCTTTGAAAAGAGACTGTTAAGAAAATCAATAGTGTAATCATGATTCAAGAAATTATATAAAACTCTTAATGAGCACTATCAATTCTTCTTTTGCTAAAAATTATTGATATTCTACTTTTAAATTACCCTCTTTTATATTGCTCCCCTGAGGATCTAATTAATCATCAGGATCACTTAATTTCAGTTACCATTCTGCTCTTAGGAAAAAAAAATATTTAAAGATATACTAATTTGGTACTTTAGATTTTCAGTGTTTTTATTTAGCATTGCTTTTAGGAAACTTGTATTATAGAAGTTTGACTGTGGAATCAAATTTTCTGAAAAAATGCTTTAGTGATTTCTTGTATTTTTGAGTTTAAATTTTTATACATGATGGCCCCAAAACACAAAGCATAAGTAATTGTACTTTTATAATCAATCAGTTATGGAAATACGTTAAAACATGCTAAAACTAAAATTTAACTTAAAATGGAATTAATTTAATTTCCAAAATGCCTAGGAATTCCAGTTATATTAGGTCCCATGATGCTAGAAAAATGACTTTGCAATTATTATTACAGAATTTTCTATTGTGCATCAAGTTATAATAGATAACAATAGTCACCCACCCAACAGTTGAATTCCAGCTTGTGTGTATCCCAATAGAACTCTGGTTTTGTTCAGATAACTATTCACACAGTTGACAGTAGTCTTTAGAGGAGAAAGAAGCCTATCCCTTGTCACAGAAGGGAATCATACTTCATTTAACATATTTATGTGCTTTCATGCCCTTTGCCAATTTTGGGCTTAAGTATAGACATGGGATGTAATTTGGGCCAATAAAACAGGAGGCAAGTTTTTCTAATCAATAAGAAATGTTCACTTAATTAACTGGTTGAGTTTTCCTTCAAGATACACATATAATTTAAAATGTAGAAAGCCCACTGATTTATGTATGATTAAAAAAGTATTTAATGAACTCAGATTAGACTGACTAGACTATGGACCTGAAACAGTATATACCAACTGTGGCAACAGATGGAAATATTTTTGTTGAAAAAATACACATTGACTGAAGTGAATCACTGTTACTATCATTATTTGTTTTCTCTCTTTAGGAAGACTTAACCCTAGCATTAAATGTAATGCTGTCCTTTAGAAAACAAAATCTCTAAATAAATAAAGGTCTATCAACAACTAAAAAATATTTTAAAAAGAAAATAAAAATCTCCATTTCTAAGAAGTTATTTGAAGAGAGAATATTTGAGAGGTTACATGATGAGAAAAATTTTAACTGTGCAAGCAATTAGAACTTTGACAAATAAAATTGTCTTTAATTTTGAGAAATCTAACACATTATACTCAGTGAAGTATAACACCTGAGTTTTAAAGTAGAATATTAGGAGAAAAGTAAGTGGCTTCTGGAGTTATAGCCTGTATTGGGAAGATATTTTTTCATTTTTTTTTACATAGAAAAAAATGAGCAGTATACTATTATACTATTAAGACACCACAATTCCTGAAAGGTATATTAAAAATATCATTATTTTAGCAAATAAAATTTAGAACCATGAAAGAAATATTAGAGGGAATGTTCTTTTGTTTCATTGAGAAGAATGCCTATTATAACAAATAAAAATCTTAAACTAAATTAAATATGGTACTTAGAAATAGCCTATGAAGTCACATGAATTTATAGAAGGGTGTTTATTTTTTTTCAAAAAGTTTAGGAAGATTGACTTGAATTCAAGCTTGAATTTGATCTTCTAAGCTCAACTTTAAATAGTTAGGAATGAACATGGAAAATTTAGAAGTGTAGTCAAAGTAAAATGATATTTGAGTACCAAAATTATGGAAAATTAAATTTATCTGAAATATCTTCAATTGTCTTAATTTGGGCAATTTTAAAAAATAAATAAGTTTATAAAAAGGAATACCAGTGGGGTAACTAGTACTACGGAGCCAGGACCATGGTGTCGGGCTGCAAGATTGGCCTGTCCATCCTCAACAGCGACCTGGCCAATTTAGGGGCTGAATGCCTCGGATGCTAGACTCTGGGGCAGATTATCTGCACCTGGATATAATGGATGGGCATTTGGTTCCCAGCATCACCTTTGGTCACCGTGTGGTAGAAAGCCTCGGAAAGCAGCTAGGCCAGGACCCTTTCTTTGACATGCACATGATGATGTTCAAGCCAGAACAGTGGGTAAAGCCAATCAATATACCTTTCATCTCGAGGCCACTGAGAACCCAGGGGCTTTGATTAAATACATCCAGGAAAATGGGATGAAGGTTGGCCTTGCCATCAAAACAGGAACTACAGTTGAGTATTTGGCACCATGGACTAATCAAATAGATATGGCCTTGGTTATGACAGTAGAACCTGGGATTGGAGGGCAGAAATTCATGGAAGATATGATGCCAAAGGTTCATTGGTTGAGGACCCAGTTTCCATCTTTGGATATAGAGGTAGATGGTGGAGTAGGTCCTGACACTGTCCATAAATGTGCAAAGGCAGGAGCTAACATGATTTTGTTTGGCAGTGCCATTATGAGGAGTGAAGACCCTAGATCTGTGATCAACTTACTAAGAAATGTTTGCTCAGAAGCTGCTCAGAAATGGTCTCTTGATTGATGAAATCATAAGGAATCCAGAGTTTGTGTTCATGAAACCTTCTTTTTACTGGAAAACAGTATTGACTACCAAATCATACCAGGTTGAGGCAGTGCTGCTTTTCTGAGCAATTATTCATTCCAGTGATTAAAATCTATTGTGCAGAATGTTCTAAGAGGTTAGAAATTGATGTATATAACATTCTTTAGTGATCTAATTTAAAGGTTAGTGTGGTTAAAAAACTGTTTCTAATAGATTTGATTTTTATAAAGAGTGAAAATATGGGCTGTATTAAGGTTACAAAAAAGAAATGTATCATAACACCTAAGGTGGACGGATATTAGCTACTATGAAAAATTTTTTCCACGTTTTTAAAAGTAATGTTCTATTGTTTCCCAAAAAACAAAGGAAGCCCTTACATTTTTCCTATATTTTTTCCTGTTTCACGTCATTTGTGATTTGTTTATATGCTTCATAATATGAGTAGTGTGGAGCTAAAAAACACAAGCTTGGGCAGGATGGCAAAAAAAAAAATACCATCTTGTTATTTATGACAACATGGACAGAATTGGAGATCATTATGCTAAATGAAATATACCAGGCACAGAAAAACAAGAATCATATGATCTCACTGATATGTAGAATCAAAAATGTAACCTCTAAGAAGTTGAGAAAAGCCAGGTGCCATGGCTCAAGCCTATAATCCCAATGACTTGGGAGGCTGAAGAGGGAGGATTGCAAGTTTTAAGTCAGCTTCAGGAACTTAGTGAGACTCTGTCTCAAAATGAAAAAAAAAAAAAAAAAAAAAAAAAAAGAAGAAAAGGACTAGGGATGTAGCTTACTGGTAAAATGCCCTCAATTCAATCCCCAGTACAAAAAAGTTGTAAAAGAATAGTGGTTACCAGAGGCCCCATAGAATAGAAGGAAGGGATAGATGAGGAAAGGTTGGTCAATGAACGCTTAAGTTACAGTTAAAGAGAAGAAATAATTTCTGTTTTTCTTTTGCATGGAAGAGTGACTATAGATAATAATTATGTACTGTATATATAAAAAATCTAGATTTTGAGTGTTTTTACCATAAAGAAATGATAAATGAGGAGATATGTATGATTACTCTGACTTGATCATTATACAAGGTATACATGTATCAAAACATCATATGGTACTCCACAAACATGTATAATTTTTATGTATCAGTCAAAATATATATAATATAAATATAAACAATTAATTTTTTAAAAGCCTTATTTAGGAGCTGGGATTGTGGCTCAGCATTAGAGTGTTCGCCTAGCATGGGCAGGACTTGGATTCGATCCTCAGCACCACATAAAAATAAAGGCATTGTGTTTAAAAAAATTGAGCCATTGAAAAAAAGTCTTATTTAAATAGAGAAAAGAACTAGCTTGTGAATATAACCAAAAACAGAAAAAATAAAGAAAAAGAAAATGTCATTTCATCGTATTTATTATTTAAATCCACATTTTAGAAATGAGATTAAACATTTATTAGTTATGATATATCAGGCACTCTGCATTTAACACACACCATCATATTAGAATATCCCAAAAGCCACACAAAGTTATTTTCCTTAATCTCATTTATCAGTATAGATTCATAGATTCAGAAAGTAAGTAATTTATACAAGATTTTATAGTTGCTAAAAATTTACAGTTATCTGTAATCCAGACTTAAATTCAGATCTGATTCAAACATTATGTTTCCTTTGCTTTGATAAGGCATTAACAACACAGTTGCCTCTTTAATATATTTAAGGATGTGCTTTTATTTAAATATTAAGACATACAAATGAACAGATAACCCATACAATATCTAACACAGGACCTTCAATGAAAGAATTTCAAAAGTGGTACTCATCACTCTTCTGGTCTCATATTATCACAGTGCTACAAAATACCCTCTCTATTTCTTTACCTCCTGCTTTGTATTTACCATAAACTGACCACTATATACAAGGATTACTGTTGTTGTTTTTATACACATATTTCCTAGCAGTTGATGAGATTTAAAGGCAGTAAATTAACATGAAAGTAATTATATATGTAGATTTTTCAAAGATATTCTGTCCAAATGTGTATTTTATTATAATTTATATGATATAGTTGATATATACAATTCTGTTAAAAAATCTAAGTTGTTGATTTTTGTTTATTACTCATGATTTTCCTTTTCAGCATAGAAATATGTGGCATTTAAAGGAAAAATTTTAAGTACAGTTTTAAAATCGAGAAAAACCCACTCATGTCAAAAACATCTTTTCCTTAAATAATTTTTCTTTAACAGAATTAGTATTTTTTTCTTTAAGTTTGCATTTTGAAATTTGATTTTCACTTAAATTGACCCATAATATTTTCATCACATGCTTATACTGTAGAAGTAATATTGAGTTGGTATGCCCTAGTAAGAATATTATATTTAAAACCAGCAGCAACTTTTTGGATTGGACCAGCATCTCTTCAGTGTCCCTGGGCCAACATCCAAGCCAAAATTCTTGTATAATATGGATTTTTCAAAAAATTATTACCTATAGTAATATATTATTTATTGATTCTCTAATGTTGAATATTAGAGCTATTATACACTTTAAGATGTTTTGTATATTGCTTCAATTAAAACTTTTTGTGCATAAATTTGAGGTTTTCCTTGTTCTCTAGTTGACATGGCCCATCGATACAAAAAATGTACTGATTTTTCATAGTATAAAAAACAAAATAATCCTTGTAGTATATAAAGGAAACACTCTTTTTGAAGAAATATTTTTGCTTTTTTGCTTTGAAGTGCTTGGAATGGAAACCAGGGCCTTATTTATATGCTAAAGAAGAACTCTACCACTGAGTAACAGCCCCAGCCCAGCAATTTTTTACTCTAGTTTTTTTTTTTTTTTTTTTTTTATGTGTGTGTGTGTGGTGCTGGGGATTAGAACCCAGGGCCTTGAGCATGCAAGGCAAACACTCTACCAATTGAGTTAAACAAGAGACTATCAGGAGAGAGAGAGAGAGCACGCCAGAGGATGGCCTTTTATTGGGGAACAAGAAATTCAGGGGAAAATTCCATCCAATGAAGGTCGAGGGGGACATGTCACTTTGGAGAAGGGCTTTAGTTTGCCCTGGGTAATAGTTTCTGCCAAGCCCCTTACAAATTTCACTTTATATAATGACAGCAGGTCTGTTTAAGAAGAATTGGTTTGAACCATGATGAACTATATATCAAAGAAGTTTGGGTCTCTTGCTCCCAAGCATACCACCAGCAGTTAGTGTATACTGGGACTCAAATACTTTTATATCTGAATCTAAATCCCATATTAACACAAATAATTGAATATATTTATAATAGATGCAGAGAAAAGCATTTTTAAGGACATTGCCAACATTTGAAATATATTTAGAAACTTTTTATGGGTGATATTTTAAAAAGTATTATAGGTGATATCTTTAAAAAATATTATAGACAGCTGGAAATTGTAGCATAAGCCTCTAATCCCAGCCACTTGGGAGGCTAAATCAGGAGAGCCACCAGTTCAAGGCCAGCCTCAGCAATTTAGCAAGGACCTAAGCAAATGAGTGAGACCCTGTCTCAAAATAAAAATAAATAAATAAATAAATAAAAAGTGCTGGGGATATAACTCAGTGGTAAATCACCTTTGGGTTCAATCCTCTATACCCACCCCCACTCTCCCCAAAAAGCTATTAAACCATTATAAGCATTAAGGCTCAGTTCTCTCTTCTGGTAATTGCAGTGAATCTTGTACTGAATACATATATATGTTTTGTCCTATAAGCAAAATATTCAATTATATTGTAATACAAATATGCTGTACAAAATTATGGGTAAAATCATATGAGAATAAATAAGTAGGTAAGTCCCTCTTACTAACAATAAGATGAAATATCACATATACAGTGCTGCACAATAAAACTTTAATAGAAAAGTTCTGCATCTGTGATGACCAATATGTAGTCAACAGCCACATGTCATTATTGAGCTATCGAAATATCACTTGTGGGATAGAGAAACTGAATTCTAAAATTTGATTATTTTATTTCTATTTAAATTCCTCATAGTTAGATACTGTTATGGATAACACATGGTTAAAAGATGGTGAAGATGATGGTATAAAAAATTTAGACACTGAATAGCTAATTATAACCCTGATATAAACTTCAATGGATGATCACTGATATAATAATTCTAGAGTGACACCTGAACAATTACTTTATGGGGTATCAAGGAAGAGATGTCTAAATATCATAAACCCACACATGAACTTTTAGATGTTTGATAATGAAATGAGACTGGACCTGTTTGAGATTAGTTCACTATTTTGAATCAGGGTTTGTTTTACAAAGATAATATAGTTTTCATCACCCTGAGCAAAAGACAAGACAAGAACAATTTAGAGGAGGAAGAGTTTATTTTGGCTCACAGTTGCAGAGGGTTAATGCACAGTTGCCCAACTTCATACCTCTGGGCCCAAGGTGAGGCAGAACATTATGGCAGAAGGGCATGCAGAGGAAAGAATCTTGGAACATGGCAACCAAGACTCAAAGCTTATCTTACCAGGGACACCTCCAGTGACCTACCTCCTTCTGCCACACCTTACCTGCCTATAGTTACCAACCAGTTAATCTGTATCAATGGATCAATTGATTAATTAAGTTAAATCTCATAATCTAATCATTTCACTTCTGAACATTCTTGCATTATCTTGCTCATGAGCTTTTGTGGGACACTTCACATCTCAACCATGACAATAGAACTTCCTTAAATTTTGTTTTACATTTGTCTGCAACAGTCTAGAATGCCTATGCTAATGGTTTCAGAAACAATTTCAAAAATAAATTTAATAAAAGTATATATTTTAGTTTATATATATTTTTTCCAGATACAGTTCATTTTCTCAAACAATAAATAAGATTCTTAAGATTAGGTATTATTATTTACATTTTCAGAGATCCATGTAGCACATAATAATTATATTATATATAATTGAGACCAAATTAGCTAATTTCTTATTATTTTTACCCTCTGGTAAAATGTACTCTTATTGAATCCCAGGATGTTGAAAATGCCGAACAACATACACGACCAGTGCAACTCCATATCATGTACAACCACCAGAATGGGAAATTATTTTCCATGTTTTTATGATATGTCAAAATACATTCTACTGGCATGTATAACTAAAAAAACAAATAAAAAATTTTAAAAAAAGAAAATGCTGGTCAACATAATTTACTTATGAATTATTCTATTTGATATTCCAGATATCCTCAGATTAAACAGCTCAAAAAGGGACATGCATGTGCTTGCAGTTTGTGTAATTACATGGGTCATTATAAGCATTCCTTCTTAGCTATGATAATGTTATCTCAAGAATATAACATAGCTTAAAACAGATCATATTGTCTTTCTGAAGAATTTTAACTTTTGTATTTAAAAAAAATATATTACAGCAGCATGATTTAGAAACACAGCTTTAGGTTATATACCTACCTCTCTAAAATCTCCATACCCAGAGAGCAAATTAAAATATGCATTCAGAAACAGGTTCCTTAATCATCTGTTTATTCTATATCTCTCAAAAATGCTTGGGAGAAGTCATATTTGATTTAGCACTCTTTTGGGGGCCCATAAATTTGAAGTAGTTAAGATAACTTACAGATACATATGAGATTTCCATTACTTGTTTAGGCTCCTCTTTTGGATACCATGTAAATATATTTGATAAACAAATTGTGATTAATTTCCAAAAATTTCTATACATTTTGAGATAGCTAGGGAAGCATTCAATGCAAAATTTGATGCTATTGTGCATTCCAAACATGTTCTTTTTTTTATAGGAAAACCAAACTTCTAAAATGAGGGAAATTTGAGATATGGCATATTTATGTTCTAGGGGTAGTGAATATAGCCCCCAAACCTACTGATACACAAGTTTGTGCACTGGTAGAAAGACACTTAAAAATGTCTTCATTTTGGGGCTGGGGATGTGGCTCAAGCGGTACCGCGCTCGCCTGGCATGCGTGCGGCCCGGGTTCGATCCTCAGCACCACATACAAACAAAGATGTTGTGTCTGCCGAAAATTTAAAAAAAATTCTCTCTCTCTCTAAAAAAAAAAAAAAGTTTTCATTTTTTTGCACATCCACTCTTCGTTTTTGATATAAATTGAATGTAAATTAGTGAACTGCCTGTAAATACATCTTGCATGAGCAGTTACTAATATTGATAGTCTACTTTTTGATTCCTTTCAAATTTTTCTGCTAGCCTGATAAAACCATAGTGAGGAACATAAAGAGATTGTTTTAATATGTTGAGTGCATTGTTTACATTAAAAAGTATATTCCCATAAAGGCTGATCTATAAATGCTAACATTTATGTTGTTCACTATTTCTGTGTGCTCATATTGCCAGAGTGACTGTTGCTTGATTTGGCAGAAGTTATGGAATTTTAAAAGCAGTTGCATGAGCAGATATATCCATTTTCCATATGTACACATTTGCAATTTAGAAAGTCATTTATTTTGTTTAAATATTCAAAATCTTGCAGGGTTTGTTGTACACATTGCAAATATGCATATATATATATATATATATATATATATATATATACACACACACACACACTAAATAATATACAGAATTACATGTGCCTTTATATGTGCATGTACATAGAGAGCACCCTTTTAAATAATTTAAAAATATATGCATATTGAATATACAACTGTACTAAAAATTTAGTTTATTGATCTAAAAACCAAATTTATTTTATCATAAAAAATTGGAACATCATGGATGTTTTTTCCTTTTAAATGTTTTCACTATTTAAAACTCCTAGTTATCACTTTAACCTACTTCCCCCAGATGTCCATGACCCCAACCACACACACATTCTTCCTTTTTCTTAAATATGTTATGCAGTTTCATACAGCACATACATATTTTTCTGTCTGGGGTCCCCTTCCTTCCTATGTCTACTCCTTGGTGTTTTTTATAGTCTAATTTAGATCTACCTTTCTGTTTCCTTTATTCTACCCTCTTAATATTTGTGAAGTCATGCTGAAAGTATAGCCTTGTCTTTCTCAAGAGACTGTGTTCATTGATGGCAAAGCCTAAGCATATATTAGTATCTCCCAGATCTCACATTAAAATATGCATTCAGAAAGAGGTTCCTTAATCATCTGTTTATTCTATATCTCTCAAAAATGCTTGGAAGAAGTCATATTTGACAGCACAGAAGTCAAGGTTTTTGAATGAAACAATAAATGAACAGAATCATAACTACTTTCTAAGATGTTCATGTGTAAACAAAAAGTCAAATGATCAATCTTTCCATGAGTATAAGGTAATTTTTAAGATAGTGATTAAATCTGAATGTGAAGGTTGTACTGCATTAATAATAATGCATTTAACATGTATTCAGTGTTTCTGTCATAAAAGCAACCTGTCATGCAATCAAAATCTGCAAACATTTCTTTTAGGATGTGTATAAACTATGGCAAATTTATTTTGCTTTAAGCTGATCTTCTCAACTTTCATAAAAATCAACATACTATTTACAATCCATTGTAAAATATGTAATAATTTTATATTGATTTATCCAAAGGTGTAGGTATTTATTATTTATATATACAATTAAATCTGAAGTCTGATCAAGATTATGACATAGTTTATAACATCCTAGTTAATCTGTACCTTTCCATAGCCAACATGAAATAAAAGTTTGATTCTAAAATTTTACTCTTGTTTTATTTCATTTCAGTCAAAGCATTTTATAGTAAAAGTAAAACAACCTGAGCCATCCTTTCATAATACTTGAATTCTAATTTTGTATTAATTTGCCTTTTTCTCTACTATTTTGCACAAAGATTTAGAAATATTTACTAATAGTAAAATGTGTAAAGAAATAATGAAAAAGAAATAGAAATATCATTGAATGGAATTATGTATCTCTACAGACTTAGAGTCTGATGTTTCAGTTTATTCCAATATTTATTGAACTCCTAGTAGATAAAAGACACTAGTTGCTATAGTATGACAGCGAGAAAATAAATTTAAAAAAAAAGACAAAAACTAAATTCTTGTGAAATGTTCCTGTTCCTCTGGAACTTACTATCAATAGGAAAGATAAGAATTTCTATATTGTAAAGTAGAAATTGCAAATAGATACAGAAAGAAAACATGGCAAGGGGTTCTGTGCAGATTGTGGTATCATGGTGAGCAATCCAGTAGGAAAGGACTCCTAGCTGTGATCTGAAGATAAGCAATAAGGCTAGGGATGCAGCCCAGTGGTAAAGCACTTGCTTAGCATTTGAAAGGTCCTGAGTTCAATCCCCAGCCTCACAAATAATTATAAAGAAAGAAAGAAAGAACATCAGTTAACTATTGGAGATAATGGAAGCCCTTTCTTTTGGAGTAAAGAGTTCATGCAAAGCTCCTATGATGAAAATGAACAGAAAGGCTAGGGTAGCTAAATCTAAGGAGAAAAAAAAAATGATACAAGGAAGAGAAACTAGAAAAGATCTTCTCCATTCAGGGTCTTGTAGGTCATGCTAAAATTCCTAAGGATTTCTATATCTATCTTACAAGCAATGAGAAGCTATTTAGAAATTAATTATAAGAAAATGATGACCCGATTGTATTTGAATATCAAATTTTTCTTTCTGGGTCAGGTTTTGAGAATGTACTGAAGGGGGCCAGACCTCAGGTGCTTGTATTCTAATCCAAAAAAAAAGAGGCTAATGGTTTGAATAGAAGGTACTTCACTTTGAGATCCTCTGGAAGCCAAAGAAAATAAGAAATAAGGTCAATTCTAAATTTTTTATTTTCAGATAGGAGAATTTTCTTTAGGAATAGAGAATTATTTCCTATAATTGTTTTCTGATAAAAGAAAAATGTCACATATGATTTTATCATATACAGACACAATTTTTTGATCACTAAAGTAAAATAAATTTCAGGATATTTGGTATTTTTATTAACAAAACTTGAGGAAGAGGTTAAAGAATAACTTTTAAAATGTATATTTTGAGAGGGGCTGGGGATATAGCTCAGTTGATAGAGTGCTTACCTCACATACACAAAGCCCTGGGTTCAATCCCTAGCACCACCAACTAAAAAAAAAATTCCTTTTGAGAGATAATGGCCTATGAAACATTGTTTTAGGAAATTTTTAATAATTACTCTGTGGCCAACTATATTTACAAGTTACCTCATTCTGATTTTATGCCACAAATGGGGTCAGACATTACTAACAAAATAATATCAAAAGAGTTTGCCTTCTCTGGCCTTTATCCTTGGGAAAACATCAGTTCTTAGACAAACACATATGTAAACAGTTATGAATTAAGATAAATTTTCCAAATGAAATACAAGTGTGATGAACAAGAATAACATTAGGTATTCAACTTAGGTTTGGGATCAGGGAAAGTATCCCTGTGGAATATTTATCTAACATATGAAGGATGAGTCAGGAAAAGACTAGAGATAGAAGAGTACTAGAGAATATGGAAGAAAACAATTGTAGCTGAAGCAAAAAGGATGCTTATTTTAGAGTACCTTTTCATTTCAATGGGGGAAAAGATACCAAATATCTCCAGTTCTCTAAAGCAGGCTTCCTGACTTTTTTCCACTCTGCTTATATCAGTGACCTCAAGCCTTCATTAAAGAACAAACATCATCTACTTCATTGGGGGCTTGATGAGAAGATAGAAGTTAAATTTTACAAGATATTACTTGTATAGCCCAAAATTAAAAGTTAAAAACAAAATATAATTTATAATATATAGAAACTTTTTAAAGAGCTTAGTTCCTTTTTTATGTTTTTATGCATTCTTTATGAACTTGATAAAAGCTACCAAATTTCCCAGATAGAGAAGAAATATAAAGATACATAGATATGAATAGGAAAAATAAATAGGATTGCATGTCTGTTTTAAAATATCTTGTTTGAACTATAATGTTGAAATTTAATTTGTGGCTTAACTACAAGCCATGTGGACACATAAATGTGAATACAGACATTTGTGTGCAATCCTTTCCTCACTAACATGTATGCTATAGTATTGGAAAATTCTCAGTCCTAACCAAGAGTTGGGGAAAATATATATTTTCATTAACCTTCTATCATAAAACCCAGGTAATAGCAAAATCAAAATTACAGAGGCCTTTGTGGTTTGGCTGGAGATCAGCTTCTTGTCTTACTACCTATTATTTTAGCCAAGTTATTTAATATGTTTACATCAAACTCAAACTTTTCTATAAAAAGGAAATAATATCTAATATACTGTGCTCTTATGAAAATAATATGTATATATATATAGAGAGAGAGAGACTGAAAGATTCAAGCTTTGTTTGAGGCTTGAAATGATCCTATTATAGAGAGCCTTTAAGGATGGGGAAAGAGTACTATAGTCAAGTGCTTGGCTAGCATGTACAAGGCCCTGTGTTCTATACCCAGAACCACATGAATATAAGGTAACAAGAATACCCTTTCCCCAAGTAGTATGCAAAAACTAATAATATTAAAGCTTTGTGGCAAAAGAGATATATTACATAGATATATTGTATAGTATACCTATACTCTATTTAATATGTATATAGCCTTATAGATACTATAATATACTATACTATAATATACTATAATACTATACTATACTGTAATATGAGATTAATATACTATGAGATTAAGACTATATTTGTAGTTGTGGGTAAATACATGTATATCATCTTGGTAAATATATGTAAGATATATGATATGGTGTGGGGAATGCAAATGGAATGTAGGTAAATTTACGTAATGCTAGTGAACCTTGCAAGCCAGTGAATTTAAGCAAACAAATTCCATTTCTTTTGGATCCCATTTCCTCTAGATTGAAAAAATCAATTTCCTCTAATGAACATGGTTTACAAGCTTTGTGGTCATTACTTGCTTTGTGGTTCAAGTTTACTTCAGAAGAGATTAAAGTATAACTTTGTACTCATATAGTTTACTATCTCAGGGATTTTTATAGGTACATACTTCAACATGACAGGGGAATTCATAGTTGTATGGCTGGATGTACTGAAACTTCTTTCTCCTTTATTTATGAAACTAGAAAAGAATGTTACTGTAAATTTAAACTTGAATAAGCCCCCTGCCCTACTTGGTTTTCCTCCTGAGTCTTGTTATTTTTTTTGAATATCCATTTGTAGAGGCAAAGTATAAATATTCTCTAACTAAACTATTCTCTAGTATCTTACTGAGAATAATAATAATTATCTCTTTGATTTCAATTTTCAATATGCTTAGGTCAGCAAGATTCTAGGATATTTTAATCAAATATCCCTGTGTACTAAATTTTCTTTTGTTTCGTAATAAGATTGATTCAAAGATATTTAATTCATAAAGTTCTGTTTCCCTAAGAGTTGCATTGGCTCTCCTTTATACTGATGTTTTATTATCCTGTTTAAAGGATGGAGTTATCATTTAAGAATTGAAGCCAAGACTGGGTATTTAGCTCAGTTGGTAGAGTTCTTTCTTGCCTTGCATGCACAAAAAAAAAAAAAAAAAAAAAGAAAAAAGAAAAGAAAGAAAAGAATTGAAGCCAGGCAGAGTGGTGTGTGTTTGTAATCCCAGCAGCTTGGGAGGCTGAGACAGGAGGATCTTGAGTTCAAAACCAGCCTCAGCAAAAGCAAGGCACTAAGCAACTCAGCAAGATCCTGTCTCTAAATAAAATACAAAATAGGGATGGGGATTGGGCTCAGTGGCTGAGTATCCCTGAGTTCAATTCCTGGTACAAAAAAAAAAAAAAGAATTGAATAGCAACAGGTATGTATCATGAGCTTCTTTGTGTTCAATTCTGGTTTGAGTCTTTCAGCTCATTCTTAGATACATGCTTCTGCCTAGCTAGATGGCCCAGCATTTTCCACAACATTTTTACTCCTTCCTTTCTGTGTTACTTTTACCAGAGTCAATCATCATTGAGCAAGTACAGTCCTCCATTAAAATATGAAATATTTCTTTAGCAATTTAATAGTTTTCAGGAGTCTCTTTAAATTTATTATATTATATTATAATACTTAAAACTTATATGTTTTAAGTATATGAATTCTAGTAATATTTAATGTTCTTAGATAATTAATTTTTTAATCTTTTGTTGTAGATTGAAATGATGCCTTTATTTTATTTATCTATTTTTATGAGGTGCTGAGGATCGAGCCCAGTGCCTCACATGTGCCAGGCAAGCACTCTACCACTGAGCCACAACCCCAGGCCTAACATTTATTATTATATTCAACTTCCACATTAAATTTTCCTCACCATTATAGTTTCTCAGCAGATTTTTAATTATAGAACTCATTGCTCTCTAATGTAGATAAGCTTGTAGCAAATTAAATTACTCATTTCAGACTCCACCTTCTCCCAATATCAAATCTTACTATTTGCAAGGTACTTTGGTAGTTTGGGACCAGGTACAAAATAATTAAATATATTCTTACCTTCAGGGTGTTCATGTTTGAAAAGACGATTTCGTACAAAGTCATATGGGCTATGGATATAACTCAGTGGTAGGGAGATTGCCTAGCATGCATGAGTCCCTGGGTTGAATCCAGCATGCTGCAAAAAATATGAGATGAATACTAAAATAGAGGGAACTTTAGTAGGGTACTGAACACAAAGCAGAGAATGGTTCATTCAGTTTGAAGACAATAAGATTAATTTCCTAGGAGATTACATCTTAAAGACATCTAGAATTTGAATAGATATAGAAAAAAATGCATTGTAAGCAGAGACTAGAAAATACAAAGAAGTTGTAAAGATACACCAGAGAACCCATTGTTAAGCAAGAAGGTGTCACTAGATCTTAATTATAAAAAAAACAAATTTTAAGTGATTCTTGTGATACCATGTTCTAAGTTCTGTATTTTAATATCCTCATTGAATGCTTAAAATAATCCCTATGAGGACTAAATCTGTTTTATCTTCAGTTCAGTTAGACGCCATGAAATATGCCAAAGGTCTGCAGTTATCACATTGCAAAAATAGGATTCACACCCACACACTTTCTAATTTTAAAGCCTGTGCGTAACAACACAGTGTTATGTTATACAGAATGAGTGTA
Organism: Marmota monax; assembly: GCF_021218885.2. Taxonomy (NCBI): domain Eukaryota; kingdom Metazoa; phylum Chordata; class Mammalia; order Rodentia; family Sciuridae; genus Marmota; species Marmota monax. The sequence continues at coordinate 453,804 of NW_026694772.1, forward strand.
AGTGGAAAACACATTTCCTAGAACAAAGCTGGAAATGTGCCATGCCACCTAGATAAATATTATTCAATAAATCCCCGAGGAAAGAGTGCAATCTGAATTTCTCAAATGACAATCATAACTATCACCCAAAAAATGTATATTTGATTTCTCAAAATCTGCCCTGACATATAAGTATTAAATATTTACTAATGCTACCAGCGCATTTTAAAATCCTTCCAAGGTGTTAACAGTTTTAGTATTTTTATACTTAGAGCAAGAATCAAAGATTAGTTGTTCCCTAGGTGTAAATGTCAAATACTAACACGGACAACAATATTTAGCAGTAATATAGGAAATCACTGAAAACTTTTACCTACCTCCAAATCTTCAGACCCTGTGGAAAAGTAACTGGTTTTGAATATTAGTCTCTAGAGTTTTCTTAACTGAGAAGATTCCTCCCTAGAGGAGTGAAATTGGCTGTGTCTACTAATTTTTATATGGCCAAAGGAAGTGAGTTTAGAAGCACCTGTGTTTCTTGGCAACAAATGTAACATTTGTGGAAGAGTTCAATCATTTAAATCCCTCTGAATTTCTCTACTGGAGACTGATGTGATGTATCCTACTTTTGTATTCTTCTTTTAGTCTTTGACCCTTTAAATAGGAAAACAAAAAAATGATAAAATGATGTGGTCTATTAAAATAATTGGACAAATAGAACCCCGTTTTCAATCTTGAAACACACACAGATACACATATTCCATATATGAATTTTTGTGTGCATGTGTATAAATGTGTGTGTGTGTGTGTAAAATCATGTATCATTTAATGGCAGGAATACTTTTGAGAACTGAGTCCTTAGGTGATATTGTAATAATATCATAGTGAGTATTTATGCAAACAAAGACAGCTATGTTGGCGTTAGGCAAATATACACTTGTTGGGACTACCATCATATATATGGTTTGCTGACTAAAACATTGTTATGGGTTGCACTGTGTGTGTGTGTGTGTGTACACTAATAGACATATAAGTATTTGAAATTCTTTAAAACTGACCCTTTAAAATCTAACAAACTGGATTTTAATATATTGGATCAACTTTTCTTTTTTTAAATATTTATTTATTTTTTTTTAAGTTTTTTTTAAGTGGACACAATATCTTTATTTTTATGTGGTGCTGAGGATCGAACCCAGCGCTCTGCGCACGCCAGGCGAGCGCGTTACCGCTTGAGCCACATCCCCAGCCCCTGGATCAACTTTTCTAAAATATTTTACTTTACATATTAATTAGAAGTTAGTGTATAAGTAATTTTTAAAAATTGGGTCAACTTCATATCCTACATTAAATAGCAAACCTTTTACCACATTTCATAGTATAAAATGTTAAAATCAAATTTTGTAACTGCAGGTTATAAAATTATGCTACCTATACTAAGAAAATAGGAACACATGTTAATAACAGGTGTTGTTTTGAAAGATATATTAGTAAATGTTCTACCTTAAAATTAGTTTGACTTAAAAAATATTTTAAATTCTTTTAAAAAAATTACTTGAACCTAGGTATCATGACACACACCTGCAGTCCCAGCTATTTAGGAGGCTAAGACAGGAGGATGGCAAATTCAAGGCCAGCATGGGCAACTTAGCTACACCCTTTCTCAAGATAACAAATAAAAACGGTTCAGTGGTAAAGCATCCTGTGTTCAATCCCCAGTACCCCAACAAACAAACAAAAATAAAATAAAAATTTTAAAAATACTTGCATTTTGAAGGTTAATTTTTAAAAATTCTCAATTATCTGATCTTCATGGAAAACATATTTAATATCTATGGATTAGAATTCTGACATTTTTCTCTTTCCAAATACAGTAAACCCTTGAATGATATAGTCTGTCTGAATTCACAGTGAAGACAATGATCACAATATTGACTATAAATAGATAAGCAAATTTAAAGAGTACAATCCTATGTCTCTCAGGGATATTTTCCTGATGCAAATTTTTGGTGATTTAATAAATTCAGCTATATCATTGTTTACATGTAGGCTGTAGGCCTTTGGTGAACTACCAGCTCTATTAAGATCTGGGTTATGAATGTAATGAAATATTTCAATCAAATTAGAAGATTTATTATAAAAATTTGAGGTTTTTCTATTTTTGCTAGCAATTGAAAGGGCTTCCCCCCCCCCCTTTTTTTTTTCACATCATAGCATTAAGTTAACACTTAATTCTAGGATTGTGTTACACGGATTTCTATAGTATATGCTATATTCATTGTTGTCTATCTTAACAGTTACAAAACAATGACTGGGGTGGATGGTTGTCTCTGTGTAAATTGCCTGCCTTTACAGAATCTTGTCCCTAAAAATATATGAGTAGAAAGTGACAAAGGATAGGAGAAATCTCTGACAACAGCCTCTGACAGTCTGTTGTCTTATCTTAAGATACCTATGCTTTGTCTTGAGATTTACCATCCAATTCTATTACTAAGGATAGAGGATAAAGGAAATCTGTTTTGAAGGGAGAGTAAACTTTGATTGGACAATCTGGAGTCAATTTGTCATATTATCAATTTATAAAATGAATTCTTGATTAATTATACATAAACTGAGTTATTTTAGTATTACATGTCATGTGGAACAAAAACACATGTCACAACTCTAGAAATGTAAATTTGTGAGTTATAAAAATATTCTCTTATCTAAAAGATGCCATATTTTATAGAGAACAATGATTGAAGCTTACATTTTAGAAGCAAGTATGATGTTAGGAATGAACTATAATTACTACTTATGGCATTTAGTATTAAGAGTAAAAACTTGTAATTAGAAAATAATTAGCATAAAATAATGAATTATACTTTTGCAAGGCCTTTAGAAATTGAGCCACTAATTTCATACATAACTGATTGAGTCAGTATAAATTCTTCTTCATCAAAAAATGATCAATTTATGAAGTTGTTATGTCGCATGTAAGCCATACTGTATATTTCACCAAACAAATTCTTTCACTGATACACTCACTTAAAACAATATAATATTTACATTTTAAATTTTTTGAATTATTTTGAAAGTCTATCTTAGCTCATTAATACATAAAATAATAAAGGTTTCTTTTCCTGAAACATTTTTTTTTAAAATTTTTTATTGTGGGTTGTTCAAAACATTACAAATTTCTTGACATATCATATTCCACACTTTGATTCAAGTGGGTTATGAACTCCCACCTTCACCCCATACACAGATTGCAGATTCACATCAGTTCTGAAACATTTGAATTATAATAAAAGTCTCATATAACTGATAGAAATTAACTCATCTCCTCTTTCTACACCATTAGCAATTGTCACTACAAAAAACTTGTTTTTTTATGCTGGAATTTTAAAAATGAAGGTTTTTTACCTAGTAAAGCATTCATTTCTTTCTTTACCTTATATCCTCTTTGATAATATATGCAACTCAAAGCCTTTGCTTCTAGTAAAAAGAATTTATTAAATTATTATGTAAATGTTACATTTTAGAGTGACCAACTTTTTCTGGCTTGTCTGAAAAATTTTCAGTTTTGAAATTAAAGGTTCCATGACCCAGAAACCTGTTTAGTCTCAGGCAAATGAGGACACGTGGATACCCTAAAATTTGAATTAATCCCTTGAAATTACATATAAGAGAATGGATATACATACAAATATAAATGCATTTTCCTAAAATGAAGGTATATAGCTTTCATCAATGCCAGAGCATGTAAGATCTCCCCAAATCTCAAGAAAACCTGAACCAAAGAAGGTAAACACCATTTGGAAAACTAATGTTAAAATGTAAAAAAAGAAAATATATAAATAAATAATAGAATATTTTGAGAAATAATATTTCTGTTAGTTACCAAGAGAAGTACTTTACTTTTTATAATTACAGTATTGTTATCCTGTTTAGTTATACACTATATAAGTAAGGGTTGACATCTTCCTAAGGTTTAGAAAAACTGAGATTTGAATGCTTTCTCCAAAATTATTAGCAGTTCAACTGAATTAAGTTGCATAATGTTTTTACTCACTATTCTTATATCTAAAAAGTAATGCCTAGTTTTAAATAGAATTGTAAGTGATAAAGATAATGTGTGTTAAGTATCTAATTTAGTGTGTTGTGATATAGAATAGACACTATGTAAATTCTATTATTAATAAGAAGCATATGTTTACTATATACTTTCCTGTTTTACAATTAAGCATGTTCCTTTCAGGATATCTAACCATATTATTATCTGGAAAATAATGTGACATTAAACCATCTTCCACCAAAACTAACAATTGCTATACTAAAGTTAAGCCTTATTTTTTTTTATTTAGGATGTATTGTTATAGTCTCTGACTTATATGTATCTATGTATCCATTCACTATGTGTATGTGTGTGTGCGCACACACACATGTGTGTGTATCCTTTCACCCAATGCATGTATATGTATGTATGTGTGTGTGTATATATATATATATATATATATATACATACACACAGATGCACATATATTTATATATCATTTAATACTGATGGAAAATATTAAAAGAAGTTTCTGAATTGAAAATCTTTTGCTCTAACATTTTTTGGCCAAATGCAAATTAGAAGACCAATCAGTATATAAATAATTACAAGGTAGTTTAAGTCAATAAATAATGAGGTCCAAATAAAAAGTAAACCCAGGACTGAAAATGTCATAGTTTGGTAGGAATTATACTTCCAAATCAAAAATAACTATGGTAATATGTATGTAACATAACAGTTGGCAAGTAAACTCAAATCCTTATTACCTAAGTTGGGAGATGATATCATTTCTCCTCATTCCAATCCAGACTTATAAAACATTTCCAGAGGTTCTTCATAGCAAAACTTTGCCTGTTGAAACCTTATGACCTTTTAACTTGTCAAATAAGTAGATCCCACCGTTATCCAAATCAATGATGCATTTCCAAGTGATTCAGAAGTCATTTAGAGGAGATTCTGACATCCTGATATGTCCAATAAACAATCTGTCAAAATGTATTCAAATGGACATCTTTAACTGGGTATCAGAGAAACCAGTTAGATGGAATCCCTATGCAGTTATCTATGCCCAGATGTTTTAAACAGCATAAGCCTTTGGATTTTTCTGTTCAACGTTCCATCCAATTGATTTTGCTGCACTAAAAAATCACTATGAACAAATTTTTAAATAATCTAGCTGTCTCCATTTTTGTGTGCTAAATTGCATTGTATATGATCTATGATTGTAACATTGCCTTTGCTTCAATCTATTAGCTATTTTTGAAAGATGTATAACTTAATTGAAAGACAAGTACAACCTTTTCATTTATAATCTTTATGAAAAATGTAGAAGATGCTTTGCCAGTATGAATAGTTAATTGAGTTGGACTATACCAGTGTAAGATGCAAAAAGAGTGTGTCTATGGGAACTCTTTATGTCATAGAAAATTAAAAGGCCATTATTTAATGTGACTCCTTTTTAAATTCACTTAATGAAGTAAGTAAAACTGGATATATATAATTACAGTCTAAGATTAAAGCACAATAATTGAAGTAAGATAATATGAAGAATCTCACATAATAATGATTGAGCTTCAAATGAATATATTATTCCTTAAACTCAACAAAAGTCTACTCTTAAATTTCTATGCTATGATGTAATAATAATAGTATGAGGGGTGGTAAGTATAGTACTTTATAAATATGAAATACTTTAAAATGTATACATCATCATATTTGAATCTCCAATTAGCCCTAGTTATTTGTATGTTCATTTTTTTTTAGAAAAGGGAACTGACACACAAAAAGTAACTTGTTCAAAATCACATAATTAGAAAATGATAAAATCTCCTTCAAACTTATCTTCACTTCCAGGATTCTTTACCATGTGCTCATTCTTTATGTAATAGAAAATAATGAGTTTGTGGTAAGGGTAGAATAGCCATGCAGATCTTTCCAATAAGCCTTAGAAGAATGTTCTACTTCCAAAAGTGTTAGTTTTTTTTTCTCTTGTTTTTCCTCATTCATTGGTCTGTTCCTTCAAAGTAAGGGGGTCGCTGCTTCTTAATGGCTTCTACTATTGTCATTTCATTTCCATGCCTACGTTTATCACCTTAGAATTATGTTGTTACTCCCCAGATTGAAGAAAGATGCTTAAATAGTTATCTATTAATGATGTAAAGGAAAAAATAGAGATCTATAGACAGATGTAGATGTGGATATATGTAGGTATTTAAAAAACAGAATTCAAGAAATGGAACTTTGAATTATACAAAAATGTTTTCATTTTTCTTTTGCATTTTGTGTACTTTACATAATTTGAAATTAATATATTCAATTAATAAGGAAGTTTTATAGTGATCCAGTAATATTCTTATAATATTATTCTTTGCTAAGCATCAACGCAGGAATTGTGTTCATAGCTTTTGTTCACATAAAACTCCTCTGTAGATGTAGCAGGAAATGGCAATCATAGTATTGGGGATACCAACTGGGAATCTCCCTTGGAAATATTTTGTTTTATTGCTTTCCAACTATATACAAATTGAGGTTCAAGGGGTATATGTGTGCATATGTGTAGATACATAAATCATACATACCTATGATGACATATTAAAATATACTGAAATGTGTCTGTTTACTCTGTAAGTAAATTATCATTTATTTCAATGCTTAGATGGGATTTTAACATGACAAAATGCCTTCATTATTCTCTCTAGGCAATCTGCTAACAGTGCTTTTCCAACAACCTATTCCTTCCCCCACCTTTTTGATATTACACCAAGATGTTTTCTCCATTCTGTTGATGTAATTATCCTTGCATAATTTTGAGCAAGATTTCCTGGCAATGTAGACCCACAAAATTTTCACTATGGCTTGAGCTCAAATGATGCTTCTACTCAATTTGTTTACCTTTCAGCTTGAGTGGAGTTTTTGTGTCATAAGAAAAATAGGAAGAGATAATATTATATTTTTGTGGATGAATTTATTTTATGTAAATGTTGGCTACAAGTGATCCAGGAATTTTAGTGGATTGTTTTTAATCTTCAACTCTAATACTTAACCCAGAGCACAACTTTTCTCTCAAATGATAGTAAAATATCTAATTCTATTAAACCCTAATTATCCTGTGGACTACCTTGGAATAAATTGCCTAGGAGTTTTCTCACTAAGAAATGGACTTTGTTTATTGCTTATTTCCCCAAAACAAGGAAAGATGTTGTTCTTCAATTTAGATCAATGTTGACAAGGTCCTCATCATAGCAGCAAGTGTTAAGCTGTAATTGATCATTATAGAATTATGTTTTACTTGAAGGAATTCAGAAAATAAGAAAAGTATGCTCTTGTTATGTACATTGATTCTCGCCGATAAATCAAAAATATGACACTAGGGATAATATGTAAATTAACAGAGTTTGTCATTTTATTGAACAATCAATATATTTAAAAGACACTAAAGTCAATATGAACTTCCCTGGGAAACCACTTTTCTCTGGCTGAACTGCAAAGTATCCTTCTTATCGTTGTGGTTTTTTAATGTAGAAATTGAGATTAGACAATATGGGGAACAAATGAAGGCAGATAACCTCCATGAAGGATATGAGAAAGCAGAAGCTATAGAAATAGATTGGTTAATAGTACTGAGTAGCTAGCTACTCAATTGCAAATGCCTTCCTCTCAGAAGCAATGTATAAAACAATTAGCACCGACATTTTCATTAGTTTACATAAAATAATATAACTTTGTAAACACCTATAAACACAGATTGCCTAGATAGCCTAAACTCTAAGACTATTATTGGGTAAAATAAAGTCTTACTAGTTTAAAGTAATAGGTATAAAACTTTGCTTGTATGGTGCACATTCATATAATTAGAAAGGAAATGGAAGAATAATAAGGCAAGGTTCAATTACACATTTGTAATCCATCCACTAGGGAAAAGGCTTCAGGAAGAAGATGGTACTTAGCACATCCTTGCCAATTGTTTCAAAAAGCTTTAACCATGCAGAAAATAATCTTCTTGCTTTCCACAGCTAATTGGACTATATTTGACTTATTTTCTGTGTTCCTTCATATATACTTTCTTGCTTGCATCACATGGTGATTTCTTTTTATTTTTTTTAATCACATGGTATTTCTAACCTATATATTTGAGGTCCTACCAACATTGTTGAAATGTCATGAACTGTCCTCTGATAGATCATGGAATTGCAAACATATCTGGAAAATGTTGCTCTGCTACAGAATTCTGAGTGAAGTACGTTTTTAATTAACCCATGGTTCTGCCCACCCCCAAAAAAATTTATAAGAAAAATGAAATGGGGTTTTGCTAGGTACACAGTTATTACTACATACAAATCTGTGCATGCAGATGTAGAGGTATTCTTATTCCTGGATGTTCATTAAATTACTGGGAGAACCTATAATAAATACTATAGCCATAGCTATGCTCTTTTTAAAATTTATTGGTTCTTTTTAGTTATATATGATAGGAGAATCCATTTTGATATAATTATACAAGCATGGAATATATCTTATTCAAATTAGTACCCCATTCTTGTGGATGTACATGATGGTGAGATTCACTATGGTGTATTCATATATGTACATGGGAAAACAATGTCAGATTCATTCTACTGTCTTTCCTTTGCTTACCCCTGCCTCCTTTCCCTCTATTCCCCATTTTCTAAACTACTGCACTTCTACTTGTACCCTCACCCCCTCTCTATTGTGAGTTAGCTTTCACATCAGAGAAAAAATTATGACATTTACCAGAAAATGGATGGATCTGGAGACTATCATGCTAAGTGAAGTCAGTCAGTCCCAGAACTAAAGGGCATACTCTCTTATTTCAATTAATCACTACCATGTCCTTGCCGTTTACTCAGCAGATCTTCCCAAATGCTTGAATACAAAATATTTCCCTCAAATGCTTATTAGAATGCACATTCCAGGATCCTGTCCTAAAGGATACTCTTTTGGTAGGATTTCATAAGTCATGTAGTCCTAAGGTCTTTAAGAAACAACCCTAAGAGGTTGTCGTTATTCACATTCTGCACTTTGAATTCCTTCTTTCAATTGAAATGGTATGTTATCTGTTCTAATATTGTTCCTCTAACAGTATCTGAAGAAAATTTTGGCACTAGCTATGCTCATTTGTACTGATGTTGTTTTTTTCCCAGTGTTTTATGATAACTAGAAAATACAAAAGTTGATGATTGAAGCATAACAATACAATGCACCATTAACAATTCAGCTGACTAAAGAATTATCAACATATGCCTTTTACTACTGAAGTTAGCTCCAAATCACTTCCACAGAAAATAAAAATAAATAAGTAAAAAAGTGTTTCCATAGACCTAGTCTAAAGAAATCATTTCTTTAGTAATTGTAATTGAAACTTTTTTTTTTTTTTGCTCTGAGTTGTTTTGTCACCAGTCAATTCTCTTTCATGTCCCATTCCAAAGAGTATCAATATAGTCCCTTATTTCTATCCAGGATTTTATAATCATTCACAAAATCCAGTCTTGTGACTACAGTTTTGAGTTCACACATTAACTACAGAATTTTCAATAAATCTGTTTCCACGTCTTGTTATTAATATTCCTTTTTGTTGTTGTTGTTGTTGTTGTTGTTAGGGATCTAATCTAACAACACTTAACCATTGAGCCACATCCTCAGCATGTTTTTATTTTATTTTATTTTTAATTTTGAGACAGGGTCCATCTAAGATGCTTAGGGCCTCACTAAGTTGCTGAAGATCTTGGTGATCCTCCTGCCTCAGCCTTATGAGATGCTGGGATTACAGGCATGAACCACCATACATAGCTTGGCTATTAATATTCTTAATTTGCTACTGTACAGGACCATACATTTGTAGGATCAAACAGCTAAAGATATCATGCATACTTCAAAATTGTCACTGCAGGCACTTACTGACCAGAAAGTTCTTCGTTCATTGTGTTTCCTGTCTCCATTCCATACATGCTTTCTCTCTACTGGAGTGGTTAAAGGATATCACAGTTTCTTAGGGGTTTTTGATGGCCTGTAAATAATTGTGTAAGAAAGTTATGAAAATTATTACTCCACTTCTATAAAAATCATTTATTCTGTGATTTTTTTCATGTGATATAATATCAGTCTTCCTTCTGCTTAGTATTTGTTGTTTTAAATTTTGTTCTTTCTGGTACTCATGTCTATCTTGCTTCTATTAACACAAGCCCAAGCATAACTCCAACACAATCATTGATTTTTAATTCCATTAAGACCTGGAAAAATTTAAACATAACCCCAAAATATAAAGTCAGGGCAACAATGCACATTTTTATGCATGCTTTGCATACAAAATACACCATATATACAACCTGGGAGAATTCTAGACATTTGATTTGTTTTGTTTTTTCTTCTCTTGCTGGGGACCAAACCCAAGGCCTTGTACATGCTAGGCAAGCACTCAGTCGTTGAGCTGCATCCCCAACACCAAAATTTTAAATAGCATCATCCCTTCTCTATAGCACTTTTAACTTTGTTATTTCTTGAGAAGCATATGAAGATTTAGAAGCTGAATCGTACCCTACATTGTTGGTACCTTTGGTTTCCTATGCCATTTTACTCCAGCTTCCTAAAACTAGCCTGTTACTTTCCTTTCATAAACATTATTCCACCATTACCTAATACTGCATTACCTTACATTGCCTCAACCCAACCCTCTGAAACTGTTTTAAGCTGCTTTTTTAAAGAAAATGTTTTGTTTTTGTTTTTGGTTTTTGGTTTTTTTTTTTGGTAACAGGGATTGAAGTCAGGGTCTCTTGACCACTGAGCCACATCCCCAGCCCTATTTTGTATTTTATTTAGAGACAGGGTCTCACTCAGTTGCTTAGTGCCTTGCCTTGCCTTGCCATAGCTGAGGCTGGCTTTGAATTCACAATTCTCCTGTCTCAGCCTCCTGAGCCGCTAGGATTACAGGTGTGTACTACCGCACCCAGCAAAGAAAATGGTCTTTTGAAAATAAATTTTATTTGCTTTGATTTATGAAATAATGATAAACTTCTCTTAAATGGAAGATAGAAGTGCTTCTTGCTCACCTAGATAGCATTGCCTGTTAGTACTTAGTTGTGATATTGGAGGCAAACTATCCAGTTGTATTGTCTAACATAGAGTTATAGTTCTAAGGAATTTCAGATCACATCAGAGGGGATAGAATCACCACTGTACACTAATACGCAGACAATGCAATATAACATTTGCCAGATTGCAAGGCGAAGATAGCTACCTATTTCACTTAAAGTAAGTAGTCTTGACCCTTTATATAACCCAAGAAAACATAACTGAAATGCTTGGCAAGAAGCAAAGTCATAAACAATGGACTTCCAGCATTTGTTGTAAGCCTGCTGGCACAGGAATCTCAAGTACATAATGGGTGTTCTTCATGCAATGAAAAGCCAATTGTGAGAGAAGCCCAATCTCTGGTGCCAGTGGGCAGCACATACATTTCATATTTCTATGCTAATGTCCTAAATGATGCAAAACACCCTTCCTTTCTGCTAAAACACTTCATGTGTTAATAAATACATATAAATTCATATAAGTTCCACTTAGTTCAAATTGATAATTTTCCCTATCTCATTAAAATATACTTGAAAGTGAAAACTATACCAATAAAATAATTTTTTCTTATTTTTTGAAATAAGCTCTTTTCATTCTATATGAAGCATTTGAAAATTCTGGGTGCTCTAAGATCAAATAGTAATGATCATATTTGAACATAAGTTATTACTTGTAACTACATTTGGAATTCTTATAAGATTATATGCTATTAACACTGGCTGTAATAATTATATAAGTTGTGTAAACACAAAATTATAATGTTATAAAAATTATACATGGAGACTGTTGAGTGTAAATTAATTCCAATTTACCTCATCACCTCTTTTGTAAAACATCTCTGACCACCAAACATAATCCAGCAAGAGCAATATCTGTTGCCTCCTCTGCTGCAAGTTAGCAATTTCCCTATTGTAACACAATTATTTGTATACAACTCTATACCATCCAATAAGCTCTGAACTCTTGGGAAGTAGAAACCTTTGCTTATTAGACTTTCAATTCCTAATGCATAACATGGTTGGCTATCAATATATTTTAAATAAATGACTAAACAATGAACATTGTTTAGTTCAGTTCTGTTTACAACTACATACATTTTAATTTGCTGAGCCATAAAGAAGAATGAAATTATGGTATTTGCCAGTAAATGGATGGAACTGGAGATCATCATTCTAACTGAAATAAGCCAGTCCCCAAAACCCAAAAGCCAAATGTTCTCTCTGATACATGGATGCTAACCTATTACAAGGGAGGGTGAGGTGGAAGATTAGAAGTTCATTGGATTAGACAAAGGGGAATGAAGGAAAGAGAGGGGTGTTGGGAATAGAAAGACAGTAGAATGAGTCAGACGTAACTTTCCTATGTTCATATATGAATATACAACTAGTGCAACTCCACATCATGTACAACCACAAGAATGGGATCCTAATTGGAATGGGTTGCAATCCATGTATGTATAATATGTCAACATACACCCTACTGTCATGTATATCTAAAAACAACAAATAAAAATAAATAATAAACAACTATATACATTTTAATACAATGTATTGAGTGGTGATAGAATATGACTGAGCCAGTGATAATCTATAGTTTAGCAAGTGTTCGTTGGAAGAATCTAATTATATATCACTATCTATATGTAAAGAGTTTTCATAGATAAAACAAAAGAGAGAGAAGGAGAAGGAAGAAAATGGCAAAGAAAGGGTTTCCTGAGTAACAGTGTATTTTTTAGAAAGTTACAGTGATAGAAGATGTTTCCTTTTATCATTATAGAGGGTGGCATTGTTCCTGTGGGGTAAGTGGCCTTAGTTGGCAACCTATTAGCAAATATTACACTCTGTGCATAAAAACATAAAAAGTCATTAAACAGAAAATACAATGTGAATAATAAGAGGGCTGAAATTATACCAAGAAATCACCATTGTGTTTTGCCAAAATTGGCAGTTTTTTTCCCCCCTCAGTTAACTCTCTAACTAAATGTGTCCCATCAAGACAGGTTTGAATTGTATAAAAATAAATATATAATATTAAATATGTATATATGTACTTAGGGCAATTACTTCTGCTTCTGCATATTCTTGATACCCTGAAGAAAGTAATTGATAACCTACAATTATGCTTCTCATGTTGGTGATATTCTGTAATCAAAATGCATACAGAAAAAATATAAAATGTTGAATCTGCTTTTCCATATGATTTAGGAAGGCAGAGGGAAAAAAAAACAAGACATGAAGCAGAAACATCATATTAGTACATGAAGTTGAAAGTGTGTGTGTGTGTATGTGTGTGTGTGTATGTGTGTGTAGGTGTGAAGTTGTGCATAACCAATAATTTTCAACCATATGCCCAAGCCCTGGTATACAGAACAATTCAATTGTCTGGAGTGGGACACAGGCATGGAAAATATTGCAAAGATCTTCAGGTGGTCAGGTGATTCTGTTGTATGATAGGGATACAGAGTGGGCACTGGGAAGTGTAAGACACTATTGTAACTATGAGTAGTTAGAGGAATATTTGTAATGCCTTTGATTATGTTTCTGTAGAATTCAGTTCTGCATAGCAATATGGAACAAAACCAAGGATTTGCATAAGTGGTCCTCTTGTAAGGCCCACTCTGTCTTTGTTAGGTTTTTCATAACTTGATCATCATCTGTCATTTAATAAGTATCAAAAATTAATTTCTCTGGGGCTTGGGTTGTGGCTAAGTGGTAGAGTGCTTGCCCAGCATGTGTTGAGGCACTGGGTTTGATCCTCAGCACCATATATAAATAAATAAAAATAAAGGTCAATCAACAACTAAAAAATATTTTTTAAAAAAATTGATTTCTTGGGGGGCTTGAATTGTGGCTCAGTTGTAGAGTGCTCGCCTAGCACAGGCAGGACCAGGGTTCGATCCTGAGCACCACATAAAAATAAATGCATTGTGTTGTGTCCATCTACACCAAAAAATAAATTTAAAAAAATTAATTTCTCGGGCTGGGGTTGTTGCTCAGTGGTAGAATGCTCATCTAGTATGTGCGAGGCCTTGGATTTGATCATTAGCACCATATTAAAATAAAGATATTGTGTCCAACTACAACTGAAAAATAAATATTAAAAACAAAATATTAATTTCTCTTAATTTCTGCCTTCAGTAGCTAATTAGTAAAGTTTTATGATTAAAGTTTTGTTTCATGTATGTCTTTTTGAAAACCATCCTCAAATATATGCATATTTTATTGCCATGATTATATTTTCTACTTTTTCTTGTAATTTTTTCAGTGCCAATTATTATAGGGGTTTTGGCAGAATCTCTGGTAGTCAAAGAGGCTTTGTTTATTTCTATATTGTTAGATTTATTGTGGTTCCATTCTTATTCCAAAAATAAAGTACCAATAATTTTTAAAGACTCAAATTACCTAAAGGCCAACAGTAATTAAATTTACCCTAATATATATGCATATATATTTAATAATAAGTTAAACAGTTTCAATATTTTTATAGTATTAAGTAGGAATTTAGATATAAGTTTAGCAGAACTCAATGTGCAGTGTCCTCTTGTTCTTATATGTAAACTTTTTGTTTAAGTAGGATTTCCAAAACTAGAGTCTGCATGGCACAGATGGTGGAATGATGCTATTCTTTCCAATCTGCTTGTTAGTGGAGACATGTCATATGTTTATTGATGATTGCAAGTATATTGGCACATTAAAGCTTCATATTTATTATTATAAAGCTTAATACAAATTGTGAAAAGTAGTTGCTACTTTTATGAAAACTGTAGCATAGGATGCTTGGGTTTCAGTATGAACCAAAAATTGTCCATTTATGCAATTACTATATACATATGCATAGATGAGAGTTAAATGCACAAAGGAATATCAAATAAATATACATATTCAAGAATAGAGGTGGATCAATAACTCAAAAATTATTCGATATCAATTCAGTTCCTTCTGTTGTGCCATTTAAATCCAATTGCCAATGATTATTCATCATGAAAAACAGACTCCTAAATCCAGAGTTTCTGCATTTTAATTTGCCCTTATTAAAGGAAGAATTTTTCCATTTCTAGAATATGGTCAACACTTGCTAAGATGAAAAGTCTTCAGTTATTACCAAAAATTCATTTTATTTTACTATTAACGTATATGGCAAGTAAGCAAATCTTTAGTAATGTGTAGTTTCCTCTTACAATGTTGAGATATCCACAGTTTCCATCTAAAGCTGGATCTTTATATGGAGAAGAGACATGCTCAAGCTCAATGAATAATTCTTCTTACGTATCAATATTGACTAAGTTTGCCAAATGAATAATACTAAAGTTATCAGGAAAATATTTTAAATAAAAGAGATACCTGGAATTCTAAACAGATTGCAACTTCAAAGTTATAGCTGAAACACTGCTCTAGATAGTTGGAGGTAAATGTGCACCCTACATTTTGGGGTTTCCCTGAAAATTTCTAGGAGGAGCACAGGAGTGAATTTGATGCCATCATCTACCAATGGAAGTATTCCTGCAAAGTGGTGTCAGTCACTTTTGATTTTTGTAAAAAACAGGAACAAAACTACATCATAGAACAATTTCTGCTTACTTGGTACCTCCTTTCCTTCCATATAACCACTGTTAAAATACCACTGTGATTGAGCAATCTAGAATATCAAATACTTGACATATAATGATTAATCAAATATGCCTACTGTGTCACTGCCACCCTTCATTAACCTAGAAGTGTGCCACAAATTACTCATGAAGCAAAACAGATTGAGACAGCCTTTTCCAAATTTCATCACTTTGAATGTTGAAGGGATTCATTTTACCCACTTGAAATCTCCATACTATGGTCTATACATAAAACACTAAAAAGATAGATCCACTTTCAAATGTAATGCCATGCAAGTTTCTACTGAATGAGAATATATCTTTCTAAGTGTCTCCAAATTAAAAAAAAAAAATACAAAACTTTCAACTTAATAGTTTTTTTCTTGGATCCAAAAGGGAATAACATAATAAGAGAAAATTTGTAAACTTCTGCCTTGATAGCAAGTTAAAGTATTTAGAATCAACATCCTCTTAAATGTATAATTTATGTAATGGATGAGGATAGACCAGCATTTCCAAAAGAAAGTTTTAAAGAACATTAATCCCATAAGATGTTGAATGAAAAACAAATTGTTATAGAATTAAGACAATTTAATTTCCTTTTTTTGGAGAATCATAACTCAAGCCTTGAAAAGTTTGATAGTATAAAAATATCTTGTTTAACTTGGTTTAACCCAATGTTTTCAATTCTATGTCACCAAAGGGCTAGGGATATAGCTCAGTTGGTAGAGTGATTGCCTCTATTCTATGTCACCAAGGAAATGGTTTTGTCAAGTAATACATCATTTTCTAAAAGACTAGAATTTATGAAACACATTCTTATAAATACATAGCTTGATTACTCTGTAGCCTTTATTAACTATGCTAGTATTGAAAAATACACTTTTTTCAAGCTTCTGAATCTTCTCTTAGGCCCATCTGTATCCTTCCTTATAAAATAAATAATAGTTTTCACAAAAGATGTTTTTTAGTCATTTTTGCCAGAGCCTCCCCCCAACTTCCTTAACAACTCATCATCTTTCATCATCTTCCAGGTGATGTCTTATAGTGTCTTTACCAAGAACTTAGCTAGGTCAGTTTAGAATCCTCTTTATCTTATATTTCTTTTTAGTCTCTTTCCATTCAAGGATCCCTGCACTGTTCCTTGGTTATAAATTCACATTGGCCCTTGCTATATTCAGAGTTGAGCCCAGTCTTTCTCCTCCACAGGAAGATCCTGAAGTAGTGGAGCCTATAGTACTATGATGGCCCAGAACCAAAGTCAACCTTAGCATACTTTAACAAGTGTCATTGGATATCTTTTCTTTAGCAGTAGTATTGTCTCACATTACCATTTGTTTTGGAAGATGCTATAAAAGGACTCACTGAAAACTAATCTTGACTGATAGCACTAGCAGAAATTATTGTTCTTCAATTCTTGTGGAATAGGTATTTGCATTTCCTTTTGAAATTTTAATGTTTTGGTTGATTACCATTTTGTATAGAAATACAGAAAAAAAGACAAATATGATTTTCTAAAATTCACATCATCCATTACCCACCACCATGTAAAACATACATCTTTGTAAGACTGCTCCTATTTTATAGCATAACCTTAAAAGCAAGAATAAAATTTTTATCGAATTAACCATGAGCATGAGTATAGGAAATTATTTCCTCTCATCTGTGCATTGATAAAGGAGAAAAGTAAGTTAAGACTTGAGCTTCTTCCCCTACTAAGTTACATGACTGAACTCTAGTCTGGGTATTGGCAAAAGAAACCTAAATAACAGTGGATTAAACGGGATGATGGTTTAATCTCTCTAGCAAAAGCAGTATAAGACAGGCAGTTTCAATACCATTAACAACCCAGTGTCCCCTGACATCTTCAATTCTCAACTTCCATCTTCAAAAATTATATCATGGTCATGAGATGAACTTCAAGATCCTAGCAAAAAATTATTCATCAACTGAATAAGCCCTCTTTTACTGGTTTCTCTAGTAGCCACATCTTGCTGAAATATAATTAGAGGTTGGGGAGATGATAGATAGATGACAGATACATAGATGATAAAGATTATTTTAACTGAGGAAGTTAACGGTCTCAATGATATGAAAGTCTCTGGGTAAAGGATAAAAATAATATTAGGCAATCAGTAGTCTCTGTCAGTAATTTTGAAAGGAACATAGTCAAGTATGATATGGCTGTGATCATTGGTGTATTAGTGGTTACAACTGGTGTGCAGTCTCCAAGCATAAGAAAAATCATCCACAAGTGATATACAGCAAAGAATTCATAATTAAGATCCAACAAGTGGAACTACAGATGTAACTCAGTGGTAGAATAATCACCTTGCACATGGAGGCCCTGAGTTGGATGCCTAGCACCACAACACAAAAAATAAATAAATAAAAGAGGAAGACCCCAAAAGCATTAAATATATAATAACACACTAACAAACTGAACATCATTAAAATTAAGAACTTTGTCTAATGAAATATACCAATAACAGTACCACAGTCTGGGAGAAAAATATTCACAACACTTATGTCTGACAAAAAAAAATTGTGCCCATAATGTAAAATAAACTCCTACATATCATTAAAATTTGACAGACAACCTCATTTGTTTAAATGGACAAAATAATCTAACAGACACTTCAGAAAAGAGAGGTTTCAGAAATGGTCAAAAATCTTATGACTAGAACTTCAACCCAAGTAGTAACCAAAAAGATACAATAAAAATGCAATGAAGTACCACTACACACTAATTAAAATGGCTAAAGTATAATAAGACAACAACACCAAGTGTTAGGGAGAATGTGTGGATCATTTGGAACTCTCAAATATTATTTGTACAAGAGCAAATTAATATTTGGTAATATCTACCAAAGCTAAATTTAGGATTCGGCAATTTCTTTCATATGTATGTATCCAACATAAAGGAATATATGTGACCACCACAGAAACACATGCAAGGTTGGGGGGTTTTTTAATTTTTTTTAAGTTGTAGGTGAACACAATACCTTTATTTTATTTATGTGGTGCTGAGAATCGAACCCAGGGCCTCACACTTGAGAGACGAGCGCTCTATGGCTGAGCCACAGCCACAGTCCCATGGTTGATAATACCAGCATTTTGCATAGTAGCAAAACCTGGAACAGCTTAAGTGTTCCTCAGAATTGGAATAGATAATAAAATGCAGTACATTTATATAATGGAATAGAAGAAAATAATAAAAAAGAACTGTACTTGCAAGTACATGGATGAATTTCATAAACATAATGTAGAATAGAAGATAAAGAATCTTTACTGTATTTTTCTGTTTATATAAAGTTTGAGAACCGGCCAAAGTTACTATAATGATACAGGTCAGCAGAGCAATCTCTGCCTGAGGGGCTAGTGGAAATACAAACTTACAAAGAGCATTAAGGAGACTTAAGGATGCTGGAATTGTTCAGGGCTCTTTTCCCCTTCTAACCTACTTATGGAAATGTTTAGAATTTTACTTCTCCTAATTTTCTATGCCTGCACTGTGCCTCCATACAACATACCTACCATGTATGCATTCATCCTCAGCTAAAATACCTCTAGTTATAGAAAACTTAAGAGATTTCCTATGTCTCTCTTTGTCTAGTCAAGTTCCTGAGAAATAAACGCTTTTAGGTAATCCAACTTTTAAAAGAAAACCAGGTTTTTAACCTGTAACACATACACAGGTATCTAGTCTAATTGCTATTGCCTCTTGGTGCATATGGCTTTGACCAATTATTTTCTAAGCAGGATTGATAAGCACCAAAGAAAAAATTGACCCATTTTATGTGTTTTAAAATGATAATGTGATTTTGAATTTTGTAATTTTAGAAGTTATAAATAATATGATCTGGCATCTGTTCAATCTGAATAAAAACTCACCCCTTATATTATTTATATGTGAAATTTCCCAAAATACTATTGTTAGAAATGTTACTGAGCAGTGAAAAAATCATCTCTAATTTAATCAATATGTACTTACACATATGTCATTAATTGCTGTTGCTTTCAGCCCTTAGTGGATGTTTTATGAGCCCCATGAGCCATGTACTTTCTTTGTTATAAAGGAGACTAAGAGAAAATCTCATCAAAACAATAATACATCAATAGAGGGCATGGTTCAGAGGCCCTCTTATTATCAGAGATTCCCTAATAAGAGCTAGAAAGGATAAAGAGGTCCATTTCAGGATGCCTGTGAAAGGGATATTTTGGTATAAACAACTCTTTAGTACTAATTATATAAAAGCAAAAATGACAGAGAAAAAGCATTAATGTATAAGTGAGCATTGCAGCAGATTTTGTTGAATGAGTGAATAACAAGAAAGTGTAGGGGTCAGGTAATTGAGAAAGGAGTTGGAGAAGTGGGCATGTTATGCTAATGTAAGAAAGTAGGAAGATGTATTGTGAGAGGAATCCAGCCCACTGTGATAAGTATAGTGCAGTGTTTTCTATTCTCAGGTACCTAGATGACCATCATTCTGTAAACAGCCTGGGCTATGTCCATCAAAGAAACACTAAAATGTACATTATTTGGGTTTGTGGTCTTCCAGGTATGATTCAAACCAGCAGTATCCCCTGGAAATTTGTTAGATATGTAAATTCTCAGGCTCGACCTCAGAACTACTGAATCACAAATTTTGGGAGTGGCAGGTAGCATAAGGAGCTATTCATGTGATTTTGTTGTAGTTTAAAGATTGAGAGATAAGCAATACTTTCACTTCTTTGTTCATTCTTCTCAATGATTCTGTAAGAGAGTTATTGTTACTGCCTTGCTTTACAAATGAGAAAACTGCGGTTTTAAGAGGTTTAGCATTTTGTAAATACTAACACAGCTGGCATGCAGAGATACAGGGAATAGGTACTAGATTTTTCATACTATAAACCCTGTTATTTTAGCCATTCTTCCAGAGTTGGGTGAATAACAAATTATTAATTTGAGCCTTTACAGTATCCAAACCTGCAAGTCCTATAATACAGTGATAACTGCTGTGGAATTATGTATGAAGAGAAAAAATGTTTTCCAATTGATTGCCAAAATAACAAATGCCTGGTTGAGGAAAGTTTTTAAACATTTTGTTTAGGTTCAGCCATTTGTGTTGAGTTAGATTAATTTGTTCTTATCCCTTTGCCAAACTTGTTATCTGCCACCCTTAACACTAAACTTTAAATGTTTTTATATTTATTTTACCTATTTCCTTATCTTATGTACTTACCCTAATCTCAGATAATCTAGCCGGAGTTTATCCTTCACACCCTTAAACTAAAATTGATCTTGTCAAAGGCCAAATTAACTTCAGACCTCATCTTCCCACTCTGTAGTATCCTGTATTATTGTTGATCAGTCCTTTCTGCTGAAAAGTCTCTTGACCCTTAGCCTCTAGGATATTCAACTATTCTAGCTTTCCTCTTATATCTCTCCATCACTCTAATAATTTTCTTGGAGGGTGGTTCTCCCTTTGTGAAGATCTTTTAATTTCCAGTTTCAACCTTAACTCTCAATCCACACATTTTTCTTGATCTCATCCAAACTTATAGCAATAGCAACTCTCAGTGATAACATCTAAATCTTTATCTCCCATCAAATTTATCTCTTGAGCTGGAGACTTACATTCTCCTATCAATTCCTCTATGCCCACTTGTTTCACAGTTAATTCAAAATCAGTATGCTCAAACTCAAAATCTGCCTTCCAACCAATGTTTCTCCCACATTCTCCAGCTCATTCAAAGGCAGCATCAAATTTCTCAGGTTTTGAGATTTCCTGCTTGTGTATTCTCTCTACATCACTTCTCTAACATTACCTTGGCTTTCACCACTATCTGTTCCTGCATGGATTACTGTAATTGGCCTACAATGGATGATCAATTTCCCACCACTGTGATTCAGTTTTCCACACTGCAGCCAGGGTGCTTTCTAAAATGTATATTGGATTGTGTTGTTTCCACCCTAAAAAACCTTCTGTGATTTCCTCAAATTAAATTTAACTGAATAACTTTTGAATTAATTGAATATTTTATTCATCACACTGAATTATTTTCATGTTCCTTGATATCAAGGTCTTTAAATTCAAGAATAAATTTGCCTTGTGTTTATTTTAACTTATAAATTTTCTTTAGCTGAAAATTACTGTTAAATGACTAGCAGAGTAACTAGTGTATCAAAATCTATTGTCATCACTGGACATGACATAGAAATATTTTTTTCAAAAATTTAAATCAGGGGCTGGGGCTGTAGCTCAGTGGCAGAGCACTTGCCTAGCATGTGTGATCACATAAAAAAATACACAAATAAAATAAAGGCATGCTGTCCATCTACAACTACAAAAAAATATCACCATCCTTCTCCAAAGACTATGAGATACATATTTACATGAAATAAGTGTATATAAATATATGAGATATATATTTGAATGTTTTGGTAAATTGATGATATAAACAAACATATTATATCCATAGATGCATGTATTTGTGTGTGTGTGTGTGTGTGTGTGTGTGTGTGTGTGTGTGTGTATATATATATATATATATATATATATATATCATAATAAATTTACATAAACATTAAATGAACCATTGCCAAACAAATTGAGAAAGTTTGAAATATTATTTAATTGGGTTTTTGGTTTATATATGTCAAATAATTAACCAATTTAATAATTCTCTGTTCCCAAGCTATTACCTTTCTTTATGCCACTTTCACCTGAATTATTATAGTAGCCTCCTGATTCCTTGTCTCTTTATTTGCCATGATCCCCTTCTCAAACTCCCCAAGTCCACTGTACAAACTATCAAAAAGGATTTTCCTAAAATGCAAGTTAGCTCATGCTACCCAACCTGATAAAAATGCTTAGGGGCTAGGGTTGTGGCTCAGTGGTAGAGTACTTATCTTGCATGTGTGAGGCACTGGGTTCTATCCACAGCATCACATAAAAATAAATAAAATAAAGACATTTTGTCCATCTATAACTACAAAAATACTCTTTAAAAAATGTTTAAATTCTAATTGCCCCAAAGATAAAAGCCTGAATTCTTTAAGATGTTCTGTCAGTTTCTTCATTAATTGACCTCTGCACCATCTCTTTATAGCAACCCCCTTTCCCCAGAACCTGCCAAATCCATACATCCCTCTATCACTGCATTGAACACACAGGTCATACTAGAGAAATTGCTACTCTGTCTTCTGATATTCTCCCTGAAATGACTTTTTACTCCTATACTCTAATCTCCCATTTTCATACCCATACTCTTTACCCAATTAACTTCATTTTATCATTTAAAATATATTTCTTCTTCAGAAAATGACTAAGATTGGTCTTAAGGAGGAATATCTCTGATGTATCATCTTAATAACCCAAAGTCAATCTATTTTAGCACACATTAAACTACTTTGTAACTTCCTGTTTACATATCTTTGTTCTTCATTAATTTAGAAAGATAGCCATTTTTCCTATTTATTATTTCTCTGGCCCCTAGCACAATACCTGATACTTAATAAGTACTCAGTAAACATTTATCATATAATGAAAGGAGTAATTATGACACTTTCAAACTTATTAAACTCTAGAACATGGAAATAAGCTAAAAGGACCAATAGATGTCTTCTTTTAAGTGTCATGCCAAAGCATTGTTTAAAAGACCTGCTCAAAGGTTTTTAAAATTTTCTATGGGAATGCATCTTTGTTTGACTTAGTATTTTCACTTGATTAGGGCTCAGATTCTGAGATGTTTTATGAACTTATATTTTTTTTCAGTAAAGAAGCAAATAATTTTATGGTAGAAAAATAGATCATCAAAGGATATGATTTTATTGCTTTTTAAGATATCAACTAGCTTTGTATCTATTTTGACATTTTGCTTCCATCTTCCTTTCTTTCTATGATTATACATGTTCAATATTTTTAAAAAAATATTTTTAGATGTATGGACCTTTATTTTATTCATTTATTTATATGTGGTGCTAAGAATTGAACCCAGTGCCTCACACATGCTAGGCAAGTGCTCTACCACTGAGCCACAGCCTCAGCCCCATGTTCAATTTCTTGAATTCTCCATTGAATCATCTTTAATTTTCTGCCTGTTTCTTCATTAATTAGTTAATAAATGTTTCTGTATTCTCAAGCTTTGTTTATAAGAGAGCAGTAAACTTACTTCAGTATATTATAAACTGTGTGAAGAAAACTGAGCCTAGCATTAATAACTAATTCTAGGGAGGAAAAAATACCATGCACAAATAACACTTCAGAAAAAAAACCTTCAAGTTATATCTCCCTTGGGGATGTTAGTTAAGGCTATTTGTATATGGAAGGTTCTGAGAAATCTGAAGATGAGTTAACATGTTTTGCTTTGTTGAATCTAGCATTTCAAAATGCTAGATTTTTAATCTATCAAATTTTGTTCTTGGGAAAACAATATGGAAACTGGTTTATTTGTAACTTTGCATGACAATGTTTTAATTATAATTCATGCATTTGAAGTGCTGTAAAATTATTTCTATCTTGAATTAAAGTTTATTTTTTCTATTTTCTTGCATTAAAGATGAAATTCTGGTTCTTTAAGTGTACATTTCAAAAAAGTTCTTGCTTAACTTCAAGAAAGGTGTTCTAATTTCTCAGCCATATAGTCATATAAACAGAATGGCTTTGAAAGGCATTTAAAATAGAAAACACTTTCCTTGTTTTTCATATAGAGTATTTTAAAATAATTATAATCTTTAAGTGAAACTAACATTTAGTTGTGTTCTAAATAATCAATTGAGATCATGATGAATCCAAAGATACCTGCATAGAAGGGGCATGTTTTCAAGTTTTAAAAATTATATGCAAATGAAAACATTAGCAAGTAATTAAGTATTTAAAGGGTACATTACTTATATTAAAGGTAAAGGTGAATTTCTTAAAAATGTAGCATTATGAGGACTCCAGTATTTAAAGAAGATTTTGCTTTGGCTTTCAGAGTTATCAGATTTTGGAAAATGGGCCTGAGACTGGCCTAGAAGAATAGGTAGGCTTGACATGGAAACCTATCTTAACTTTGCTCAAGAGAAAAAAAGGAAAAGAAATTATGAATATAATATAATAATGAATATTCTGTTATGATTTTCATCTTGCCCTCTTTACACTTCTAAATGACAACATTGTGTCTACAGAAAATGTATAAACTACATTAATTGTATCTTGTTATGAACACTAAAGTTCATTAGTTATATTTCCTCTTTCCTCATAATTATGTCTTGTTTTTGCTGGTTTAGCAGTTTTCTATGCTAATCAAGCTTTATCACAGGCTATGGGCTGTGGGCTGAATTGCTGTGTGAAAGACTGATTTGCTTCAAGTCCCAATAATCTGTCCCCTTGAAGCCTGGAGATTGAAATCATTAAGGTTCTGCTATTGCCCTTGATCTCCGCTCAAAGAGGATATAGATTGATTGGTTGACAGTCGTTGACCTGGATGGTTTAAAATGAAGTAGTGATGAAGGAAAATCAAGTGCACTCATTCAGAATATTTAATAATGGCATTTATTTTGTGACGATTCTTTTCAGTCTTATATCTCTTCCTTTTTTACTTTAGAAATTTTTTTTACAGAAATTCCTTAGCCCCAACCCTATTCCTACCCATACTTAACCCATTCCCATATCCTGGAATATTTAAGATGTTTTAATTTTATAAATTAATAATTTGTAAATGTGTTCTAAATATTCAGAAAAAGGAAGGTAAAATAGAGAACCTATTATTTCATACCTGTCATATGAAAAGTAATTATTATTAATAAATACCTAGTCAAATCAGACATTTTGATTAAAGTTGACCTCAATTCACTAATGAATTATTGTGCAAACAGATGTTTGATAGACTGTTCTCTCTTTTAGATTTAAGTTTAGGAATGCTATCAATGCTGGAAAAAATCTAAACAATATACATGTGAACATAAACATTTGTGAAAAGAGAAAACATCTTTGATATACATAAATTAATATTTCTATTTTATTTTCTATTTTAAAAATCTAAGAATAGATGTTTTATTTTATTTTTTTTTTTTACTTCCAGTGCTGGAAATAGAACTTAGGGCCTTATGCATGCTAAGCACATACTCTACCACTGAACTACACCACAAGTCCAAGAAAAGGGATTTTAAAGACAAATATATTTGCAAATATTATGGGAACATTTCATTTGGCCACTTTGAGAACTAAGCCAATTAAATTGAATTAGCCTATTTGATGAAAGGGAAAAAAAATGAGAGTGAGAAAGGCTTCGTTAATTTCAATTTTTAAGTGAACTTACCCAAAGTATCCAGGTTTATGTTGGCCTTACTGATTTGCTTTAATATCAAAAAATATGAAAATATACATTTTTTAGTTTCAAAATGTATTATAGATGATGAGCAAGTAATAATAGTCTTCTAAAATTTCATTGTGGTACTATTCCATAGTGGCCATTTCCTTCCTCTTCTCTGGAGGAAGGTGGCCTACTTTTGGCAAGTTTAGTATTTAGAGCAAAAAGTGGCAGTCTATGCAAAAACAGACAGGGATCTTAAATCTGCCCTACCCATATCTTATATTTAACATTTCTCTTTCATTATTTTTTGCTTTTCTTTCCCAGCATTCTGAATTTAATATTGCTTCTCTTTTCCTCGTTTTTGCCTTTCACATACCTGCCATGAATATTGCAGGCTGAGGAAGTGACAGCCTTATCATTTAAGGGATAGTAGACTCCATAACTGGGGAAAAAATAGAGTCTTCTGAGAAACTGAAATAGATTTTACATAAAAAGTGTGTGAAGAAAATTGAATGTGTGTATGTTAGGGGATACAATTCCAAATAAATTCCTCTATAGTAACAGTGAAATGTTAAGGGCTCTATGTCCATGGAAGTTTCCATATTAATTTTGGAAACATTGGTACAAAAACTCATCCTTGTGAATTGTGCTTGAAGTCTTTTTAAGAGCTCAGACTGAGTAGGTGCAACCACATGTTTGAAATTTCCTTTAAGAATCTCAATGCAATCAGCTAAATGGAAGACAATTCATGACATCCTTGGTCTGACAAAGACTAGGTCTCGTCAACTCAAGTTTAGATCTGGAATTCAGTGAGATCAGGGAAATATACAAAATTGAGTGAATAATCCATCTATCAGGCCACACAATGCTAGATGTTATATTGAGGCACAATTTTGGTTTGCAGTGATTAGACTCATCTCAGCCATGTCTCACTCACATCATTTTATGTTGTCTTGAATGCTTTGGCAACATTTTTCTTCTAGTCCCTTGTCTTTTGTTTGCCATACAGAGTGTGGTAACTGTTCTTCTGCAGTAGTTTGCCAACTCCCATTCATTTTTTGCAAGTTGTCCTTTCTCTCAGAAACTTTCAGTGTTAATTCTGCTGGGCTGTGATGCCTTAAATTCGTGATACATGGTTCTAGCCTAGTTATTAATACGCAAAGGCTGTAAACACACTGTTTCCTTCAATTTTGCCCACACACTTACCCAGCTGATGTAAATATAAAGGAACTTAACTGATGACACAAGATTCAGCTGTTGTTTGCCCAAACAATCAACAAATAAATTACAAATGATGAATAAATATAAAAATGTGAATCTATTGTATACATTCATAACTGTATAAAATTAGATTGTTCTTCTAAAGTATTCTATGTTTCATGACAAAAATACTATATACATGTATAAAGTTAGCTTAATAGATTTGTGTATTTCTAAATCTGAATCTTCTACAGAGTAGTCCAGGTCATTTATTTCAAATCACTTTTGGAAGGAAGTAAGCTATAAATTATAAAAATAAAAGATAAACTAGTAATCACCATTCACAACCAATCCCCACATTGCGTCATAGTAATGTCCACAATTCTTTTTTGGAATGAAATTCATAGAGAATTGCAGGTATTATTTCCTCTACACTGTTATTTACTGCCAGTGACTTGGGATACTAAAAGTGCATGGGAAACAGATAATCCTGAGGGCACTTTGCAGAAAAGCAGTTTTGCACTGGATAATTGTCTTAATATTTATATATTTGAGTACCTTGTTTTAGAGATTTCAATAATAATGATCAACATAATAGAGTTTTAAAAGCATATATTTAGCCATTTTTGCTATGTACTGAATAATAACAGAAAAGGAAGTTTCTGTTCAAGATCCTCACTCCAGCACACTTAGCCAGGTACTTGGCATCTTGTAGCAAAATAGCACATTCTGTGGTCTTGAGGCTTACAGCAAATACTCCTTCAGCTTTGCAAATGTTTAAATAAAGTCATATTGAACATAAAAAGGCATATCAATAAAAAATAAGAAAAACAATTCATTTGTTTTATTATTTGAAAACAGTTTTGTAAAATAAGAAGATCTATATTAATAAAAAGTAATCTGTCTATTTATAAGCATGATGCATCCTAAAAATACAAAAGTAGGTATGGATAATCTTTTAAAAAACAAATTTTATTGCCCATCATTTGCAGGGCTGGAGGGCTTGCCATATTTAAATGTGTGACCTGTTTTAAATATTTGGGTCAAAGAAAAGGGAGGGACCAATCTTTAAAGTAGCACAAAAAGAAGAGTGAAAGTGGAATTGAATACAGTGGAAAGTTAAAAAAAATAAGGTACATCCATAATGATGTTCTATTTAGACTGTGGGCATTGTTATGTGACCATTGCCTACTTTCCCATTGTCAGCTCCAGAATCAGTGATTAGTCAGCACAGGCTATTGCTATTGGTTTTATAATAGTATTAGAGGAGCATGAGTTTAAATTTGTGCTCATCCCTTATTGCTAAGTATCTATATGACCTTGAGCAGTTACTTAACCTCTTTAAGCTTTGATTCCCATGTATTTTAATTATCCTTTTTATCTCCAGGACCAAAAAATAAATAAATAACCTATATGAACAACTTAGAAGAGAAAGTGTTTATTTGGAGCTCAGTTTCAGGGGTCTCAGTATATAGATGGTTGACTCTATGACTCTGGATCCAAAGTGAGGCAGAACATCATAATGGAGGGGCCCAGCAGAGGAAAACTGCTCAGCTCATGGTGAGGTCAGAAATCAGAGAGAGAGGGAGGAGGAAGGCAGCAAGGAAATACAACCCTTCTAAGGCATGTCCCCAGTAACCTACCTCTTTCAACCATAACTCACTTACCTACAGTTACCACCCAGTCAGTCCATTCAAACTAGGATGGACTGATTAGGTTATAGTTCTCACAGTCTAATTATTTTACCTCTAAATATTCCTGCATTAACAGGATCTTTTGGGAGATACCACATATCCAAATCATAACAATATATATGCAATGGAATGGAGAGAAGTACCCACCTGATATGGTTGTTGTGAGAATTCATCATATTAATATATGTAAAGTATTCAGTAAGGGGATCATAGTAAGCACTCAGATTATATACATTATTACCATTACCTTGACAAATTGTTTATCTTATCTCTCGGTTGCCTCATATAAAATATGGATTAACATGAGGATTAAACTAATCAAGTGCATAAGAAAATTAAACCAATGCCTGTCAATTTTCAGATACTGAACACTATTAACTACCCCCTCTTCTGTTTTGGTTTCCAATACTGTGCTTAATGCTGTGTGGGATATAAGAAGATACCCACTTCTTTTGTAGCCCTCTACTAGTCACTAAAGAAATACATCTTTTTATTGATTTATTTTATATTCCTTCAACCTATGGAGGACTAACTAAATATAAGAAAAAATAGGGATAAGTATAGGAAAGAGCATTGACATTTACAATCAGGAAAGAAATTCTGAGACCCCTGTAAACCACTTAATATTATTAAAGATAATAAATAAATAGAATCCAATCACTCTAAGCCTGGAGTCCTATGCCTTTGCATTTAGTTATGTGTCTGTAGTGGGAAAACTTTCCCTATCACACTAATTTAAGTATACCAAAAATTATACTTTATTACTTTTTCCATAACTAAATTAAATTTTTGCCATTTCCTTTTTTTCCTGTAACAGGTTTCTTAATATTCTGTTCTCAGAAAATCTTAATTAAATTTAATGAATTTTCAAGTTTACCAGACATATTCAAAGTTTATCAGGGCCCTTCCTTCTTTCTAGGGTGGTAATAATCTAAGGGTTGTACTTGATTTTATGCTATTAGGTTTGTCTTCTAATCTTGGGTCAGAAACACATACAGGTGCAACATCCAGTTTGGTCTTTTGAGCTGAACCAGTATCTGCATTCCTCCCTCATTGAACTGCCCATTTTGCATGTGTGGTTTCAAGATGTCTGTGCCTGTGTGTGTACTTTTGTAAGAATGCCAACTTGTTCTCCTAACTTCTGTTGCTTTCTCAAGTACCAGTGCATGGTGACTGCTCATTTGTGTACCTTTTGAGATATTCAGATCTCTATGAGGCACTATTGTTCAACATCTCTGGCACCCTTTTTTACTTTGGGTCTGCCGTTCTTTAAGGGTACAGTGTTATATTCCTCTTCAGATGAATTTGAAAAGGGGATGTGGGAGAGGTAATTCAACACCCTCTCCACACAGTTTCCATCCTTATCTGTAACTCTCTCACTTCCCCATCATCATCTTGTCTTTGTAGGCAATAAGAGCTGGTAAAAAATTTAAACAATGTTTGTCCTCCCCTATCATTTATACCAGAGTCTTGGTTCACCTATACTCAAAAATATATTTACTCTTGTTAGTGGCACCAAAAATTAGTTTTGAAACTCCTAAGTTCTTCATTTATGAACAATCCAAAGGCAGGGAAGATTCAGGACCTACCTTACTTGCTAAGGATGGAGCTTTAGATAGTAGGCACAATCTCAGGAAATACTGTGTGTGTGTGCATGTGTGTGTGTGCATGCTCAGGCATGTAGTTCTCATGATGGCATTGTTAAGAGGTAGTATACTTAGTTGACATTATATTCATCCACATATGCATTGTGCTCATAGACAACTAGTAATATTATGTTACCTTAGGTTTCTAATGTGTAGGTAAGAAACAAAATATCTAATTCTTGTTCTCATTCTTTTTTGGTTGTGAGGATTAAATACAGAATACAGCATCAAGCATATAACAGACCCTCAACAAATTTGTGTTTCCTATTCTACTAATAAGGATCCCTCCATTATTTAGCATTTCACCAGTTACTTCCTTGTTTGAGACCAAGTTGCTTTTTACTAATTATCCTTTAGTGTTTTTATTTATTTATTTTTTTTTCATGGTACAACTTAGAAAATATTTCACCTAAATCCTATTGAGTCTGTTTTATACATACCTAATAAGGCATATTTTTGTACAATTAATGTGTTTTGTCCTAAGGTAAACTTCAAGATAAAATGAAAAATGAATTCCTTCTGTTTTTCTGGCAGAAATTTCCTTATAAGAAGTAGGTCAAGAAACATTGAACACAGAATAAATTTATCTCTGCAAACAGCTCTTCAGCTCTGGATTGTTTAAGGATGGCCTAGAATCCACGCTTAGCATTCTCTTGCATCTTCTTTTTCAGTACTCTTCTGAATTAGCATTTGGGCATAATACATTTTCTTGGAATTGCTCTTATTTTTGTCCCCATCTTCTGTACTGCATTGTCAGGTTAGAAGGCAATATGTAGAAGTCATTTCTACATCATAAACCATATAAATTATTCCCCAAAGTAAGTCAATGTACATCTTATCTGTTCATTTCACAGTTAACTGGAATTGCTGGGGCTTGGTTTTACAAATTGTTACCATTCACTCCTCTATTTTTAAAAAATATTCACAATATAAAATTAAATGGGCTAGATAGACAGATTGATTTTTGGGAACACCTGTAAAAGTATTCCATTTCTATTGTTCTCCCTCCTCCATGTTATTGGTAGTACTTTTCACAAGTAGAGTTAGATTGGTTAAAGGGTGTGGGGGGATAAAGAAAGAGGTATTCATCATCACCAAGCACAGGAGTTAAGCATAATCTACTCCTTTGCTCCTTTACCCAAATGAATTAAAAATGTTGAATTTCTCTAAGCATAGCTACACATTTAAAGAATTGGTTGTTTGTGTAAAGACATTCTACTCTTGTCAAAACTTCTTTGTTTTTTATTTGTTTCCCCCCATAGCTTCTAATTTTGTGTTCTGGTAAAGTGTGTTCAAGCATGAATGCATTGTGTAAATGCATTTTCTTTAAATTTAAGAGTAAGGAAAAAAGAGGCAGAGGCTGGATCATCCCCTGATAACCCTGACAAGTACCTGTTTATTTCTTTTGTCGAGGTAAATAGGATACTAGAAATATCGAGCACTTTAGTCGTCATTCTGAAAGGATTGGTTTATGTTTGATTTGTTTGATTGCACAAATCTGTAATGATTTAGTGAAACTTTCTGGAGGATTCTAAGAAATAGATCAGACAGTGCTTACAGTTGAAGCTGAAAGGGCTTTTTGTTTATATTATTTTATTGGAGTGGGAAATTGGGAATTCTAAAATGTTCCCACATTTTTCACCCCTGTTACTCTGACAGCCTTTTGTCATGATCACATTTTCCCTGATCATTTGTTATTATCCTGCATATGCCTTAATGATTCTAATGGGAGCTGTGGGTTGTGCAGAAGAATAGCAAATTTCAAATTAAAGAGAATTCTCTAAGCATTTTTATGGGTTCTAATTATTAAAACAGTTGAAGAGTTTTGTTGATAACTGCACACTGCTTTACCAGTGTCTATGGCATAGTAAATTCATAGATGTTTAATGGAACCCTTTTAGATTTATGCATGTATGTGTGCTGTGTGGTGTTTCTGTGTACTGTGGAGGTGTACCTGAATCCTGAACTCCATCAAAATGGTATTGTTCAAAGTTAGTCATTAATGTAAAATTTAAATAACAGGTAGTATTAGTTATTCCTGTACAGTGATAGAAGAATGGAGAAAGAACAAAAACACAAACAAAAATAACATCAAAACACAAATTATTAGAGCAATAAGTTGAATGCATTTAGCAAACATATAACCTTAATTTTCACTTCAAGGAATCCAGTATCTTTCTCCTCTAGGTTTCCTACATGATAAATCAGTAGGACTATAACTGTGATCATTAACTTTGTTTACTTCTTTAACTTTCAGTGGTATTCATTGCTGTGTTGAGGTTCGGTTTTCCCTTCCTAATAATTCTTTCCCATCCACCAATCTAGAAATGATAAAAAAGGAAAAGAACAACTGGGGCTTTATGCATTAAATTGAAATCTATTCATGCCACTCTACAAAAGGCTACAAATTGGAATGGCTAAAATTATCTACTTCTCTTTTGTGTTGCATTTTAGGAATATCAATGAAATTTGAAATGATATAGTAAAATGGAAAGTTTGAACAGGAATTATATATTGAAAATGTGACAAAAGAGAGAGACTGAATCATCTTAGGCTCTTGGAGAAAGGTGTATGCCTCACAATTTTGCATTTTTTTTAGACAAAGCATTCTAATTTACCTAGAAGCCCACCTTGTATTTCATTTCCTAGTCATATAGCAGAGATTGTTACAGTTAGAATAGTTCTTTTTCTCCATGAAAATGGACAATATGGAGTGGTAGATTCATTTAATTTTATAGTATGAGAAGCACAGAGGTATAATGGAAAGAATAAAGTCTTTTGTAGTCAGAGAAGCTTACACTTACCAGTTGTAAAACCTTGAACAAACAAGTAGAATTTTTTAGCTGCAATTTTCTCATCTGAATGATGCAGTGGGGTGGGGGAAGATTGCCTACCATGCAGGCAGCTACAAACATAAAGCTCATCTCATATATGGATTTCTTAAAATAAATAATTATAATCTCATGCCTTCCATTAGAGTACTCAGATGTGAATATTGGTATATAATTTTCCAAGAATAAGCTCAATAGTAATTTAAATTATGTATCATTTTTAAAGCAGCAGCATTAGCTTTGCACATTGAAAAAGCACACAGATATTTATAATAGAAATTCTTATAGTTGCTACATTAATATTTTGGTTTAATTATGATTTATTTTTAGCATTTCCATTTGATTCTTTCATAGCTTCCATCACTGTGCTAAAGTTTCCAATCTGTTCAAGCAAATTTTCCAACTTTTTAAAAAATATCTAATTGCATATATTATGTACCTTAGAGAGATTTTAAAGTTCTCTTCTTATATTCCTAATATTTGGGTTGTCTCTGATTCCGGTTATGTTAATGGCTTTCTTTCTTGAAAATGGATATATTTTGCTTGCTCATTTTAAAGATAATATTACCTATCACAATGGAACAAAAGTAGAGAATGAATTAAATATATGTGTATTAGCTTATTATTGCTGTAATAAAATACCTCAGAAAAAATTAAGGGAAGAACAATTTATTTGGGGCTCACTGTTTCAGGGGTTTCAGTTCATGTTTGGCTAGCCTATTGCTGTGAGCCTGTGGTGAAGCAGAGCATCATGGTGGAAAAGGCATAGTGGAGCAAAGCTGCTCACCTCAAAGCAGCTGGAAAACAAAGAGAGAGAGTGGGGGGAGAGACCAATGATAAGATATCATTCCCACAGGTGCACCTCCAAGGACTCTCTCCCTTCCTATGGGTCCTTCCTCCTCCATTTTTCACTACCTCTCAATAGTAAAATTATGAAACCATCAATGGGTTAATCCATTAATGAAGTCAGCACTTTCATAATTTCCCAAAAGACCCACCTCTGAACATACACTGCAGAATGGGGAATGAGCCTTCAGGCCTCTACATAATTCAAAGACTGCTAGGGATAGCTTGCTGCCACCCCATGCTGCTTCTTTCCTTTCCTTTTTTTTTGTATTGGGGACACATAACCACTCAGGGATGCATAACCACTGAACCATATACCCAGTTCTTTTTAGAATTTTATTTAGAGACAGGGTCTCACTGAGTTATTTAGGGCCTTGCTAAGTTGCTGAGGCTATCTTTGAACTCAAGATCCTCCTGCCTCAGCCTCCCAAGCCACTGGGATTACAGGTGTGTGCTGCAGCACTGGGCTTTCAGCTTTCAGCAAGCCTTGTATACATGCCTCTTCCTCAGTGGTAACATATCACTCTGTTCCTTTAAGTTCAGGATTCTGGGTCCAAGAGTGTATTATACTCCTCTTCCAAACAGAATGTCCTGCCCCTCCCCCAGATGCTTCTATACTCTTCCATCCTATGAAAAGCAGATCTTTGCCTGAGCTGAGGAGGTAATTTCCTACCTTTCTTTCAGTGACTTTTGTTTTCTAGGTTTTGGTGAGTGGATTTGAGTTTATTCCTGTTCATCACAGATCAGGGCTTCCTTGTACCTCCTGGTCTACATCTAATATTTCTTTGAAGAACCCAGTAGTGGCTCATGGAAAATAACTCCTGATTGAATGCAAACTCTTTTAGGCTCCATTTCCAAGGAACCTAAAATATCACACAAATGCCCAGCCTGCACCTGAATTTTTAAGAACTCATTACAATTTTTATATTGTAACGCATAAATACATGGTTGCTATTTCTTCCTCCAGTGCTCTACTAAAGTTAATAACTCTTTCTTCCTTGGAGAAGATTGTGGTAATTGAACTCAGCTTATTGCTTAATCATAGCAGCTATCTAATTGTCTCCAAAAAGTATACTTTCATTGATTCTACAGCTTCTTCTCATGGAGTGGAACAGTGTTCAGTGTTCCTACACCCTAAGTAGAGGTGGAACTTGGTTATGATTTAAAACCAAAAAGTGTTCTACCTTCTTAGAATATCTACATTTAATATCTTAATGATTACAGACCCCCTTATTTTAGATAAAGACACTGAATGTATTTACTTACTTCTATTTGAGAAGGCTGGATTGGAAAAGTGATATTCCAAAAACTGAATGTAGTAAAAATGTATTGAGGACCTCTTATCTATGAATCACATACTGGTAAGAGTGTGGATAAAAAGTTGAAAAAAAAAAGTGTCTATTTTCTTTCAATTTTTTTAATTCAAAAAGACAAAGAATGACTCAAATTATTCTGCATATTCAGAATCCATTTCTGAAATATAATTTGTGATGTTTAAAATAAGATTTAACACACCTTCCAAAGTTGTATTAAAAATTGTAGAACCAGATGGTCACAGTGGCACACACTGGTAATCCCAGTGGCTCAGAAGGCTGAGGCAGGAAGATAGTGAGTTCAAAGCCAACCTCAGCAACTTAGTGAGGCCCTAAGAAATGTAGTAAGACTCTTGTCTCAAAATACAAAATAAAAATGGCTAGGGATGTGGTTCAGTAGTTAAGTGCCCCTGGGTTCAATCCTTAGTACCAAAAAGAAAAAAAAAAGTAGAACCTGGTCTCCTGGCCAATTTAGGGGAACAAGATAGTAGATGGGGCAAAAGGATAACGAGAAGAGTGTGAAATTTATTGATAGCTCTTTTTTGTTTTTTGCAGTAGTGGGGATTGAACCCAGAGCCTTGAACATGCTAGGCGAGCACCTCCACCAAACCACATCCCCAACTCATTTTTTTTTTGGACTTCCCAGTCTCCAAAACTCATTTTTAAGAATCTAATCACCAAGCACTTTAACTGATTTCCATTTGTGAAGTTGAAACATAGAGGAAGGGATCCAGAATTTAATTCATTGAAATGTTATAGAATTCACAATTTTCTGAGTGATGATGGTACTTTAAAAATGTTTGATCAAAATACATAAAATACTTCAAACAACAGAGAATAGAGACCATAGATCCCCTGTAGACAGGCAGCATAGCTCAAATCATCTTAGGAAAGCTCCCTTTCATGTTTTTAATTTCCATATATACCTTACTAAATTAAATACTCACTTTATTCATTATCCAAGAACCCCTCACAGACACAATCAGTATTATTTAAATTTCAGAAAGAGACTCAACAAAGCTTATAAGTTTTTCAGTGCTGTTTTGTTGTTGTTGTTGTTGTTGTTGTTTTGGGGTTTTTTTTCCCCCTCATTAGGTTTGAGTCTAATGAAACTGAACAGAAAGTTCTGGTTGGATTCCTTGGTCACCCCTATCTGTGTTTGTGAATTGTTATAATTGGCATGAATTGAAAGTTCTTATTATCAGTGATAGTAACCCAGAGACAATTCCAATTTGAGTTTAAATGGACCTATGCAGACAAGGATAACTGAACAAACTAAAACAGCCTAATGTGTTTATGGCAGATAAATACCAATTAAGCGCTAGAAGTGACATCAGTTTCTTCTGTTTCGCATTAAGCAATATTTTGTTTCCTTGAGTTTTTAGATAGGGAGTCACAACCTTACAAGAAAAAAGAAAACATTTTCCCATCTGAATGTGAGACTGAAAAATTATATGAAATAAAACTGATTTTACTGTTAAGCAATAAACTCTAACACTTGGGTGTCATGTTAATGAGAACAGCTGATAACAAGTAACATACACCAAGTTTGAACTTGCTTTATCAAGGTGGAAGTTATTCTAATGGATATATCTATTTTAAGGATGAAAATGTTTCTCAAGGAAGACAAGGGCAACCTGCAATTTTGTCTCAGGAAAATGCTTGAAACAGGCAATCAAAGTC
This sequence comes from Marmota monax, assembly GCF_021218885.2. NCBI lineage: Eukaryota > Metazoa > Chordata > Mammalia > Rodentia > Sciuridae > Marmota > Marmota monax. Next base: position 490,978 of record NW_026694772.1, read on the forward strand.
TTCCAGGTTTTTCTGTCACATATTCTCTCAGAGTCATTTTCTTTCTTTCTTTTTCTTTTTTTTCTTTTAATGGCAGACTGACTTCCCCTGTTCATGGCAGAACATTATTGCTAACATTACTTAATTCTTATATATCATGCTCAAAACATTTAGGAAGAGGCTGATATAACTCCAACTCCCAAGTATAAATTCTCAGGATATCTTGAAATACACTCACACACACACACACACACACTCACACACACACACACACACATACATTCAGGTGCAGATAGAACCAAATCTATAAATTACATTTCATTTAACATATTTAATGTAGGCTGCAATGAATCATCAGAGACTTTTTTATCTGTAACTGGTATGAATGTGATTTTATGCAGAATTTTTGAGAAGTATACCAAAAATTGTAGAAATGATTTTCACATAGATACATTAACTTATTTTTGAAATTTTTCCTAAAATAATAATTATAAGTTTGGGTTACTAACATATAAATATATTATATATAATATATATATGTGTGTATGTATACATATATATAACACATACATATATAAAATGTTATATGATCTTATATAATTATAATCATATACATATGATTTTTCTAGCAAAATTATACAACTTTTTAAGGTTTCCCAAAAAGGCACCATGGTAATTTTCATAGGACCATAAAAAATAATTCATCTACCTATTTGAACTGTGTTTTGATAATACCAGACACAACCAGTTATTATTTAAATGAAGAAAGAAGTATACCCAGTTATTTGTGCAATGCAATTAAAATTAAACAAAAAAAAATACAAAGGAATCATACAAGAAACCTCAATCACAGAGCTTTCATTATCCACATATTCTCTATGTTTAAATTTGGAGAATAAACATATATTTAGTTCATAAAGTATTTGACCTCAGTATTTAATTAACCATCAGGTTCAATAAAGCATCACTTTTTATTTAATTGTATTCTAATCATATTAGTTTTACTCTACTTTTTTACTTTACATCCTCAGATAAGTTACTTAGACAATGTATGACCTTCATACAGACTACTTTTCGTCTCTGAAGATGCTGTTTTATCTCGAAATTTTATTCCTCATCAGTGAATATTTGTTTAAGTTTAGTACTTAACATACACCATATTTACCAGTCAAAACTGTTCTTGTTTTAGCACTTATTGGTTCTTTCTACTGATCTCTGCTGAAGAGTTTGCTATAATCATACCGTATTTTGTTGCTGTCATACTCTATTTTGAAGGTACTGGTTTCCAAACTGTGAATTCACTGTATCTATACTAAAAGGAGTGATTTTTTTTTTCTTTTCTTGAATAGCATGTCAATTTTTATATGCTTTTAAAATGATCAATTGCCCATTTGAATGCTCTCTTCATGACATGGGCTACTTTAAACAAAAGTGTACCTTAAAAAGTTATGACTGGGGGCTGGGATTGTGGCTCAGCGGTAGAGCGCTCGCCTAGCACAGGTGGGACCCGGGGTCAATCTTCAGCACCACATAAAAATAAAGGCATTGTGTTGTGTCCATCTACACCTAAAAAATAAATATTTTTTAAAAAGTTATGACTGATTAAGACATAAAATGTCTCAGTTAATTCTTGCTGAGTTTCAATTACTGTACTGCGTTGTATCAACATTTAACATCAAGAAATGTCACACATGAAAAGCCATGATTTTCTCAGAAAGGAATTTGCAATAGAATGGCTAGCAAAAAACTGCATACATATATACTGGAACATAAGAAACTAAAATTTTAATGCCAAATCCTAGATGGTTGAATAGTAATATCTAAGGGAATGTTAAGAAAGTTCACTCCTTTGTGTGGCTATGGAGTACTGGACTTTTCTGGCATAGCTAAAGCCTATATAACTAGACTTCTTTTCAACCCTGGTTACTATGAGTATATTTATAAGAAGAATAATATATTAGGGATAGATATAAATAGCAAAACAGCTCTTAGATAATAATGAGAAAAAATTAACTGGGCTTAGTGCTATTAAGGGATCTATTCTTTTCATATATTTTAAAAATATTTTTAATTATCAATGTATATTTAATTTAATTTATTTATTTATATGCAGTGCTTAGGATTGAACCAAGGGCATCACATATGCGAGGCAAGTGCTCTACCACTGAGCTACAACCCCAGCCCCAAGGGCTCTATTCTTGAACAAAAGTAAAATATTAATCATCAATATCCATAAGATCCAGAATAATGCCTTTACTTTTTATCCAACATTTTTAAACCATGGACCCTTAGAAAAATCTATTGAACATTAGTAACTTTCATACATATATACTTATAAAAGGTTGTTCACAATTTTAGAGGTTCATTGCATAATATAGAAAGCCCATAGATCACAATATAAGAATAACAATGTTGATTGTTTATTTTTTGCTAGATACTTTCTGTTCTCTTTGAAGATAATAGCTTAATTAATTCTCACAATGATTCTATGAGTTAACTATTACTTTTTTGCCTATTTATTGGATGAAGAAGCCAAATAAGAGAGAATTCATATAAATAAATCAAGAGAATCCATTTCATAAGTAGCAAGACTGGATTTTGAATCCAGACAATGATTCTAGAGCATGTGTATCAAAGATGCTATACTGTTTCCTGAGTGAGGAGCAGGGCTAGAATAAAAAATCAATGATAGAATTTTGGATGTCAAGAAATACAGAGATTATTTTTTCTAAATCCCCCTTTTATTTTCAGTTGAAGAAACTGAGTTCCAGATAATTAAATGATTATCTAGAGCCATAGAGCTAGTTAGTATTCAAGCCATAGCTCAAGTGGAAACATTCATCCAAAACTTACAGCACAGCTGAATTGATATTCTTATTGTCAGTATTTTGTGGGTAAGGAAACAATGTTGCACTATTAATATATGGCAGAGCTGCAATCCAAACCCAGGTAGGCTGATTCAGAACTAAAACCACTCAAATATTGTAACTCAAGAATGACAATCCTTAATAATTTCTTTAGTAGACACTTAGAATGATTGAAGTAATCGTAAAATTGGGAAATTCAAATTTCTTTCATTTACAAACTTCAGAAATTCTGTACATTCTACTTTATAATCATTTTAATGTTCTCTAATCAAAAAGTCTGAAGTGTGCCACCATTCATGCAACTCTACGTATGAGAACATAGAATTATATACATGTATGAACTTTATAGATATGTATGAGATTCATATATCAATGAATTAAATAAAAAGAATAATTGCAACATGTATACCTAGTACACACACACACATATATGAAACCATTCAAATTTTATACATTAGCCATTGAAGAAAACAATTTGTCATTACCCTAGGTACATGTAAGACTGCACATAGGGTGGGTTGCTTCCTCATGTATAACCAGAGAAATGAAAAATTGTGCCGCAATTGTGTATAATGAATCAAAATGCATTTTGCTGTCACATATGCCTAATTAAAGTAAATTTTAAAAAAAATATTTCTGATGACTAGAATTTAGAATACTATTTAGAATTTGTAATGATAAAATGGATAACTCAACAAAATTTCTTTAAAATCTCAAGGTCTTCTACTGCTTTTTGTATATGATATCATAAGAATTTCTATTTTTGTTGCAATTCTAAATCTTTTGTAATTCTAGGCTATTTTTTTTTTCTCTACAAGTTCAACTTACATGTGCCTTAGTGCAAATCAATTCCATTAGTTTGGGTAATTTTGTTTTTCCTTGTACTGGGCTTGAACCAGGAGACTCATGTATACTAGGCAGTGAGGACTTTTTAAATTACTTAATTTATGTATTAATGTAAATTCACATCTATTTACATTATTAGTTAATCAATATATGATAAAATTTATCTTTTGGCAACATGTACTAAGGGAAATGTTGTCAATGTTGTCCTGTCACAGATATTAAGAAAGAAATACTTGTTTTTTTTTGTTTTTTTTTTTTTTTTTAATCAATGGCTTAATAAGCTTGAGAAAAAGAGAAATCTTTCATTAAGAATCTTGGAAGAACTTGTCATTAACCACTAGTCATCAATATTAGCAACTGAAGCTGAGTAAAATTGATTGTAAGACTCTGGACTTTCTTTGCTCTGCTACTTAGATCATCTATAAGCTTTGGCACCTGATTAACTCTCAAAGATGTCTTCTCATTTGATTAACTCCCAGGACTTCTTTCATATTCTTAGTAATACTTTTCTGAAATCTGTGTTCAGGGACCAAGTCTAATATTCTTTTACTGACTGCAGAATTTCTCCTGTTTATGTTGGAAAACTGTCCTTTATTCTATTTATACTTTTTGGCTGGATCTTTCATAAACACTGTCTTAAGACTTCCTTATTTGGTGAGGAAGGAATAAATGATTACTTCTAAACTGTATTTCAGCTTTAAGTGCTTTCTGCATTTGGCACAAGGTATAAATGAGCAGTCTCAGTATTGACTGTTGCTGTTACAAGAACCCACTGAATTTCCTTAGAACTTACTCTTCCCTTAAATTGTTTTTAGATTGATTTTTGTCTATGCTAATACTTGGCCATGTATAAGAAATGCATGCTTGCTTTCATGTTTAAATTGCAAATGGTAAGTTAGAGAGAAAGTCCAAGATATAAAAAGATAATATATTCTAAATGGAAGACTTTTAGGAAGTTTTTACCAATTTATTCAAAATACAAATAACAGAATTTGACCTCTTTTTTTTTTTTTTTTTTGGTTCCAGGGATGGAACTCAGGGGCACTTGACCACTGAGCCACATCCCCAGCCCCATTTTGTGTTTTATTTAGAGACAGGGTCTCACTGAGTTGTTTAACACCTCACTTTTATTGAGGCTGGCTTTGAACTTGTGATCCTCCTGCCTCAGCCTCCTGAGCCCTGGGATTATAGGAGTACACCACCATGCCCAGCTTTACCTCATTTTTAATACAGATCACTGTTGCTGAATTATATTCTATAAGATAAATCTACTGTTTACCTGCTGTACTATTCACCTTTATCATAGGATAATGCTCTGTAAGAAAAAAATCAAATTTCTGTGACTAATAACATTTATTTCCTATGAACATATCTGCTTCAAGCTTTGTATTACATTTAGGTCAGCTCCATATGTCTCTCCTTTTGGGAACAGACACTACTAGAAGCATGATTTTCCACTGACAAAGGGAAGAAGGGCCAAGAGGAGTGAAAACACTTTATGGTTCTTAAACCCTTAGCTCAGGACTCACATACTTTGATGTCTGTCCATATTCCATTGGTCAAGGCAAGTTACATGACCAAGAACACATCAAAATCCACCCTCACTGAACCCTGTCAAGTGAGAGAGGAATGAAATAATTATGACAAAATAATGCAATCTATCAGCCTGCCTATAAACTTGTAATGCTATTAAGCATATAGTTAATAAAAAACTATTTTAATATTTATTTTGCAGTAAGTTCTTGATCAATGCTATGCTTGGTGCTTTACAGGATATCTTCAAAACAAATAAGGAAGTTGTTATGTGATTATTTCCACTTTTCAGAATGGCAACCTGAGGTTTGGTGTTCCTCTAGAGATGTGTCTAAGGTTGCAAAGATAGTATGTGATCAAGCCATGAAACTTAGGTTCAGTACTCATATGGATTAGTTTTAATTGCTCAAACCTGATGAAGCATTTAAGGTATTAATTTGGAAAGTGATCCTTGGAAGAGAGAATAAGGAATATGAGACAGAAAACAGACAACAAAAGAGGTCCTGTGGGTCACTCTGTGTTCAATATCCTATGTAGCACTTGAGGAACCTTATAGAACATGATTAACTACTGTTCCACTGGATTTTATATTTATAAATTTCTGTCAATTTTGAGGGTTGCTCCAGAGATCCCTAAATTTCTATCACTTCTGGGCTACCATGCTGGTCAGCTTACCGAAATTTCCTAGAATCAGAGAAAGCCCCAATATAAAGAAACAGAGATGTGGATCTTCATAAATATTATTAAAATTGGATGCATCAATAATATACTTGGCTTCTAGAAATTTTGTCTATTTTATGAGATAATATAATTTATACAGGTCCATAGGAAGTTGTGATTTATCTGAGATAAATGTTTATAGGTTTTCTCTCTTCATTTGTTTTAGTATTAATATGCATCATAAATGTGTCTTTTTTTTTTTTTTGGTACCAGGGATTTAACCCAGGGGTGCTTAACCACTGAGCCACCTCCTTGGCCCTTTTTTATATTTTATTAGAGACAGGGTCTCGCTGAGTTGCTTAGGACCTTGCTAAGTTGCTGATACTGGGTTTGAACTCACGATCCTCCAGACTCAGCCTCCAAAGTTGCAAGGACTACAGACATGCACCACTGCACCCAGCTAAATGTGTCACTTTTTCTGTACCACAATTCTGTACTACTGTTTATTATTCCTGTGATGCAGATGGAGACAATGTGACCCACAGCAGTTAAGTAATTTACCCAGGGTCACAGAGCTAATAAAAAATTGAGCTGAGATTTGAGTTCTTGCTATTTAACTCTGGAAATAATATAGTCAACCACTGGCTTATATTGTAATTTTAATGGAACAAGAATGGACCATTTGTGCCATCTATCATGTGACATTTGATATTTTCAACTTATACTACCTAGTAGCTGTTCTTGGAGTTCCAATCTCTCTTCCATTCTAGTATGATTCTCTTATCTTTTTGTTATCACATCCTATTTCATGACAACTTCTACAAAAATACATAAAATATTTCTATAGGTCTTATATTGTTTTCTCTATGTAGCATTGTCATTTTTATAAATATGCAAATGTGTGACTATATCAAGCCCTCGCCATAAATTATATTTTCTAATATAGCGTAAATTATATGATTAACTAGCATGAAATGGGAGGGAACTTTTATTCAGTACATGCTGACAGAGCTTTCCAAATTATTTCCTTGGGTCCTTCAACTCCCTACAATAAAAAGCAGTTGAACTACATGAGAAAGAGGCATGATTGTGATGGAAACAAAGGGTCGGACAGGTCATCCATAACATTTTACATTGTGTTAAAAACCATGACAGTCATGAAAGACAGAATACAGGCCAATTTTATCATTGCAGAATGTGATTCACACAGACAAATCAAGGGAAATTGTTTGAAAGAAATAGTCTCCACCTCAATTTTTCATTTCTTATAAGAATTAAAATAGAAATATGTCAGTCCTAAGCCTAGATTTAAAAAAAAATACTTCGTATTTATTATTTTTCTTTAATTCAAGCAAAAATAACAAGTAAATTTGCATCATAAGAGGTTAAACATAATGACACTGACAAGGCTAGATTTTGAAGAATATACCGAAAAGGAATTTCATATCTAGTGAGTGCTTAATGTGCTTAGTTACAGAACTTCTGAATTAATCATCAATTCCTTTTCTAAGTGGGTAGTTTGGCATTAGCCTAGGAATTAGTAGATCTATGATTTAATATCATTATTAATTAATTATTTGATTCTTAAACTATACCCTTGTTAGGGACACATTTCTGCTTGAATATACCATGATAGATGATATAAATTCCAAAGACATTATAGTCCTCTATCTAGGGGGTCATATTTAAGGGGGGAATTGAAGAGAGTAAAGTATTTGAGCATGTGTCTGTGTACACATCTAATACTGTTAAAATATTTGTGTGTATAATTAAATATTTTTTTGTAAAACATATGTAGTGTACCCAGTTAGCAAAATGCTAATGTTTATACATATGTCAGAGAAATTGACTGATTAACTATATCAGGAAAAAGTGTGTTTGTGAAAATGCTTACATTTGAACTAAATCTTATGAGTGAAAGTTTTTAAGTTATATTCTAGGGACTGTGTGAACAAAAGACTAAGGCAAGAAAGTGGATGGTTTATTCATGGAGAAATTTGGCTTGTGTAGCTTGAGTCGATCTGGCAGATACATGTTAAGTGAAGGGGTATGTGTGACTGCCAACAGGCTTGATGGATAATAAGTTTAGAAAATTATGTTGGAGTCAAATTGTGAAGGCCCTTACATTGCCATTCTAAATACTCTGCCTTCAGCCTCAGGTTAAGTATTCCTCAAACTTGCATAATGACTCAAGAGTTACTTATTTGGTAGGTAAATGGATACTAATGCCACCAATTTACAGGAGGAGAAGTGTAGGTGAATTATTGGGAAAGATGAATGATATTGTTAAGGTATTGGCAGTATATCTAGGTGGAGAAGTTAACTAAAACCAACCACATCAGCTTGAAGCTCATGACATTATGGAAGTTTAAAAAGGTAGATGTAGATATCATTAATCATCAGTATCAGTATACAAAGATTTTTGTGGTGAAGTTTGGAGGTCACATTGCTTAGGAAGAATAAATCAAGTAGACCAAGAAAAGGAGACGAGATGAAGGATAGATAAGCCCTGGGTGGAATGCCAATGTTTCCAGGGTGAAGGGCAAGTCAGTGAAAAAGATTAGGGAGAAGCCCTTGTGTTGGAAAGAGAGCCAAGAGACAGTGATTATTTTGGATCAGAAAGCTATGCACTTATCTTAATAGCATCAGTCACTATGGAGATTTCAGTTACTATGTGCCTATTGACTTGCGTCTCCAAAATCTTTATTTTCAAGTCACATTTGTCTCTTGAGCTTCAGGCTGCTATAGCCAACAGCCTTATATACATATCCTTTTATGTATCAAAGCTTAATATTTCCCAATGTCTCTCATGCCTTCCTTACACACACAGAACCAGGTCCTCTTCTTTCTGGGTTCTCTAGACTCCCATCTGAGTAATATCACTGATTGCTACAATCCCAACTCCCCTCTAATTATTAACTAGCTCTTATCAATGAAACCTATTAAATACACTTTGTAAGCATCTACGTCTCTCCAGCTCTGCTGCAATTCAGTAGTACAGGCCATCATCATTTCTCATAGAGATCATAGGTATAACCAGCTAACTGGTCTTACCTCTTCCAAAATAATCTCCACTCCATATTGAGAAATCTATTTCTCAAATTGAAACTCAATACTCCCCATTACTCAGTTTTTTATTTGATTTCTAACTACCCTCTGGCTAAATGTAAAGACCCATCATAATTTGGTTGATGATTATTTCACTTGTTTTCCAGACTTATCTCTGCCACTTTTATACTTCTTCTTCCCTTGTGATGTGTACGAACTACTCACTATCTTTCTCTCACATCCTGAGAGTTCTGCCTGATCTTTTTATTTTCTGAAGTTTTCTTTTCTGCCCTCTCTGCTCTTAATTAACTTTCAGAACTCAGATGAGTTGTCACTTCATCAAGGAATACTGGATTTTTCAAGTTCATTCTCTTAATATATGCTTTTGAAAAGAGTGCTGTACTTTTTTTTTTAAATCAGGGAACTCATTAGTATGTCTGAATTCACATATATATTCTTTTTGTGTCTTTTTTTCTCATTAAGCTATAACAACAAATGGGTAGATACATTATCTTTTTCAGAGTTGTATTTATACCACTAGTAGGTAGGTGTCAGTATATATTTGTTGCTGGACTTAATATCACTTACAGATGAAATGTTACATATTTGTCTCCTGTCACTGTTGTAAATCTTATCACAAAGTTAGCAGCTTAAAACACCATAAATTTACCATGAAACAGTTGTGCAGGCCAGAAACTCAAAATGGGCCTCACTGGGCTAAATTCACGGTGCCCATGGGATTGTGTGCCTTTTCAAGACTCCAGGAGACAATCTACTCCATTGTTATTTCCATTTTCTACAGACTATCCACATTCATTGTCTCATAGCATTTTCTCTACATATTCAAAACCAGTAAGTCCTTCTCAAGCTTCTATCTTTGGTTCTCGCTCTCATACCACCCTGTTTTCCTTTTAAGTCCCTTGTGATTATACTGAACCTACCTGGATAATTCAGAATAATCTCCCTATCAAGAGTAAGCTGATTAGCAAGTATAATTTCATCTGTAACCATAATTCTCCATTGACACATAACATAATTTCTTCACAGATGTCAGGGATTAGGACATTGACATCTTTGAAGGGCCATCATTCTGCTTAATAGGGCAATAGAATTTATATCTGCAGAGAAGAAAAATGAGAGGAGGAGTGAAAAATAAATCTGAGTTTCATTACCTTAAAACACTTTTATTGAGCATTACTATATAACATATTCTATGCTAAGTGCTAGGAATATGTCCTGAGTTTGGAGGCTTTCCCTCATAATGCTCCTAAGTATCACATAACCTTATCTAATGTTTACCATTAATCTTCCATATTCCTCATTTCCTTTTTTCTCGTTTTTTTGTAGAAGCAGAGAATAGACTGACCCTAATAGTTCTTGCCTATTACTTCATAGTCTTTTCTCTTAAAGAGAAATTAACTCATATCCCTTTGTTTTCCTTCCCTATGTGTATTTCTAAACTTTTGTCAATTTTAGTATTCCCTTCTATGCCTACATTTTTACTTTCTCTCTCATATAAGGGATAAGAATCTCAATAAACATATTAACTAACAAAAATACCATTAACAATGTTTTTCAGGTACAGAGAATGGCTAACTGCTCAGTATAATAAAGATAATAATTGGTGTCCAATGAACTGTGTTTTTTTTTTTTTTGTTTGTTTGTTTTGTTTTTTTATTTCCAGTTTTCTCCTATACTGTCTTACCTGATAGCAGACAAAGGGAAGGGGTCCTGTCGTGCAGACTCTCCAGCATCTCACTCCCAGCTCCCTTTGCAATTTCATCATGTGTCACTTTCCTGCTCATGTTTCAGAGTGCAGACAAATGGAACTACATTTAATGAAGAACATGCAATGCAGTTTTGATGTCTTCATGTTCTGCTTTTACCTTTACCTCCTGTTCAGCAAGATTCATCTTCTCTTTCCCAACCTTTTTCCCTCTTAACTTTCACTCATCCATCCATACTCAACTTTGCCATCACTTTTAAAATATCTTCCCTAACACCCATGCAGCAGCATATCCATTTCTCTGTGCTCCTGTGAATATATGTACCCTTTCTTATACAAAATGTTTCATGTACATCTATAATATGTCTGTTTACTATTATGCTATGAACTTTGGCAAAGACTGAGCCTCTTAAATTTCCAGTAACTAGTGCAATAACCAGCATGTAATAAGCATTATATGTAAAAAAAAAGTCTATAAATAATTGCATGAATGATTCTGCTGTATCCTAGCAAGAGCTCTGTCATTTAAAAAGTAATTAATATCCACATTTTACAGATAAAGAGACTGAGGCCTGGCAATTTTGAGGCCATAATTCTATGAAGTCCTGCATTGGGACTGGAAACCACCACTTCCCATGATTTAATGTTCTCTCAGTTTGCCTGGTATCATTTTTCTGCAGTAACTTGCTTTTGTGAATCATGAATATCACAACTTAATATATCCCAAATTTATATTCCTGAGGGTTTCAGGGATATAAAAGTTAATAACAGGGTGAAGGGTCAATTCACTAATCTTAGAAACTATGGAGAGCCAGATATATTGAATAAAAAATAACTTTATTAGAAGGAGTTAATTAATTCTAAGAAGAAATACAAATTTTATGTCATGGTAGAAAGCTAATTTATATGGAGTTCCCCACAGAGAGAATAAAATAAAATGTTGGTCACTTTTTGCAATTTATGAAGTAGTAGTTCTTTACTCCTTTATATCTCCAGGGAACAGTTTTCAAGTAAATTTTCTAAGAGAGATTTTCTTCCTTGCTTCTCACATTAATATCCCCATGCATATTTTATTTGTAAAAGAAAATCAGTTATAAACAAACCCTAGAGAAAATGAAAAGGACTGTGCTACTTGAAATGAGTGAACAAAAATATGTAGATAATGACTTCCTAGTAAAACAGATTTCACTTTATTCTTTTCTCCTTGACAGTGTCTACAAAAATATCCATCTTGTTAAAGCATCAAAATAGTCTCTGTCATGATTTATATATGTGTGATGTATGTATATATTGGCTTTAGATTAACTGTAGGTATGTGATTGACCATGCATAATTTAACTACTTTAAAGCACTATGAGAAATAATGTATAAATTAAAATATATAAAAGTTAAAATAATAAAGTGAAATAAAAATTAAAAGGAATATGTCCACTTGGGAAAAAGTTTATTAACTAAGAGTAAATAGCTTAATTTGCAAATAGAGATCCTTAACATTCATACTAATAGGAATCTTTAGCATAGTAGTCAATCAGCTTCAGAAAACTGTATGCAAATATGTCTCTAAAGACATGTTTTTGGTAGAAAACATTCATTACATTTATTAGATAATCAAATGGAGTCCATGACTTAATATGTTTAAGAACTATCGATATGTTATCTCATTCCAATTTATTTGAAACTATCTAGTGCTCAATAAATACATGTTCAGAGGATATAAGTTAGCATTTTAACAAAAGGAAAAACATGCAGAATTAATAAATGCATGAAACATGTCCTACTTCATTATTAATTAAAGCAATTTATATTAAAGCAAACATCAAGTATCTTCTTACATCTAACAAAGCAGTAATTGCTTAAAAAACAAAACCAACGGGACTCCTAACAGCACTGAAATTATAATGCAGAAACACTTAAATTTACTTTTCTCGTACCAGTTAGTAATGGGAAAGTAACACGACAATATTTAGCAAAACCCACAGAAGATTAGAATAGAATAGTGGTTGCCAGAGGCTGGGGAATGAAGGAAGGATGGAAAGAATGTGGAAAGGTTGATCAATGGGTACTAAGTTATAGTAAGATAAAAGCAAGAATTTCTGGTGTGCTATTGCACAGGGTGATCATTGATAGCAATAATGTACTATACACTTACAAAAGCAAAAAATAGGATTTTAAAAGTTGTCAGTATAAAGAAATGATAAATATTTGAGGAGATAGATATGTTTACTCTGATTTTGACATTATAAGATATATATATTTATTCAAACTTCACATGATGTCTCTTTAAATAAGAATGATTTTTATGTTTTTATGTATTAGTTAAAATAAATTTAATAAATGTCTAAGATTTTTTCTATTTAGTTACATATGACAAAAACACTAAATACCAGTTAGTAAATGTAAAAGCATTATTATTTAACATTTTAAAAAATATTTGTTTAGTTGTAGTTGGACACAATGCCTTTATTTTATTTATTTTTATATGGTGCTGAGGATTGAACCCAATGCCTCGAGTGTGCTAGACAAGTGCTCTACCTCTGGGCCACAACCCCAGCCTCTATTATTTAAGGTATTAACAACCAAATCATCCAGCATCCTGAGTAATTCAATTCTTCAAGTGAATGACAATTATTAAAATTTATAAAATGTTTAATATTTATGATATATAAAATGTATTCATATAATAAATTCATATAGACATACAATTTGTGCATTATGAAATTCTGGATGCTATTCACATAGATAACAACAATCATGGGACCCCCATGTTGGTCTAAATAGAGGATTCAAATTCATGGTTAGTTTGAATTTGTTAATATGTTTACCTTTTGTTACTTGGGGATTATCTTATGGCATTCTATATCTTATAATATTCCACTATATACAATTATAATGTTAATGAGAGATAGCTGATAAATGTGGAAATCGAAGACTTTGATTCACATAATCTACATCAAGTTTATTTCTGTTACCTATTAGGTTAATTTGTTCTGACTTCACATATCTCTAATGAATAAAATAGTAAATTACATATGAATTGATTGAGATGATATTTTAAAACATCTTAATGAACAATAAGGTACTAGTAATTATTATACATTTTATAATAATGATAAAATTAAGTATAATAACATTTTTCATGTTAGGGAAAATGTTACCATATAAGATAAAATATATGCTTCATTGAAGTCATATTTTTCTTGTATTAAATGCACTAGAGGTAAGAGATGACATCTAGTGAAGATGTTTATATGTTGAACCTTACATTTAATGTTATTTCACACTAGACATATAGCATTGTTTATATAATGTAAATGTTTCCATGCTGCCTTCAAGGCCTTTGTGCATTTAATTAACAAGAATAAAAATAGTATTCATTTTTCACTTTTAAGTGTTTCAGTTTTAATTAATAGTATGTATTTTATATTGAACTTATGGCAATAAAAAGATCCAAAAGGGCAATCATTAGGTCCAAAAACTGTTACTATCTATTTTTATTATTCATACTTGTCTACAAAGGAAAGACTTTCATATTATATACATTATTTGTCTTTTACCATATCAATAATGCTAATATTAACTACAAATATAGTAGGTTGTAGGAATAACACAAATTAATAAGAAGAATGTATTTTGTGAAACTAAATAAAATTTTCTGTATTTAAAATATATCACCCACTACCATTTCACATATTGGTTAAAAACATCTATGAATGAATTATATTATGATTTAAAGATAAACATATTATTAGCATTCATTCATTTATTATGGGAAATATAATCCTTACTATGTCATCTGTTTTCAAGAAAATAATGGAGATTTACTACTGAAAAATAATTTGAGAGCAAATAAGATTATTTTTTCAGGGCATTTCAGTTATGGTTCTTTTGATGCAAGTAAATAAAATATGAAATTCCAAAATCTTAAATATCTCACAAATGAACTCATTTAGTAAATATTAACTAATATGATCACATTTAGAGTAATTCAAAGATAGGCTTTGACTTTGAAAAAGCATTTCAATAAATCAAGATGGATGATTTTTCTGTCCATTTTACTCAGTACTAATTTCCAGCTTAGGTAAAGGAGATAATTTTTAGAAGAATGAATTCTGTAAAGCTGCTTCTTAATAATTTTTTACCCTAATCCTTTGGCATAATTCCTTGGAGATTTTTCTTTTGAGTATTTATATGTAAGCCATGAAGAATATCATTTGCATTTTTATTTGAAATTTCCTGACTTTTAGATGAAAAGAGGTACTAGAAATCTTGGACTTCGAGGATCTCCCCTCCCTTAAAGCATTTACATATTTATCAAACATATTTTCTGAGCTCTTAATTTGGGCAGACAATGTGCTAGGTTCTGGGGTGCAAAGATAACTAAGCCATGCTTCTGATCATTAGAAATCCTCTCCTATAAGGAGATCAAGCCCATGTTAGAGTATGTAGGTATTGCAAAAGAGGGAGTAATTATTTCTACATGGATGGGAGATATTATAGGGAAAAGATCAGGAATAGTTTTACTGAAGAAATGACAGCTAGTAGTTTCTTTTAATTATACTAGAGTAAGCTAAACATTATAGCAAAATAAATACCTTTCCACTTATTTCCACTATTTTTCTACAATGTCTTTGTATGATATTTGAATGACTATTGTCCTAACCATATCAATTATTTTTCAAATATAATTTTAGATTGGATGCCTAATACAAAAATCACTTATGTTTAATATAATTTATTAATGAACTTAATACTAACTATAAAATAATATTAGTAGACAATAATTGATACTTATTTTGGTTGTAAAATAAGAACTATATTTAAACTCTGTCTTTACTATTTTACATTGTAGATGAAAGAGAAGATGTTCAAAAGAAAACATTCACAAAATGGATAAATGCACAATTTTCTAAGGTAAGCATATTTGTTAATTCTCTTTTAAGATACAAGTGGTGGAATTTTCAAAATGGATTATATACCTGTGAATTTTAAATCTTCATATTTTCCTCATACTGTTGTTTTTGTTTTAGCTGTGTAAAACTGCAAATATTACATTGAATCTTAATTAATAAATAGGATGATATATGGCAAAGAGATTAATTAATTTTATAAAAATGCAACTTTGGTTCTTGTCATTAATGTGTGTTTCTTTAATGACATGAGAGTCATCAGAGGTTTGTAATAGCAATCTTCCTTCAAGTGGCTATTATATGTCATAAATTAGAAAAAGATACATGGAACTTTTATCATTATGAAAATTACCATGTTTTGTCCTTCTGTATCTTTACCAAGTTCAAGCAAAATTAATACAACTATGTTGTGTCCATTTGGTCAATATAACTTATATTTCCAATAATTTAAAATGAAAAATCATCCTCCTTTTCTCCAGATATTAATTTATACTCTTAATATTTATGTTGCAACCAAACTCACAATCAATAGCACAACTATAGATAATTATATATGGACACAGAGTAAAATATTCTTATCTTGAAAAATAGCATTTGGAATGCAATATATAAAGGTTTGTTTGAATTTCAAGGTTAGAAAAACTTGGATTTATATTTAATCACACTAGATTTGAGCAAGTAAATCAAATGTTTTGTCAGTCAGTTTTCTTATTTTTCCATCATATCTGTATGTATGCATTATTGAGTGTCTACTCAATAAATCCAATATAGACAATGGGAATATACTGCTAATAATGTTTTATTCCTACATCCAAGACTTTAAAGTGACAATATGCAAAATTGATATTTTGCATCTTGTTGTAAGGATTTAACAATTCATTTGAGGTGAAAATTTCTAGCACAATGCCAGGCACTCTTAATATATATGAATTACTCTCTTTGTAGGTATTTAAAGTCTTCAACTTTTTCTGAACTAAGTGAGATACACATAATAAACAAAGAATAAAATGTAAAAATACAGCAGAGTAATAAATGAAAAATGGACTTAAATATTTGGGATAGGAATTCATGATCTTCAGAATATCACCATATGTAGTTATTTAGTGTATCTACTGGCTTCCTTAAAATTTTCTTAATTTTTGGATTTTGAAAGACAATTAATATAAACTTTAAAACATTATACAGAAACCATAATTATAAAAAATATTTTCTGAAATAATAAGTATCACAATACTCTAAAACTTTTAATTAAACCAATGAGTCATTTTTATAAGGTATATAAACATGACAAAGACAAATACTCTGTATTCTAATTTTCACAAATCTAAATATATCTTCACTCTCTATACATTGATAGCCTCAAGTATCATTTATCATAACTCACTTGCTCATATAAAAAACAAATCTTGATATTTTATATTCTATGAATACATTTTGGTACTACCCTAGAGCAATTAGATATATTATTTTCTGCCTTTATGAGTGTCCATATTTTAAAAGTTGTGGAATAATCACATATATGAGTTCATTAAATGCCTTTTCCCAATATTTTCATCCTCTAGTTTATCTTCCACTTATTTTATTTATTTTATATGTATTTTCCTTAAACCTGTTATAATTAGATCACAAGACTCATCATTCTTTCAAATATAGAATTTCTAGTCTCAGGCATATTCTCCAAATCAGAAATACATGTAAATGTTTATAGAGATAGAAGAGAAAATTTATTTAGAGGTAAAATATATATATATATATATATATATATATATATATATATATATATAACTTTTAATTTTGAGGGCTTTAAAAGTATCTTTTTTATATGACCTTGTTTTTCTGTCCAAATTTCACATAGGTGACCATATTACTTTTAGAAACTTATGAAGAAAAGAGGAATTAAAGGAAAACAGTTTATTCTGTTTAAACCAGTTGGTGATCTAAAAATTAAACCTAATTGTGAAATAAATAATTTGATTCTTTACTGTGTAACTGCGTAGCTTTCGGCAGAATTCTGAGCATGTAGGATAGGCATAATTAGTTGAAGTTGAATCTTCTGATCTCATGGTCTGTACATTGTCATTTGGGAGATGCTGACCAGTTGCTAAATGGAGTAGAGCTTAGTAGGCTGTGTGTGGGTGGTCTGAGCCAGCAGTACTCTGGGCTAAAAGGAATCTGGAAACCTTTATGAAGAAAGGTCTAAACTGTGAACTCATGAAAGGAAGCAATATATACTTCATTTTATTTTTATTGGTTCTTTTTATTTATATATAGCGTTAGAATTCATTTTGACATACTTACAAAAGCATGGAATGTCATGGGCTCTAATTCATTCCCCAGTACTTTCCCTTTCTTTCACCTCCCCATCCTCTTATTTCCTTCCATCTATTCTACAGATCTTTCTGTCATTTACTTACATATTTAAAAAAAAAAAAAAAACTTAGTGTCTTGTGGATGTACATGATGGTGAGATTCACTGTGGTATATTTATATATGTACATAGGAAAGTTAGGTTACCCCAATATTTATTAAACCAGGGCACACAATGAATGTAATAAATATACTTGGTCAATAGTAAAGATAATTAACTCGATGATAAGTTAAAACAAGGAAAAATTCTGAATGGAAACAATGTATTAAAGAAGCTGTAAAAGAGAGGAAAAAGCAACAAAAAATTATATGTCAGTATGGAAAATTACATGCACATATATTATAGTACAAATGAATATGAGTTCAAAGGTTTATCAGTGGAGTGTACACACATTTATATAATATTTGTAAATTATAGAGATATAGCAAAGGAACTCCTTGTTATTTTGTAAAGCCACAGAAAGGGTGTTTTAAAGAAATAAATTTGATTAAATATATCCTTATCATTTTAGTGTGATTGGAAGCCAAATGTGTCTACCGTAAATCCAGCTGACGTTTTACATTTTCATTTTAAAATAGACTCTATTTTTTCAAAATAAGTCTTCTATTAACCTCTGATTCCAAAAATTTCTACTAGAATGTGATTTATCATATCCTTTCTATAAAGATAAGCAAACAATATTTATCTCCACATAAACACAAAGCCATTTCTAGATAAGATTAATTCAGGGTAAATAGTCTTTCCATGTAATTTGTAGATATGTGGTAATCCTCAATAAATGTTTAATATTTATTTATAATAAATAAAATGTATATTATAAAAATCTTACTCATTCTCCAAGGCTTGTTAAGACAGTTTTGGAAATCATTACCAAAAATAATTTTGTCATAAAACTTGATTGATGCTATGTGAGAATAAAAGTGTTTATTGTAGGTCAATTGAAATATTCAGATAAACCATCTCCCAATGAGTTGTGTTGTGATTTTGATCCTACAGTGGTTTTAGTGATCATCACTACTTCCATAACTCCACTTTTCTGTCTGATTGTTCACAACTCAGTATGAAGCTTTACATTTTACTTAAATGAAGTAAGAATGTGCAATTACTTTTATCAATGGCTTCACAATGTCCTATGATATGATAGGAAATTGGCTATAACATATAGGCATACATCAGAAAGCTAGAACTCACCTTCTTTCAGTTTATCAGCTTCTTTACACCACCCTGTACTTTAGGGGAAAACATAGCCACACTTTAATTCATTTTGGAAAAAAAAAAGTTAAACATAAAATTCAAATTTTTTGAATCTTATTTTCCTTGTATATCCATGCTAACTTGTAATAAAAATTATATTAAAAGGGCATTATAAATAGTAAAACATAACCAAAAATATTGCCATTTTTGTCATTGTGGAAGACAAGTACGTTCTGAATTGAAAGAATCTTACATTAATGCAGTTTATCTACTGTAACTCTTCCTCTTATTCACTTCTGTTGTTTTCCATGATGTCATCTGGTCTTCTTGAGAACATAACAGTTAAGTAGTAATTACTGTATCCCTAACTCCATGATTTTGTGATGCTGTTGAAACAAGCATGAATTTTAATTCCATGTCATAGTTTTAATGACTCATTTGGTACTTTAAATTTGATTACTCTCTTCCTACAACAACCAATACCCCCAGCAATCTGACTGTTGAAAAGTCAATCTCCATAACATTTTGTATTCTTCTCCTCCATGCTTATAATTCCCAATGGCTAAATAGTATACAAAATAGTGTAAAAGAGTATCTCAGATATCAGTCTATTCTGGTTATTGCTAGTATGCTTAAGGGCCAAGTGGACAGGTCTGTGTAAATTGCATCCAGTCTACATGCCATGCCTTATTTGTGAACAAAGCTGGCGGGGGGGGGGGGGGTTGCCAGTGTTGGACAACTCTATCCTTGGTATCTGACCTCTACAGTCATTTAACAAGGATGTCTTAACACAATATCTGAAAGCTCTATGTGAGAATAGGGTGTTGAATTCAATATCATTTCATTCCCTATCTTTGAAGCTCATTGAATCTCTCTGAAGTCTGACTAAACTTTCTCCCATATTCTTTTCATTTAGAACCTTGTATGAATCCTTATGCAGATTGAGCATATCTAATCCCAAAATCTAAAATTTGAAGTATTTTGAAATCTGAAACTTTTTGAGTACCTAAATGATACTTAAAATATTTTAAAGCATTTTAGATATTATATTTTGGGATTAGAAATGCCCAACTGGTAAATTATATGCAAATATTTCAAATGTGAGAATCTCTGAAGTTTGAAACATTTCTGGTTCCAATCATTTTGCATAAGGGAGACTCAACCTGTATCAACCAAGATTCTCAGAACAAAAATTTTGAATGGGTGATTTTCCTCTGGATGCCTGGTCATTTCATTCTTGAATGTGGTTTCAGCTACCTTCTTGGTTTGAAGCAGGAAGAATAGGACATTTATTTATGTTTTATTACCCCACTACATTTTCTTTGCCAGTTCATGCCCTCAACACACACACATATACACACACAGAAAGAGTAAGTATGTTATACATTTAAAATGAGTTACAAATTTCCACTTTATGAAAGGAAAAGGCTGAGAGAGACATAATGGCAAAATATTATTTTAGTGAAAGAGGTACCAATCTATATGTATCTTTCCTTTGTATCAGTTCTAAGTTTACATTTAACTACTATACATGATACCTCATTTAACAGAAGTAATAGAGCTTCCATGGTACCATGGAAGGTCCACCATAGATCTAAACTGACATGTATGCCCTTGGCTTCCAGTTTCTTCCTAGTATGTAATATTCAGAAGAAATATACTTGAGGGAGAGAATGAAGGGCAATAAATTATGTATCTTGATGGTGATAAGCAGCCTATACATGGTTTTGGTAACACTTGAATTTGGTACACTTGTTTTAGAGAGGTGTATATTGACACAGGGAAATATAGAAATCCTCATTTCAGAAACTGAGAATTCAAAAATGTTTATTCCTATATACCCTTATATTAATAATACGATTGAAAGTTATATATGATAGCTAGTTCTTTCAATGACCTAGTGAGATACTCAGAAAAGGTGAAATTAGAGTTTAGGTGTTCTCAAGGTACAGGGAAGAGGTGAAATTGGAACCTATGCAATAGATTTTAAGTACCATATTTCCTTGCCTGTTATTGTTGTGACCACTATTTTACTTACCAACTTTCCTCTCTTGGGTCATATCACAAAATTGACAAGTTCTATGAGAAATGAAGAGGCGGTAGGGGGATATTGATAACTTGAAAAGAGGAGGTACTGAATGTTTGTAATAATAACAAATGATTTAATCTACTTTTGAATGTTTAATAACCCCAACATGCAACCATTGTTTAGGGACATCTTTAGTTGATTATTTAGGGATTAATTCTAATACATTAAAAATCAGTATTTTTTTACATACTAGCTTTTGGTAAATGAAGTAATTTAAACAGAATATTATTATTGTAAGTATTTCTTTTTATTTGTACTAAAGTATAAAAATATTTTTGAGAGATAATTCAAATATTTATTTGAGATAACTTTATGAGAATTACAAAATATGGCTTACAGGTATGTGGACTCCCAAACATCTACATTAGATGTTTAGATGACTTGTAGAATTATGCATCTGTGTTTGGAATCAATATAATTATGCTAAATAGTTGTAATCCACTGAGAACCGTTCCCTGGAATGTTTTCCTGAATCTAATCTTTGCAAAGTACCCAAGTAACAAGGATATCATTCAGTTAGTGAAAAGAAAATTGAATCGTGATAGGTCTCACTGTTTTCAATGAAAGTGAAAATAATTTGTTTATAGGGAAGATATTTTTTTCTTTATAAACTGCTGTTGTTCTTTATCAACCTGCTGCTACTAAGATCTTGATAATTCTAGGCTAGTTTTAGAAGGTGCAAAAGTGTTTTGCTCTCTATATTACTAAGTTCTGAAATACCTTATGAGAAAATTGGAATTATTGATTGCCATACCTCTATATTATAAAGTGGTCTCAATGGACAGAATATTTAGTTTACAGATGTAAATATTTGACTTGTCAGGGGGGTAGTGGCCAAAGAGATCTGTAGGAGTAAAGAATAAAAGTATTGAGAAGGAATAAAATGCCATTCTTGAGTAATT
This sequence comes from Marmota monax, assembly GCF_021218885.2. Classification (NCBI taxonomy): domain Eukaryota; kingdom Metazoa; phylum Chordata; class Mammalia; order Rodentia; family Sciuridae; genus Marmota; species Marmota monax. The sequence goes on from NW_026694772.1 coordinate 513,097, forward strand.
ACATTATTATTGAGCTGTTTGGGCCAACAATTAGATATTGATTTAATCATGTTATTATTGAACTTTGGGTTGAAAACCATGAAGTTGTAAAACAATAGACAATGATAGAGTAATGAGACTGCCCCACAATCACCAATCTTTCATGCAAAATTGAGTCTGAAGCCTACCCTTTATATTAGATGTATCAATCTGAAATGAAAAAGCAAGTCAGTTTTATTTTTGTAGAGTTGTTTGATATCACACACATTCCAAATAGTGATGAAACACAGTACATGAGAACAACATAGAGATTATTGTAACAACATGTATTCCAGGGGTTCACAGAGTACATTATTCAAGGGTGGGACCCAGGAATTTTTATTTCTAACGAATCCCAAGTGATGCTGATGCTGTTGGTCCAAGAACCACTTTTATAGAACCACTACCACAGAATATCATTTATTAATTAGATCTGTAAAATAAAATGTTTGAAGAGATTCCACTAAGGAAATCAGTGAACCCTCAAAGGGGAATAACCTTTCCTTTTTTTTTTTTTTTTTTTTTTTTTGCAGCTAAGAATCACTATATTTGATGGAAGTTAGGTTATATTTTGTGTTGTCTAGACTCAATAATCTAATTGGGCCGGTATTAAAAGATTCAAAACCAACCAACCAAATACACATTTATAATATATTTTGAGTCCTATAAGACTCTTGTTATGTTATTAGGCTTAAAAATATATATCTTATCTGATTGATATAGGTATCTGGGGTGAGTATATATAAATTTCTAGTTATTTTGTGTTCTATATATAAGCAGATAGGTAATGAGATGGGAAATTAATATGGTTGTTCTCAAAGTTTAGAAAATAGCCCATCTGGGTATTAATATTAATTGCAAATCCACATTTTCTTTCTCTTCATATGACAATATGCTCTTTGTTTCAGCAAAAGAATTTCTGTTTTTAATATTTATTTTTTAGTTGTAGTTGGACACAATACCTTTATTTTATTTATTTATTTCTTTCTATGTGGTGCTAAGGATTGAACCCAGGGCCTCACACATGCTAGGTGAGTGCTCTACCGCTGAGCCACAACCCCAGCCTTGAATTTCTTTTTAATGACAGTTCAGGGGTCATCCTCTGTATTCTGCTCATTGGGTTATGTTTTTAACTTAACATATTTCCTTTAGCTTCCTACAATTCTCAACCAAATTATGATATGGTAACCAGAACACAAAAAGTTAAGATCAAAGACAGACAGTAATCAAAGTTAAGACAGTAATCTGTTGATATAAACTCACCTGTAGAAACCTCACTTGTAAAGCAGATGGAAAGCAGAATTGTAAAGTCTTTGGAACAAAACAGGAAGAGTATGTTTTTAAGAATGTCTTTACTTATTTTTATCCTAACTCATGTCCTCATATCACTATGCCAATTCTGTGTGCAGAGAGAAGTGGTGGTAAAAGTAGACAAAGGGTGATCAACAAATAAGTAATCATTTCTAGTCTTGTCCAGAAAATTGTGGCCAACTGATAAATGGAGAGTAACAGACCCTTTAATTAGAAATGTGAGTGAAGTCACTCCTTGGTTTCACATTAGCTGTTTTTTAATGAGAACAAATGAGAGTAGTAGGCAGTTTCATGAATATTTCCTTCTTTGATTTAGCTCACTTTGCACAGAGAAAACAATATTTTTCAGTGTACATGGTTCGTGCATGGTACTTTTTATAAGAATTAGCCCTGTTATTAAAATTACCTATAGCTATTATATCAGAGAATAAATATTTTGAATATTATATCTATGCCTAAAGTGGTTATCCTTTACCTCTAATTATTTATATTTTAAAAAACATGCTTTGACAGAAAAAAAAGAAAAAGAGAAGATAAACTGAATTTGCTATTTTTGAAATATCAAAATCTTTCACTGAAAATAATTTAAATGGTAATTAAATATTAAAGGGGAAAATCTTTGTAGTATTTATTTTGAAATGGTTTTATAACATTTTTCAGGTATTCCCTCAATTTTAATATCATGTTTACATATATAATAATTTGTTAAGAAAATCAACAGTGTTGATATAGTTTAGAGATAATCTACTTAAAATAAGTGAAATCTAAACATTGTTGGTCCAAATATTGTTGGGTAAATTTGAGAAAAAAATTACAAAAGCTATTTGTTTACATTTTCAGACTTATCAGGTAATTGTTCATCTTTCTGTGGAATAAACATTCAATAAATAGGTTGTGTAGGGAAAGATAATTTTCCCTCTATCCTTAATTCTTAAGTGGGACCCCCCTAACCAAGGGCAGTTTAACAAGAGAAAAACAGAAGTTAATAACATGTCTACTTCATGTCATGGGAACCCCCCAAGGAAAAATGAGTAAATCTCAAAGAGGTATCTTAGAACCCTAGTTTATATAACATCTTAAACAGAGAACAATGCATTTTTAGATAAGAGACAAAATTTATGGACCTTGAGTCTCTAAGGATGGCAAATTATGAGAAAGCAAGTAAGTTGAAAACTAATAGTAGATGAGAGCTAGTTAGTATACTTCATTATGTAGATTTCTTTGGTGTTAGGAGCTGATAAGGACTTAAAGTTGTCTCTGGTTATAAAACTTTGTCCTTTCTGGTAGAAAAAGAAGGACACTTTTGTGAATTTATGTCCTGCTTCTAGACAGATAAGGAAGGGCAGAGTGCTTTCCTTGTATCGGCTTCTTCTGAATTGCCTTCTGCTCAAAGTAGTCTTTATGTCAAAGTGGCTATTTTGGGATGACATATTCCATTTTTCTACAGTTGGCTGGGCAATCTAATGTATTTTGGTATTTTTATTGATGGTAATTTCAAAAATGGAATTTGGTGCCTAGGAAAATAATATTAAATAATATTAAAATATTGAAATGTTTTTTGTGTTAATTTTTTTAAAAATCAGAATTTACAAATATCTGTTTCTTTTAGAAAATTATAAGAATTTACCAAATACCTTTGAACCATTTTTCTCATTATTGTATCCAAAAATTTCTACCCAGAGCTTTTAAAAACTTGTATTTTGTGGCACCATCTAAAATGTGATTTATACTACTTGTCATTATTTAATCTTTCAAATGATACTTTATTATTGCTTAAATCAGTGTGGGTACATTGAATAAGGTTTGAGAGCCACTCTGTAGGACTGAGTCATTAGCCTGTAATTTTATAGTGGATCAAGTACTATGTTTTCATTACTTGAAAAAAAATAATGACCTTGCAATTGACTCTTACATTTAACATTTTTATCTCAACTTTACCACCATTAAATATAACTGTTTGCATTGACCACATGAGAAACTGGAAAATCGCTGGGTCACAGTTTAATCTAATTCAATTTAAATCCAACCAAGATAGACATAATTGACAATGTATCAAATCAAGAGCCAGAGTAAAGTTATGCTTAAAACTGTGTTGATTTGGAAGTAATTAGCCTTAAATTTTAAAACATTATACAAAGGGTCTGAAGCCATTTCATGAGTTTATTATATGGGACCTAGCATTTTCCAAGGGCAGGATGATTTATGAAGTATAAGCTATTACCTAAACCAACCAATGCTGTCATTGTAATTACTATTCAAGTCTTTATGAATAGATGTAATTTCACTTGGTCTGCCTTGGTGTATAGTATCGCACTTTTCTTCAGTGGCAGTATGAAGGAAGGTCCCCAGCAAAAATTTCTTATATTGTATGAAATATTCAAGATACCTCCGGTTATCTGGTTATGTCCTGCTTCCCCACATGTTGAAGTTTGAACATTAGAGAATCACACCGAGGCAAGCATATAAAGCAGGGTTCATTTAAAAAGGGTTAACATAGACTTCTCCCCTGAGGGAGAAGGGGGCCATAGCTGATATCCTAGTATCCCAAGAAGGAGGTGTTCTGCCCTTTTTATATGTCCTAAACTTCCTTTGTTCTCCTGCCTTTTCCCCCTTAGCTTTCTCCTTCCTGTGTGTGACTAGGCCCAGGAATGCTGATGGGGTGGCCAAAAGGTGGGAAACTGGTGGGCTGAAGGGGGAAGGGCAGAATGGAATAGACAAAAGACTCATTAAAAACCTTACAGCTCCCTGTAGGGAGGGGGAATTCCTGGGGCTGGTTACCTTGGCAACAGGTTGGAGCAGGGGCAGGTTCTTGATAAGATCTCTCAGAGGACAGTCTCCAACTTCCCAGACTCACTCAAAATTGGCCTCCTAGATCCAACCTGACTCCATTTACCTATCTACACTAACTGCCTATCTTTAAATCTGGCTTCATTCATATGAAACTAACTTCTTGCCTCTTAGTGCCCAACACATCCTTTATTTCTTCTTCTGAAATAGGCAACAGACTTGCTATTAGCAGGGTAAGGTTGAATCCTGGAAGCTGGTGACATTTTAAGAACAGAGGAATTGGGGCTAGGGATGTGGCTCAGCACTCACCTAGCATGTGCAAGGCTCTGAGTTCAATCCTCAGCACCACATAAAAACAAAATAAAGATATAGTATCCAACTACAACTAAAAAATGTATTTTAAAAAAGGAACAAAGTAATTCATGTTAGAAAAAAATTGACAATGAGGGCTTACTCTCCAAAATTGTTTTTTGTATGAAAAATGTACATGTTAGAAAAATCACATAACTAGGAATTTTTGATAATGTTCAATGTACATCTTTAAAATCACAATGTTTTACATAGAATTTAAGTTAAAAATGAAGAGGAAAATATCCGCATTATAAAGAGTCATTGAACTTAAAAATTAAAGTAAATCAAGGATCATAAGATAAAGATGTAATACTAACAGAATTTATTAGGTGCCAGGTATTATTATAATGGATTTGCAGTGGCATTTCATTTAATTCTTTTCATTTATTTTTATTTGGCAAATAATTTTGTAAATTTATGGAGTATAATGTGTTGTTTTGATCTATGTATATATTGTAAAAGAATTTAAAAAGTTAATTTCCTTATCTTTCACCTCAACAACTTATCATTGTTTTGTGCTGTTGGTAGGAATGTAAATTAGTATAGCAATTTTGAAAGTAGTATGGAGGTTCCTTGAAAAGTTAAAAATAAAATTATTATGTATTCCAGCAATCTCACTATTGGGTATATATCCAGAGGAATCGGGATTAGTATATAGAATGCATATGTTTACTCTCATTTAATTCTTACAAGAATATTTTGAGATAGACATCTTACATTTTAGTATGAGAGAAAACATAGAATGGTTAAATCAGCTTGTCAAGATTAAACATGGCAAAGTCAAAAACTCTTTCTAACGCTTTCAGTTCTCCATGTAATGTCATTTCAGATTTAGGGCTATTCACCTGTTTTCTATTTGCCATTGGAGAGGTTCTGGATATGCTACTAAAAATGTGGCATATGACCATTTGAGGAAGCCACAGAAGCAACAAATATGTCTCAGACATTTTCCTCTACTTCTACCCTGAAGTAGGTCACAAGACCTTTATGTATGCTATACCCTGAAGAAAGGAATGTCACCCATGGACACAGAGAAGAATCTGAATGAACATACCCCATCAAGTTTCCACCCAGTTTATTGCAATCAAATCATACCCATTTATCCCCCAAACATAATTCTGTGTGACTGCCCATTCTCCATCAAACTCAACCTAAATATGCAAAGGACTTTCCTGTTTTTGTTTTTGTATTTGTTTTTGTTTGGGGAGGAGGAGGTGATCTTCATCTGAAGGCTCTTGTGTCACATGAAACTTATATTAAGTAAATGTGTATATGTTTTTGTCTTTCTAATCTGTCTTTTTAAATAGGAGGTATTAGCCATGAAACTTGTAAAGTGTAAGAGAAGTCTTTTTTCCCCTACATTTTCCATAGCCCAATTTATGAGAAAAAGTCAGAGCCTTGATTATCCAGTTTCTCCCTCTCTCTCTATTGGTCTCTGTCTTTCTCTTTCACATATTCATGCAAACACACATACACACAAGCCTATGGAAAACAAAAAGTTTCATGAAAGTGACATCTTTACTATATGTAGCCACACTTTAATACTTTTTTTTCCATTCTTTTCTATTTGATTTTTTTAGATTAATGGCAGTCATGTCACATGAATGAAAGGAATCATTCACAGTTCACAAATGTCTTGCATATAGCTTTCAAAAACCTAGATGATTCACCCAAACTATTTAATAACAAAGTCAGGTGCTAAATTTAGGTGTTTTTTGGCTTGAAAACTGTTATTCTTGCTTTCTGGTTTTATAGTTATATCAGTCTAAGAGTATTTTGTTTCCTAATTTTTCTTACTTTTTGTTATAAATCAGAATATTCAGGGGTGAAATAGGAGCAATGCCAAAGGGGTAATCCCAGACTACAATGCACATATCCAATGTTTGGTAAACCACATTTAAAAAAAAATATATACATCCTGTTTTTCAGGACATAAACAATAAAAGACATTATAGGATCAGTGCATGTTTTACTTTCTTAAATTATCACTTAGGAATTCTCAAATCAGAAAAAAAACTTTGAAAAAGCATTAATTATAAATATCACATAGTCAGGTTATTTTGTTCTTCTTTTGGGTACCTGGGGTTGAACTCAGGGGCACTTGACCACTGAGCCCTATTTTGTATTTTATTTAGAGACAGGGTCTCACTGAGTTGCCTAGCGCCTCACTTTTGTTGAGGTTGACTTTGAACTCTCAATCCTCCTGCCTCAGCCTCTTGAGCCCCTGAGATTACAGATATACACCACTACACCCGACTATAGTACTTTGTTTTTAATGAGAATATGCATCTGAATTTGCCTTCAGAAATGACCAGGGTAAAGTCTGTTACACAATCAAAATGATTTGAATTAGACACATAGATTTTTGCAGCAGGCAAATCTGGGTCATCCATCATTTCCAGGTACATGGGGAAGATGTACCAGCACTCCTTTTATTACTATAGCTTTGAAGGCAGCATGTTATCTTGCTTCCCATTGTTTGGATTTTTAAACTGATAATTAAATCCATTGGCATTGCTGCTGCTTGAATTACAAATACTTAAAACAATTAGGTTTCTAACAGATCACAAATCTACATCAAATAGATCTAACTTCTTAAAAAGTCCTTAGCTAATGGAATTATTCTAAAACTTTTGATTGTTTCCCTTGAATTATTAAGTATATATTTGTCTTTAATATAAATAGTCAACAGCAAAAAAATATTCTGTATTTAAAAAGAATGACAAAATATACCAAATTCTGGCATAACTGTTTTGCAAAAATTCCAAGAAGGAAACAAATAAGAACAACAACAATAAACAAGTGCAAGGCGTGAAATGGCATATGAAAGCAGATGATTAAGTTGTTTATCTAGTTAATTTTGGGGGGGAGGAAATCTCTAGTTTTGCAGAAATGACTAATAGCTGTTGGTAAATTATATTCATAAATATCCATGTTCCTTATATTCACTGAAATGAAGCAAGAATATGTAGTATTTTTTTTATATTACAAAGAGTTGGATTTGGGTGTTTAGATAGCAATAAGATTGTATCCATTTTATGTAAGTTACTGTACATATGAAAATTTATGGTATATTTCCAGATAAAATATATTTATTAGTAACTAATTTTTAGAATGGTACTGTCTAACTTGATAGCTACTGGAATGACAAAATAAATTGAAATTAAAATTAGTGAAAGTGAAATAAAATATGTTATTATCCATATGTGCTTAGTAGCTATGCTTCTAGTGGCCATTATGCTACATAGTGCAGCTATAGTACATTTTATTTATCCAAAAAAATTTTGATGGGGTGCTGGTTTACCTCTTTTAAACATAAACATTAGCCTTTAAAAATACTTGCAATTTTAGCCTATATTTGATTATGTTCCAAGATACCAACTCTTACCTCAACATACAAAAAAAATAAAATAAAATAAAATAAAATAGCCCAAATTTGAATATAGTGGAGGTCTTTTGATTTTTTTTATAATTACAAAACATGATATTCCAACTAAGTTGAAGAAAATCAAAGCATCATATAAACAGTTTTAAGGAAAAACAAATTTAAGTAAGTTACAATTTTTGAAAAGAGAAGAAAAGTAAGAAACATGTCTATATATTTCAATTTCCCAATTACAATTATAATCACATGAAAAATTATTTTAACACATTGAGAATAACATTAATGTGGTATGCAGTCTTCAAAATGGCCCCAAACTGAGGTTGTTGGATAAAATGCAGGATTCCATGTTCTTTTAAGTACAATTATTCTAAACGTTTCTAGAATGAAGCTTGGCATATGGGTTTAAGATGTGTATCCTTATTTTTCTGTTAAGGTTACTGCTACTGCTGTGCATTTCAGGTATAGGGACAGATAGTTTCTTCTTGTTAGATAGAAACCCTATATGAACATTTTTAGACAGTTTTAGACACTAGCTGAATGCCTTTCCTCAAGATGGGCCTACTGCTAAACACTCCAGGTAAGAGGAGTATAGTAAGTACTACAGAACACAAATCTATATAATATTAGATCACAATTCAGGTGGTTTTAATTATAAATCATCTCTTGTGCAATAAATGTTGTTGAGGTTTATTTTCTAAAAGTAATGCTATTGATAATGATGGTATATTATGGTTTCTAAAAATTGAAAACAAACAATAGCTTTTCCCAAGTTACTCTTATTATTTTGGATTGGCATTTTCACGTGACAACTAACTCCTCTACTATTTCAAAGGACAGGAGATTCAGTGGAAACAATGGAGTGAATCCTGGATTAATCTGGAATATAATTTTATCAATGGCCAATGAATTTTACAGTATACTGTTGATGTGGGCATCTATCATCTTAGAAAGTTTGAAATTTTCCCCTCTATTATTATTCCAGATGAAAAATCTTTGTTTTTCAGAGTTGATCCAGCATACCTGACCATGGTATATAAGAAGACATTTATAATTCCCTAAATGTTTGATTGAAAGGAATACAACTACACCAAACTCTCTTAACTCTGAGCTCTAATCAAAGAATATATACCCAAACAATTTAGATAATATTCAGAAAGAAACCTCAAAGATCAGTACTTTTCATTGAGCAGTTTGATGATTTCATGTGTGGCAATGTGGTTATCAATCAGAGTGCTATATTACTGCGTACAGTAACATTGCAATTACCCAATTAATTAAAAAAATACAGTAATCCATGACAGCTTTTCTTATTTTCATACAGAAGTTTGACACCTTTATGCTATGAGACAGAATAGCTAAAAATTAGACAACTATTAATAATGGAATTAACTAGATTCTGGCCCTACAACTAAGAAAATGCAGTAAGAATTAGAATAACACCCAAGATTTGCCATTGTCCAAGATGCAACCAATTAATACTAATAAACTGAATCTTATCAGACATCATTTAAAGTGCTTTTCAGATACAAACAAAAATTCAAGTAGAAAATCTATGGCTTTGCAGGACTAATAGCAAAAATCCAATAGCAATACACCTGATGTATTAATTAAAATATAGTCGATAATTGCATAATTTGAAAATATTGGCCCTCCTTTTAGAGGCTCATTTGCTCTAAAATTAATGTTTTCAATAAAAAGAATTTATAGAAAAAAATGGTTTTGTCTTAATTTTTTGTATGAAGATTAAATAGGTAATTCACTGCAGGAATTAAGCTTCTTTTCTTTTGCAACAGTGATTTTGACAGTTTACATACTGGAACTTAATATTATTATATATTGTATGTGTAACATCATGATGAAAGCAAATAATTTTTCTTATATTTCCTTTGATGTTAATCAGAGTAGTCATTCAAGTTGCTACTTGATTCTCAGACAGAAGTTTCAAAATGAAATTGGCCACTGATTCCCAGACAAAAACACAGGAGTGGTGTCAGATGAGAGGTATTTTACAGTGTTTTGACACATTTCAGTTTGATTTTTACTTATTTCTCTGTTTGACATATGTTCTCAAGTGGAATGCTATAAAGTTTTTATTGCTATAAGTTTGAAATGACCACATTACTCATGAGCTGGAGAGTCACAAGTGAGTTTTTAGCTTCTTTCAAAGCTGTAGAAATAAAACTTTATAGTACCCTACCCTGGTATATGTTGTTTTATGCGACACATTTTATTCCATTTTACTCTTTTCTTTATTCCCCTTCATTACTTTCTTCTTGAATTGTAGCAGAATTTTTATTAAATATTTCCAATATGTAATGGTTTGATTTAAGCTGAATTTTATGGTAGCTTTATGCATTTTTTTCATAGAGATTGTCTTTGACCTTTAATGATCATCTTTTAAAATTGTTAGAAGATCATTTTAAATAAAGTCCATTGGATCTATATTGCTGTTGAAACACTGATTTTATTGCAAAAAGGTGATATTTTATTTCTAAGTGGACCAAAGCTATTGTTGGAAATGAGACATGAAAGATTAATATTTGCTTCCTCTTATAGAAGTAATTAAAATTCTTAACACCTACACAATAATTTTACACAATTTGCATAGTATGTACACTTCAGTAGAATATGCACCTTCCTTTTATGTGTTATGCAATCCAGCTCCTATGAGGACACCAGTAACTCATTCTGAAAGTATCCAAACTATAAAGTGATTCTAGAATTAGCTTATCCCAGAGGGAACCTATGAGTAATGTGGCTGACCTGACAGCTTGAAGTGATGTGCTCAGAGTGGATCTGATGGGCAGCTATTCGTTTTAAACTCAGGAAGCAAGCTTACGATATTGTCAAAAATACTAAGTCATTTTTTTTCCATTTAGGACCTAAAGGTGGTAAAGAATGTCCCCAGTTTTCTTGTAAAAGATCTCCAAACCTTCATCATGTCTCTAGACCTTGAACTGGAGCTTTTGAAATTTCTATTTTAATGATTTCTGGAAGGCTGTGCATCTCAGTGAATAAAGTCAGGAACATATGTGCATGGCCGACTTAGATTCAAGAAAGAATTTTGGTTGCTATCATGTAACTTTTAAAGCATAAATAATGAGTACTGAGATGTACTGGTTTTTCTATTTATGTATTAGATTTTTTTCTACCACAGTAATTCCAATTGAAATATTCCTCCTTTGGTGTGATTGCATGCACACATACACATGCACAAACTCAACCATGCTGTGCATTATGTTTTACACATATGAGGAGAGAAAACTAGGGTTAACTGACTTAATTTTTTTGTATTTTTGTAGGAAGAATTATATATGAATAAATATGAATATTCATACACATTTATGATTTTCAGGTGTTTTGCAAATAGGACAGTTTTAAAATCACTTAAAACTTTTTACCATTCTTATCATTTCTATTGTGTGTATGATAATATAACAGAAACTATTCATGCAGGGAGTATATGCCCTATTTGGGCACTACTTCCTGTAGCTTATGCCTTTTTATTAAAATAATTCATCTAAGTTTGGTGGAAGAAATAAATGAGTGCTTTATCACAGAGAAGTACTGAAGAGATTTTTTTTTTCATCTAAGCCTCTAAAGACCACAGGATAGCCTTTACAAATAGCATGATAGAATCCGGTTGATTGTAAAGGCCTTTGTTTCATGCAAAATGGAAAGGAGAAAAGCAAGAAATTTCCTCTATATTAGAACGTGACTGTGAAATAATAGAGGAGACATTGCTTTGGGTTAACATGGATTGAAATCAATTGAACAGGACTTCATATACTTAGGTATGGGAAGAATCAACAAATAATGTAACTCCAACAGTGAGCTGAATCTGCCTCTGTTTTGTCTGGCTGCTGTGCTTGATATGTGGGCCATCTGGCTTCTGGATGCTAGTAATGTTTGCACACTCACACATCAATCAGAACTGGTCCAGGGTCTATTAGAAAGCACCAGCCAGTTAGGTGACATGCCACGACTGCAAAGCACTCAAGTGGGAATGCCAGGCAGAGAGCTTCTACTGGATCTGACATTGACATGGGCAATGGGGGACCTTTTGATTCATCTGCCTGTACCATTGATGTTGCAGTTCTGTTAGAGTAGGCATGTGGATATCACGTCATATAAGACCTTATTTATATCATTAATTTTGCCTGTGTAATTCAGATCAAGCAAAAATAAGTGCAAATGATCTTTAGCCTTAGGTCCCATGCCTTTTGGATGTAGGAGGATCATTGACTTGGAATTGTTTTGCCTTTCTGACTAGTAGACAGGAAATATCAGAAGCAGCTTTGCCTATCCTGTTTCCAGATCTGTACTATGGTACTAGTTTTTTGCAACAATACTAGACTTTTCAGATGCATCTACCAAGTAAACTTTCCAAACAAAGGGAGGCTTGCAATAAATTGCATTATCATTCCCTGTGTCTTTTCAAACAGTTCAGTGAAACTTAAAGGGGCAAGCACACTTTACAAGAAATATAAATGGGCTTTTAGTACTCTCAAATGAGATAGAACATAAGATGTGTATTTCTAATTGGAAGCCCTATCATTCAGTTGTTTGGCTATAATAGTATATACAGTGCTTGAAATTGAAAATAGGTCCTCCTACATATTAAGCATGCCAACCACATCCTAAATTTTCTTTTTGAAAGTTGTCCACAGATATCTATTGCAAGTTTAAGGTTGTTTGTTTCGATGCTGATGATGAGAGAAATTAGCTGAAACTATCAAAGCACCTAGAAGATTGGCTATTTTTATTCTTCTTAGACCTTTGGATGTTTTGATGCCATAAGACTAAGAAAACATGCCCCTATATTTTCAGTGTTTTAAAACTTGAATTGCCTGTAATGTGCAATACACAACTTTACCTAGCTATGGGCATAATTAAGACTCACCTAGAGAGATCTTTAAAATGATGGTATGATTTTTTTTCTTTGAAAATTATTTCTCACCCTTGAAATTTCTAAAGTCACCCAAACATATAAAAGGGTGGCATTCTTTTTAAACATATTTACATTAAATAAATTTCCAAATAACTGGTCTTTGCTAAACAGAAATACCTAATAAGGTATCTCTAGATAAACTTTAAAATAGTTTTGATTTGTCTATCTTGGTGTAATAATTAAAATATTAGTATTATAATAATGCAAGTTTAACTAATTTGGTATAATAGAAATAATTTTTCATGTTTGATGAGTGCTAAGTACTTGATACCATTAAATATGTCACATGTATCATTTTACATTTTCCCTTAAAATAACATTGTGATGGTACAATTATGTCCATCTTATAGATAGGAAAACTGAGGCACAGAGAGGGAAAAATTATAATTTATAAAATTATAATACTTATAGTTTTTGAGAAAATTGTTATTTGCTAGAGGAAAGCTAAATTCTCGTTGTATATCTTTTCAATTATTATATATAGCAATATTAATTCTATGTTTTCAACAATCTCAACAATAAAAAACAAGTGAATGATGCCTTTTTGGGGATAAGTCATTTCTGTAGTCAGGCCCACACATGAAATGTTTGACCTTTATGGGATTCAGCAATCAATAAGAAGGAGCTATTTTCCCTGCTTTGGCATCTGCCTACTTGGCAAATCCCCCAACTGTGGTGTTGGCAGCTCCACAACTGTGACTACCTCTGGTCTTTCCACAGTAACTGGCTGGAGCTCATCTCCTTGTGTTGTTCTATTATTTTGAAAATTATTTTCCTTGACTCGAATTAAAAGAGTATAATAGAAATTGTGTATTTCCCTGACATTTTTCCAGAAGTATTAGAAATTGGTTAAAGCTCCCCAGGAGCAAACATTGGATTCTAAATATGTATTTTTCTTACAAATGAATTCATATGTTATGATAGATATTCAGGAATGAGTTCCATTATTTATAGCAATAACATTATCTTGAACTCTTAATTGTAGCAGTTAAATTTAATTTTAATTATTTGTGTTTCTAATGGAAACTTAGTTAAGTTTTTGAGTGCACTGTACATAGTAAAATACATCTTATATCTAAAACCTTAGGAAATACTATCTTGTGCCAGGGGGAAAATACTGTAATAGTGTATATGCAATTTAATTTATATAGTCCTAAATTTACTGAAATTAAAATATTCATATTTCCATATAGCTACATGTGGACATATGGACATAAATGCATATAACTGTGTGTGTTTTATATAGACATGTTTATTGAAAGGATATCTTCTTATATAGATATAGAGTTTAGAATTTCTTTATCAATGTAAGATAGAAACTGCTAAAGCATGAAAATGAAATTAAGCATACTTCTTTCATTCATTTATCACCAGTTTTCAGAATTAGTTGCCCTATGGGTACCTTTTTAATTATATTGCACATCTTTCAATTAAATATCGGGAGGTTGAAAATTAAGTGACAATTCTAATATTTTCAGTGGAAGACCTGAAGCTACACTATTAAAAAGCTAGTAAAGAGAAGGGGAAGGATATTTCTTTATCCATGTTGTTAATTATACAAGCAGTGCACCATGCAAATGCTAGCAGAAAGTGTGATACAAACACTACTTAAGAGGTTTCTAGTGATAAGCAGCCCTTTATGTTAAAGTAGATTGAAAATGCTGCCTCCTTTACTCCTACAAATTCTAATGAAAAATGATTTATTTTCTGTGAGTAATAATAGTAATTAATATTTATTGAAGGGCTCACTACATGCCTATCTCTGAAGTAAGGATTTCACACATTATAGCACATAACTACCCTAAGAAGAGGGACTATTATTGCTTCTCTTTTTATAGATAGGGAAACTGAAGCTCAGATGTTAAATAGCTTGCCCACAATCGCACTCTCCTGTTCCTCTTGTGATAAATTGGCATTACTTCTTTTCTTGAACTCAGGGGCTGGTAATGCATTATCCCACCTTCTTAAGAATGCATTACCAGCCCCTGAGTTCAATCCTTGGTACCAAAAAAAAAAAAAGAATGCATTACCAATTTTAAGCGAGTATTATAATGAACTATTGGTATTAATTATGTTTCAAAACCATCTTCTTTAATAACTGGGAATTTTATCTAGCTAGTAGGAAAAGAATACATCCTACTCAAAAAGAAAAATAAAAGAGGTTTGGATGGAAAAGATTCTTTGAATATTGGTTCATGTCTATAATATCTGTTCAAATAACTTAGCAAATGGCAGATAAGGTCATATCGTGTAGCATTCTTTTAAAATAAGATTGCTGAAAGTTTAGCTTGCTCTGAATAAACACAGAATGGGAGGATTCTTAATTGTCTAGTGAGTAGAATAAATACAACCATCTAGTGAAATTCAAATAAAAAGGGAGAATCAAGATTGACGTTTTAAAACCTGACATATTTATTAAGATGATTGATTGTAGTACACAGTAGTTAAAAGAAACAATATAGAAAGATCCTGTGTACACTTATCCTGTTTTTCCCATTGGTAACATTTTGAAAAATTATAGTATAATATCACCATTTGGATATAGACAGTGATACAATCCATCAGTTTTATTCAGATTTTCCCCATTTGCTGTATTTTATGTGTGTGCTTGTTTGTATGTGTTTAGTTCTGTGCAGTTTCATCTCATGTGTGGGTATTGCTGGATAGGAGATGTAACTCATGGCAAGCAGGGACAGAGATTGCTTCCCTATTTACTGATTATTAGTTGGTGTCTGGATTGTATCTATCCATTATGTCTTGGTTGGTATCCATAGTGATTCCTATTGGATCTGGTGGAGGGATGAGCTTGTCTAGGCTGCCTTCTAATGTGAGTTGTAGTTCACGAAATGATGGGTCTGGGTTGCCATCATCTATATGGTGAAGAGAAGTAAGTGACCCAGCTGCTGCAGTCTCAGTGTAACAAACCTTTGTAAGAATTTCTTAACACCTTTCAGAGTTATCTTTGGTTGCTTCTTGCTTATCACCAGTGTTTGTTGTTTTGTTAGTAGGAAGGAGATAGGAGAAAGATGTCTAAGCCATATTATCCTGACTATAAATATTCACCTTGATTTTTTTCATGAGAAAAATGTTTTCTATTTATGTTATAAAAATTCTCAGCAATTTTCCTACTGCCATACATTTTTAGAGTTTAAAATTATAATTTAAATTAACACTTACTGAATTTCTACAAAGTGTCAGGCAGGTGCTAGCTTCATTGATTTGGCTCTGCTTCTACTTTGCCTGGAATGGGTGAGTGAAGGCCCATCATAATTTTCATTTGGTATTATAATGGGCAGGAAAGGATATTATTTCAACCTACCACCAATATTTTAATCAACAGAATAGTCTGTTTCTCTTCACTAAATTTGTTTATTTTTAACAATTCAACTCAATTTAAAGAGTTGAATTCAGGGGCACTGAATCACTGAGTCATATCCCCAGCCTTTTTATCTTTTATTTTGAGACAGGGTCTCACTGAGTTGCTTAGGGCCTTGCTAAGTTTCTGAGTCTGGCTTTGAACACGCCATTCTCCTGCCTCAGCCTCCTGAGCTGCTAGGATTATAGGTGTGTACCACTATGCCTAGCCAGTTCTGAGTTTTCTGATCATATACTGAATTCAACAAATGTTGGACTGTTACCCAAGAACATATCAGAAATTATTAAATAATTTCTTGTCTATTTTGTTGTTTTTGTTGTTGCTGTGTGTGTGTGTGTATGTGTTTTAGGGGAAAGAATGTATTAAAGAAATTTTCTATATGCACATATACTTGCACACACAATTACATTGTTTTTGGCTGATAAATTTTACAGTTATTGGATTAATTTTATGTTATCCTAATGTTTAATATCTCTTAGTGAGTAAATCACATTTTAAAATATCAATTAGTTAAAATGAAAACAATCCATCATTTAGTTATAATAATATTTATTGTATTTATAAAATTATCTCCAAAAAAGAGTAATATAAAGATCTGAAATTTTGTCCTGCCTTTGTTGTAAATGCTGAGAGAACTAATATCAATAAGGTTGATGTCAATTTAAATTTCTAGTGCAATGCTCATTAGCTAGAAATTTCATACCAGAGATAGTATTTCAGAGAACCTAAACCCTATTTAGAGATAAGAAAGCACCACTAATTAATAAGGTTATGACTATGAGCCACATCAAGTTAAAAACTTTTCCAAACTCATTTAGGTCATCATGCTAACATTGATTTAGGAAAATATTGGATGGGCAACTATCAGTCAGCTTAAATATCACAGCTAAAAACAGGAAGCAAGTAATATGGAAAGTACAAGAAAAATGATAGAAATGGACTTCTGTTGAGAAGTACCAAGTTGGGATTAGCAAACTATGGAAAATATCAAAAATCAGACTGTAATGTATATGCAATTAAATGTCAGAACACTCCTTACATCTGGCTTCAAATATCCAAATTTAGAGTAAATTGTTGGCCTTCTGCCCTTGAGCTCCTATTAAGAAAGCAATAATTAATTATCTGATTCTGAATTTTGGAAGAGGACTTGAGTACCTGTGGCTTGGCATCCTTCACTCTGGGGCTTTGACTCCATAATGTTAAGTTGTATAGGGGATAGGTCTGTTACTATTTCATGCTACTAGTGGATTTTAGTAAGTGAATTATTACTGAATACACCTAACAGGAACACCTAGGTTATGCTCATGGATACCAGTTCAGTTTTATCATTATCATTAGTACAATGAATGTTTTTATGTCTGATTCTTGTTCTTTTTTTATTGTTGTTGTTTGTTTGTTTGTTTGTTTGTTTTTTGGTACCTAAGATTGAACTACTTTTTTTAGAGTTTAAAATTATAATTTAAATTAACACTTACTGAATTTCAAATATATGTGGATATTTGAAGCCAGATGTAGGGGTAGTCAACTACTAAGCCACATCCCCAGCCCCCTCTCCCCCTTTTTAAATTATTTTTTAGTTGTCAAAGGATCTTTATTTTATTTATTTCTTTATATGTGGTGCTGAGGATTGAACCCAGTGTCTCACACATGCTAAGCAAGGGCTCTACCACTGAGTCCCAGTCCCATCCACTGTCTGACTCTTGTTCTTGATGAAGAACCTGGGTGGGGGTTGAAAGAGTTACTAAGCAATTTTCTCAAAACTCATCAATAAGTAATAAGAAGACATCATTATTTTTAAGGAGGAAAATGAGATGGAAAGAATGATAGTTGGGAAAATTTGTTTCCTTGCACTTTTTGGGGGGCCCAGAATATAATACCCTGAATTTCCTAAGAGCTTTCTATGGACTCAGACCTCTGAAACTATGAGCCCTCAAATAAACTTTTCTTCCTTTAAAATTGTTTGGTCAGATCTTTTAGTCACAGCAGTGAAATAGCTGCTAATACAATTACTCTATCTTTACCTGGTCTTTCTTTGTGAGAACTGATGATAAAGAACTTCTCTGAGTTCCCTTGTTTGATTTTAAGTCGTAAGACCTCCCCATTCCAGAAAAGAAGGAATCCTGCATAGAAACACCAAGAAGAATCTGAACAGGTGGTCTTGCTAGGTTTCCTCCCTTCAGTCTATTACTGTTAGATCATACCATTTTTGCCCAAAGATATTTCTTTTATTGTTCTTTAAATTATTCTTTTGTTGTTGACAAAAGGGAAAGTAAACTATGATATAATAATAGGTACATTCTAAAATGCATCATCATGTTTCATATTTTATACTAGAACATTTTAATGACACATAATAATGGGTTTCATTGTGACATTTTTATACATGCAAATAACCTACTTTGGTCATATCATGCTCCCATTAATCTCCTGTTGCCCTCCCCTTGGTCCCCTTCCTTGTTTTTTTTTGTTGTTGTTTTTTCTTTTGGTACTGGGGATTGAACTCAGAGGCACTTGGCCACTGAGCCATATCCCCTGCCCTATTTTGTGTTTTATTTAGAAACAGGGTCTCACCAAGTTGCTTAGTGCCTCGCTTTTGCTGAGGCTGGCTTTGAACTCATGATCCTCCTGCCTCAGCCTCCAGAGCAGCCGGGATTACAGGTATGCCCCACCATGCCCAGCTCCCTTCCTCTTTTTAAATAGTCTTCCTGCTACTTTTATGTCTTCCCCCTCCCCTAGATTCTACATTCGAGGGACAATGTGATACTTGTCTGTCTGGATCTGGTTTATTTCACTTTATGATCTCAAATTCAAATTATATTTCTACATGGCTGTCCATATTTTATCTAGCCTGAGCATAAAAAGAGATAGCACTCCCTGGATCTTTAGATCTTCAATATTAAATTTACTATGTGTTATGAAACTCTATGATAAACTTACAAATAAATTTTTGTTATTTTCTCTTGTTAACTGTCTCATAGGGGTAAAGGCCATAACACTTTAGAACTGGGATTAAACAGGTTCAATCACCCACATTCTACCCCTATACTTTGAAATGGTATGGGAATTAGAATTAAGCAACTCCCTGTACAGGCTACTTCAATGATTCTGGTGGTAAGAGACTAGACTAGAAAGCAAGAATGGAAACAGAAAAGTGAAGAGATTTGAATGGAAAAAGACATTTTATATGAGTTCTAATGATGTTCATCTGTGCATAAAACTTACTTTTGCCTACCCTATTATATTTTTTATGTCCTCCTGTGTCGCGACCCCTTGCCCGCAAGGAAGACGCAACTCGGGAATCTTCTTTCAACAGTTTATTCAGGCCCTTGATATTTCTTCTTCTTCCTCTCGGATGCCCCTCCCAGCCTTAATAAAGCATCCCAAGCCCCAATGCAAAGCTGCCGCGTGGAGCTTTCTCACAGGGTGGTGAAAAATCATGTGCCAACTTTCCCAGATAAGGAGTTGTTTGTCACAGACCACAGCGGAGCCAGCGTCATCTTGTAATGGCGACCATAGTCTGCAGAAACGGCAGAAGCGGCTCACCACACTCCTGATGGTCCACACTTCATTTTCAATATCACACATAGAATAAATATTTTCACAACATTTATTTGACTGTCATTTACAATTCTTCAATAGCCATTCATTACTATAAAGTTTATGCTTACATATGTAACATGACCTACAGGGTTGTATCTTTGATTCTCTATCCCTCTCCAGTCTTTCTCTAAATTCTAGTGATCCTGATCTTCTTTTAAAACAGTAGGCTCCTGTCAGATTCTGCTTCATCCTTCAAGTTACAGCTTAATATTTTTTCGTCAGTATACTTTCTTAAGAACATCAACCCACAATCACCTTCTATATGTGATCATTTCCTCCAAGTATTCTGTACTCCCCTTCACTGAAATCAGCACAATTGAAGTACACCATTTGTTAGCCAAAGGTATGAAATTTCTATGAAGCTTTTTCTTACTCCTATTGTTTGTGGTTGTGTTCATTGTTTCCTGTTATGGTCAGGTCCAATCTGCACCTTTCAGTATTTTCAAAAATACCCCAGTTTCTGCTTGCTCTTTTCTTGTGTTCCAGCTGATTATAGTCTTATAATTTTATGTTTTAAACACATGCGTACCTCTGTCATATCAATGAATTTTAAACAAACAGGAAAAATAGTGTAAATGTCTAACTGGTTACTAAGAAAACCAAAAAAAAGAAAGAAAGAAAGAAAGAAAGAAAGAAAGAAAGAAAAGTTAATGCGATTGAGTACATAATCAGATTAACTTTTTATTACCTAGAGTGAAAAATGCTTTAATAGCACCAGTAGGTCATGTTAAACAAATTAGTTTTCTGGAACATTGACACATTAAACCTTATCTGTTCTCCAGGCTAAGTCAAAGGCCCCCAAATAAATGGTCTGATGCAGGTTCACAGTTTTTGTTTGTTTGTTTGTTTTTCATTTTGACAAAGCCAACTCCACCAAAATGAGATGTGATTTCTGTTGCCAATTTTTAGTGGAGAGGAAAAACAAGCCCTTAATGTAGGAGTTGGAACTTACTGGTAATTTTGGTTTTGTAGAAGTTTAATAATCAGTCCCTAAGGTTATACAAATTATAAAGACTTTGTTTAGCTCAGTCACATATGTCCACTCTAAAATTTGTCTGAGAAATAGTTTTCTAAATGTCTTTTACCAGTAATTCTTTGTAAGACTTCTTTCTATAAGACTGTCTAGGGGGCTGGACTTGTGGTTCAGTGGTAGAGCGCTTGCCTAGCATGCATGAGTCACTGAGTTTGATCCTCAGCACCACATAAAAGTAAGCAAATAAAATAAAGGTATTGTGCCCATCTACAACTAAAAAATAGTTTTAAAAATAAGACTGTCTAAAACAATAACTCTTTTTGGCTACAGTTACAATAAGTTCCTCAAATAGGTTGTGTATTTGTGAACTCTCAATAGAAAGCACTTGGATGGCAACATCTGGACATTGGCTTTAATAAAGGAAATAAAATTTGTCTCTAATATCTTATAAAAATGTATAAAGAATTGGGGCTGGGGATGTGGCTCAAGCGGTAGTGCACTCACCTGGCATGCGTGCGGCCTGGGTTTGATCCTCAGCACCACATACAAACAAAGATGTTGTGTCTGCCGAGAACTAAAAAATAAATATTAAAAAAATTCTTTCTCTCTCTCTCTCTCTCTCTCTCTCTCTCTCTCTCTTTAAAAAAAATGTATAAAGATATAAAGAGCTAGTCATTTTAGAGAAATAACACGAGATTCTTATTCACTTGGTTCCTGAGATAGGGACAGAAATGAAATTTGAAAATCTTTAATATGAATCTGAAAAGATAAGGCATTTGTCTTGGAAGTAGTTTCTACACAAGGCAGCTATAGAGCAAATGGAGAATGGAT
This sequence comes from Marmota monax, assembly GCF_021218885.2. Lineage (NCBI taxonomy): Eukaryota > Metazoa > Chordata > Mammalia > Rodentia > Sciuridae > Marmota > Marmota monax. The sequence continues at coordinate 534,680 of NW_026694772.1, forward strand.
CCCTGCCTGCCCCTTCACACAGACAACTGCTACTGCAGAGCCTACACTGGCCCAAAAGTTTTCAAAGATAATTGTGCTCCTGCAGCTTTTCTCTGTATAATAGACTCTTCCTGCCCTGTAGTAGCCTGGCCTGTCTGTGAACACCATGGGATTTGACCCTTTGAAGACTTTTATTTTAAATGAGTTTGTCCAGTTTGTTCAGATTTTACCCAATAAAGGTCAGCTATAATCAGTAATAGTTTTGTCAATGTCTCCATACCTTGAGACAAAGTTCCTTCTTTACTCAGTGCTTTTCCCTCTAGTTTTACTTCACATTTGGGAGAATGTTTTTAAATAAAAAATTTCTGTTTTTCCTGATTGTAATGATGCATTGTTCCTTTGGTATTTGACACTTAAGTTGCAAAATAATATTTAATAAAGCACCTGGATATATGTCCATTTTGGGTTGGATAGAAGAAAGAAATTTCAGCTATTATTTGTCCCAATTGATATCACCTTCTCCCATTCTCTTTACACACTGATGTGTATATATACATTCTATTGGTCTTTTAAAAAATTCCTCTAGGTAAGAATTTGTCTTGAATTTGGTTTCTGATTGCAAAGAAAATCCTTGTTGTGGTTCAGTGATCCATTTTCTTTGGAACCATATTGACCATGATTCTAAAACAGAAACTTGGAGGTATAAGAATGTTTAAATATATAAAATATCTTTCAGTAATTGGGCATACCATCTTACTCTCTAAATGCATATACATGGTTCCTTTTTGAAATCTTTTTTTCCCTATAAATTGTATAGGTTTTAAACCTAATGTATCATTTGCATAAAACAGTTTGAAATACTCCTTTTGCTATCCTCAAAGGAAATAAATAAAAAATGTAATATATGATTTCAGAATAATTCTGTAATAATGAATAAGTTAAGGGCAATAATTAATTATAAAATAATATAGAAAATTATTATATCAGTGGTCTATTAATCAATATATAAGTAAGAAGGCTTCTTACTGCTATACTTGTGCCTATTAAGAGCTCTAAATGCTGACTAATGTAGGTTTGTGGTATTTATGATTAAAATACCATGAACATCATAGCTAATAGTAATGGGAATATCCTTTATGACTCATAACTTTTGCTAAGCTATGAAATTAAAAAGTATAGATTTTCCCTTTGATTTATTTGTATGATAGCTGTAGTCTTAGATATTCAGTATATATTTAAATATGACAAAATGATTTGCATTTAATGCAGCTAGGTTCTATATTCACATAATTATAAATGGATTGTCAACTACTTTTCCAAAGCTGTAGAGAACATGTCCTGTGTATTATTGGATGTCTAGCATCCTTTGTACACCTTCCCATTTTTTATGGAGACAATAAAAGAGCTTCCACGTATTTCCTAAATTTTCCAAAAGGGCAGTATTCACTACTGAGATGAACTGCAGATGGTGATTATAATTTTGGCTGCAAGTAACAGAGCCAAATTGAGGATTTTAATTTTCTTGTATGATGAAGTCTGAAGGAAGGCAATCTGAGGTGAGAAAGTAGCCTTATGATACCACCAGCCTACCAAGCTGATGTTCTTGTTCTTTCAATATACTTATCAACTCTTGTTTGCAAGATAATTGTTTCAGCACCTCTAGCCCCACATCCACATTCTAGGACAGGAAGATTAAAAAGAAGCAAGAACAAGAAAGGAGCAGCATACATATCAGGAAAAAAAAATCATCCCAGAAATCCCCAGCAGTTTTCTCACTTGTCACAAAGCCACTGCCAGTTGCCAGGAAGGCTAAGAATAGGGGGTTGTTGGTTTCAACTGGATACACTACTACTTCCAAACAAAAGCAGGATTTTTTTTGATAAGATAAAAAGACACCCCCTTTCTATCCACATGTTCCACCCAACGTGCTTCAACTCACCAGCTTCCCAGACCTCATGCAGTTGGTTGTAAATTATTCCAGCAGCTGGTTTACTGTCTACTTTTCAGAATATAAAAAATGTCAAAAATTTAAAGCAAAATGTGGAGTGACACTGTGGGGCATAATCACACTTTCTAATTCTTAGACTTTGTTTTTTGCTTGTTTTTGTGTTGCTGAGAATTGAACTCAGAGCTTCTTGAATGCTAGGCAAGTATTCTACCACTGAGCTATAGCCTCAGTCTGAGTTTGCCTATTTTTAACTTTGGGTCAACTGTTGATATTTCATCAAGATAACCATTTCTTTGCTTAGTTTATTGGGTTTGGGGGAAGCAACTAGCAGTATCCGTCACTCCTTTAATCAGGAAAAAGTTGCCAGAAAAATTAATGTTTCAAGATCTAGATAAGCAGATTTACCATCCATTCCTGATTATTCTGAATGGGACTTTTAGTCAATTTATTGTACATTTCATGAACATTAAAGAAAGCTCTTGAAAATGATGACATATTGACCTAATATTCACAATACTTATCTATCCTGTCTTCTATCTATGCTCTCCCATTCAGGTAAATGTATTATCTTATTTACCAACTAAAGTCATTAGTACATGACAGCATTTTGCCAGAAGTTGACATTAAATTAGGAGAAAGTGCTATTCTAGAAGGCCAGAATGGGCTAAGATAAAAGGAAGTCATTCTTTTGTGAACCATTTTGGTTTTGACCCAGAAGAGCTTATTTCACACCCTTTCTCATGGTAGCAAACAGTGAGGGAAACAAATGTTTACCATCTGCACATTAAAACCTGTTGAATCTCTGGGGAATTGGAATTGCTGCCATTGTTTGTTTGTTTTTAAGCTTCAAATTATAAAACAAGAGACTCAGGATATGTAAGCAGGGTTGATTCTAACAGTAAAATGAAACAAAAGCAAATAAAATCATAGCAAGCTGCTTCCAAAAAGCCACAGCACAACAAAAAAAGAGCTGTAAACTTCTTCAGAAGACTTCAAGGGAAAAATGCGTGTTTATTCAGAAATGGGATTTCCTGGGGACTTTTTATAACAGTTTTATGGAGATGTAATTCACATACCATAAAATTTACCCTTTTTAAGTCTACAATTCAGTGTTTTTTTAGCATATCCACAGAGCTGCGCAATTATCACCACTATCTAATTGTAGGACATTTTCATCATTTCTCCCCAAAAAACTCTGTTCACATTAGCACACACTCCCTGTTCTTTCCTTCCATCCTCTGACAACCACTAAACTATGTTTTGTCTCTATGAATTTACCTATTTTGGACATAGCCCTACAAATGGAATCAAGACTATATGTAGCCTTTAGTATCTGTCTTCTTTCATTGTGTTAAATGTTTTCAAGGTCCATTCATATTGTAAACAGCATCAGTCTTCATTCCTTTCATTTACTGAATAGAATTCCATTGAGTGAACATACAAAATTTTGCTAATCAGATCATCAGCTCATAAAGATTCCCTACCACACAGGTTTTTTTGCTTCCTGAATACTTTTGTATGTTGCAAATAACCTTGTGTTTGTCCCATAATTAGAATAAAAAGTATTGAAGCCAGCGTTTTGATGAGACAAGAGTCCCTTTTTCACCAATTTCTTCTGGGTTCTTTTCTCGCAAATTTTGAAGAATAAAATCCAGGAGCAGGGGCTGGGGCTGTAGCTCAGTGGCAGAGTACCCGCCTCACATACGTGAGGCCCTGGGTTCAATCCTCAGCACCACATAAAAATAAATAAATAAATAAAGATATTGTGTCCATCTACAACTAAAGAAATATTTTTTTAAAAAGCATCCTGGGCTGGGGTTTTGGCTCAGTGGTAAGAGTGCTTGCCTCACATGTGTGAGGCACTGGGTTCAATCCTCAGCACCACATAAAAATAAATAAACTAAATAAAGATAAAAAAAATCCAGTAGGTGAGAGTGTATCTGTAGCAAACTATTATAATTTGTCCCCTGAAAGGAACCCTATCTCTTCTCATTCCTTTTGCTAACAAATTCTGTATAGATAATGTTTATATCTATCACCTTACCTATATAACAAATTTTATATCTTTATTTTATGAAATTTGCTTTCCTTCCCTCCTAACCAAATTAAATGACTTTCAAGGAATCCTGTGCCTTTGTTGATTTTTGATAGATTTAATGTTTTTAGTCACCACTTTCTATTTAATCAAATTGATGTTATATTTCATTTATATTAGCTATTTACAGAGTATATATATATATATATATATATATACACACACACACACACACACACACACACACACGCGCACACACACATATGTATACATAGAGAGAGGGGGAGAGAGAGACTTGAAATATTATAGGACAAAGGAGACAGAAGATTATAATGTAAACAAAGAAATGTATTGTAATTAAGAAAAGGTTCCAGGACTGGGGTTGTAGCTCAGCAGTAGAGCACTAGCCTATCATGTGCAAAGCCCTGGGTACAATCCTCAGCACTACATTAAAAAAAAAAAGTATCAAAAAAAAAAAAAAGAAAAGAAAAGATTCTAAAAACATGCTGTGTGAGAATGAGGAAATACAGCTTTCAGGGATAGAGATGAGAATCATGAATAACTTCAAGAAGAATGTGGCATGGGTAAATAGGCATCAAGATTGATTAAAAACTTATATCTACTGAATATATTACCAGTTCACTTAATAAATAAAAATTCAACTCATTAAAAATTAATATTATATATATTTTTACTCCGTAAGCACTTTTTCCTTGGATTTCCTGGCACAAAGTGACTCTCCCTTATATGATACTTTTGTCATGTGACTAAATATCTAAGTTATTAAAAAAATTTATTCCAACATGTATTTATCCCACCATGTATATCGTTGTAGCCTAATACATTTCTATTGATCATAAAATGTAGCACAGTCTCACACCTAACAAAAATCCAACAAATGATCTTTAATACAAATATAGGAAATAAAGCTAATATAAACAGGAAAGAGAAAATGATTGCTTTTATAAGGTTTATAAATGACCAAATTATTTCAGCAATATTTTAGAACAAACAGATTAAATGAAAAATAATGCTGTTAATATCTTAATATTTCAAATTTTGTATAATTGCACATGGCTGAGATGCATTAATACTTTTCAGGTTTTAAGTCTAAACAAAGAATAGGAAACTCCTTCATACTCCTAACTTATTCAGAACCCATTGAATTTCATTATTTAGATGCTATAAAGGGGTACCTAGAGCTCATAAACTTCCCATTATTGATATTTTAGTATTATATTATGGAAGATTTTTAATATTTTTAAGGCTCATTTTTAAGAAATTAGAATGTGTACCTCAGAGGAAAATTACATAGACAATGAAAATAATAATATCTATTTGTAGGTCTGCAGTGAAGATCAAATTATACTTATCTAAATATTGTAATCACCCAAACATTTTACAGTTGAATGATGGTACTGCTAACTCTATATTGAATTATTAGAATAGACTTTTCTATGGATTAATGAGATAGTAATGATTACTGAATGAAATAGCCTTTTTGTTTTTAAATAAAAATGTTAAGTCAGTTTTTTAAAGTAAAAACTTATCTCATCAAAATGAATATTTGGCCTTCATTTGTCATGAACCATCATTCACTTTGTTTAAAAAATCTAATTTTAATATTATTGGTGCTTTGAATAAAGCATTCCACTAAAGTATTTTTTTAACAACTAAAAATGTCAAATGATGGCATTTAAAAATAGTGTGAGAATGAACATTGAAATCAAATCATAAGCATCTCATCTGGTCAAAGTTATCCATGAATGAATGTCATTTTACCTCTAAGGGAATTGCTGGGTTTCTTTGTGAATTAAATATACTGAATCAGCAATGATCTAGAAAAGTAGGATGCTAAATTGGTTACTATTAACTTGTATTGTGTAGTGACAGTGGTTTTCACATAATGTCCCAGAAAATCTGAGTCCATGAATAAAATAAATTGATAAAAACGAATAATAGCCATATAGCCTCAAACTTTTCAAAAGTAAATTTTTGGTCTATAGAAAAAAAAAATCACTTTATCAATAGCTATGGTTTCTCAGCCATTGCATTGTTATTTATAGACATTTATAATCTTATGTAAAATGGTAGTATTAGTACAGATAATTCACTGTAATAAAGCAAAAAAAAAACACAAGCTTTATCAAGTTTAGAATTTAAGTGAAAAGAAAGTTCCATTTTGTTTACAAAATTTGTGAAATAATAGAAACAGCATTTTAGAATAAAAATTATTTTTAAATGCTTTGTAATTTACATTTTTATGAAAGGGCTGGGGTTGTGGCTTAGTGGTAGAAAGCTTGCCTAGTAGTGAAAAACACTGGGTTCAATTCTCAGCACCATGTATAAATAAATAACATAGCAATCCATCAACATCTAAAAACAATATTAAAAAAACAAATTAATATGAAGAAATGTGCTTTATGGGAACATCAGCAAAAGAGAGAATAAACAATTAAAACAAAGTGAAATAAAATTGGCTAAGAAAGTTATCATTCAATGATTTGAATTTCTTATATTTTTGTCCTATGAGATTGACAAAGATAAAATGCTTACAAATGTCAACTGAAGGAAAGTATGTGAGGAACAAAGCCATCATCAGCTGTGGAGTAGCAGAAATAGGCATATACTTAGCCAGGCTCAGTGGAAGATGCCTGTAATCCCAGCCACTTGGGAGGCTGAGGCAGGAGAATCATGAGTTCAAAGCCAGCCTCAGCAATTTATTAAGGCGCTAAGCAACTCAATGAGACCCTGTCTCTAAATAAAACACAAAAATTGGCTGGGGATGTGGCTCAGTGGTTAAGTGTTCCTGAATTCAACACTCCGTACCCCTCCTCCCCCCAAAAAATAGGCCTAGGCTTTTGAGATCAATTTATCTTTTAAAATTTAAAGTATAGTTATATTTTTACTTAGCAATTCTACTCCAAGGATTTTGCCCTTCAGGTTTGATTGCACAAGAATAAAAATATAGATGTACCAGTATTTTCTTCATTGCTTGGTAAAGGGTAAATAAATGGGTAGTGAGAAAGGTAATCTAAATGAGCCCAGGTTGATGGTAGTCCATTCTAGGAACCTTTACACTACAGTTTAAGAAAATCAGATGAATTTGTGTGAGAAAATTGAAATGTGGTCAATGTGTAATACCTTTTTTTATAAGGGTATTAATTCTATTCTTGAGTGTTTTATCTGTCCTCATAAATTAATCTTCTCTTAAAAAGTAGAACACATATGTACATATATATGTTATAGTTTATCTGTAAAATGGTCTATTAGTATTAAAACACTATAAATAAATACATATATACATAAATAAACAGCAAACAAACATATGTTTGTGTCAAAAAGATGATTATGCCTGTTTGGTCTCATACCAACCATTTAATAGTTTTATATATAGGAACTAGAATTTGGTGGTGGTAGAAATCTCATGTACACCTTGGGTAGGTGGGACAGTCAAACATGAGAGCTATTTTTTCTTTCACAACTTGTATGTACTATTTCTTCTTAAGAATTGATTTGAACACACACACACACAGACACACACACATTTCACTATATGTGTTACTAGGTGGCTTGTGGACAACAGATTTTTTTTCTCACAGTTCTGAAAGCTGGGAGGTCAGTGATAAAGCCAGAGGCAGATTTTTTTCCCCCTGACATTGTTCTTGTCACGGAGTCCTCACATAGCCAAAGGGGAAAGGGAACTTTCTGGGGTCTTTTTTATAAGGGTATTAATTATATTCTTGAGTGTTTTATCTGTCCTCATAAATTAATCTTCTCTCAAAGTCCCTGATGCCATCATTTGAGTGGTTGGGATTTCAACATGAATTTTGGAGGGATACATTTACTCCACAGCAATGGCTATGTTATCCTAGATTAAAGTTTTATTATTTTCAAAGCATTGAGTGTATAGGTGCATGTATCTTTGTAATAATTGAAGGTTAACAAAATCTTTTGGAGTAATATTGTGGGGGACTCCTCACTTGCTAGAGGTGTTCCATCAGTCCTAACCCTCAAAACTCAAAGTTGTAGTGAGAAATTTATTTTCTCCCTTATATCCTTTTACCAGACATAGCTATTTTCCTTTTAAAAACAGCTAAAGAGTAACTGAAAACTTTCAGTGGTTGCTAAATCACTGTCAGGAAACAAAATCTGTGGAACTATCTCAAATAAAGACACTTAAACTGACTAGGGGGAGCAGATTCTGAAGGAAATGGTGAATAAGATCATTAGCAATAATGCACACATTCATTTATTCATTCAACAAATATTTGATGAACACTTACTGAATTTGAGAGACTGTTATCAATACCTGAAATACAAATATGAGAAAGGCCCAATTCTTGCTCTCAAGGAAATGATAATCTGTTAAGAAAAATGGGTAAAAGTAAATAGTGGTTGTACTAAGAAGCATGAGGAATGAAACAACAGTAAGATGTTCAAGCTACTGAGCAGACCCAAAAGAGGGAAAAATCAAAGCTAACTTGGTAAGTAAGGACATGCTTTACAAGACACTGTCTTGAAGAATGCATCATTCCTTCCAACTGGAAACTTCTAAGTCAGCTGAGCTATCTTCATATTTCCTATCCAACCTAGAACATGTTTTCAACATTGTTTCTTTAAAAAGAGGCATTGAGTAAAGAAAATAAACAAGATTACTATAGTGGATATTATAACTATAGGGTACTTATTGAATCTGGCAGACTCTGTACATGTCCTTTTAGCACTCCCACTTTTCTCCATGATTTTCTATTTACACACACCTGAAATATTTCTCTGATAGGTTTGACAGTGTTGGGAGGGATAGAGATTCTAGAATACTGAAATCCTCATATGGCATCCTTTGGCTAATGACAAATGAGAAATGGATTTCAAAATCTCCAAAGATTGGGGCTGAGGTTGTGGCTCAGTGGTAGAGTGCTTTTCTAGCATGTGTGAGGCACTGGGTTCGATTCTCAGCACCACATATAAGTAAATGGATAAAATAAAGGTCTATACATCTAAAAAATATTTTTAAAAAACTCCAAAGATTTGTCCTTCAAATATGACCATTTCCAGAGGTCCCAGTGTCACTGAGTCCCCTATAAGTTGTGCTTATAGTCATAAATAGGCTTATTAATATATCCTATATTGACACTTCTCTGTCTTCTATCTTACCTTCTATTTCCCTATTGATTCTCCCTGTGAACACCATCTCAACAAATTCCATGGACTCAAATTCTATTTTAAATCTGATCCAGGAAAACCCAATATAAGATGTTAGGCAATTGACTGGCTATGAGAGAGGAGACTCAAGAGGCTCCCATATTGCTGGTTTGGGAAACAGATGGATAGTAGCACCAGTTAGTGAATATGCCTTTCAGTGCCTAGGGGATGTTTTGCTCAGTAAAGATCTTCCCTGCCAAGCCCTGAAGAGTTCATGAATATTTTTAAATTCTTTTTAGCTATATACAACACCAGATACACTCTAACATAATCACAAAATCATGGAACACAACCTACTCTAATTCAGTCCCCAGTACTTCCCCACCTCTGGTCCTCTGCTCCCCTCCTTCCACCCCACAGATCCCTTTTCAATCCATTTACAGTTCACATTTTCTTGGCTCCCAGCCTGACCCATGACCATGAAAATGATCATGAATATTATCATAATCTCAATTGCTTGTGAGGTTAGGAGCCTGTATAATAATAGGTTGTGTTGGCTTTAGTACCCTAATTTTGATAGCTTGTTAGAATCTCCATGTGCATCTATAAGACCTTGGCCACTCTTCAATATTTCCCACTTGAATTTGCATCATTGTCCCTGTAGAATATCTGTCACTCAAGCAATTTCAAGTTTGGACTGGTGCTCAACTCCCTTAGCTCTGCTGTTGGCGGCTTCTCCCAGGGCCTTTCACATCTCTATCAGTTACATTATTAATACTGTCCTAAAGACAGATGTTTGCCTCCACAGGTACTACAGTTCAACATTGTGCCTGGGCCACCACTAATCTCCTCGGTGTTGCTGCTTGGTACTTCCATTGTTCATAATACCAAACTGCAACTCATATCCATGAACTAGCAAGGGGAAACTCCCTATGGTTGTGTCATACTGTTATAAGGGAGGCACAGTAGAGTTGCTGGGCCCTGAAGAGTGACAGTTTTAATAAAAAAAAAAGGTTCTTTCAAGTTTACATATAGATCTTGTATTCCAGGACACACATTTGATAGCAAAGGTACTGAATCAGTTATGGTTCAGGTAACATCCATCAAGGTGAATTTTAACTCCTCCTCTAATAAAACACTTAGGCCAAATTATTATGTAATTTGTTGTTTCCACATCTACAAGGCAAATTTTGCCCTAGAAGACTAGACTTGCCCCTTGAAATTGTACTTTTTGGAGCTCCTCAAATTTGATGGGCATGAATGCACATAGGTTATCTCATCATTGAGTTCTAATTAAGCTCTTAATTTTGTTTTTAATCAGGAAATCTTTAGATCCCTGTGTATATTAGATATAAATAGATACTGAATCTTAAGACTACCATTTAACTTCTTTTACCAAATATAGCTGAACTGTTGCTTTGGCCAAAGTGGAATACAATTTACACTGAATCTGAAATACTTTAACAGTGATTCAATATCAGTTTTGTTGCCAAAGTATAAATTATTGTTATTCATGTTTGTATCCTTTCCAGAAAGTTAAATAGACTATTTTCTTACATTAGCTTCCTGAATACTTCACTGAAGATTATAAACTAACAACAAAAATTTAATACTGTCTCTTAGGCCTAGACAAACAATAATGACCAAAGGATATGATTACTTAGAAGCTAGATAAAGAAAAGGGAAGAGCTTAAGACATTTATTCTTAGGGAAACATATATTGTCATTAATGTATTACAAATGCACATGATCCATTAATTTTTGGGGGGTGGGTACTGGGATTGAACTTAGGGGCACCTGACCACTGAGCCACATCCCCAGCCCTATTTTATACATTATTTATAGACAGGGTCTCACTGAGTCGATTAGTGCCTTGTTTTGCTGAGTCTGGCTTTTGAACTTGCAATCCTCTTGCCTCAGCCTCCTGAGGCGCTGGGATTACAGGCTTGCATCACCATGCCCTCTGATTCATCACTCTTTTTTTTTTTCTTAAAGAGAGGTGAGAGAGAGAGAGAGAGTCAGAGAGAATTTTTAATATTTATTCTTTAGATTTCGGCAGACACAACATCTTTGTTTGTATGTGGTGCTGAGGATCGAACCCGGGCCGCACGCATGCCAGGCGAGCGCGCTACCGCTTGAGCCACATCCCCAGCCCTCATTACTCTTTTTCATTGTGGACAATTTCAAACATTTAACAGTAGAAAAATTACATGACAAAATCTATATGCTTCTCATTTAGCTGCACCAATTATCATCATTACCAACTTGTTTCCTTTCTACATTTATCCAGTTCTCATATTCTAATTGTTATGAAGCAAATTCCAGGAAGTATATCACTTTTACTCTAAACATTTATGTTTGTATCCCTAAAATAACTATTATAAACATGCCCACAATGCTGCTCATATACCCAGAAAAATAATATTTTCTTAACATAAAAATGTGTTCATGTTTCCCAGATTATTGAAGATGACCCCCTTTCTTCTCTTTCCTCTTTATTCCTTTCTCTTCCTTCTTCACCTCCAGAAACAGAACCTTTTATCTGGATTGTATTGATTGCATAATATGGTTGTGTTTAACCTGTTTCTCTGTCATCTGTGGTTCTGACAAATTTACAGATAGAACTAGAGCACTGCTTATAGTCAGGTTTCTTTCTTTCTTTCTTTTTTTTCAAGGTGACTTTATAGATACTATTATATACTTTCATCAAAAGGTGCCTAGCACTTTCTATTAAAAGGCATTCATGAACATCATTTTACTTATTTCATTATAAGTTGTATACTAGTGATATTCCATTATTTCTTCTTCATTTATTGGCTGGAATAGTTCTAAACAGAGAACTTCTCTGCATCACCTATTTTGTTGTACAATTCATACAGGAAAAGCAAAAAACAAACAAACAAACAAACAAACAAACAACAACAACAACAACAACAAAAACCCACAAAAGCTTCAATTTCTTTCCAAAGACAACAATTTTCAAGGTAATCATTGGTTCCGTGAACTTGTCCAAAAGTTACCAGTGATGATTTTTATTTATTTATTATTACTTGCTTGTTTGTTTTGGCATCACTAGAAATGCTTGGGGTTAAATATGTTTAAATCAAATAATGCATTACAGTATTTTCTTTCTTTTTTTTTTTTCTTGTACTTGGGATTGAACCTAGAGGTGCTTGACCGCTGAGCTACATCCCCAGCCCATTTATTATTTATTTTGAGACAGGGTCTCACTGAGTTATTTAGGGCCTTGCTAAATTGCTGAAGCTTATCTCAAACTTGCAATCCTCCTGCCTCAGCTTCCTCAGTCACTGTGATTACAGGCATACACCACCACACCAATAGCAATGCATAATTTTGCTGTTATACTTATTGAGCCTAACATTTTTTCTGTCTTTATGCAAAGGAAGCCTTTTGAATGGTTCTTGAGTTTTTGATGGGACATTAATAAACTTTGTTACTCTACTTAGAACTTTTGATTGTAGTTCACTAAAAGGCATTCCTGAGGTATGCATCTAACTTTTCTCTCTGGATTATTTACTCACTCAGGACATTTACTTAGTGACTGACATTTACTAGGAGTTAACAAGGAAGTAGTGAAGCTACAAACTTTCCTCATTTCTGTATGTGGGCTTGTACAGTCAATCAAAACAATAGTTATTGATGATTTATTATATGGTTAGCACACTCAAAATGCTGTGCAGAAAAAAAAACAAAAACAAGATACATTAAATCCCATCCTAAATCTAAACAAATTTTCAATCTGAACAGAGATTTTGATTCTGCAAATTTAGACAGTCAGGGCTGGCATTATCCACACTTTTACAAGTATTGAATGACCAAATATAAAATAGAACATTATATGCAAACTTAACCTAGCCTCTTGTAATTTAGGTTGTACTAACCTGTTTACTTCATTTCAGAATAAAGAAGATAGAATCATATCCATTGTATTATGTTATCATAATTCATTGTTATATGTATTTTTTTTTTAATTTTTTATTGTGGGTTGTTCAAAACATTACAAATTTCTTGACATATCGTATTCCACACTTTGATTCAAGTGGGTTATGAACTCCCACCTTCACCCCATACACAGATTGCAGATTCACATCAGTTACACATCCATTGATTTACAAATTGCCATACTAGTGTCTGTTGTGCTCCGCTGCCTTTCCCATCATCCACCCTCCCCCCTCCCCACCTCTCCCCTCCCCTCCCCTCCTCTCTCTCTACCCCCTCCACTGTATAACCCTGAGGGTCTCCTTCCATTACCATGCAATTTCCCTTCTCTCTCCCTTTCCCTCCCACCTCTCATCCCTGTTAAATGTTAATCTTCTTCTCCTGTTCTTCGTCCCTACTCTGTTCTTAGTTACTTTCCTTATATGAAAGAAGACATTTGGCATTTGTTTTTTAGGGATTGGCTAGCTTCACTTAGCATAATCTGCTCTAATGCCATCCATTTCCCTGTAAATTCTATGATTCTGTCATTTTTTAATGCAGAGTAATACTCCATTGTGTATAAATGCCACATTTTTTTTATCCATTCGTCTATTGAAGGGCATCTAGGTTGGTTCCACAGTCTTGCTATTGTGAACTGTGCTGCTATGAACATCGATGTAGTAGTGTCCCTGTAGCATGCTCTTTTTAGGTCTTTAGGGAATAGACCAAGAAGGGGAATAGCTGGGTCAAATGGTGGCTCCATTCCCAGCTTTCCAAGAAATCTCCATACTGCTTTCCAAATTGGCTGCACCAATCTGCAGTCCCACCAGCAATGTACAAGTGTACCCTTTTCCCCACATCCTCGCCAGCACTTGTTGTTGTTTGACTTCCTAATGGCTGCCAATCTTACTGGAGTGAGATGGTATCTTAGGGTGGTTTTGATTTGCATTTCTCTGACAGCTAGAGATGTTGAGCATTTTTTCATGTACTTGTTGATTGACTGTATGTCCTCCTCTGAGAAGTGTCTGTTCAGGTCCTTGGCCCATTTGTTGATTGGGTTGTTTGTTCTCTTATTGTCTAATTTTTTGAGTTCTTTGTATACTCTGGATATTAGGGCTCTATCTGAAGTGTGAGGAGTAAAGATTTGTTCCCAGGATGTAGGCTCCCTATTTACCTCTCTTATTGTTTCTTTTGCTGAGAAAAAACTTTTTAGTTTGAGTAAGTCCCATTTGTTGATTCTAGTTATTAACTTTTGTGCTATGGGTGTCCTATTGAGGAATTTGGAGCCCGACCCCACAGTATGTAGATCGTAGCCAACTTTTTCTTCTATCAGACGGCGCGTCTCTGATTTGATATCAAGCTCCTTGATCCATTTTGAATTAACTTTTGTGCATGGCGAGAGAAAGGGATTCAGTTTCATTTTGTTGCATATGGATTTCCAGTTTTCCCAGCACCATTTGTTGAAGATGCTATCCTTCCTCCATTGCATGCTTTTAGCCCCTTTATCAAATATAAGATAGTTGTAGTTTTGTGGATTGGTTTCTGTGTCCTCTATTCTGTACCATTGGTCCACCCGCCTGTTTTGGTACCAGTACCATGCTGTTTTTGTTACTATTGCTCTGTAGTATAGTTTGAAGTCTGGTATCGCTATACCGCCTGATTCACACTTCTTGCTTAGCATTGTTTTTGCTATTCTGGGTCTTTTATTTTTCCATATGAATTTCATGATTGCTTTCTCTATTTCTACAAGAAATGCCATTGGGATTTTGATTGGCATTGCATTAAACCTATAGAGAACTTTTGGTAATATCGCCATTTTGATGATGTTAGTTCTGCCTATCCATGAACAGGGTATATTTTTCCATCTTCTATGATCTTCTTCTATTTCTCTCTTTAGGGTTCTGTAGTTTTCATTGTATAAGTCTTTCACCTCTTTTGTTAGGTTGATTCCCAAGTATTTTATTTTTTTTGAAGATATTTTGAATGGAGTGGTTGTCCTCATTTCCATTTCAGAGGATTTGTCGCTGATATACAGGAATGCCTTTGATTTATGCGTGTTGATTTTAAATCCTGCCACTTTGCTGAATTCATTTATTAGCTCTAATAGTTTCTTTGTAGAGCCTTTTGGGTCTGCTAGATATAGAATCATATCATCTGCAAATAGTGATAATTTAATTTCTTCTTTTCCTATTTTTATGCCTTTAATTTCTTTCGTCTGTCTAATTGCTCTGGCCAGTGTTTCGAGAACTATGTTGAAGAGAAGTGGAGAGAGAGGGCATCCCTGTCTTGTTCCAGATTTTAGAGGGAATGACTTCAGTTTTTCTCCATTCAGAATGATGCTAGCCTGAGGCTTAGCATAGATTGCTTTTACAATATTGAGGTATGTTCCTGTTATCCCTAGTTTTTCTAGAGTTTTGAACATAAAGGGATGCTGTACTTTGTCGAATGCTTTTTCCGCATCTATCGAGATGATCATATGGTTCTTATTTTTAAGTCTATTGATGTGGTGAATAACATTTATTGATTTCCGTATATTGAACCAGCCTTGCATCCCAGGGATGAATCCTACTTGATCATGGTGTACAATTTTTTTGATATATTTTTGTATCCGATTCGCCAGAATTTTATTGAGGATTTTTGCATCTAGGTTCATTAGAGATATTGGTCTGTAGTTTTCTTTCTTTGAAGTGTCTTTGTCTGGTTTAGGTATCAGGGTGATGTTGGCCTCATAGAATGAATTTGGAAGTTCTCCCTCCTTTTCTATTTCCTGAAGTAGCTTGAAAAGTATTGGTATTAGTTCTTCTTTAAAGGTTTTGTAAAATTCTGCTGTATACGCATCCGGACCTGGGCTTTTCTTAGTTGGTAGTCTTTTTATGGTTTCTTCTATTTCCTCAATTGATATTGGTCTGTTTAGGTTTTCTATATCCTCCTGACTCAATCTGGGCAGATCATATGACTTAAGAAATTTATCTATGCCTTCACTATCTTCTAATTTATTGGAGTATAAGGATTCAAAATAGTTTTTGATTATCTTCTGTATTTCTGAAGTGTCTGTTGTGATATTGCCTTTTTCATCCCGTATGCTAGTAATTTGAGTTCTCTCTCTTCTTCTCTTCGCTAGCATCGCTAAGGGTCTGTCAATTTTGTTTATTTTTTCAAAGAACCAACTTTTCGTTTTGTCAATTTTTTCAATTGTTTCTTTTGTTTCGATTTCATTAATTTCAGCTCTGATTTTCATTATTTCTTGCCTTCTACTTCTTTTGCTGTTGTTTTGCTCTTCTTTTTCAAGGATTTTGAGATGAAGTATGAGATCATTTGTTTGTTGGTTTTTTCTTTTTTTAAGGAATGAACTCCAAGCAATGAATTTTCCTCTTAGAACTGCTTTCAATGTGTCCCATAGATTCCGATATGTTGTGTCTGTGTTTTCATTTATCTCTAAGAATTTTTTAATTTCCTCCTTGATGTCTTCTATAACCCATTGATCATTCAGTAACCTATTGTTCATTCTCCAATTGATGTATGCTTTTTCCTTCCTTCTTTTATCGTTGATTTTCAGTTTCATTCCATTATGATCAGATAAGATGCATGGTATTATCTCTACTCCTTTATATTGTCTAAGAGTTGCCCTGTGACATAATATATGATCTATTTTTGAGAAGGATCCATGTGCTGCTGAGAAAAAAGTGTAACTGCTTGCTGTTGGGTGGTATACTCTATATATGTCAATTAGGTCTAGGTTATTAATAGTGTTATTGAGTTCTATAGTTTCCTTATTCAACTTTTGTTTGGAAGATCTGTCCAGTGGCGAGAGAGGTGTGTTGAAGTCTCCCATGATTATGGTGTGGTGGTCTATTAGACTCTTGAACTTGAGAAGAGTTTGTTTGACGAACATAGCTGCACCATTGTTTGGGGCATAAATATTTATGATTGTTATGTCTTGTTGGTGTATGGTTCCCTTAAGCAGTATGTAGTGTCCCTCTTTATCTCTTTTGATTAACTTTGGCTTGAAATCTATTTTATTTGATATGAGTATGGACACGCCTGCTTGTTTCCGAAGTCCATATGAGTGATATGATTTTTCCCAACCTTTCACCTTCAGCCTATGTATGTCTTTTCCTATCAAATGCGTCTCCTGTAGGCAGCATATTGTTGGGTCTTGTTTTGTGATCCATTCTACTAGCCTGTGTCTCTTAATTGGTGAGTTTAAGCCATTAACATTTAGGGTTATTATTGAGATATGGGTTGTTCTTCCAGCCATATTTGTTTATTTCTGTTACTAAACATTGTTTGTTTTCCTCTTTGATTATTTCCCCACCCCCCCTTTACTGTCCTACCTCCCACTGTTGGTTTTCATTGTTATTTTCCATTTCCTCTTCCTGTAATGCTTTGGCGAGGATGTTTTGAAGAGATGGTTTTCTAGCTGCGAATTCTTTAAACTTTTGTTTATCGTGGAAGGTTTTAATTTCATTCTCCATCCTGAAGCTTAATTTCGCTGGATACACAATTCTTGGTTGGAACCCATTTTCTTTCAGTGTTTGAAATATGTTATTCCAGGATCTTCTAGCTTTCAGAGTCTGTGTTGAAAGATCAGCTGTTATCCTGATTGGCTTACCCCTAAATGTAATCTGCTTCCTTTCTCTTGTAGCTTTTAAAATTCTCTCCTTATTCTGTATGTTGGGCATCTTCATTATAATGTGTCTAGGTGTGGATCTCTTATGATTTTGCACATTCGGCGTCCTGTAGGCTTCTAGGATTTGGGATTCTGTCTCATTCTTCAAGTCTGGGAAGTTTTCTTGTATTATTTCATTGAATAGACTGCTCATTCCTTTGGTTTGGAGCTCTGTACCTTCCTGTATCCCAATGACTCTTAAGTTTGGTCTCTTAATGTTATCCCATAGTTCTTGGATGTTCTGCTCATGGTTTCTTAACAGTCTTGCTGAGCTGTCTATGTTCTTTTCCAGTTGAAATACTTTGTCTTCATTGTCTGATGTTCTATCTTCTAAGTGTTCTACTCTGCTGGTAGTATTCTCCATTGAGTTTTTAAGTTGGTTTATTGCTTCCTGCATTTCTAGGATTTCTGATTGCTTGTTTTTTATAACCTCTATCTCCCTGTATAGTTGATCCTTTGCTTCCTGGATTTGTTTGTGTAATTCGTTGTCGAAGTGATCTTTCATTGTCTGATTTTGCTGTTTAATGTCTTCCTTGATACTCCAGATCATCTGAAGCATGTATATCCTGAATTCTTTATCTGACATTCCATCTGCTGCAGCTGTTACCTCTTCTAAAGTTGCGTTGACCTGCATTGCTTGTGGTCCTTTCTTTCCTTGTCTTTTCATACTGCTTGCGTATCTTTCCTGCAGGTGCGGGCGGCGGCTCTGCTCTCTCCTTATTCCAATTGGGGTGTCGTGGCTACCACGCCAGCAGGTCACTGGGCCTGTTCTGGGAGCTGGTGGCGGCTCTGTTCTGCCCCTACTCCAATTGGGGTGACGAGTGTACCACGCCGGCAGGCCACCGGGCCTGATCCGCCGGTCTGTTGTAGGTCTGCCTACCTTGAAGGCGCGGGCGGCGGATCTGCCCTGCCCCTCCTACCACGCCTGCGGACCCCTGGGCCTGATCTGCAGGTTGATCACTGGTCTGCTCACCCTGCGGGCACGGGTGGCGGTTCCGCTCCGCCCCCACTCCAATTGGGGTCACGTGACCACCACACCGGCAGGGCCTGATCCGGGCGTGGGAGAAGGATCTGCTCTGCCCCTACTCGAGTTGGGGTGACGTGTGTACCACACTGACAGGCCACTGGGCCTGACCCGCCAGGCTGTCACAGGTCTGTTTACCTTGCAAGCATGAAGGGCGGCTCTGCCCTGCCCCTCCTACCACGCCCATGTACTACTGGGTCGTGGGTCTGCCCACCTGGCGGGTGTGGGTGGCGGCTCCGCTCCGCCCCCTCTCCAATTGGGGTCACGTGGTCACCACGCTGGCGAGCCGCTGGGCCTGCTCCGGGGGCTGGCAGCGGCCCGGCTCCTTCCCTCTGGCTCGAGGACAAATTGAGGAGACTCGGGTGACTGAGCCTCACCCCCCTTACCAGGAGACCAACTGCTTATGTCACCGCTGGTATTGATGAAGATCTCTCCTCCACCGCTTTCTGCTGACATCAGATCTCTGCCATGTTGGTATCCTATGCGAATGGCAGCATTTCGTTCCCCTTGCCGGGCAACCCAAGCAACGGGTGAGTCCTGACCGGCCCTCAGCAGGACCCGGACCGAGACGCAGTTTCCGCGGGCTCCTAGCCCTGGTCCAGGGAAGTTCCGGGAGCCGGAACTCGGCCGCTCCGTGCTCGGTGTAAGCTCCTGTAAGTGTAAGCTCCAAGAAGCAGTCCCCGCGGGCTCAGTTCCGGGAGCCGGAATTCGGCTTCTTAGTGCGTGGTGTTTGCTCTGATAGTAGCAGGGTCCAAGAAGCAGCCTCTGCAGGCTCCGCAGCCCTGAGCCAGGGCGGTTCCGGGACGGTTCCGGGAGCCGGAACTCGGCCGCCCCGCGCTCGGTGTTCACTCCGATAAGATCAGATTTTAAGAAGCACCCAGGCACTGAACCCTAGCAATCTGTCTGCAAGCCGCAGGCGAATTGCAGCCTGAAATTACCTGTTCTATGGCTGAATGAGCTGCGGTCAGTCAAAAACAGGTGTGGTGACGTCAGTTTACCAACATGGTGGCTGCTGGCCTCCTCTGTGGTCTGACCAGTGTGGAGAACCGAGATGGACCGCTTCCTTCCCCCGTCTCGAACCCAGAATTCAGCCCTGAGTGCGGTGCTTGCGCGGCTGGCAGAAACTGCAGCACTGTAACCCTGCGTCTCTATCCCAGCGCGCGTTGCAGACTCTAGCCGCGGGGCGATTTGCTGAATAAGCAGTGTTACCCTCCGTGCGACAAACCTCTCGCGTTTGAGTCCCCGTAGCCGATCCTCGTGCGATGGAAATCCTTCCTCCAGGTTCCGGCGCACCCCACTATTGCTGGAAATTCCTAACAAGATATCCTTTAGCCGTCCTGACTTGTCATACTCCCACACAGTGAAGCAGCACACGGGGGTAATGCACTCCCCTCGCCGCCATCTTCCTTCATGTTATATGTATTTTTACCTCTTCCTGTTTCTGTATTTTATAATATTACATTGATTTTTATGTGTGCACTTTCTTCAATATTAAGTTTTATTATTAGATTTATGTTGTAGTATACACATATGCATGTATATTTGTATATGTAGAGTGTGTTTGTGTGTGTGTGTTTACAAAGTTTGTATAATAGAGTGTTATCATTGTCTTTGACCTCCTAGATGGTGATATATGAACACATGTTCTAGGACTCCTGATTCTTTTTGCAGGCAGGAGGCACTTGCAGAAATGCTACAGACTTATGAAGGACAGCTCTTGGGTCACAGACCATGTTACCACTGTTTCCTTCTTGCTCCTATCTTATGGTAGTACCCTTCAGGGTATTGTATAAAAGTTTCATTGCTTCTAATTCATTTGCCCTCTGGTGCTACTTTTCATGCTAACTCAACCATAGTAGAACCGACGCCCTGGCTTATACTGCAGTAATATTGCCTTCAAGCTTATCAAACACAGGAATTTAATTCCTATTTATTATTAAGACCGATCCGTAACCTCTGCCCCAAAACACTCTGAGACATATTTTGTTTTAATGAAGTGATGACGTTACAAATTCTTCAACCTTCCTATACTAGTGTAGAAATATGTGAATGTGCATATTAATATACCATACTTCTCCTGAATAATGTTTTCCTACAAAGAACCAACTTCCCCTAGTATTAAAGCATTTAACTTGATGTCTATTATAGCATAATGTTATTGAAACTTGAGTAATAGACTGGCTAATTTAAAAGAAATTTATAAAAATTATCATATCAATCAGTGTTGATTAATATTATTTTAATTAAAATGTATTTACAGAAGCACAAACACAAAACAAAGGACAAAATCTTTATGGATAAAGGGCATATAGATGTATTACTCCAAAATATTTTTTCCAATTAAATAAAATACAAGTACAAAAAGTAAAATTCAAATGCATAGTCTTAAGGTTGTCTGATAAAATTTGCTTTGGATAAATTAATTTATATTTTATAATGTGAATATAGTACAAGTTTCTGTTTTTAATTCTCAGCATGCATGCCTTTTTCTCTATGTATGTTGTGAAGACTCAATTATTGCTCTGTTTTCCCCACTAAAACCACTCATTTTTACATTGTAACCATACTTTTGACATCATGTCATCTTATACTTTTGTGGTCATCAGCCTCTTCCCATTACAAAAGTATAGTATTCTGTTGTAGTATGTTATTTTCGTTATCCCACAACCAAAGCACAAACTATGAAATTAGGAAACTGAAGTTTCAAACTAAAAAATGTGCATATAAAATTATCTCTAAGGGAAAAAAGTTGTCCTCTTATAACTGGGAAAAGAATTTAACACAAATACAATATGCATGCCACTAGAATGACTGTTCTTATTATTTTACAAGAGGCCACATGGCAATCAGGCATGAATTTTCAGCTGAGGAAATTTTAGACAAAGACAGAAATGTGCATGGAAATTACCCAGCAGTGAAGGTATATGTCTTGGGCTGTTTTGTGTTGGTATTAAAAAATACTGGGTAATGTACAAAGAAAATCAGTTTATTTGGCTTGTAATTTACGTGTCCGGGAAGTCCAAACTTCATCAGACCTGCATCTGGCAAGGGCCTCCTGGCTGTGTCACAACAAAGTACATGGCATTACATGGTAGAAAAGAGGGAGAGGGACAAGAGGTGCAGGGTTAGAGGAAAGTACCACATGATGAGGCATGGAAGGGGCCAATAACTCACTTTCACAAAAATATAATTAATTCCTATGAGATCTGAGAGAACAGCATTAATCCCTTCTTGGGGTCAGCTATAATCCAATCACTTCCCACTAGAGTCCATCCCTTAAAGGTCCCACCACCTCACCTTTTGGCATATGAACTTTGGTAATCATATCCAGAATCATACAAACTAATTGAAAAGCAGTTTATAATAACTGCTTGAGATTATCTCAGTGATTAATTTAATATAACAATATTTCCTTTTTATGAGAAATGAAAACAAAATATTTCTTTTTTATAATATGCTCATTAATATACATGGAGAATTATGAAACAAAATATTAATAAAATGCAGTTATTTTCACTAGTTGGATTATGGATATTAATTATTTCATTAATATTTCATTCAATATTTAATGAAGATTTATAGAGTTTCTATGAGATGAGCATTATCCTAATAGCTTTATCTTACCAGAATTTTCTAATGTGTTTACAATGACTATATATTAATTCTAAAACAAAATACATTATGCATGCTTTAAAAATAGCATTAGGCATAATTAGATACTGAAGTTGAATAGAATGGGTGAATAAACCATACAATAGAAAACATTTATTGAGTAGTTGTACTCAAGCCATTCTTTCATACTTCAAGCATTTATGGAGTCAAATCTTTTTTTTTTTTCTTTTTTTTTTTGTACTAGGAATTGAACCAAGCAGTGCTTAACGACTGAGCCACATCCCCAGCCCTTTTTATTTTATTTTGAGATACCATCTCATTAAGTTGCTTAGGGCCTTGCTAAGTTGCTGAGGCTGGCCTTAAACTTGTGATCCTCCAGTCTCATCTCCTGAGCTCTGGTATTATAGACATGCACCACCATATGCAGCTTAAATCTTTCTTTAATGGAGGAAAAACACAAAGAAAACAAGTGAATGACTGTCTTCCTATATAGAAAAAATAAAGCAATAACAACAAAAGTCAGAAACCAAGCCAAACCAAAAGAAAACAAACAATGGAGGTGAAATACCTAATCCTTTGGATTTTCTCAAAATGTCAGGCAATATGTATTTTACTCTCCTGAGTTATATAGTTTCAAAAATTCCTATGTTCAACACATGTGAAAAATAGATTATACTATAGATTATACTATTTAACAAATGCATTAAATTCAGTCATGCAATACCACTGATGTTAACACACATAAACACACACACACAGATACATGCACACATGCATGTACATTTTCCTACACACAAACATACAAACATTTTAAAAAGTTTTTTTTTCCTTCTTGGTATGTTAATTGATGTTTGTATCCAGCATATCATCTATACATTATGACACTTTGAGGCCAAGCAATAGACAGTTAGATATAGATAAAAAGAAAGATTCAGATGTATTCTAATGGGCGTCTTCTGGTCTCTGACTGAGATCTTTAATGAACTCAGAATTTCTAAGAATCTTTAAATACATTAGTGTAATCTAAGGGGAACCTGTGAAAAACTGCCTATACAGTAAAATAAATGAAAAAGATTTGCATGGAGGTACAGGGCCAAAGGTTAGGTTAAAAGATTTATGAATGAGACAGTCAAAATGGAGAAAGGGTAATTGAGTCTTAATCCCATTATTTCAAAAGCAATCTGTATATTCGAGCCTCTCTGACTTGTTCTGTGGGAACAGCACGTAGAATGAAAGCAAGATCAAAACAGTCTGGAGATTCTGAATGTGTTTCATAAACAAAATATTCTATATTTATAATCAGGACATACATAAAGATTGTTCTGCTTTTCATTCTCATTACCATTCTCTAAATTGTCTAAAATATTAATATTTAAGAGTAGTCACTAACTGAATGTGATATGGATTTGAGAAAAGTATCTTTAGAATAAATAGTACAAGAAAAAAGAAAACAACCTTGTTGCTTGCTTATAATAGTCATGTGGTTTATCTTTCTAGGTTGCTAATGGTTTGCTCTTGCAACTTGTAGCATTATTTCCATCCCTTAGCTAATATAAGAGAACAAAACTGGTTTTGATATTCAAAAAAAGGCGATTACTAAAAATACTTTGTGCCAGAAAAGACAAATAGATGAATTGGTTATAGCTTCTCTCCTGGAGAACTCTTTATCTAAAAATCACATGATATTGATAAATTCTAACCAAACAAAACAATTAACCACATAACTTTCAAAGAAAACAAGGCATAACATTGGTTTAAATGCTAAAGGCAGATTTATTTTATTTTATTTTTTTATTTTTTTGGTACCGGGGATTGAACTCAGAGGCACTTGGCCATTGAGCCATATCCCCAGCCCTATTTTGTATTTTATTTAGAGATGAGGTCTCACTGAGTTGCTTAGCACATCAGTGTTGCTGAGGCTGGCTTTGAACTCATCATCCTCCTGTCTCAGCATCCTGAGCTGCTGGGACTACAGGCATGAACCACCATGCCCAGCCTAAGGGCAGATTTTAATCAGTCAAAATTAAAAAAAAAGAATCCAATATGAATTGAACTGCATTTCTATTTATACAGAGGTGACTGGGCATTTTAAAAGGAGAATGAGAATATGGGAATGAGTGGAGACTCATTTGTGTTAGGGGAGTGAAAATTTACAAAAAAATGGGAAGCAGGGATTGATTTATATAAAACCCATCCAGGTAGAGTAACAGATGTTCATGGAAATAAAGATCCTGTGCTCCAACAGAGACTGTAAAATAAGCCCCACCTTCAGATTTTGGGTGGATGAATAGTAAATTCTTTCTGCAGCCTTGTGTTTGCTCAAGCTTCCACTTTTGTGAGGGTTGGATCTTCCTAAGAATGTGGCCTTGAGCTGTTAAAACCCTTGTTACTATTTTGTTTGTCTTTGTAGATCAATGTTGAGCCTAGTTAACAAGAGGCTCACAGGAGACTGACTCAAGTTTTGTTAAAGTCTTTGAAGTTCCCCTCTCTTGTCAAGAAAGAAGGCACATTTTTCTTTCTTCTGAAAAATATTAGTCCATTTGTCA
The DNA here is from genome assembly GCF_021218885.2 of Marmota monax. NCBI lineage: Eukaryota > Metazoa > Chordata > Mammalia > Rodentia > Sciuridae > Marmota > Marmota monax. The sequence goes on from NW_026694772.1 coordinate 559,577, forward strand.
TTCAACTGCCTTTTGTTTATGAAGCACTGCATGAACCACTGGTTGAGACTTGGTAGTGGAGGACATTTGCTGAATAGGGCAAGAGATCGGGCATTTAATCAGGAGTATCTCTGTGGAAACAAAAAGAAAAAAATAAAATGATTGGAGAAGAATGTAAATCTAGTTTGAGTCCTGAGAGCAGTATGTTGAGAAGATTTTTAAACATTAGAGTTCTAAGCATTTTCAGGTGGTAGAGTAAGGACAGAAGTGACAGTATGATGATTTTTCTGGTTTGTAGTTTGAATGTTTGTGCTGATGGCATAGACATCAATTTCCCAGTCATGGTTGTCTCCCACAGCAGAGCTTGGATGATGCAAGGGTTCTGCTAGACTTTGTGAGTGACCCCTGAAGCAGCCGCCCCAGGCACAAAGGTTGCCTATTACATGAGTCCTTGTATTGCTGTCCTTTGAAGTTTATACCAAGTCCTCTGGCTTCAGTGTGCAGGTTTTGTTTGTTGTTTTGTTTTTGTTTTTATATCCAGAGGAAGAAGGGCAGCTTCAAGAAAACCGGAGTCCCGGGAGGAATCTGGGCAGTCATATTTTAGTTCTCAGTGATGCCAAGTCTAGAAGCAAGGAGACAAATTGGAAATGTCCATTTGGAGAGTCATAGCAAGGTGTTTAAGGACATTATAAGAATTACATATTTGGCAAGAACTGAAAAAAATGTGTAAGATGTAGGATCCGGTTTAATTAAAAAATTTAGCTCAAATGTAAAGAATGAGACTGGAATCTGATAACCAAGATGGTGGGTTTAACACAGAATAAAACTGATTGGATCAAACTATTTCACTATTTTGTATATCTAGGGGCACCAGAATGTAGTTATTAAGATTTCAGCTCTGGGAGTAGATTGCTTTCAGTTTGAATAAGATTCCTGCTACTTTATGCATTCCATGCTCTCAGATGGGTCATTTACCTTCTCAATACCTCAATTTCCTCCTCTGAAAAAGGGATATTAAGAGTATATACCTAATAGAATTGTTTTTAAAATTAAATTAGTAAATTACTTTGTGTTTGGCACATTGCTATAAACTGTAACCTCACTGATATACTTTTATAACTAATATACTTTCTTGTTTTATTATTAAGAAAAAAATTTAAAAGTCATTAAATGTATGTATTCAGAATAAGTTATTATAGGTACTATGTATATTTCATTAAATAGGGTGCTTTTTGACATATTAAAAACACACCGACCCCCATCCCCCCAAATCTTTTGCATAACTGCTTTAAAACATCTTCAAACTGGGTTAAAGATGCATTTATAATAATTTAAAAATGCTAAATTCTCTTAAATAGCAGGTTTATAATCATATAGATTACAGTTGTAGTAATGAAAATTGTGATTAAGAAGAATTTTTTCCAAGTAGCATACAGAAATTAAGTTAATGAAGTAATACATTAACTAATAATACTATGTCTCTGTTTGGATAAAACCTCCTCTAGGCTGGATTCATATTTTGCACATGTATGAATAAAAGAAGAAAAATAACAAACACCATTTGTAGCCCCAACATTAATAAACATTAGAGGAATTTTGTAATCAACTGGGATTTCTTGAAGACTCAGGAATTTTCAATACAGATAAGGTTATTTTTGAGAACTTAAAGGAAATGAAATTTGCAATAGTGATTGATAAGCACTGTTTATTGAAGAAAAAATTCCCTTTATATTTGCCCTTTGATTTTCTTGAACTCTTGCTATACATTGTATTTTAATTTTTCATAAATAAATTTTGTTTTTGACACATATTATAAAGCAGAAAAATACATGAGCCACGAATATGAATAACCTTCACTTTATTTGCCACTTGGATCAGGAAATAGGAATTAATATATTTGATTTTTACTGCAGTCTCTTTCTTCTTGCACTGAAAATCTAATACATTAATGTAATAACTTAGGTGGTTTCTCTGACTTTATATAATGGTTCTGAAATAATAATTCTCAAAGTATTTTTATAAAACATAATTAATACTTAGAAATTAATAGTGCTTTCTGTTTATTTTATAGATTTATATATTAACTATAATTGGCTAATCATATATATGTATCATTATGTATGATATATATGTATTATTAACTAATATCCATAAATATGTCTGTATCTCTATAAGTATATTTTATATATAATTTATATATGAATGTATGTAATATATATTTATAAGTGTACATATTTATAGATATTGATTAATGTTTCTGATTATTAGAATTCTCTAGTTCACCTGTCTGAAGACAGCCTTATTCTGCAGTTGTGTGTTTCTTATTCTATCCAGACCCAGAGCCATCAGACATTATACCTGCCAAATTTTTTCCTCTCTGGCAAATCAGTTTTCCTTGTGAATTGCTTGTTCATCATTTTGGTTGATGATGTGAATCTTTCATTTGTTCTTCATTTGAGGCTATGCCCTAGCTTTAATTTTTTTTTCACTTTCTTTCTGTTTTCAATTTTTTCTCCTCTGTTCTTCAGACTTAAATAACAATATCTTCCAAATTTCCAGATGGAAGAGTCAAGACTCAAAAGAGTCATTAGACTATTACCATAGGTGATACTATTCATTCACCTTAGCCTTATGGAACTATCTCTGGAATCAAATAAAAACTTATTTATGTCTGCTTGACCTTAAACTCAAATATATATATATATATATATATATATATATATATATATATATATATATATATATATATATATTGAGTTTAAGGTCAAGCAGACATATATAAATATATAAATCAAATATATATATATATATATATATATATATATATATATATATATATTCACTAGTTTTTTTGATATGTTAGCTAGTATATCTTATACAATATAAATGTGCCCTGAAGGTGTAGACTATATATACTGCAGTCCTCACTATGTACAGTTTCATTTTGTGTGGCTTCAGTTACAATTATGGTCCAAAGATATTAAATGAAAAATTCCAGAAATAATTTATAATGTTTAAAGAGCATGTCATTATATGTAGTGATGAAATCTCTTGTTGTCTGATTCTGTCTAACCCTGAATGTGAATCATGCCTTTGTATTCATGCTATATTGAGTACCCACCCATTAGACACTTAGTAGCTATCTTGCTTATGAAATTGACAGTAGCAGTTGTCACTATGCTTGTGTTCAAGTAAACTCTATGTGATAGTCTTATACTATGCTACAGTGCCTACATCATTCTCCCCACCTCATCTCATGTGTCATCATTGGTTCATTTCATATCATCACAAGAAGAAGGGTAAGTACTGTGTAACAAGGTATTTTGAAAGAGATTATATTTATATAACTTATGGAATATTTTAATAATTGTTCTATTTTATTGATTATTGTTAATCTCTTATTGTGCCTAATTTATAAGGTAAACTTTACCATAGTTATGTATACATGTGAAAAAGCTTAGTATATATAGAGTTCAGTATTCACTGGGATTTTTGGAACATATCCCCTAAGGATAAGGGGGATGAATACATATTATTTAGACCATTTATCAAGTGCCTGCACATATTAAGCACTGAAATATTTTGTTTTGAATTAAGATAAAATTGAAAAGGAAAAATTCATTTTGTAAGTTAGCATTCCCCCAAATAATAAATATATGCTGGAGCAGAAGTAATACTTTGGTTTTAAAATTGAAAAGCCTTTAACATTATGGTACAGATAAATAAATGAAACAGAAACTGAGTATAGTAGGATGATTGAAATAGTGCCCAGAACACCCTTTTGGTTGACACTGAAAGTATGTTCATCATACCAAATCTGTGCTGTTCAGCTTTAGGAAATGTGATCTAAATGAGACATTGAAAAACTGGAACCAGTCTAGCAAGCAACTGATAATGTTAGGGATGGATAAGCTATCTTCAAACTTTCAAAAAGCTGTTCAGGGAAAAAGAGATGAAGTATGTTCTTATTAGGATGAGGAGAAAGGAAAGGGAGCCAGGTGTCCACCTAAGATTTAACTAAATAACTGACTTGTTTACAGGTTGAGATGGACAGAAATAGAAAAAGCTTCAATTGGAAGTACTCAGTTCTCTTACATTGGAGTGTGAGGTAGAGGCTCAAAATCTGTTTGGGAATGCTGTGAGGAGATTTGGGCACAAACTAGGAACTGGAGAATATTAGAGAATTTTATAGTATTTTCATCAGGGCCTTAGTGGTGGCTGGGAGTGTTTCAGGGACCATCTCCAGGCTGAGGAAAAACACTGCCAGCTCACCTACCACCACCATCAGTGGCCCTTTAATTGAATTGCTCACTTGTCACATGTTTTGTATTGGACTTTTGTGTCATGTTCCTTTTGAAGAAACATTCCATTTAACCCTGAGATTGTTGTTTCTGATGTACTTCTCAATAGTCCTTATAGAAATTTTACTTGTATTTATGGTGATTGAATGTATTAGGATAAAAGGAATCTGTTGTGTGCAGAACAGATCCTCTATTAAAACTACATAAAGATCTTAAGTATTTTATTAATAAATCCCTTCACATATTGGCATTATTCTGTACTTATTTTCTAGCAGGTTAGTGCAGAGTTGAGGTAGCCAAAAGAAAAAGAAAAACAGGGAAAGAAAAAGAAAAAGAAAAAAAAGATGATATGTGGTTAGCCATATGAATCTGCTTTTGTGTATAACAAACAGATGGGACATTTTGAACAGTGCACTGTGCATTGACAAGAATTTCTTAGCCAACTGATGCTTCATTATTAACCAAAAAAGAAATCAATGTGAGGAAACAGATATCTTCCTATATGTTTTCGTATATTTCCTACTCCCATCCCAAAATGCTTTGATACATTCACTATTACTTCTCCCTGGCAATAAATTCAGGTTATAGCTTCTTCCTAGTTTTCACATGTGCTTTTTGTTTTGTCTTTGAAAATTCCATCTAATTTGATAATTTGGATGATTTCGTCAAGGCATCATAAACTATTTTTATTCAATTTTGTCCCAGGTTGTTAGGTTTAATGATCTATATGAATGTTTTTATATTGATTTATATTTTTATTTTTTTCTCCTTAAGCTCTTTGTGAATGGTGACTAACAATATCTTAATTTTCTGAACTATTTTAAAACATCAATTTCAACAACTCAAGTTAAATTTAGGTTTTATATACCAATGATAAAATCATATATCTATGGGGCTGGGGTTGTGGCTTAGTAGTAGAGCACTCACCCAGCAGGTTTGAGGCACTGGGTTTGATCCTCACCACCTCATAATAAGAAAATAAATAAAATAAAGTTATTGTGTCTGTCTGCAACTAAAAATATTAAAAACATATCTAACAGATATTGAATATCAATGTTAATATTTTAAAGTCTTGAACTTTCATCATGTTTCATAGGGATAGAAATAAACCTAAGCACTATGGTGATGTATGTCTTACTTGGTAATTATTTGCTGAATAAATGGAAAACAGAAGTGAATAGTTTTGCTTCTTGCTCATATTATATATTTATTAAAATGTTTATTTTGAATTTTATTTGTACCCTTTTTTAGTAAAAAATTTCACCTTTAACATATACAAATGACCTTTTGGTTCTAAAGAGTTTTTCACGTCTTAAAGTGAAAATTAAATTTAGATTGGGAAGCCCTACTAATGTAGTAATGTGTACTTTCAAAATTATTAGAGGGCTGCCATTGTGGCTCAGTGGTAGAGTGCTTGCCTAGCATGTATGAGGCACTGGGTTCGATCTCAGCATCACATAACAATAAAATAAAGATAGTGTGTCCACCTAAAACTAAAAAAAATAAATATTTAAAAAAATTATTAGAAAGGTTATTAATTTGAAATTGAACATAAGATTGAATAAATAAAGTACTAAGACCTCAGTGGGAGCTAGATTCCATGGCCTAAAAAGTAGGCAATTTCACTTCTAAATTTTTATTTTTAAATTTGAACATCTAAATTTTGGAAAATGGGAGGCAAATGGATTCCTGATATATTGCACATGTAACAATGGAAAAATGTATCATGGGTTGTGAAACATATCCCAGCCTTCTATGATACCAAGACTTTTAGAATGAGCACATGATAAAATGAATCTCAACTCTATCTCTGATACTGGAAACATGTGGCAACCCATGTTTACTCTGAAGTAAGCTGAAGAAGCAGAACAAATGCTGACATTCACAAGTAACTGAAGAGGTACACCTTCTTCATTTAGGAGAATGTGTATTATTGAGAATCCAGACTGAGAGAACACCCTGTTCACAGTAAAGTGGCTTGGGAAAATGTTTTATCCTAGCACAACTTGAAATTTCTACTTAAGGGTATTCTACATGAATATTTGAAAAGAGGATATGTCAAATATAAATGCATGAGAGACCCTGAGGGCTTAGTGTCTTTATTTGCATTAAGGTTTTTCATAAATAATTCTATTTTGGGGTACAGGCTCTGGTATATATGTAATAAATGTGACCCTTTTTAATATCAGAGTTACCCTTAGGATAGTAAGTGCACTTATATCAAAGAAATATAAAAATAAAATGAATAAAATATTTCTGATACCTCTGATCATTGCAAATGAGTCATCAAGTCTCTCTCAGTTTTTCTTGGATTATAAGAATAATGCCTTGGGATAGAGTGAAACTCACCGAAGTATATTGCTGAGGAATGAGGGTAAGAAAGGTTTCAGAAAAGAGAAACCCCTGGGAAGAATTTTTCTACTGACAAGTAATTCATCTCAACAGAAGAAAAGTTGATTTTCAATCAGTTTAAGGTAATAGAAGATGTCAGAATTACAGGGTGTTTTGGGGTGTGTTTGTGTGTGTGTGTGTGTGTGTGTGTTCAATAGCCCACTTAACCAGCTGGAGAACACCCTAGGAATAACAAGTGAATCATAAGGTAGAGTGACATTCAAGCACACTTCTTTACTTCAAATATTGATATTTTCTCCTTAAAATTATATATGTAGAAAAACTTGTCCTTAGAAGCAGCCTGTTAGGTTCAGAAAAATAAATAAATGTTAGATAGCCTTCCCATATTTTTGGATTGCTGGGCTGGGGGAACATGACCTGAAGGAAAACTGCGGGTTAGTTCATTCTCTATATTCTCTCAGAAAGAAGGTAGGGTATGATCAGAAGCTGTAGGTATTGAAATGTTCATAATAGTTATATCTCCTAAGCTGTCAGCTGAATATTGCTAACAATATAGGACTTCTTCATTGCAGAAAGAATGAGTCTCCCCAGAATGATAATTTTCTCAGTTTATGATGTGTGTGTGTGTGTGTGTGTGTGTGTGTGTGTGATGTTTTTTAAAGTAGAGAATATTTAGGGGTGGGAGGTTGATAACCTAAAAGATAACACTAGGAAGTTCAACCAACCAAGTATCATCTGCAAATTGGACAGAATTCAGTGGAAACAAGAAACTCAATTGTCTGTTTACTACCCTTATGTTTCCAGGACTTCTAGTGCATGGGTCATAAAAGACTCAATAAATTATTATTGAATGAATGAACAAATGAAAGAGTGCACAAATGAATATGTCTCTGGGATTTCAAGATACTTTTGTGTTCATGCATCTTGCACAGCTGTGTCCTTGTAAATTTATAAGTAAAGAGAACATTTTATTTATTTTCTGGAAAGTCTGATCTTAGCTGGAATAAATAATTCTAATGAATAGAAAGTACAGTAAATTAGGATTCAGAAAACTGAAGCCAATTTGTATACTCTGGGCCAATGTTGTCACCTGTGAAGGAGATTGATAATGCTTTTCTCTGCTATGATGGTCCGAAATCATGCTCCCCAAGAAGTATATCATTACAAAATATACTGAGTAGTATGGTCTCTAGTGTCTTCTCCTGCTTGCCCAGTGCCAACAGAGTAATTTTTCTAAACATATAGGGCAGTGTACCGGGCATGTATTTGGATTTTTGTTTGAATATCTGTTTCTCTACTGTTAGTCATTCCATAATGTCTAGCAAGTTACTTAATCACTCATCTAAGCAATCATGAGAATACGATGCCTCCTTCTATGAGAATTAAAGAGCTAATATACACAAAGTCAGTCTCTGGCTTATTGTAAGTGGTTGATGACTCATATCTGTTGTCATTGCTATCATCATCATCATCACCTACATAATAGTGCACCCTACTTAAACCCATAAGTTACCTCCACTGTCTACCAAAGGAAAATTAACTCCTAAGCATGGAATGATGGTTTCTTCAAATCTAGCTTATGGTTATAATTTTGGATTCATCTACCACAGCACCTGACTGGGCTCAGCAATACCATCCTATCTGCAATTCTTCCTATGGAATATCCTATTTTATGCCTCTGCACCTTTGCAGTGTTTATTCTGCCTTTAATGTACCTCCTTTCCCCTGACAAACTTTCTATTCACTAAGATTAACAAATGAGATAGTCACAGTCATAACCTTTTGCATTTATTTGAAGCAAGAACACTAGCTTTTTAAGTACTAGGAGTGATTTCTCCATGGTGGCCCCTAGTAGGTCAGATTGGAGAGTCATACGATGGCAGTACAGTGTTTGCACTAAGAGATGCTCTTGGCATCACATGACAAAGTGGACTTCTTGTTGCTTATAATGCTTAGCCTTTCTTAGAGCAGCATATTAAAAATAGTGGGTTTTTTATTACGGTTGAATTTGCTGTTATGCTGAACTTCTGTGCAGACCTGTTTGGGAGACATGAATTCATGTGAGACTATTAAAAAAAGAGATACTATATGTAATTCATTGTAATCATTAGCATTTTCAGAAAATTCTCCTCTACACTTTACCATTATGTTTCCCATCTTAAGAGTTTTCTTCATATTAAAATATACAATGGAATAGGCAATGTTTTGAATGCAAAGGAAATATTGGAGACAGTAATGTAATGGTGGTATGATAGGGGATTAAACTTTACAATTTTAGAAACAAAGAGGGGCACCTCCACTCAGTTTTTGTGTGGATTATTTTTAAAAAGTGTCTTTGAGTAAAATCCACTGTTTCCCAGTAATTCTCCTCACTTTTAGCTGAGCTTAGGGATTTCCATTTTTTTCATTGATAATTACAAATATTTCTCTCTCTCTCTCTCTCTCTCTCTCTCTCTCTCTCTCTCTCTCTCTGTGTGTGTGTGTGTGTGTGTGTGTGTAGGGATTTAATTGGAACAACAACAGGGCATTAAAACTTCACAAACACTATTTCACTATACATACAGTTTAACTCAAGGTATCACAACATGGATGTATTTTTAGTTCCTTTTACTTTGATTCTGTTTGTTAAGTGTTAAGACACTATTGAAGATTTAAACTATTTGATCAAAACTATTGGGAAATAGTTAATTTGATAAATACACAGAAAGTCATGATTGAATAAAAAAGAACATGCTTTTATTTATTAAATGTTGAGAAAAAACTTTTTCTCATTATTATAAAATTATGAAGTATTGAGAATCTTCCTGAGTTCTAACTTTGTCACTTTTAAGATGATTATATCTAAGTAACAAGGGTGTTTTGATGTACAATGTCATGTGAAAGGATTTGTGAAAAAGGCAAAATGCCGCATAAATATTAGTGTTCTGCTGAACACTGTTTCAAATATACTTTTGTAAGAATATCAAAGGTCAAAGATAGCATGGTCTCATCACATATTCTAATTTAACTGTTGTTAACTTATTTAAATATCTTGGCTTCACTTGCTTCTTTTCAGTCTACTTCATAATTTAAACATATGGAATTGGAAAACACTCTTTATCAAGTGAGAAGTTCATAGCTGATGTATTTAATAGGAATACTACAGATATAATAAAGCCAGTTGAGAAAAAAAAAAGAAAAAAAAAAAAAAACTACTGTATTCCAGATGTTGTTTCCACTTAATTGGATGGTTGGGAAAAATCTCTTCCATAGTACTTAGGTGAAAAATGTGTCAGTTCTCTTATTTTTCTCAAATTGCATATGTTAATAAAACTCCACTTATCTGTGCAGCCACATGTAAAACCTATAATGTTTTGGACTGTAAAATACCTTCCCAAGAGTTTCACTAAAATCTGATTGGCCTATATGTCATCCAGAGAACAGGGAGAATACTGTAGCCCTGATTAACATCATCCAAGTAACTTTGTTTATTTGGTGAATAGGCAACTCCCTCCTTCCCTACTAAATGAGGATAGAGGAATTCCTTCCCATTGGCTATTCCCAAGGCCCAGAAGGTCTTAATTATCATCATTCATCTCTCTTATTCTCTGTCTCTCTTGGTCTCTTAATTTTGGATGGAGTTTCATGGTTTACTTATTGTGACAACTACAGTAGAACAATCTCTGATAGTGTTATTTGTAGAATAATAACAATAATAATAATAATAATAATAATAATAATAATAATAATAATACTGTGATTTTTGTACAGCCAGTTTAGGACTCATATTCATAAATGGTAAACTTGGAGAGACAAGCTGCATTTTGCATTGTCTTGGGTCTGTTACACGGGAAAGAGTTTTAAAAAATCTCAGTTTTTCTTCTTAAGGAGCTGAGTTTTTCATCCCCTTCCCCCACTTCTTTAATGTATTCCTCTGCTCTTCCCTTAACTGAGATCCCTCATTAGAGGTCTGGGGAAAACGTTTCATTGTTGGAATTATAATATATCAATAGTTTACATTATATTAATTTTCTAATTTCCCAAGGCATTTTGAAATGTTATGGTAATGTGAAAAATGTATTACTATTCTTTATGAAAAGTTAATTAACGATTCCTTTTATTCTTTGATGAACAGCTTCATGGCTGAATTATTGCTAGGTTTTTGTTAATTAGATGGCTAAATAATGCTGAATTAGACCATCTTTGTTCTAGTGCTAAATTAGACCATTTTTTGGCAACCTATGTACAAACTATTTTCATGTTTTAAAAATTTATGATTTCATGAAAAAGTAAATGCAATTCTTAAGAAGGAAACTGCCTTCAAATGATGTCATGAAGCCAATTCAAAAATAGAGATGTCTACTTTTATAGAAGAAAAGGAGGAAAAAAAAAACCAAATGAGTACAACTTCACTTTGAGAGTTTCTTTCTTTCTTTCTTTCTTTTTTTTTTAATTCTTGAGTTAGGCTGAAGGCCAGATTTATAATTGCTCATGTATATGCTTTCTAAAACTTGCTTAAGGAAATATGGATGAATTTTCCAAAAGGCAATTAAATGTTTTCATTGAAAAATTATCCTCCTTCATAAATATTGGTGAGTATAGTAGTTTCCCTGCATGGGTGACATGCTGGACAATATATTGAGAGGTGCAGCTTCAGGCAAAATTAAACTTCTGTTTTTCAAAGATACTGGGATTAGCTTGTTTACTAATTGGTTAAAGCAGTTGCATTTGCAAAATACATAAACCTTAAGTAATCTTAGAAACTTCCTTTTATGCATATTCTAATGAGTCCAATGGTTCTCTACCTTTGCTGCTATTTGGAACTTCATGAGAGCCTTTAAAATTTACAGATGCTTGGGTCCTGCCTGGGAAGATTTTGATTTAATTGGTTTGGGAGGTAACTTGGTCATTGGGATGTTTAAAAGCTCCCCAGGTGATTATAACATGCAGGGAAGGTTGCAAACCATTGAACTTGTAAACAACATACCAGCTCGTATACAAAAGTCAGTAAATTCAAATTAAAGTCAGAATAAGAATAAACGGGAAAAAAATGTCCATGAAGCAGGCACTTCATAAACATGTTTGCAATAACACATCACTGAATATGATTGAAAATTTGGTATACTGATTTTGTTTACAAAATGCCTACCGTAGAAAAAAATTAATTATATAATAATAAAACCAGCAAGCCATTAAAAACAAATAGGAAAACTCAATTAGTAGATAATGTGGTATAATTATTAGATAATATAGAAAACTGACTTTCAATTTGACATTAGATTTATATGGATACATAGAAATAAAAACACTTAGGATGTTAGCAGCAGTGTTTCTAATGGAAAATGAACTATTTCTACTTTTGTTAATAGTTTCTATATTTCTACATACATGTGTATTGGTTTTATAAAATGAGTAAAATTATGTTTTCTTAAACTAACAAGTAGTTTACTTACAATTTAATACCTATAGAAAACATACAGTAAAACTCCTGGGATAAAAACAAAGCTGTAATCAAAGAAAATTCATAGCCTTAAAGGTTTATTTTTTCAATTTGAAATAAGAGGGAAAATAAGGGAACTAAATATATGACTTTACAAGAAATTAAATTGTCAGAAAAAGAAAAATCTTCAAAAACAGACAAATGCTTTCACATATCTAATTATGAATTATCTATTTATAAAATTCAAAGCACAAAATGGCTCCAATACTTCCACATTCATATTCTAAAGCCCACATATCCTCTATTATCAAACTTAAAGAGCATAAACATCAAAAACTATTGACAAATCATCAAGAATAAAAATGTTAAGATTCTACAAAGTACAACAATTTAAACCAACAAGATACTAAACTATCATGCTCAGATAGGATTTTATTTCAGGAAAACAGATATGAGAATTTATATCCTTCATTATAGGAAAAGATCAAAAGAGAAATATATATTACTTTCTATGCTATGAAAAAAAATGTATTGATGGAATGAATAGAATCTGGTCCTAAACAGACAAAAACAACTTTTATCCATGTAAGAATAGATAACAGTCCGTAAACATGATAAATAATGTCTATCTCAAAATAATAGTCAACTTCCTAATCAATGCTAAAATATGGAAAGCATTTCTATTAAAATAAGAGGCAACTAGAATGGCCATCCAAACTACTCTTTTTAAAATGCTATTCTGAATATTCTAGCCAATGATATAAGCCAAGTGAAAGAAATGAGAAGTATAATGGAAAAGGAAATCATATACATATTAGAAGATGGTACTATTGTCTACTTGGTACTAAGTGAAATCAACAATGCCAATTATTAAAACTAATGCTTTCAAAGCTTGCTACCAAAAAAGGCAAGCATTCCAACATGCTGGTAACCTTTACCCAAACAATAGAGATCAAACCTCTCATTTGCCACAGAAGTTCAAAATGTGAAATAACTATGAATTTATTTTGCATGAAATTTGGTGATAAAACAAAACTTTACTGAAAAACACAAAAAGATATTTGAATACATGCACTGATAATATACAATATTTCTTGGTGAAAGATTGACATTTTGGAAATATCTCCTTCAATTCAAAAATATAAAAGAAATACATAAATATAAAAGAAACATCAAAATTAAACTCAGGGATCAAAGAGATATTGGATATGAGAAAATACTTTAACATTTATCTGGCAGCAACATACATAAGGATTAATTAAAAATGTTGAAAAACTTAAATGAAATGTTATCTTCCTATGTGAATATAAAATATGTAATAAAACTATTAAAATAATATATATAGACAAATCAGAGAAACAAAAGGGAAAGTCTCCAAATATACCCAGTATATTAATAAAACTGACATTTCAAATCAGTGGGCAAAAAAGGATTATGAAAGTATTTTTGGTAATCCTGTAAAGATGTTAAAATCCTGCTTCACATAATGCAGCAAATTAAATTTCAGTTCAATAAAAATTGACCAAATTATGTTATGTACCTATATTAATACCCCACAGAGAATTCTACCTTTATGTATATCTAAAAGCACCAATTTAAAAAAAAATAAAATAATGAATTACAAATAAGTCTACAAAGCCCAAAGAACAGGGGGAACAATAAATGATATTGCAACATTAATCATAACTAGTGTACCTACACTTGACCAAGCAATTGCAGTTTCAGTGACCTAACAAAATAAATATTTAAGTCCATATACAAAGAATGAGTTGCACATGTTTCTTATTAAATACAAAATTAAAAAAAAAAACAAATACAAATACCTATCAGTAGGGGTCTGTCAAAAAAGTGATGATATATTCTAGAGAAGTTAAAATAAAAATTTATAAGTATTTGCATTCACATTAAAGGTATTCCAAATATATAAATGAAAAAATAAATAGATTATAATACATAATAATAATATATATAATGGTATACTGTGATCCCATTTATATATGTATGCATTTATCAATATATGAATTTTTATTATCTTCAAGAAATATATTTATGCATTATTTTAATTCTCATTTTTATTGGGATTTTCAAAAATATATTTGGTATATATTAATGAAAATAAAATTGTTTGAATAAGCATTTATAGTTTCCATTCAAATTTTTACCTATACAGGGACAAACTACCTTTATTTCATATATTCTCTTATTTAAACACACTGTGTTCCTCTCTTATTTCTCACTCCTCAGATACAGATAGTTTGAGCCACGTTATTTTTCTAATGCTTACCTTTACAAAGCTGTCATGATGTATATATCTCTAATTGATAATTTCCTTGTTTTTGTCATTGTGTATAGTCTTTCTCTTATGAGATGAAAAATTTACTGATTTACATACACCCTATTATACTACTTCTTCTATTGACTATGTTTTCATTAAATGCAACCCCTATACCTTTCTTAAGTTCAATAAAAAATTATTAATTATAATAGGGGAGTAATAATGAAGACATAAGTGAAACCCTGAAGACTATCATAAGGTTAATGGAGAACATCCTTAGAAGAACCATAAATCTTTATTTCCTTTTTATATAAATTGTTAGCAGTAGCTCCTAACCTTTTGAATGATGAAATAGAGATTTTCTGTGTTTCTTTACTTCTACCTACTTGCTTACCCTAAATTTTGTAAGCTCTACTTTAAATTTTATATTGAGTTGCATTTCTTCTTTGTTGTCTAACTATAATTAGGTCTCTTGTGTTTTGTCAAAGACACATTATAAAAATTGAAAACATATAAACAGCATGTACATTATTATGGCATTATAAATTCATTTTATTGTAAAGCCCAACTATGGTGTTGGGCTTACATTTTCTTTCCTACGGTTTCAATGACATGTTGCCTCTGTACTACTTTAAAGGAGAGTATTCCTGGATTTAAGTTCAAATGCATTCTCTTTTCTTATTCTCCAATAATCTCTCTAATTCAAATAACAATATAGAAATTCCTGAGTGTCTTCAGTTTTTAGTCTCTCTCTTTCTCTCTCTCTCTCTCTCTCCCTCTCTCTCCTCCCCCCTCCTTCTCCCTATCTTTCTCCCCCCATCTCCTTTTCTCTCTTCCTCTTTTGCCTAAACACACCTCTGGGAAGGTAGAAGAATATAGTTCTATTTCATAGGCAGGAAAAGGGGTAATTTCTCTAGGCATGGCTATACTTTAATAACATCTTAACTGGGCATAT
The DNA here is from genome assembly GCF_021218885.2 of Marmota monax. NCBI lineage: Eukaryota > Metazoa > Chordata > Mammalia > Rodentia > Sciuridae > Marmota > Marmota monax. Next base: position 574,858 of record NW_026694772.1, read on the forward strand.
TATTTTATGGGGATTTGTTGTTGTTGTTTTTAGTTATTGTTTTTTTTGTTTTTTTTTCAGGTGCCCTGCAGAGTAGGGAAGAAGTCAGGGGTCAATTGGTTGGGAAGCTCCAGTTCAAATTGGGAGACATTTTGGGATGTTTTAAAAAAGAGAAATTTGATATAGAATTTAAATGAGCATCTTTATGGAATCACAAAGTATACTCCTTGTTGTTACTGTCAATCTTCAGCAAAAGTCTCCCGCACACACAATGATATACATATACTAAAGAAACCTCATAGATTCATTTACCTTGCTGAAGCAAGTCAGAACTCATTCTAGGTGAACTAGAGGTATATTTCACTAAGAAGAGAATGGGATAGGTGGCTTATTACAGAAATTTGGCCAGTATTGAGGGATTCTAAGGAGGGTTTTTGCAGGAGAAAGTTCTGAATTGTACATTGGCAACAGACAAAGGTAATATAATAATTGGGTATTTAAATTTTATTTGAGAGTTTGGAAGAGTAAGAAAGAAAAAGCTAGAGATGTCATTGGTCAGTTTGGTTGTTTTCTAGCAGAACAGTGGCCTTGTCTCTAATTCCAAACATGGTGATGGAGTGGTCTTTTGTGGAAATCATTTATTTCTTTAGTGCTCTTTATCATTAGTTGGGAACTTTGGGGCCTAGCTGTCAGCTGAGCTTTTCCCACTTTTCAGTCCCTCCTTTTGCCTAAGGGCAGACAAGTTTATTTGAAGGAACATTGAACTGGGGGATTTAGGTCCTTACAAATCAGGACATTCTAACCTTGAATAGCTAATCACTGGAATGATTTTGTTTTTTCATGGATGGATGAGTCAGGAGATCCTGGATGTTTACTCTGACTTGTTTGGGACAGATTGTGTCTCCTTTGTATCTGCTACTGTCCTTTGATAGTATTTCAGTTTTTCCTTTTCCCATATCCAGTTTTTATTGACCAAGGCAAATACTGGGTCTTCAATTCAGTTCCTTCCAAAGGCAGATCTGGGGGTAATAACTTACATACTGGTGGTTCACTATGGTACATTATCCTTTTTAGCAATGATGGCCCAACTGCATATAAACCCACTGGAGTGCCTATAGAAGATCCACCTCAGAAAGGACCACCAGAGATCCAAAAGTGGGGGTATTTATCAACTGGTCCACTCCCCATGGCTAAGAGTGAACTGTGAACCATCACATTAATATGCTTACCCTTTCAGGAGTGTGGATTTGCCAAAATAGTTATGTGATATCTATAGGTATCCCCTGCCTGGCAGATGTCATACATTTCATCAGTATGACAGGGGGAAATGGGTAAATGAAAAATCTCTAGTGTTTTGCCCCTGAGAGTTTTCAATGACTTGCCTTACAACTGCCTTAAGAGGATTGAGTCCTTTAGAGGTTGTCTCACACTGATATAATGATAAACCTTAGACTTTACATGATTTGCATCATTTTCCCTCAATGATCCTTTCCCTTAGATTTTCTATAAGAAATATAAACATTGTCAGAGTAAGATCCCAGCATTGTAACTTTTCCTACTATTATGTATATTTTATTACTAAATAAAAATATCCAAAAAAGGAAAGACCTATGAGGAAATGAGGTAGTGTTTCTGTAGGGTGACATCACCCTACAGACTTCCTGTCCTGTGTCCCCAGCTCTGAAGATAGGAGCTAGTATGAATCTCTGCTTATCTCTCCCTGCCCACAGAATCTTCAGTTATTTCTGACCTTGTTGGTATTGACCCTCAGCAATGTCAAATCTGAAAAACTATCTGTGATAGCTCTGTGTGCAAATGAAAATTTTGGCCACAAGTAATGTAAAAAAAAATATAATATAGTACACACATGTGGCCCCATGACATTTACATAAATGATTTAATAGTCGTTAAAAATTTAGTGCAATTCTCTTTTCAAATAGAAATGAAACTTTGGAGATATGGTTCTAGACTTTGGGCTTTAAGTTACTAGATACATGACCTTGGGAAAGTCACATGTCTGTAGGTTCCAAAACATATGATGCATTTATAAACAAAATTGTAGTAGTTGGATCAAGAAAGGTGAAGAAGTTAATAGCAAAGAAGCTTTTTGTGTGTGTGTGTGTGTGTGTGTGTGTGGTGCTGTGGATTGAACCCAGGGCCTTGTGCATGTGAGGAAAGCACTCTACCAACTGAGCTATATCCCCAGCCCAGTAGCAAAGAAGTTTTATTTGAAGAAGGGAAAAATCAATATGAATGGGGAATTGAAGAAATTAGATATTTTTACTGCCTGGTTTTCTCTGCCATGGCTGCTATCTTACCTCCTCTGTAGCTCAAGGAACTATCTAATCAGTGTAATTTAAGAGCTGCTTCACAAAAACACACTCATAAGAAGTATGTGGTGTGTAAGACTACCTAAGATATTTATCTTTTAAGTTGAGAGGTAAACCAATAATTGGTTCCAAATTATTTCTCATTTGTAAATTCACAATAGAATCTATGTCCAATCAACTTTTCTTACTGAATCCAATGTCATTCTTTAATATGAAGCTTTATTCCTCAGTTTTTTGAACTATTACGCTTTTTTTTTTTTTTTGGCTGGTTAATGTCAGCTAAGCAAACATGTTATTCTCAATCCTTGCACTGGTCAGTTCTAATTTTTAAATGAAAATATAAGAATGTTTAACTCATACCCAGGAGCCCTAAAATTGCATAATTAATATTTCATACCTCATTCATGCATATGTATTGTTTCTTATCAGAACAGTAGAACTATACAAAATTAACTTAGCAGTTTTTATTTCATTTCTTCATATGTGTACATTTTATCAACAAAGTAATATTTGGCTTACCAATGACTAAGAAAGTACTAAAAGGAATGGAAAAGTAACCCTGTCTTTCCCTTTTCTTCTATGCTATCATTGTCAGTTTAAGAAAGTATATAGTAGTGGGGGTTGGTTATTATTGAACCATTGCCTTCTTTCTGTATTCAAAGCTTTGTTTCTCCTGTAAAACATGACCTTTCACAGTTATCTATGCTCCTGCTTACTCATTCATGGATGTTGTACTCTTATCTTTACTTGATATGAGTCAAATGTAATTCCACCAGAATTTGTGCTTATGCACATTACAAAATTCCAGATATGAATGGAATATCAAGGAATGGTTGACATATGTATTGCACTGTCTGCTCTGTTCATGTACATGCTCAATTGTTTCATATGACTCCACATATTAAGCCCAAATTCAAAGATAAAATTATCAAAAATCGCAAAATTTTAAGAGCAGAGTATTTAACCAAGGACAAAGTCTTTCAGAGACAGGGCACTGTGCAATAGGAGTGGTCTCAGTCTCATGAAGCTGTTCTTCTTTACATGTCAAAATTTTATGTGAAATGTGATCACTAAAACAAAATAAGATTTTTCAGACCTTCTCCAACCCCTTATTATGCCTATGTGCTTCAGAATCTCCATAATTATTATTAATTTAATCCTTATAACCTGAAAAAGAAAGATGGGCAGAACTTCTGGAAACCAACTGCCAGTCAGGTGGGGCATCTTCTTTCCTAGAAAACTTCTTGATTTTGTAGGTATGCACCATAGAGTTGAGAACAGACTACTTCATATTAATTAAGCTTCCCAAAGATTCATGGGTGTATCGGCTTAAGTGCTGATGGGGTAATGAACAATGAAAGTTATAACTCTCTAATGGTTTGAATTTTTACACTTCAGATCAAGCAAATTACCTTTTCCCCTCCCACATGAACATGCATTGAGCCACCTAAATGGAAACTAAATTATAATTGGAAGGTTATTTGGTGAATATACCCTTAGAACAAAGGGAGAAAAATATTGATAAAGTTACAGTATTTCCCAACTCAGATATGTGAAATAGCTGCTGATGGACTACCTATAATTGTAAATGTAGTATATGTTTATTGTAGATATTGTGAAAATATAAAAATCACCTATAATCCCCCTCAGTTTGTGCTGGCCACAATGATAACACCCTTTTCTCTGTTCAGTAACAGCCATTTGCTTTTGTTTTTGAGATGTTTAAAATTTTTTTTTTGTAATTGTCAATGGACAGAATGCCTTTATATTTATTACTCTAAGTAGCAAAGGAACATCTTAGGAAATGTCTTATTACTTCATATATGGACTGTTCAGAAGCTATACTCTACATAAGGGAAGATTTTCTAGTTTTAAATATCATAGACTGATTTGATAGATAGGAAAAAGAAAAAAAAAACTAAAGGATGGCTATATGCTTTTGAACAATCCAAGTATGCTTTAAAATTAAAACACCGTTACTGATCTTTTAAAGTCTCATACAATTCACCAATTCTACAGTAACTGGGATTGGTAGTAACTAAAACCTATTACATTACTAATGATGCTCAATGAGCCATGGGAAATGAATAGGTGGATACAGTCCAGTTGCTAGAAAATAGTTGTTTGTTACTGACTTGTCTGAGAGGAAATGAACACTTTCATTTATCAGGGCCAGAGTATAAAGTGTTTCTCACTGGTGCATTTCTAAAATTTCTATGTTCCTTTGAATACTGATAAGGATGAAGAAATTAAAGGCAAAGTATACAAGTAATCTGGATTATCACAGCTATTTTATGAGCTGCTGTATTTTTTATACCTTTTATAAGGATAACTTTCCCAGACCTCATACCTAATAAATTTTATAATCTTTATTATATCTAAGATTACCAGCAAAGTAATTGTTATGGTTTGGATGTGAGGTGTCCCCCAAAAGCTCATGTGTGAGCAATGCAAGAAGGTTTGGAGGAGAAATGATTGGGTTATAGTCTTAACTTAATTAGTGAATTAGTCCCTGATGGGATTAACTGAGTGATGACTGAAGGCAGGTGGGGCGTAGCTGGAGGAAGTGGCTAGTTGGGGGCGTGCCTATGGGGTATATATTTTGTATGGAGCGTGGTTCCACTCTCTCTTCTTGGTCATCACATTAGCTGCTTCCCTTTGCCACACTCTTCTGCCATAATGTTCTGCCTCACCTCGGGCCCCGAATGAACAGAGCCAGCTTTCTATGGACTAAGATCTCTGAAACCGTGAGCCTTCAAACTTTTCCTTCTCTACAGTTGTTCTGGTTGGTTATTTAAGTCACTGCAGCAAAAAAAAAAAAGACTAAAACAGTAATATTTACTTCCCTTTAAAAACATAAATTACTGAAAGAACCAGAACTGTGGGGTTCATAGGTGTATAGGTCTTAGAGTAACAAAATCAGTACTTTTCAAATTTGACTGCACATTGCAACTTTTACAAATAGTGACACCTGGGTCCTATTTCCAGAGATTCTGAGTTAAGTAGTCTGTGGTCTTAGCATCTCAACTTAAAAATTTCCCCATGTGATTCTAATGTGCGAACAAGGTTAGAACCACAGTTAAATGAAGGGAATTCTGGGGCCACAGAAAAGCAATTCCATTACTTTTCCCAACTTCTTTCAATAATTAGAATAATACCTCAGTTCAAATTATTGATAAAGAGGTGGTATATAGCTGTTTTGCTTCAAGAAATCAATATAATGTTTCAAGTAATACAGTAATTTGGATGAATTTATCAGTCCATCTAACCAGCCATCTAATGGATCTGCCTAGGCATCAGGACTGGTGTTTGAAGGATGTTTATTTTACTAACTCCTTGCTATTATTAGTTACTGCCAGACTTTGCAAACAAATGAATTTAATTAAAGGAGCAACCAACTTAACATACTAGGTTAATACAGAGTGGGATGGGGGGGGATGTTCTGGTTAATGTGTAAATCATTTCCTTCTTTCCCTTCAAATTCACCCTCAATTCTTTTCCACTGTGTTTTTTGCCCTGAAGCCTTCCCTTGAAGAATTTCCTTGCCTTATGGTTTCCAGTTAAGAGAGGCTGAGGCAAGAGCTCAGTGGCAGAGAGGGAGTGTTCCAGGCTCCCATAGGATCTCCACAGATTAGCTCTGGGCCTCTACCAAAGACCAAATTCTCTTAGCTCTCTTTTTCATTTCTATTAGTCCTGGCTCTCTGGAAGGAAAATCCTTCCCTTTGATCCTTTGGGTCTACAGATAGTTCTGGGATTCTCACCATCCCTTCTTGGTTTTCCTAACTCTGATTACGTATCTGTCTACTCTAGTAGACTCTCCACGAATACTCTGGGAAACAAACTTCTGTAGACAAGAACCTGATTAAAGCGGCTTGGGAGAATTTACATACACTATCTACCCTCTTATACAGTTATTATTTCCATTACCATGTTAACTTTATTTTTCTGAGAATTCCTATTTCTCGTTAGTATTACAACATTTCACATTTTTGGCAATGTAAATCTTTGTTATGGAATCCCTAAATACCTAGTGGTTGTACATCTTATTTTTACATACCCTTGCATAGCTGTATTATGGGGAAGTAGAGACTCAAATTATCATAGACAAAAGAATCTATGACACAGACACCTGCAGTGGTTCCTTTATATACAGTATTCTTCCACCAAAACTGTGATGAGGTTCAAGTATTCTAGGTAGCATATCAATTATTATGATGGCACAAAAACTCTTTGGCTAGAAGTAACCCCAAACTTTTCCCTGACTACACTTTGGGCCACACACCTTGTGCAGTTAAATGAGGAGACTCATGTAGTGGCAGATTCACTTTTTGGAAAATTGTGATTCAGGAAAAAAGAGGGGAAAAGGGTAAGAAGGGCCCATGAACTAGAAGCAGTGCAGTGCTTCTGGGAAATTTTTAAAAAGAGCTTTCAGGAGTAGGGGTAGTTTATAGTGAATGAAAGTGAGAGGGAAAAGTTGAGTTTTAAAGAAATGAGATATGCTCTTTGGTAATATGATTAAGACATTCAAGTAAAGGTGTGAAATCATCTGTGGTTCCTGGACAGTTCTTTTCACAAATACCAAGAATAGAAGAAAAGTGTTAAAACTTTTTAAATGTTTCAGAAGCTTAATAAGATTTCTTAAGTCTTGCTTTTTTTTTTTTGCTTGTCTTTTATTACCTCCTACCTCCACCCCCATTGAGTATTTACATGCAAGGCCTTCTAGTGAAATCATTAAAATGAGTTTTATGAATCACTCATAATAGACAGGAAGTACTAGGAAGCTGAGGAGACACTGATCCACTCACAGCTATTAGTGTATGAGGAATTCCATAACAATAAAAAAAGGAAGAAAAAAAAGGTAGATCATTAGAAACAGTGGTTGTTTTAGGGAGGATGCAATTTTATTTCTTGTGATCCATTGTCTTTTCCAAAAGATTGTAAACCTTCTATGGTCAGACAAAAAAGAAGTTAAAAACCTAAATTAGAAATTGATTTATACTCAATCTCCAGTCCAGGGAAGTTATAGGGCATTAATAGCTGCAATGTTTATAATAGTAAATAATTGTATCATGGTCATCTATGGAGTACTACATAGCAGTAAATATATTGAACTATACATATATGGAAGAACATGGAATAGCCATAAAATCATGATGTGGAATTAAAAAAAAATGTGGGAGGACTGAAAACATTTTTTTCATATAGGGTCAGATAAGAAATGTTTTAGGCTGGAAGGCCATAATGGTATCTACTTCAGATACTTTATATTACTGTAGCACCAAAGCAGCCATAGATAATATGAGTGAATAGATGTGGATGAATCTAAGAAAAAAAATATTTACCAAAAAAACTTGTCTGGCTCCAGTGCTATAGTGTGCTGACCCTATACTAGACAACACTCCAGAAAGCTCAACCATAGGAAGACCTAATCAAAATGTCATCTTGGCATACATATGTGATAAATAAAAGTCTATATAAAACATATGAACAACAACAATGAAAAAAAAAAAGGCAAGAATATGACAATCCCCAGCTACCGTATGATATTTTACCCTAGGCAGAGGTAGGAGTACAGCAGAGTGAGGGACTAGCATAAGTACATAGATTGAAGTGCAAGTTATTAACATTTCAGTTTTTGGTTCACATATGTGTTACATATGTAAGTTATATGGCATAATAATATCCTTTTATGAATTAAATATAATGTTTTAAGAAAAGAAAGAATGACTAATAATTATGGAAAAAATTAGATGCAACCACAGGATTTGAGGCAAAGTATACCATGTATACCATGTTTTCTTTTTCTTTTTTTTTTTTTGTACTGGGGATTGAACTCAGGAGCACTCAACAACTGAGCCATGTCTCCAATCCTATTTTGTATTTTATGTAGAGACAGTCTCTCACTAAGTTGCTTAGTGCCTCGCTTTTGCTGAGGCTGGCTTTGAACTGAGGATCCTCTTGCCTCAGCCTCTGGAGTTGCTGGGATTAAAGGTGTGCATCACTGCACCCTGCTTACCATGTATTCTTTAACATTCTGAAATAGATCTTGGAAGCCAAGTGTTTAGAACTTTATTTCTAAAAAAAAATGCATCTTTTACAATGTACTTGTAAATGCTTCTTATTAGTTTGACTAAAACTGCCCATCTTGTGGTTTGATGATGGCTTCCAATATTCAATAATTCAGTTACAATAATGTAACTCTATAGGATCCCCTTACATTAAATCTTTATTGTGAATGGATTTTGTTAATTATCAAAGCTTCAAACAGCAGGAAAATCAGTCACAATATCATTCCACTAGAGTAGAACTTTTGGAAAGGAAGCAAAGTAACAAAGAATTAAAGGACAGAGAATTAAAATACATTGAGAAAGATTAAACCTATTGCCACTGGGACGAAGACCCAAATCCTGATTCATCACCCTGCATTCTGGCCTGTGCCTATGCTCCAAGCTCCTCCCTAACTGGATGTGCATCTATCTCCTTAGAACCAGGGGGTATTTATCCTCTAATGGGTTTTCCGGCAATGTGTCTCATTTTAGCTGCTTCAGACATCAAGATAACATCCTTGTCACTGCCTCTCTGATGGTTCCCCATTCAACACCACTCATTTAATCTCAGGACACTTTTCCTCACAGTCAACAGTTTTTCTTTTGTGTAATTAAGTCTCATTTTTTTGTGGATGGATCCATTTGTGCCAGAACTCCTCTGCCGCCTTGAAGCTTGCACCATTCAGTTATTTTTAGTGTTATCTCTTTCCTTTCATTAGCACAGAGTTAAACTGTGCATATTTTGTTCTTTCAGCTTTACACAGATTAAGATCATCTAGCTCCTTAGTCATTCATTTTAGCTGTTGCATTGAATTTCCTACAGTTCATTTAAATTCTTCAGTTCATTTTAATATACCCCAAAATAGAGAAGGCACCGTTTTCTAACATCTAATCTCCTACCCCTCCCAGTGGTAGGTATAAGGATTATAAACCTCTGTCACTTTGCCTCTTTGCTCTCATAGTGGGTGAACTCGGAGCCAAAATATGAATTCAATAAAGCTTTTCTTAATATGTCTAGTCTCTACTTCTGGCTCCCTTTCCTCAGTATTAGCACTTTATACCTTTTAACTTTTTAGTGTACTCATGTTTCTACTTGTTTTCATACATATTCCTTTAAAATACACATTTTTTTGTGAAAATGGGGAAAAGGGATCATAGTTGTTCTCTCTCCCTGGCATCAGTCTGATTCTCTTGATGTAAAATTAGAGGTTGTGAATCCTAAGTTCCAGCTGCCAGGAGATGACTTTACTCAGAAGTTTTACATGTAAAAAGGATACTTCCTTTCTGGGATCACTGATTTTCTTCAGCTGTAACCCTGGAACTGGGAGCCAGACACACCTCTGACCATCAGATTTGTGAGTGTTCTTGGAATTTTGCATCCATCATTCAAATTATTTGCTAAGGCTCTCTGCCCTTCTCTCCTAGGCACAACAATCTATAATTGCATTTTACTCAATATGTACCCACAACTCTCTTTAACCCTGTGATATTTGTTCAAACACTTATTTATTTGGTAGCAAGGATTGAACCCAGGGATGCTTAACCACTGAACCACATCCAAAGCCCTTTTTATTTTGAAACAGGGTCTTGAAAAGTTGCTTAGAATCTCACTGTTTCTGGGGCTAGCCTTGAACTTATGATCCTCCTGCCTCAACATCTTGCCACCATTGCCTGGCTTATCCAAATATTTAATTTGTCCTCTTATTTCCTACCTGTATTTAAAATGCCTTAGAGATCTGGTATGTACAATATTGCCATACCCTATTGTACTTTTATCACATAGGTGGGAAATATACATGCATCTATAATCTCAGCCTGAGACAGGAGGATCCCAAGTTCAAGACCAGCATGGGTAACTTAGTAAGTCGCTCTCTCAAAATAAAAAATAAAATAAGGACCAAGGATGTAGCACATTGGTAAAGCACCTCTGGGATCAATTCCCAGTATAAAAAAAAAGTTTGGAACTTTTTCTGAAGCTGAAATCTATGACTCTAATAGTAAATACAGAAAATTATTTATAATATGACATACACACATTACATTTTTATACAGGTTTTTATCTATTGTACAAGTTTTAAAATACAGTCCTATGCACTGTACCTTTCACAAAGGAGCATCATCAGTAATAATAAATCAGTATTAGATAGCCATGAATTTGTGATCACAACTTGCAAAAAATTCCTTATTCTAACAGAATCTCATTTAAACATTCTTTTCTATAAGGAGATTATCAGACAAGACAGAAAAATCAAAATCCCTTCCTTCCTTCCTTCATGAAACACTAGGAGATCTAGAAACTCATTTTGGTTCTAACAGCAATTGACTAGGACTGAATGGGGATTTTTCAGCTTTAAATGAGTAAACATAATCCAATCTGTCACAGCTACCCCTGGACTCATTTCCCTTATATACCCTATTAACTTGGTATTATAGGTATTTGAATTTCTTTCTTTTACTTTTCTTGGTAATGGTAATGAACTATAGTCCCAGACCTCTTTTTATTTTTTTTCATTTTGAGACAAGGTCTACCTAAATTGCTAAGGCTGGTCTCCAGTCTGTAATCCTCCTGCCTCAAACTCCCAAGTCACTAGGATAACAGGTGTGCACTATTTCACCTGGCAAGTTTCATATCTTAATATGGAATACAGCTTTAAGCTGGAATATAAGCTGATATAGCTAATTTCCATATATCTATATGAACAAATATATAACTTCTCAATTGGCTTATTGTTCTGTATTACATTCAGTTAGCTGGCATTTGTTCTTCATTCATGCACATGAATACTCTTACATTCATAAGTATTTGATGATAACACAATTTTGTTTCCTACAAAATTAACATTAAATCAATTGGTATATTAGTGTGAGAGTATATGTGTTTGCCTATGTATATATGCATTTGTACACTTATACCCTTGTTTGAATCTCTCACTATCTTAGCAGTGGAATTATATATATATATATATATATATATATATATATATATATATATATATGAATTTAGTTGTCAATGGACCTTTGTTTATTTATATTTTTTTGGTGCTGAGAATTGAACCCAATACCTCACACATGATAGGCAAGCACCCTACCACTGAGCCACAACCCCAGCCCTATTCTTTGTATTTATTCCTCTAAGCCTAAAAGATTCCGCAAATCAGAACAGTAGTTTCTGTGTTTTCCAATTTATTTGTAATAAATATATTATCTACATAATATGTGTATAAATATAAACATACAGTACCTACACAAGACAATAATCAAAGTATTACAATAAATATCAAAAAAACAAGCATTCTCTCCATAGAAAATAGAGAACACAGTTTTGTTGTTGGATGACATGCCTGACTTCAGAAAATTTAGGGTTATTTCCTTTTTAGGGTATTAGTTGTACTGTTAACCCATTATATTTATATAAAAGCAGGTTATTATAAAACTTACTGCCAAGGAAGACAACAAATATACTTCCCTCCAAAGTTGAGGATTTCACCATTTATTTAATGGATGTATATTAGTTACCTATTATAAGATTGAGTTAGGTGAAGATAGAAAACCAAAGAAAGGCACTGCACTTAGTTCATCTAGCTCAGTATTTAGTAGATAAATTAATGTATTGTATATTGCATATTCAATAATAAAAATACAAAATAATGATTCTCCTTAGAGTGTGGAGGAGGGATTAAAATTTAAAATGAATCTCAAAGAATGTAAGGATTTACCAAATGGAAAAATGGGAGTATGGAAGAATGGTGGTTGAATTCCAGGAGAGAAGGACTAGCATGTGCAAAAATTTAGAGGAATGAATTACATGATATCTCAAAATAATAATAAATATTTTATATTTATGAAATGTTTAATGCTTAGGGGAAGTTCCAAAAGTGGGGCTAGAAAAGCAGGTTATGATTTAAGGCATTTAACAATATCTTAATGAGCTGAGAAAAAAGTTTCTACAATGTTTTATTTGTACAAGTAACAAAAGTTTCTTTCAGTAAGAACTTAAGGGAAGTTCTTACTTCCATAAGTAAAATAGATATAACAACAATATGGCATCATGTATTTATTTCTGTAACACTTTTTGCTCTTCTAACTATTTTCAAGTATATTATGGATTTTGATATACTTAGTAACCATGTTGTACATTGCACAGTATTATCAATTTTCAGCAGGAGAAACAGAAGAGCAGTTAGAGGAGCAGTTCAGAGAGAGTAGCAGTCACGTCCTCTTTATGCTGTGTCACCCTCCATATTCTTAATTAAATCAAAGAATGCAGAGCAAAAGGGGAGTTTAGTAGCATTCAGCTCCACTACATTGCACACCAGATATACACACAGGCAATCAATATGGTTTGGACACAGCTGATATAATTTGGTGGAGCTATAATTGAATTTTCCCCCTTCTTAATATCATTACACCTACGGAACATCTCCAATTAAGTGTCCCCCCATCATTCTCAAAATTAAATATCCCAAATGGAACTCATTATCTACTCCCACATAAACCTGCTCCTCATGACTATTTCCCCTATCTATTATAGGCACCACTGCTTTCAGGCTCCTAAATCTGAAATCCCTGGATTCATTTCTTCTTCAATTCTTTTCTTCATTCCCAAACCCAGTCACTGAATGTTGTTGACTACTCTTAGAAATTATTTCTATACATAACTTCCTTTATGTTATGGATAAGTGTTTTGGAATGCATTTAAACAAATCATAGAATCAGTGAAAAAAAAATGAAGCCGTGAGTAAACAAATGAATATTCACTATTCTCATTTTACTATTCTCAATGCTTATCTGTAGTACTACAACCTAAAGTTTGCAATGTGTGAAAGAATCTGAATGTAAGCAGATGCTGAAGTTAATGCTGTAGTAATAAAACGTATGGTTTCTTACATGCAAATTCTTTCAAAATATCTTATATTGAAGCATATTTTATAAAGCATTCTTTGTTGCTTTATTTTGATTATGATAATACTATTTAGAATACATGATTGCAGGTTTTAGATTTCTAAAGAGATTTCCAGAGAAAATTGATTGAAAAAGTGAGAGAAAATACAGATTAATGTTTAAATAATTTCTTGGAATATGACCTTACATTTTTAATTGCTAGATGCCATTGTTAATGAGAATTTTACAGATCACACATATAAACACTCCCATATGCAAACCAGTAAGTAGTCATGATATTGACTCGATAAGTACACAGTTAAAAGACAAGGGGGAATAACAACAGTTCTTTTAGTAGCAATCAAATTACTGTGGCATGAAATAAAGCTTTAATGATGAATACTATAAGTATTCACCAAGTACTTTATCTCTGTGTATCTGGAAATGAACATGGTTTGTTCTCTGAAGAAAACTGTTAGATGACATAAAAAAGTGGTTCTTAGGACCAAAAAATGACATCAAGGCTGCTTGCAAAAAGATTGAATGAAGTTATTGTTGTTCCATGAAACATTACAGTAAAAAATAATTTCTAATATCTTATCTAATATTTTATCATGAATTATTAATATGTGCATTTCTTATTATAAAAATATTGCTGATTATTACATTTGAAGTTCTAATAGTTTATATATCCATATTGGATTTGAGCCATTTTAGGTGGTAGGGAGCATATTTTCTCTTTAGAAAATGGAGACTGCCTAATACGTGTGATGGTTTTATATTTTAGCACCCAGGATGCATTTTACAAGGGGTCAGGGAAACATATGCCTCTTATTTCTAAGCCAAATAATTTTGTCTGTACATACAAGCTGCCTTGAATATCAGATTCAGTGTTCTAATTAGGGAAATAAAGTTCCAGAAGGATGTTAGAACAAAATTTTAGCAAGATTAATATGGAAGCTAAGGATTGAAGGTATGTGGTGATTAAACCTCAAATCTACTTCAAGGAATTTATAACCTGATTGAGAAATCAACATAAATACCTGAGAACTTATCCCAAAATTTTATTCATTTGGTCAATAGATTTTTTTCTATAATTTGTATATAGTATATAAAATTAAGCCTTGTCACACTTCATTGAACAAGGTGCATTTACTTCATATTTTTCTTAATGTATTCAGTAAACATTTAGCGAGCACCTAGGTCTTACAGAGAAGTTAATTTGTCAGACACTAAGCCAAGACCTTTACAGATAATGTAATATTTAATTTTTTAAATTATTTTAGTTGTAGGTGGACACAATACCCTTATTTAATTTATTTATTTTTATGTGGTGCTGAGGATCGAACACAGTACCTTACCTGTGCTAGAGGTGCACTCTACCATTGAGCCACAACCACAGCCCCTCATATTTAGATCTTATACCAACCTACTGCATTTGACATGGTAATAATGCCTATTTTATTTTATTTTTAATAAACAAATATAAATTTTATCTATTTTCATAGGCAAAATTTGTATATATTTTCAATTAAATTATGTTTTGATATGTTTATATTATACAATTATTTAATCAAGCTAATTAATGTGTATTCCGCAATTACTTTTGTGGTGCGAATACTTAAAACTACTTTCAATTATTTTCAAGAATACAACACCTCATTGTTATAGTCACCACATTACACAATAAATTTCTTGAGTTTACTACCCTAATAAAAATTTTGTATCCTTTGCCCAACATCCCTGTCACTGACTCCCTCACTGTTCCCTGCCTCTGGTAAACATCATTTTACTCTCAACTTCTAAGAGATCAAATTTTCAAATTCCACATATGAGTAAAACCATGTAATATGTGAGTGCTTATCTGAATAATATTCCATTGTGTATGTGTACCACATTTTCTTTACCCATTTATCAGTTGATGCATACTTAGATTGTTTACATTTCTTGGCTATTTTGGATATTGTTGCAATAAACATGGGCATGCAGATGTTTCTTCAAAATACTGTTTAACTTACTTTAATATACACACATAAGTGGTATATTCACCCATAATAAAGATAAAACGAAGGCTTGAATGTTTGTATCAACCATGATATGACAGCTAGGCAGTGTAAGTTATCTAACACCTATGCTTTGTTTTTGTTTTACTTATGTTTCATCAAAATTAATATATTTCTCCTACACTTTTTCTATATTTGTAGTCATTCCTTGAAAGTTAAACTATTTATAATTTAGATTGTAATATAACCATATGGTGATTGAAATAACCCTGACAATTAATTTAATTCCTTTTAGTTATTACTTTACACTGTACTTTTTTGTATTGTCTTCCTAAATATGTTTAAGTGCTATTCTTAAAGCCTTCCTAGAAATGCCTATTATCCTGGTTACTTTATCATCAATTACATTATATTAGTGATGATTTAATGAAGTTCTTTTTCTGTATTCAAGATATGGCTTAGCTAATCTAGGAGCCCAAATGTTAAAAACCTCTGAAAGTGAATACCTTTTTTCTCAGTGATGTGCTCCAAATACTTAGATATTATTTGCTATATCAAGTGTTCTATCCCTTAAAGTTTCTTGGGGGATACTGTCAAAATGAAAAGACTGAAAATAATGCTACAAGTATTTCAGAATACAACATTGTCAAGGGGCTGGGGGTACACATCTCAGTGGTAAACTGAGTGCTTAGCATGTATGAGGCCCTGAGTTCTATCACATCATTACGGCGGGAGGGGGGACCAAAAAACAAAACAGTGTTTGCAACTTGCAATGTTGTGGCTTTAATTTAAGATTATACTATTTTAATAATTGATTAACATATAATAATGTAATATGCAATATGCACATATGACATTTCAACATACGTGTGTATAATGATCAAATAATAGTAATTACCATTTCCATCTCATCATATTTTCTTTCCTTCCTTCCTTCCTTCCTTCCTTCCTTCCTTCCTTCCTTCCTTCCTTCCTTCCTTCCTTCCTAAGGATTGAACTCAGGGGCACTCGACCACTGAGCCACATCCCTAGCCCTATTTTGTATTTAGAGACAGGGTCTCTCTGAGTTGCTTAGTGCCTTGCTGTTGGTGCAGCTGGCTTTGAACCTGCAATTGTGTCTCAGCCTCCCAAGCCACTGATATTTCAGGCATGCACCACCATGCCCAGCTTCCTCATATTTTCTTTATACCTACAATTCTTAGTTCCTCTTTCCTAGTTATCCATAAAATGTGATAGGTTTTTTAACTTGAGTTAACCCATTGTGCAGTGGAATACTAGAATTTATTGCCTCTGTTTTTTGGTATCCATTATTCCTACAGCATATATATTTTATGTATGTATTTTCAAAGTGGTCTCTTACAATACATATCATTAAATAATAAAGAATGAAAAAATATTCCCCATATAACATTACTGTTGATGTGGTCACCCGAATTTCAATAAGTCACATTCTGAGAATGGAATAGACTATAAATAGTATGCCAAAATGTGATCAATTAATAAATTTTGTTAAAGAGTTTTTAAAAGCCTACTTAGTCATTAGAATTTGAGCTATTACATTAAAAATTGTGTTCTTAGAAGCCCTAAATGTCATCAAATCCACTGACATCAGAGCTACTTCCTGCTTTTATTCATATCCTCCAAATTAATTCCAAGCTTGTCTATTTTTAATATTTAGGTTATGCCTAAATTACCATCTTAATTTCAATGTATAAACACATTTTGATGGTAAAAAATGTTCACATATGTGATAATGTGATTTCTTTTGGGATGTGAAAATTCTACTGCTGATCTTTTTCAGTATTTCAGTATATGTAGTAATAGATTTGCAATAGCCAATCTCCAAGTGTACACACACATTCCATTGACAAAATGTTCATACCCACTCATCAGGAATCTGTGTCTCTGAAAAATATGTTTTTTGCAATCCCAGAGGGAGAAATCATGTTTTATTTTATTTTTATTTGTTTATTTTTTAATAGAAAGCTAAGCTGGGCATGGTGGCACATGCCTGTAATCCCAGCAGCTTGGGAGGCTAAAGCAGGATGATCAAAAGTTTAAAGACAGCCTCAGTAATTTAGCAAGGCCCTAAGCAACTTAGTGAGACCCTGTCTATAAATAAAATATAAAAAGGACTGGGAATGTGGCTAAGTGGTGGAGTGCCCCTGGCTTCAATCCCTGGTACCAAAATAATAATAATAATAATAATTATTATTATTATTATTAATAAAATAGAAAGCTCATCAATTTCAACACGTTGGAACTATACCTGCTATATGGGCAATCATTTGAAAAATACTTTTACCCACTGAATGAACTCGGGTAAAACTAGTGGACTAACTAACATTATGATATTCTAATTTTTATTTCATAAAGTTGAGGCTCAATTTATAACCATGGACTTATGGGAACAGAGTCCAGATGACTGAGGGATTGTTTTTGTTTTCCAGTATCAATAGAATCTTCTGGAAGTACTTCTTTGATCATTTCTGTATTTCTCTCTTGACATTTTCCTCTATCTCCTTATGCCAGAAAATTCCAGTGTTGATATTTGCTTAAGATTACTCAGGTACTTGGATATTTAAACTTGGTAGTTTTTAATGTGTCTATAATTTGCAAATAATTTTTGAAAACTTTATTTTCTATAATTAAGTTTGATAACCAATCTGATTTTAATGTATTTTTGCTTTGAACTTGTTTTCCCAATTAAAGTTTAAAATATTATTTTACAATGTGATATAGCTTTATTAAAAAAACAGTAAAGACAGACAAGTCCTACAAAACCTATGAAAAAATTGTTTGGAAATATATGTAGCAAGTGATATTGGCCAAATCTTATTGTTATATTTTGTGCATGTTCTAATATGTAACAACAAATTCTACCATGGTGTACAACTGTAACACACCAATAATGAGCCAAAGAGAAATGTAATTAGAAATTCATGGCAGGGATTTTGAACTTGTCTTTCATGTTTCAACCCCTTTGGGGAGTCTTCTGGCTTTCCCTACCTTCTCCCTCTGCTTTTGCATATCATCTTATGATGCATCTATCAAACCCTTGATATCTATAATCATACAGTAGCTTTTCTCCTTAATTGAAAAGTTACTGATAATAGAAATTGACTCCTTTCTCATTGTATCTCTTATATGTCCTCTATATATCATGCATATGCAGTCTAGGAGTTAAACACATTTTCCTATAAATTATACATGGGATGGATAAATGGGTAAATACATGTAATTGGCTGATTGAATACACATATAATTCTTTCTATGTAAACTATTTTTTCAAGACTAAGTGACCTCTAAATCCTTTGGATTCTAATTATGTAGTTATTGCACATAGTACAAAATTCAAAGGGGTATACAAAAAAGGGTACACAATGAGGATCATTTCCTCCTATTTTACCCCCATGCACTTAGTTATCCTCCTTTGCTCTCACCAGAGGGAATTGATATTAGTGGTGTGTTATGTGTACTTTCAGAAATATGCTATATATGCATGTACACATACACATAAGCATAAACACACTATATATAAATCTCAATTCACAGCTATCAACAAGGTATGAGAATACCAATTATTGCCTACCATAAATAGTACAATATATTATTAAGCTTCCTCTTCTTTGCCTATCTGGTTGCTGAAAAATTGTGTCTTATTGTAGTTTACATTTATCTACTTATGAAAGAAGGTGAACATATTTTCAAATGTTTAAGAACCATTTTTGTTACTTTCGTTCTGAACTTTATTCGCTTGTTTTGCACATTATAGAATCCCTTCTACAACTGGAGCCAATTGACAAATGAGAACCAGCTCCTATTTTTTTTATCATAAACAGTATTATCCAGCATGTTGAAACCTACTAATTTATTTGACTTACCACTATTGCTAATTGCATGAGTATTTCAAAAGGCAAACTGCACTGTCAAGGAGGGGTTGGTTTAAAATTCTTGACCATATACAGTATGCCCTTTAGGATATGAAAGCAAATCTGTAGAAAGGTCCCAAAAGCAATAATGGAGCTTTCTTTTTTGTTTATACTATTTTATTTTCTTTTTATGTTTTGTATTAGTGCCTTATAATTAAAAGAGTGGGGTTCATTGTGACTTATGCATGCACATAAGGATTTACCCATCTCGGGAATTTTTCACAAGCTGTTGCCTGCATAAACATTTGCCATTATTAGCATGGTAAGATTCTTTTATCCTTTAGCTTTCAGTTTAATTATACTTATTTGAGTATGAAATCTAGATGAGTTCTTCCTCTTTCCCTGGACTCTACTTTAGGTATTCTCTATCTTCACATCTGTTTTTATTCCTTCCACAACACTTACTATTTTGTGTGGTTATTTTGTCATTTACTTGCCATTCCCTATAATAAACTGGAAGTTCCAGGAGAGCAGTTTTCATGTATGTCTTGTTTACTTTCTGTCTTCACTGACTGATCCATAATGTGGCATAAAATAAACATTCAACAAATATTTGTGGAACAAATAAGAGAACAAAATCATCTAAGTTCAGGTTTGTCAAAACTCAGTTATTACTTTAGAACTATTTCAAATATGTAGTTCCAGGAGACTGAATTTAATTCAGCTGAGTTCTTACTGTGTATAAGAAAAAAAGATAAGGGGATATGGAGAGGGAAGGAGGGAGGAAAAGATAGAGGGAAGAAAGGACAAGGAGAGACAGAGGGGAGAGGGGAAAAGATGGAGAAAAATGAGAGAGTATTAATGTAGATCCTTCAAAAGGAGCCTAGGGATATTACTCCTGCACTTATTCAACTATTGATTGCAAATGGATTTTCTAAGTACAGAAACAGCAAGGTTAGACACCATCATTGCTTTGAGACAAATGGAACCGGAATGCTTTCAGGCTCAGACATAATTGATAAACAAATGCAAAACTGAGAGAAATTATTAAAAGTGATTTTGAAATCGAATTTTTCTTACTATTTTCAGGGATGAGAAAATATTTTAAAATTGTAATAAAGCCTTGGCTTCACACTCTCTTAGTTAAAATCAATATAGCATGTATTTTAATACATCATATATGCCAGGAGCCACCTGATTGTATTGACAATTATGAAACAGTGATCATTTTAACTGGGCTTCTTATCTACCTAGTGTTTGAATGGGGATAGAGCCTAATAAATAAAACTAAATTAATTGAAATTTAAGAATGAATTCAATAAACAAAATAGTAAATTTAAACCTTTTTTTGTTTGTACTATTTTATTTTCTTTTTGTGTTTTGTATTAGTGCCTTATAATTAAAAGAGTGGGGTTCATTGTGACTTATACATACACGTAACGAGTTACCCCAAATCATTCCCCGGTAGGTCCCCTTTCCCTCTTTACTTTCCTCTCCATGTTCCCCTTCCTCTACTCTTCTGGTCTTCATTTTATTTATTTGCATGCATATTTTCTATTGACATAAGCATACACATACAAATGGGATTCCTTGTGATATATTCATTCATGCATGTAGCATAATTTGGTTGATTTTATTCCCCAATTCTTCTTCTTTCCCTTCCCTTTTCCATTCCTTCATGGTCCTCTACCTCTCCTCTATTGATTAACCTTTTATTTTTGTGACATTCCTCTTTTTATTTCTTTTTTTTTCTAACTTAATCTTACAGTCATCAATCACAAGACTTGCTTATAAGGAACAAATACAAATTCTCCTTACAAACAAGATTGACATCCCCTTTGAACCATGACTGAACTGAGGCATTCCTTATAGCCTTTAAGAAACAGAAGGGTATAACAGAGTTAGGTGTCTACAAATATGTAGAATATTAAAATCTATGTGGAATGTAATGTATCAATTATTAACTTGTGAATAGTGTAACTACCTGTATTTGGTGATGAAGAAAACATAGAAAGGTAGATTATGTAAATGGGGAACCTAAAAATTCAGGAATGGAATATAGATAACCTAGAGAATAATGGCTATTTTGGTCTGATTTCCTTTGTAGAATGATTTTTTTAAAGTGAATAAAATACTAAATATTAGCACATATGATTTAGTAGAAAGAAATGAAAACAGAGAAAATATAAGAAATATAAAAAAAGTTAAAAGTAACTTTAAGTTTTAGCTTTTTCATATATGTATGTTGTGAGTGTAAGGGAAGGGATCAGCACTTATAAGAATCTATTCGTTTTATGGTTGAGTGATGAAAATTAATAATGCAGTGAAGAAGACATCTAGAGATGTCCTTGCACATGTAACCTGACCCCAAAATACACCATATGACAGATTCCATCAGTGTAAATATCAGTCCATTAACACCAATAATCCTTTTTTTCAACTAAGACTAATTTTCATGGACTTAATTTTATCTGGACTCCTTAACTAAGATTTTTCCAAGCTGATTGTTCCATAACATTGCTCTAATAATTATTATATTATCCATGTTAAATATTTTCATGTTCCCTGTTGTACCAAGTTTGAATGACTTAGGTTGACATATAAGGTTCTCTGTATTTTGTCATTTTCCTTCTTTTACCTCTTCATTTCCTTCAATCTTTGACTGTCCTACATACATTTGAAGGCAGTCTCCTTAGACCTTGAATGTTATTTCCCAATTTCTCAACTTGCCAAGCTTTTGATCATCTTTTGGGACCCACACAAAAATATAATATTCTATGTGACACTTTTCATCAATTCTCTAGAGTGAAATCTCCCTTTCCTTTGATACTCCTATAGCACTTTGTACTAACCTATACTGTAGAAGATATTATATTGCATGGTAATTATATTTCCAAATACCCTTCTTTTCAATCCAATTATGAGTACCTCAAGGGCCAGGACATTGTATTATTGTGTGTATCTTATGCTAAAAATGTATTAAGGGTCCATCAGAGGTTTCAAATGAATTATGTGATACATTCTTAATGCTGTGAAAAGAGCATTTTTATTCTAAGAATTCATGCTGAAACGTTTGGGATATTTTGAAGCAAGTTTTGATTAAATACTACTTGAATTTCAAGAGTCACTTTTATCTTTAATGGACTCTGAATTTTTCTATGTAATAAAATGTTTAATATACAATCATACTAACAATATAGACCCATACGATAGGTAATAAGGTCCTTCTTTATGTGTGTATATTAAACACAGAAGACTTACATCACATATGATTGGCTTAAAAATTCAGAGAACTAAATAAGTACCTTTATCCTAGTTAGACTTCAACACAACATGTTGAACTTTCATTTTAATGTGATTAGTGACTGCCTGGAATTTAGATCTGCATTGCATTTAGTCTTCCCTCCTAAAACCTCTAATCTCTACCAAAGGCTGATAGGGAAGTGAAATTCCTTCTTCTCTGTCAGAGGAATTTTATTGAGTCATCATTTGGGGTCTGGTGATGATATCTATACAGAAGATTCATTTTTCAGAGTAATTCAGAAAGCTATCATAAAATTATTGCTTCTTAGCAAGAAAAGTGAATTCCAGACTGACAGGAAACACTGAGAATCTCTGAGTGAGAAATGACAAAGGGACATGCCTCCAGCACTCCCACAAAGCCAGGCTGCCTTTCTGGAAGTGTGAAGAATTTATTCAGCAAATCTCAATATAAACTGGAAAGCCCAACAAATAAAGTCCATACAACAAAGATTGCCCACCAATTTTTTATACTATAAAATATAAATACAAAGCAAGGGATATAACTCAGTGGTAGATCTCCTGTGTAGCATGCATGTAGCCTGGCTTCAGTTGCCAGTCCCAGAAATAAAAAAAAAAAAAAGGGTGAATACAGCAGAAAATACAATTTACCTCCATCTTATTGTTTTCCACACAGAGCTGACAATACAGACTTAGAGAGAAATTATAAGAAGGGGAAGTTAGGAATTCACAGTTTTCGCCTTGATTACCACTTGAAAAAAACATGACTTTAAGAAATGTTCTCATTTGATTTTCTTTTATGTGTGAAAATGTTTTTTGTTGTGAATTTGTATGTGATGTACAGTGAAGATGGTTGCAAAGTATCTAAGATATATAGTAAACAAACAGAAATTCCTTTTAAACTTCATTAGAATACTTGCTAAACTGTCTTCTAGATGCTTATAACAATAAAATGAAGTTCACATTGAAATAATGTGTTTTGTTTGAGAAGAAATAAAATTATTATTCTGTTTTTTTCAAACTTTTAGCCAGTTATATCTTGAATACAAAAAAGGGAAGATCTGTTCAAACTTTCATATGTACATAGCACAGTGAATCCCAATATCAAGTATATCCACAAGACATTAATTTTAAAATAAGTATAAATAAATTGAAGAAAGATCAGTAGAGGGAGGGGAGCAGGGGGAATGAAGAGGGGGAGAGGATAAGGGTTGGGGACTGAATTAGGGTAAACTATATTCCATGCTTTTTGTGATTATGTCAAAATGTATCCTAATGTAATATATAACTAAAAAGAATCAATAAAAATAAAATTATTTATAGGTTTTAATAAGGAATAGAAAGCAATAAAATGTATTATCCAGAGAGACAAAATATTGACAATTCCAATTTTTTTACTCATATGATATTACCTACTGTTGAAGGAAAAATAAGCTTAATGAGGTCTAATGGGATATACAGTTGGGTAAATTGGCTAGAATTTTTTTTTGATTTATATTTTCATTATTCCCTGGACTTTGGAATCAAATAGTAAATTATGAAACTGTGTATGTTACTTTTTTATTTATTATCCTTACAATATCACACCTGATTCTATTTAAAGTAGATAATATTTCTAGTTACCTGTCCTCAGAGAATAAACATCTGCTCAAATGCATTTCAGTACTTTAATTGTGTTAATAGGAATTGGTCAAAATTATAGTATAAAACTGAGTATATTCCATGTTGGAGAAAATGAGGATGATGATTATTAACTCTGATGATTAATTTCCCAATGTAAAAAGATTATTTATTTCTCTTTATATCATTCCATTTGGTATTCTAAAAAAGGCAAAACAAATCTTTACCTTTCTAGTGAATATTAGATGTAGAAGTAAATGATTTTATTGTTTTACATTAATTAATAAGACTACATTAATATTGTTTACAGTTTATAAAGCCTTTCATATATTTTAACTAATTTGCCCTAATAGCTATAACTACCTCCTAGAATAATGCAAGTGAGATGTTGAGAAAATTGTGCAAGTCACACATAGATTTTGATCACTTTTTTTTTTTTTTTTTTTTTGGTACTAGAGATTAAACCCAGGGTTGCTTTACCACTGAGCTAAGTCCCCAGCCCTTTTCATTTTTTGAGACAAGGTCTCCCTAAGTTGCTTACGGCCTTGCTAAGTTGCTGAGGGTGGCCTCGAACTTGTGATCTTCCTGCCTCAGCCTCCTGTGCAGCTAGAATCACAAGTATGCACCACTACACCTGGTGAGTTTAATCAATTATGGTGCTTGAAATATGTGCTTTCATACCATATACTTACCAACTTTAAATATGAATCCTGGACTTATGCAGCTATTGGAAGGATTAAGTGAGGAACTGTTTCTAAAGCTCTGGCACAGTGTGATGCTCAGCACCCATTATTTCATTTCCTTAAACTTATAGAGAAGTGACTTCAGTGGTGGTACTACAGAGAGAGGGAGTAATTTCACCTTCATTTAACTTTGATTAGTCTCCACAACAAGGCACCCCAAGCAAATATACAATTTCCAAAAATAGAAAAACCTACATTTAAGGCACGTCCTGTGTTTTTCCTGCTGCCCTCCCTTTCTCAGCAAGATGGCTACATCTGAACTATAAAATGTCAGGGGTCACCTAACAATTTATTAATCAGGATAAATTGCATGATAGTTCAATATTTTAAGAATAAAACTTGATGTAAAATAGTTCAAGGTGATCAAAATACAAAATTTTTAAATAACTACACGACCTGATCTTACACTTTTGCAACTTGACACTCACATTCACACTCTGCCCAACTACCAACTCAAGGACTAGAACATTGGTATATTACTCTACCTGTGTGCAGCTTCCTTATCTCATCCATTAGCATTCCCCATTCTGAGGGAATAAACACCTAGATCCATCATCTTGTAATTGTATTTATTTATTTATTTATTTATTTTTAGTGGTACTTAGGAACCCAGGAGTGCTCTACCACTGAGCCACATCCCAAGCCCTTTTAAAAAATTATTTTGAGACAGGGTTTTGCTAGGTTAGCCAAGATGGCCTCAAACTTGAGATCCTTTTGCTTCAAACTTTCTAAGTGGCTGGGATTGTAGGTATGCACCAATGTACCGAGCTCATCCTCTAATTTTAAAATATTTTACTGCATATATATGCTTCAACAATATTTGTTCAAGTTTATTGTAGCAATTTAAAGTGTGATTTTGGGGTGCTTGGAATGTGGTTCAGTGGTAGAGTACTTGCCTAGCACATGTGAGGCATTGGGTTCCATCCTCAGCACCACATAAAAATAAATATACAGGTATTGTGTCCATCTACAGTGAAAAAAAATTTTTTTTAAAGTATGACTTTTGGGCTGGGTGTGGTGGTGCATGCCTGTAATTATCCCTGTAATCCTAGTGGCTTCTGAGGTTGAGGCAGGAGGATCAAAAGTTCAAAGTCAGCTTCAGCAACTTGGCAAGGCCCAAAGCAACTCAGCTAGACTATGTGTCTAACTAAAATACAAAATAGGGCTGGGGATGTGGCTCAGTGGTTGAGTGCCCCCGAGTTCAATCCCTAGTGCCAATAAAGAAAAAAAGTATGACTTTTGGACTTCCTATAGCCTCAATTTAAGTTTTGTCTGCACTAGTTACTAGATAGCAGACCTTCAGCAATTTACTTAGGTTTTCTGAGCCTCAGTTTTCTCATCCATAAAATTGGAGATAATAATAGTACTTATGCCATAGTGCTATTGTGAAATAAATAAGTGGAAATTATTAGTTCAGTGTGTGGTATAGATTCTTTGGGGTTTGATTTTATATTTAAATTTTATTAAAAGTATATTTGGTGCTCAAAGTATTTCACACAATCACATCCCTAAAATTTATCATGTTTTGTGTATCAGAAGTTCCTTTGTTTTCAATACTATATAAGCAACATAACTGTTCATTTTCTTGTCAATGGGCAAGAGGATGGTTGAAGATCTGTTTGTTATTTTGAACAGTGCTGCTCTGAAAATTCTTGTACATATTTCTTGAATCAAATACTTCTGCTTTTTATGCCACAGATGGATATCTCAATATTTTACAATGCCATGGAATGAAATCCAGATCCTATAGCCCTAGATTCTAATAGCTGTCTTGTTTGTCCTTATTGAGCCAGTGATACACTTAAGCCAAAACAAATTATTCATGGTTATTATGAACTTACGGTACTGCTGGTCGATACTAAGTCCTTTTCTATGAATCCCTCAATACTCTTGCTCCCGGGGTCTGGTCTGTACTGCGCTAACTACTTTTTTTTTTTCTGAGATTTTATTGCTAGGTTTAAAGTCTTCATACTCTGGGTCTTTACTTACTCATTCCAGAGTTAGCTGGATCACTCTGGTGTCTCTTTTTCATTGTACTTTTTCTTAGTATGTCTTTATTTTTTGGTTTGTTTGGCAAACCACAGGCAAGGACTAGAGAGCAACTAGCTCATTTGGTAGCTGTTCACAGAAAACACAAGTGGGAGTGGGAGGCAGGAAGAGTGAGGAAAAGATTTAAAAAAATGGTAGTTTGTTACTGAGCTGGCTACTGTGTTAGAAAACTGAGCTCAAAGCTTTGGAGACTCTCTGAGGAGTGCTATGGAGTACATTTTGAATTGTTACTCCAAAAGGGCAGGAGGTGGGGGACTCTGTCCCTTTGCATCATTGATTGAGGGTTGTCCAGGAATATCATATCTCTTGTATTTGGTAGGATGAGTGAATTCCTATGACTTTGAGGAGAGTCTTGAGGCAGAAACACTAAGAGATGCAGCTACTTGACTTGGCAGGGCTTTGGGAGTGTGGGGGCTGTTCTTCACAGAGCTGATCAAGTAAGAGGTACGTCAGTAGGATGGGATACCTGCTACATAGCACAAACTGGATTTCTAAATTATCCAATACCATGATTTTTTTGATAGCATATACCAAGAAGATAAAATATAGCTCTGTCTTCATGCTATTGAATCCTTCACATCTGATATCATGTGGCTTACTTATAGATGTTTCAATCCATTGTTCAGGTATTTTAGTATATGAAAGCCCTATAGTCGCTTTTTCTTGATTTATGATTAAATCAGGCAAGATTATTTTAAAAACAGTTTGATGTTATATATATATATGTATATGTATATACATATATATATATATATACATATATATATATATACATATATATATATATATACATATATATATATACATATATATACATATATATATAGCAAGCACTCAATAAATATTTCTTAAAGGGATGACTTTTAAATGACTTTCTATATTATGTAGATGCATAAAGACTATAATATAGCCCTTCAGCAGGAAAACTGATTCTTCAAAGTTGTCAAATGACTGATAATGATATATATATAACTGAAATCTTGAAGGAAAATGTTATCAGAGGTTATGTTTAAACTAGGGAAATGATCAGTTTTCACAATAAACTATCCCACTGCTTCCTTACTGTAGTCTCTGGTCTGCTATGATTAGTAAATTCCCATCTTTCAGTACAAAAATATCTGTAAGCTGAAAGGGAAACATTTCCAGGGGGAAATAATTAAAAAGCTTTTCTTAAATTTTATTTGATAGTTGTTGTATTACCTTTTCAATCATTTAAACATATGTATCTCCTAAAATATTTTCTTACTCAAAGACTATAAGAATTACTATGTTAGACCAAAAGATTTATGGTTTAAATAATAAAATAAGCAAATTTGTTTGTTATTTAGAGTTGTCTTAGTAACTTGAAGCCACCTTTGTACTTCTCCCCAGTTCCATCACTTCCCTCATTGGCACCAGAATTAAGCCCTGAATTTTGCTTTGTGTTATAATTTTGCCACATGTGGATGTATGCCAAAATAACAAATTAGTTTGTATTGCATGCTTTTGCACTTCATATAATTGGAATCATGTTGCATCTATTCTTCTGTGACTATTTTTTTCTAATTATCATTATGTTGCTAAGATTCATCCATGTCGGTGAATGTAACTGTAGTTCATTCATTTCCAATGCCATATTCCATCACAGGGTAAACTACAACTTATTTAGATATTCTCCTGTTTTATTTGTTTTTTATATTAAAACAATGATTCTTATATACACTTAGGAGTGAGATTGCTGAATCATAGGGTTCATGTATGTGGCCTCAGATACACTCCTTATCTCCTTTATACTTCTTTACTCATTGCCATTGGGAAATGGACCCTTGGAAAGTGGGTCCCTGTATCAGGCTCCCATGTCAGCTGATTTCTAGCTATCTTTGGATAATGGTGGAGAACTGGAGAGTTAGAGAAGAGACCAGGATACTTCTTGTTCTGCCTTTTTTCCATGAGAAGGGCATTGTGTTTGGCACCCCTGATTATGCTTCAAGGTTCCAGCTCCAACCAGATAGGCCCACAGTCCTGCAGCTTCTGGCTTCCACTGAATGACCTCATATTGGCATCCACTGAATTAAGGCACCCTTCGTCCTCTCTCCGTCTCTCCCTCTCTCCCTCTCTCCCTTCCTTCCTTCCTTCCTTTCCTCCTTCCTGTTTTCAATATGAAGTGGCTTCCAGTTTTCATTTAGACTGACTGCATAAGAGGATGCATTTCTAACTTCATAAGATTATGGCAAATTGTGCTCCAAATTAGTCATGCCACCAATAAACAAAAAAATCTCTTTGCTCAAAATTCTCTCCAACACTTGGTAATGCCAAATTTTTAAGTTTTGGTGACTCTACCAGGTATGCAATTTTCTTCCTAGTTGTGACTTTAATTTAAAGTTCACCAATGAAAAATTAATTTGAACATTTTTATAGTTCCTTTGGCCAAAATTTTAAATGTAGACAATTAATTATTAAATATAAAATATAACTTTCTTTACATTACATTGAATTACCTGGAGTTTCACCAATTGATTATCCAGTAACATTTCTATAATAGTAAACTGTTACTTATGGCAGTTAAATTCAATGCGCATTTTTTTTTATTGTGTTAGTTATACTCAAGTTACTCCTGAAGCAAGACTACAGGAACTTTTTTGTGTGAATCTGGAAGATTCTTTATGGTGTTTGAGCTCTTATTTTCAGATATTCAGATGTCAAAGTATTTTTAGAATGGGTCTGTAAGGCATCATTATTTGGTAATTATAATCTTGTTGATTGACAGCAAGTACCGTATTCAATGAAAATGTTGCTGTATTGAAGTAATCCTGGTTTTTGCTAGTGACAGACTGCTTAGATCTAAAGTGGAAAGAAGTGATTTTAAATTCACCAGTATAAAGATATAGGATTTCTCATTAGATACTAAAAGGTTATTGTTGCCCCCAAACTTTTAAAGTTTCTATTTTGTATTTCAAGAATGAAATTTGGTTACTGTCAAGTTTAGGTGTTTTATACAAAAATTACTTTAAAAAGTCATTTCAGTACTGTTTGTTAAAATTGTGAGCTTTTTATTTTGGAAGGAGGGAGAAATTAAAGAAGCTGCAGGCCATGTAATTGTACATATTTCTCATGGGAAACAAAATGTGCAGCTGTGCGATAGACTGAGATTGAAATATGAGGAATTATAGGAGTGTTTGATAGAATATGAATAAAACTAAATAAAATAAAGTGTGATATAACTTAATACACAGTGTTTCATTTGAGAAAAATGAACATTTTAAAGTATTGGAGTGTTGGTCTTTTAAAGGGTCATATGTGATTTGTAATTACAGAATTGTTTTTCTCCTTTCTGAGAGTTAATAGAAGGCTAACATAAAATTCTGTGAGGTAAAAGACCTTGGGCCAAGGCAAAACAGGAGGGATCTGAAGAGAACTATAGATAAGCTGTGAAGTTCTCCAAGTAGATGTTTGAGTTTATACCTAACAGTATTTACAACTAAGATGAATGAATGAAAAATGGTCATGTCTCTAGTTTCAATGTTTTTATGAATCTTAGGTTTATTCTGCTAACATCAGTAAGAAAATTCAAATGAAACTACATGCTTTTGTACATTTCAGATCTCTGAGGGGTGTGCATTAATAAGTATTCAAAAGTATTCTGTCATTTAAATATTATGATAATTTTTATGTAATTGGATTCTCCTTGAATGTATGAAAACATTCTTTACTAGACTAAACATATCCTCAGTGGTTTTTTTTTAACAAAGTTGTAAAATTCCTTGGTGTTCAGATGTTAATTTTTGAATTGTCATCAATGTGTAGTCTAAATACAGAAAAGCTTGGTCAGAATTATGATTCTAAAGGAAGAAAATTATAGCAAATATCAATTAGTTCTCTTATCAGTGATTAATTCAATTAAATACTTGGATCTTTCATTATAGAGCAGTATGTACATGAAGAATAACCACACTATTTACTATAATCTATAGGAGGAGATGAAGGGAGATTATGATAAAAGGATAAAGTTTGATAATAAAAAGCCTTGTTAAGATATGACACAAAAGCAAAATGAAAAAAAATTCATAAAATCAAACAAAAATTCCATAGGAAACCTTATATCGGCAAAGCAGTTACATGAACTCCAGTATGTTTTTTAAATTAAAATATGAAACAAACTATTTCAAAGTAGTTTTGCGAATAAGAATTTACTCAAGATGTTTCATGAAGTGAAATGAGTGTGACAGTGAAGTAATTATTCCAGTAATGATGATATTAAGTGAAACTTTCATTATAAAGTCCAATAATAGTAAGGATATTTGCTCATGAATTTACACTAGGATGTTTTTAGTTTAGAGGACATCCTTATCAATGAATAAATGCATGGAGTATGTGATTGTCTTTAAATATTCAAGAAAAGCAGTATATTAGTTCCACTTAATTACATGGAAAAAAACCAAACCTCTGTCATTTTAATAAATTAGTCATGATCATAATATTTATGTAGACTTCACTTTGCTTGGCAGATTGATTTGACCTAACCTACAAATCGGTGTGGTCATCCTCAATCAATATGCTTTTGTGTCCCACTATACTCTCGTTCCTGGAGTACCAAAACAGCATACTAGCTGGGCTCACTTTTATGCTCTTGCCCCCTTCTATCCAACCTAATTGCAGCATTTGCAGCAACCTTTTAAAAAGGTCAATTAAATCATCTCACCTCTTCATTAAAACTCTCCTCATTCTACCAAGAGTAAATTCTAAACCTTTTACCTTGACCTATATATCTGGACTGTGCCTTTCTCTCCAATTTCCATTCAGCTTTGCTTTGTGGCTTCAGGCAAGCTAGTTTTGTCTTTGTTCTTAAATGTAATAAGCTCTCAACCTCTGTGTCTGTGTCTACTTATTTACTATTCTCTCTGCATAGGATGCTCTTCTGTTTTCTGAGCAAGCAGTTTTTTTTTTCACTCATTTGTTCATTCGTTTATTCCATAATTCAGTACCTCTCAACTGAGGGCAATTTTGCTCCCTAGTCAATATTGGGAAATAAATGGAGATAGCCATAGCCATCACAACTGAGTAGAGAAGTGATTGCTACTAGTATCTAGTAGGTCAAGACCAGGGATATTACTAAACATGCTACAATGTACAAAACAGCCGATCATGACAAAGAATTATCTTACAGAAGATATTAGTTGTGCCAGGACTAAGAGTCCCTGCAAAAATTCAACACTTCTAAGGTCTCGGGAATATGGTGATAAACCAAATGAACATGGCCCAAACTTTCATAAGCTGATTCTTTAGGGGGAAGACAGTCAATAAGCTAGTTAAAAACTGAATATATATTTTAAAATAATGCTAAGTGCTGTCAAGGAAGAGGTGACCAAAGAGTGACTGGTGAACCCTACATCTCTTCTTATGCTCTTTCTCCTGGTCAAGAGTATTTCTAAATACTTGCAGGCCAAATAAGAGCCCTAGGAGTCATGATTCAAAGGAATGTTAAGTTCTGATATTGTTCCATTTTATTTTGTTCTGATGCTGGTTAGTTGGGTGCAATTATCTTTGTGAAAATTCATTGACCCCTGAGCTATGACTTGTACAAGTTTCTTTACATATCTCACATTCATATATAAAGATTACATTGAATTCTAAAGCCAAATTTCACCCTTTCTTCTCATTCATCCAGTACCTCTAACAAGTCAGCTAGATTCCATGCTGTATGTTCATTGTTGAATGCTTGCTATATATGATACTGTGATCAGTTTTTAGATCAGTTGAGGAAATAAATAACTGGTCTAATACCCAAAATTTTTTATGGTACAAGTATTATTATTCCCATTTTACAAATGAGAGAGGACAGACAAGCCAAATAACTTGTCTGTGGTCACATAGCTAAAAACAGAGAGGTAGAGTTTCAATTTGAGCCACTGTTTTTAATCATTATATCTTACCTCTCATGAATTCTATCTCCACAAAACTGAATACTCCCACCTTCCCATTCCATCCATACCACCCAGCTTTAGTTGATATCTTCAGAGCTTCTTTTCTATTATTGTAATGATAATATCTCAAGAAATCATGTGTACTTTAGTCTACCCCCAACTCAGTCTAAATACTGCCAGAGTTAGCGCTTGTTCTGCTGTGTAAATATTCATATGTAGTTTAGTTAAAATCCATTAACACAGCAGTTAGTGACCTTGGCTACATATGAGAATTGCCAGCCCCTACTCAAGATCAATTATACCAGAAGCTCTGGGGATGGGGACCTGAGAGTGAGCATTTTTTAAAAGCTCCTTAGGTGACTATAATGCACAGCCAAACATGGGGAACATTGTTTTAATGTCTCCTGATAGCTTTTAGGATTAAAAAAAAAAGCTATCAGGAGACATTAGGCACAATGGCTTTTCATAATCCTGTCCCTGCATCCCTCTCTCTTTTATCCTCTACTCTAAATCTCTTCTTCCTCACATTCTTTCAGCACCTTCCACCGATATATGCTTCATTCTAATTATGCAAAAATGTTTGGTCACCTAGGGGGTCATGATTTTTATATCACACCTTTATATATACCAATCCTTCTCTCTCAATGCTTCTTTTGTTTCTTAATTTATTTCAACTCATGTTAAAACAAACTCATGTTTATCTTTCAAACAGCAGGTCTGGAATCATTTTTAGGGGACTTTTTTATTTGTTATTCAGCTATTTATTATTTTATGAGTTAATACATGCAAATGGTAAAGTATTAATAAATTACAAAATAATATATATCAATAAGTCTTGCGGATACTCTAGTTTCCCAATTCAGTTTTCCAGAAGTGATCAGTATTTCTAGATTTTTCATGTAGAGTTCCAGAATATACAATGCTTATACAAATATATACAAGTGGGTATATACTTTTGTATACATGGTAATATATCATATACAGTCTCCTCATTTTTTCACTTAAAACAGTGTTTCGTTTGTTATCTTAACATGCACAACTTCATCAGTCTGTTGAATATCTGAAATATTCTGTGATAGACATTAATTTATTCAAACAAATTTCAATGTATATCTATGGCATTTACTTGGTTTCTACCTTTAATATTACAAAAATACTTTAGCATAAGGAACATTACAATAGATAGTCAGCTGGTACATGGTTGTACTTTTACCTGTGTTCTATTTAACACAGTAATTATTTGTGTTAAGTAACTTCAATTCTAGAAGCAAAGTAGCTATTTCAGATGCTATGTGCTTTTATGAAATTTATAGATGAATTATATTGCTTTTAAAAATCATTGTGCCCATTGATTTGTTTTAGGAACACTGCCTCTTTACACATTTCTTTGAAAATATAATCATTGTGGAAATTATTTTAGACTGCAAACACTTTTTCATGTATTCATTCACCCATTTATCAGATGCTGCTTCCATTTAGAAATTATTAAGAATTTAGCCAGGTGCGGTGGTATATGCTTATAATCCCAGCAGCTTGGAAGGATGAGGAAGGAGGATTGTAAATTCAAAGCCAGCTCAGCATCTTAGTGAAGCACTAAGAACTCGGTGAGATCCTGTCTCAAAAATAAAAGGGGGGGGGGGTTAGGGCTGTAGCTCAGTGGCAGAGCACTTACCTAGCATTTGTGAGGCACTGTGTTCAATCCTTAGCACCACATAAAGTAAACAAATAAAATAAAGGCAAGCTGTTCATCAACACTACCAAAAAAAAAAAAAAAAAAGAAAAAGGACTGGGTATGTGGCTCAGTGGTTAAGCACCCCTGGGTTCAATTCTTGGTCCAAAAACAAACAAACAAACAAACAAACAAAAACAGAAAGAAACTATTAAGAACTTACTATATGATACAAAATATATTGTAAGTTCCAAAGCTGGACATATTAAAACAGTATAAAATGTCCAAAGCTCCATAGGATACACTTTCTAGTGAAGAATAAAGTAAAATCACAACTACAATACGAAGATGAGCACTATTGTGGAGGTGGGGGATGGAAAATCTAATCCTACCAGAGTTTTGAGATGACACCTATAAAAATGTGTTTTCTAAGCTCATGAGAGTGAGTTAGGAAGGTGTTCTAGTAACACCTACAATGCTCAGTAATAAGAAAGGACATTATGCTGTCAGAGAACTTGGAATCCTCAATATGATAATACAGTAGATGGCTTAATATGTGATTGGGTGACAGATGCACATGTGGGAACAGAAAGATAAGCATATCAAGGGTTTATAAACCACATTAAGGAATTGAAATTCCATATTTTGTCAAGAGTGGTTAGAGGCATGTCATAACTAATCAGTGGGTTAATAAAATAAGAAATGTATTTTGCAAGATAAATTCATGATGGAGAGAATAGATGTGGAATTAGAACTTTTCATATACATTGTGAGAGTTTGCTCAGAGGCAGAAGAAAAGACATGGAAACATTAGAAATACGAGACATGAAATCCTTAGAACTGGATGAGTGATATTAAATGTAGGGATGAAGAAGAAATGAGAGGAGGCCAGATTTTGGGTCATGTCAGCTGGTACATGGTAGTACTTTTACCTGTCTTTCTTATTTGATTGTAAGCTCCCCGGGGCAGAGAAGCTGATTTTACTTCTTATCCACAAATATGTGCCTGTCACATAGATTTCTGATGAATGAATAAACTATACTATTTTGGAAGCGCATTAGACCATATTTTAAAGTTCTACATTTTTTTGAGGATTATACCATTGATGAGCAGGTATGGAGCAATTTTATATTTTTCTCCAGAAAACATAATATTGTGTATTATTCTTTTTCTCAATAATAATATATTAACTTTATATTGCACATCCACAGTGAGCACAGAATTCATGCCTGCTCATCATCTAATTTTGTAATGTAATTTCTCCATCAGAGGCTTGGACATAAATCCTGCTTTGTTACAGGTATTGCTATAAATGCTCTTCATTTGAAAGGTCAATCGAGTCTCAGTGACATTTATTTTTAGCTCTTAAATGCTTTAATTGCGATTAATGATGAAATTCCTTTAGTTGTCTTTTTTTGCCTTGTTTTTAATTTAGGAAATTTCCCTGGTAGATAGATACTAGACAATTTATGATTCGAAGTTATTTTCCTATATCAATCATGCTTTACCTTGTTTCTGTTTCTTCAGTTTATTCTGCTTGTTGGAAAGTATCTGATGGGTCTCTTTTTCTCTTTCTTTGCAAATTTAATCTTTTGCATAATGTTTTATCATTTACAGAAATGAATGCATTTATTGTGCATAGAAAGAATGGCTTATTATAATCTGACATTTAGTATATAACCATGTGGAATATGCTTTTGATGAATATAATTTCAAAGTTGGGAAATTTCTCATTAGGCAATCTCAAAAGCAAAGTTAAAATTTATTTCAAAACTGTGGCTAAACTTGGAAATTATATTCAGTAATGTATTGTGAGAGTTCTATATAGCAAATTGTCTGTCACACCTTGTAGTTAATAAGTAATAATTTTAAAGATGAATTTTTCCACAATTTAATGCAAGTATTTGAAAGTATCAACATATTTAAGGAAAAAATAACCTTCTTAAACTGTAAACTAATTCATATTTCATATTTTTTACTTTAAAAAAGAATTGTAGTAACAGAGATAATATAATATTTATTTAAATATTTAACAGTATAAATGCTCTTTCACATTTTACACTTTGCACTTTTAAATAAATATAAACAAATGTCCACATTATTTAATTCTGACATAGATGAATTAAAATATAAAATAATTCCTTTATAAATAATTAAAATCTACTGTTAGTGTCAATATTTTGGAAAAACATCTGACTACTTTGTCCTTTTATTTTATATATATACCACAAATGTATTTTCATCATTTGGTCTGAAATGATGAATAGCTGCTTATTACTTTTCATTTTGGATATATCTACATAACAGGGAATTTAATCGTTTTTGCTTATTCAAACACTTGTTGATTAATAAATTAAAAATATGTAAAAATAAAATTTCATTTACAATTTTAATATGTTACATGCTAACTTCCTCCTCTCAATTTTCTTTGTTTTATTTATTCTCTTTGTTCTTGGATGTATAGTTTTACCAAATTGATGTATTTTCAGCAGATATTTTTAGTTTTTTATGCACTTAATCAAATACTATGAAAGAATAGTCTATAAGCCATTATTCCAACATAAGGAATCCTAAGCAAGACACAAATAATGGACATGTATAAAAGCTAAAAAGGAATACCAACTTGTTTCTGATTAATTCAAGATAATATAAGCTTAAGATTGTAAGGGATAATAGAAATCAACAGTCTGATGGGTCAACCAATATTTTTCTTAAATTTTTTTTCTTAGTTTTAGGTGGACACAATACCTTTATTTTTTTATTTATTTACTTATTTTAATATGGTTCTGAGGATTGAACCCAGTGCCTCACACATGCTCGGTGAGCATTCTACCACTGAGCCACAAACCCAGCCCCCAATGTTTTTTTTTTCTTTAGCAGTAAAACCACTTTGAAGAAAATTTAACATAAGGAAGTCTCAATCCAAAAAGTAGTATTAGAGCTGCTCTCCTAAAACATGGGGGTTCGTAGAGCTCAGTTTCAAATCCACTAATAAGTAAAAACACTTATTTTATTGATGATGTAACCAGATCACATAGAATTGAAAACACTTGTTCAAATTTATCTCCCTTGTTTATGCCAGAGCCAATACAAGAATCCAGAACTGTCTGCTTTTAAATTTTAAACATGTTGTATGATATTCGGTAAATAATTTTTAAAAATTTCTCTAAAAAGTTCTGTGCAAGCTTAGGATAATATATGTTCAGCCTGAATTAGATCAATGGCTTTTAGTTTAATTCTTTTTTTCCTTTATATTAGAGAAACAGGAAGTTTATTTACTTATTTCTTTTTAAAAAAATTCACAAAGTTACTTTCTGTTGGGTGTTAGTAAGCTCAAGTAGGCCAGAATGCCAATCTTAACTTCTCAGACTCCATTGCCTTTTCCTTGTTTAGTCTTGTGGGTGGTGACAAGGGAAGGGAGCATATCTCCTTAGGAAAAGAAACACCTTTTCAAAACATAGTCCTTATCACAAATTATTTTTTAAATGCCTGTATATAGTCTTAAATATACAGCCAAAGCATAACCATATTTTATCAAAACATTTTGATTCTTGGATTCTGGAAAGGGACTCTTAAAAATAAAATGATCTGTCTACATATGAGATTTGTAATGATATTTAAAATGGATGTGCTTTATTGCCTGACAGCCCCTTTATATTGGCAGAATACTGTAAGGATCTCATTACATTTTAATTTACTGCTGAAAATGGAGAAAAGTTCAAAGGGGAAGCCTAATTAGTGAAATGGTTGCCAACTAATCCATTGAACTAAGCCTGCTAAACACAGTCATGCTCTTCTTAATATTATGAACAAACATTTTATATCGATTGCAGAGAATAAAGGAAAAGAAATGACTTTTATTGAACTTTAAAATAGGAAAAATGAAGACAAAACCTGGATAATCCTTTGGCCATATCAACATCTTCAGCTTGAATTATACAGCACCAGTTGGCAAATGATTTAAAGTTGTTAAAATACAGGAACTGGAAGCAATTAGATGAAGGCTGGTAAATCAGTTGGAACAATCAATGGATAATTTTGATTGATCAAATGTTAAATACTCCACAGATTAGAATCTTCCAACCTAAAAAACATACACATTTTTAATGAAAGATTCACATCTTTGACTTTATCTGCCTATACTTTAATGTATCTGATTATAATAAAAATCAGTTTTTCTTATCTCTCTTTTCTGAACTCCTTTCTTGAACTCTTCTGTTATTCCCTCTCCTTCCTTTATCCTGTTTTGTATTCCTGATTGCTTAATTACATCTGATATTTTCTAAAATGATTATTTTTTTTAGTTACCATTGATATTTTTACACTGATGTAAGAAATTTTTCTCAGAAACTATAATTTTATATAGCCTTGTTGTAGACTTCTAGGAAGTGGACTGAGGCACAAGAACCATTTTAAGAACATATTCAATAAGCAAAAGAAATAAAAATATAAAAATTTTAGTCAATGTAAAAACAATTTGTTTTGTGATTTATATCATTTAGTTGCTTGAAAGGTCATTTTAAAGTATCTTTGGAGAAGTTAAAAGCATACTTCCTCACTTAGTTGGAACTGGAAGACATCATGCTATGTCCTCGAAAATGACAACAAAAACAGGGTGTATAGTTCCACTGTGTTTATAGACCATATTTTCTTTTTCATTTCATTAACCTATATTTATAATTAGGTTCAATAAATGTGGCAGCACAAATATTTCTCCAACATATCAATTTCAATTCCTTTGGATATAGAACCTACACACAGAAAGACAAATATTGTATGGTCTCACTTATATGTGGAAGTTAACCAAATTTCTGCTTTCATGAAGCTGACTTTTTTTAGTCTAATGCTGGGTGGGAGGAGGATAAGAATTGGGGAAGAGAAGATATTCATCAAAAACTATAGAGTTTTACTTAGATTGAAAGAATGTGTTTTATTGACTTTTATTGCACTGCCTTGTGGTAATATTTGATGATGATGTATATTTCAAAATTGCTGAAATTTTTAGCATTCTCACCAGTAAAAAATGATTAATCAGTGAGGTGAAAGATATGTTAATTAGCTTTGTTGAATCTTTCTATAATATTTACATAGGTCAAAACATAACATTTCATTCCACAAATATTCATGATTATTATTGGTCATTTAAAAAATAAAAGTATACCAATTTTAAAACCTGCTTTCTCAATTCAAAAACTCTCAAACAAAAAGGCTATAGTACTTTATCCTGAATATTTTCTATTTCAGTTGCTTACATATTTAACTTTTCATCACATAGCAATTCAAGATCTAGTCCACAATGTTCTTGAATCTAAAACAATTTTTTCAGTGACACCTCTGATAAAATGTATCCCTAATAATATATTTAAGATGGTAAAACACTCTTTTTTGAACACAGAAAACTCTAATTTTGTAACAAAATGGAACATGTTTACTTGCTCCAAATTTTAACTTGGATATCTGTACAAAATGGTTGTCCATTTAATACTCTGTTTTGCTTATCTTGCACTTGGGTGAATTGTCTTGATTACTGGAGTGTTATGTGATATCACTTGTTTTGTTACCAGTACTTTAAAAATAGCTCTATCCCTAAACCCCTTAAATAAGATTTCTTTTAGGAACCTGATTTTTTCCCTAATCTATAGCTTAGCCCTGAAGGCAATGTGGCCTCTTGCTGTTTACTTCTCATTATCTCTGTACTTTCAATTATATATGTGGCTCTTTGCTTTATTTTAAAACAGTTGTGCATTGCTGATGAGCCCTGAAGTCACCAGGGGTGGCTGGTGTCAATAGTGAGTTTATGTATGGCTATTTTTATCCATAAAGCAGTTTACTTCCTGGATGATGAAAGGCACTAAAGTGAAACCTGCCTCCTATTATACCCTAGGGGTGTAATCAAGAGGGGTTCCATCAGAGCATACCAATTAAATAAGCTAGAGCAGGCTGCTCTGGGTTAGACTAAGGAGTAGGGTTTTCACAGATTTTTGAACTCTTGGAAAAGCATCAGGATACAGCACATCTGATTCTTTTGATAGCACAGTTATGTATATAACCCTCTATGTCATAGTTTCTGCTCAGAGGCTGTGCTCTTAGATTTAATTTTCTTATAAGCCATTACACTCATTATTGTTCATTTAAATCTTGGCAAGATATGCATTGCTAGTTCCCTGTGAACTAGATGATCTCTTCTTCTAGACTGTATTTTATCTCAGGGACAATTATAAGTGTTATAAGAAAAGAAAACGAGCATTTTTGCCTGTTTATACTGTATTTGTCTATATAGCTATAGGTATATAGACACACATGTGTGCATGCACACACAAACACAAACTCAGTAGTCTTATAGCTTCTTGTACATACTTCAATGAAAGTATTGAATCAGAATTCCCTCTACCACCCTCAAGAATATTTCCAGTTTTTCTTTTAAACTTTTAATTTGATTCTTACTGCTATGATCTGGAACCCCAAAGGGTCTTTTGTATCACTTTATACACATTTGGATACTGCTTCTCTGACTGGTGGAGGCTGTCTTATTGGAATAGGTGTATCTGATCAGCTATTGTCCCATAATGATCTCAAAAAGTTATCATCCATAAAGTAAAGCCACAAGTCAAATCTTTGAGCAGCATGGAAGCCCCAAACTCTAGGTGTGATTTAGCACAGTACCCTACAATCCATTACTGTTTGAGGAAAGAATGAAGAATGGTGTTTTTTAAAAACAAAAACTGCAGTTTTCCTTTTATATTCCTGGAGAATTCCAGTATAATGAACTGAAACAGAGCTATAAAGTATTTGTTTTGTGTCAGTTCTTAATCTTCATCATAGTATTACATAACTTATCAACCTGCTTTGTCATTTTTATGCAGCTCATAAAACAAAATATTGTTGGATAAAATAGTTTTCCTTTACTCTTTGTTATAGGCTAAATGCTTATATCTCCCCAGTTCATATTCCCAATGTAATGATATTTGGAGATGGAGCCTTTCTCTGAAACTGAGAAAATAAATTTTTGTTTTTTAATTCACTCTGTCTATAGTCTTTTGTTATAGAAAGCTGAGATAAGTAAGATACTTTCTTCCCAGAATTGACCTCTGATTTTGTTAACACACACACATACACAAAGCAACAAAAACAACACTGCAAGTGAGGAAGGTAATCATGATATCAATATCAGGTTTATCTATGTAGATGTTTTGGTCAGGTCTTACCAGAATAATTCTGTGTATATAACACTTTTTCCTAACTCAATTAATTGCTTTCAACAAGCATTAATTTTCATGGTAATATGAGTTTGGCTAGCCTAAGATGAGCTGAACTTGCCAGTTCTATGTCAGGCCACTGGTCTTCTAGGTTTTGCTTCAAACTGCAGGTTGAGTTTGGAATCCTTCAATACATTATGTACAGAGATGCACACTGAAGAGGCATGAGCTACCCAGTGCCAGTTGTTCTAGGGGAGGGCTCATGTCATAGGATTACAAATTAGCAAGCTCTAACATGCCAGCCCATTTTTGTTTGTTCACATCCAATCGACAAAAGGAATTCACATTTCCCACTGTAGGCTAGATACACAATTCTGTTATCTAGGAGTATAAAAGAAAAATAGGACCAATAAATAAATCTACTGCAGTGAAAAAAGTGGGGGATTATTTACTAGCACCAGGAGTTTAGTTAAAGTGTACCTTGCTTCTTTTCTTTGTGGATATGGAAGAAATATCTAAAAAAATTTTCATTTTTCTAGATTAATCACAATAATGGCACAGCAAAAAAAATGCAGGTGTATTAACATTTCACTACTTTGCTTAATAACTCTACTGTTTGCCCCAACAAATTTAATC
Source organism: Marmota monax (assembly GCF_021218885.2). NCBI lineage: Eukaryota > Metazoa > Chordata > Mammalia > Rodentia > Sciuridae > Marmota > Marmota monax. The sequence goes on from NW_026694772.1 coordinate 617,044, forward strand.
ACATCTGAGAGTTTTTAAGGACCTCTATAATCAAAATTACTGAGGAGGAAGATGATTGCTTTTACATCCCAAGGAGTATATTTTATACAAGATAGTTTACACATATCAAGGAAATATATGTTCATAGCCACACACAAAGGATATATTATTCCCCTCATTTTGTAAGAAAATAAATGAAGACCAAGAGAAAATGGATAACACCTTCAATGGTACATAGCTGGGAACTATGGTATAATCTGGTTCTAAGTATGTGCTTTTAATATTACAAGGAATGGAGACAAACTCCATTTATTTTATGGTTGCATGGGAATATAAGGAAGATCAGGAAACAGTTTGACCAAACACCATGTAATTTCATAAACAATTAGACCATTGAAAGGAACACAGTGTAGCAGTTAGTTGATCAGCATTCCAGCATTGTAGCTGTTAAGTTACTATTCTTATAAGTTAACTGTTCTCATTCCCTGCTTCTGCCATCACTTCTCCTCCCTCATGATAACACATTTACTCTAACTTCTCAAGAGAAAGTGTCTGATAAAGGCAGCCAGTCACCATCATGCACCATCATGCGCCATCATGTATGGGAGACTCAAGTACTTGAGTCCTTTGAGTTGGTTTTCAGATGTTGTTTCTTTTGCTTAAACAACCATTATGGCCAGTGTGGTAGAATGTGATGTTTGCCTATGCCCAAGTCAGGAAACAAGGACAATAAATACACAGTAGCTAGGGGGAATGAAGTTTCCCAAATAATACTTGATATAAAGTTAGCAGAGGAAGGAGGTATAGAAAATAGACTGCTACAATATAATACATATCTACAATGAGCAAGGATCTATTCTAGTCATTTTTAATCCTGGCTGCATATTAACATCACCTGGGGGCCTTTGAAGAGGTACCTTTTTTCAGGTTACACCCCAAACCAATTGAATCAAGACCTATGATGTGGAGTTCACATTGGTGTATATTTAAAAGTCCCTCAGGTGATGTCAATGTGCATCCAAGGCTAAAATCTAACCTAAAAGACAAAAATATGCAGTATGTTGCCAGTCCCAAAGGGCACTGTATGAATATTGTAAGAGTCTGGTTAGTTCTAGAGACTGATGGCAAGATATGAGACTGGATCAGAATTGTGAAGTTTGAGTGATAGGCCAGATCATGTGAAAATTGTAGGTAAAGTTTCTGCTCAATGATTTCCAACTAACAAATTTAAAACGTGATAAATCAGAGATCTGTGGGCTTCATTTCTATGCCATATGGCTACATTAAACATGAACATACACTGGCAGCATACCCAAAACTATGACCCAATTCTAAAGATGACAAGATTCTAGGTCTGAAGGGTGGAAATTCAATTATTGTCCAGGGAAGAAATATTTAAGGTATCTCAAGTCAGACTATGGTAGCAACTACTATACCTTTGTGTTTACCAACTCTAAATGATCATGTTTTTCTGTTTTCCATAAGTCGTTTTTAACAATAAAAATATTGATTGTACTACATAGTGATTCATAGATTATAATCTCTTCTCATGTTTTCATTCTGTCTTTCTAATAATTTGTTAAGTCCAGATTCTGTTCCAATTTTATTTATAAGAAAACCGAGGGAGCCAGGCACAGTAGCACATGCCAGTAATACCAGTCACTCCTGAGGCTGAAGCAGGAGGGTGGCAAGTTCAAAGCCAGCCTCAGAAACTTAGCAAGACCCTAAGCAATTTGGCGAGACCCTGTCCCCCCCCAAAAAAAATGGCTGAGGATGTGACTTTATGGTTATGCACCCTAGGTTTAATCCCTGCTACAAAAAAAAAAAAAAATTGCAACTCAAAAGAACACATTTTCCAGGGTCTTGAATATGTGTTCCCAGTGTCTTAAACATTTCCAACAAATTTTAAAGCCAAAAACTTTGGGGAGGGGGGAGAGGGAGAGGCAGAAAGTCAGAGAGTCTGGTTTTCTTGCTCCTGTCCTAGGTCACATTATCAGATGGTCTCCACAGACCACTTCACTCTCTTTCCCTTTATAAAATGCTGATTCTCACGAAAGTGATTAAAGGGAAAAATAGGAGGACAAGTAAATTTAGATTAATTTTAAAAATTACTTTGAATCTTTTTCTAGTGTCAGAAAATGTAGTTTTAAATTTAAATGATTCTAATATTACTCTGTCTTAATTTATATTTTTTCTTTCCCTCTTGCTCCCTTCCGCTACCTCCCTCCTTCCCCCATTCCTTCCTTCCCCCCTCCCTCCCTTCTTTCCTTGATCCCTTCCCTCCCTCCCTCCCTCCATTCTTCTTCTCCCTCCCTCCCTCCCTCCTGTTTTATATGTTGAGAAGGGTATTGAGGAGAAAAAAAGTCTTTTTTTTTTTAGCTATGTGCTAGAAACTCAGACTGGTGTATACGTAGCAGAAATCAATATTGGTCTCAGCTTTGGGAAAAACACAAGAATGGCTTCTTGCCACCTTTTAGAGCTATACTCTCCAGATCAGCATTGTTTAATGGAAATATAATGGGAGTTACATATGTAATTTAAAAATTTTAATAGCCACTACAGCAAGAAAAACATGGTGAAATTAATGTAATATTATACTCCATATATCTGAAACATTTCAACATGTAATCAATATGGAAATACTTTACATTCTTAATAAAACTGTAGTGCCTTTAAACTCACAAATATTTTACATATGTCATATTTTCATGAGCTAAAGTGAAATGTCGACTTACAAAACAGTTTAATTTTGTGTCATGGAAAATGATTTTATACTGCTTCAGTTTTAAATCTAAACAAAATAAAATTTCACTTCCTAAGTCATGCTGGTCAATTTCAAATGTTTTGTGGCCACATAGGTCTATGACTCTCTTACTGGACAGCACATTTCCAGAATGTGAAAAAAGAATCTGTCTTTTCTCAAATCACTGAAACAATTTGAGGATGGTCAGTCTTCTTATTATAAAATCAAAAGAAAGGTTCTGGTACTTTTTTTTTATTTTAGCAGTCACCTTTAAATCTTTTTCCCTTAGAGTTGGAAAAGTCTGGGATTAGGTACCCCATTTATGATAAGGAGGTAGTTTTTCCCAGACAAGGGGATCTTTGGCTTCATTCTGGCAATCGGTGTCAATTGTTTGCCTTTCCTGCTCTAGGAAAAGTTTCAGTCCTTGTAGATACATAGTTTGAAGTTAAGTTTGTCACCAAAATCCTATAGTGAATGTACTATTTTCTTCTTCTGTCAGTACTTATTGAAGTATCTAGGACATTTAAAGCAGTGCACAGGTCTCTTTCCAAAAAGTCTCATCACAGTGCACCACTATCTCAGAAACACTGTGACTTCTGAGTGTCTGCTTCACATCTGCTTGCCCTTTCTCTCTCAGGGTCACAGGTTTTTGTCTCAAGTGACTTGGCTATAATTCTTGTCTGTGATTTGTTAGCAGTTTGCATTGCATTTTAGTGGACAGGGATTCTTAGAAATCCCCAGATAAGCCTCTACATGCAATAGCAATGAATCTCAGTAATTGCATTTTCCTGTATCTGAACTTAATTTATATATTAAGCCTCCTTTCTGCCAGATCCCACACATTTCATCTCAGTCAATTTAGGTCTAATATGCTCCACTTTTCTCTGGGGTTTCATCTTAAATTTCAAGGGGGCTGATATAGTGCCAATATTTGAAGGTGGGTTTGGGTTACCTGATCCTATACATAATTCATCACATGGGGAACTTGTGGCCTTGTTTTTAGGCCCTAGATTCTCATTCCTCTGTTTAGATGAGAATGTTGGCATTTTTCTTTGTCATTCTGGGTCCTACGAAAATCCATTGAGTATATTCATTTTAGACAAATGGAAAATTATTCTTTTTCCGGCACCCCCAATGTCCTGCTGAAGTCCAGTGGATACTGGGTAGGTAACTCATGCCCATCTACTCAGATACACTTCATATTCTTCTACCATGGGCCTATTTTATTTTGGGGTACACTAGGGAACAGGATCCATTTACTTCTACACTTGGACTTATTCAAATTTATCTTGTTGGCAGTGGTGGTAATGGAGATTGTGGTGTTTTTTTCACCATCTTCTTTCACGAATGCACACTTGTCTAGTACTCTCATTCTTTACCATACCTTCTTCATCAATCCTCAAAAAATTTTTTTTCTAGAGGTAGAGATGAAAATGATGGCTTAGGTGGTCCACTTTATTTTACAAATATTATTTTACATGCCCAGCTTTTGGATTTTGAAAATCCCAAGACCCACATCTTAACTATTTCCATATGATTATAAGAATGGGACAGTCACCCTCTTCTTTGTGGAGAGTGGGGCAGAGTTCAAGCTTAATAAAAAGTATGTTAGAGAAAAATATTGGTAAATATTTCAAAAAATACATCACCATGTAGAAATTAAGAGCTGACTTATTTTTAAAAAATAAAAGGATCCAACCAAAAACAAAGTTTGTATTTAGGTTAAAATTAAAACTCTAGAGCCTGTCTTTGTGGCATGAACCTGTAGTCCCAGGTACTTTGGAGGTTGAGGCAGGAGGACCACTTGAGTTCAGGAATTCCAGGCCAGCCTGGGAAACATAGGCCACATCTCAGTATAAAAAAGTGATAGGCCAATGTTTATCATGATTACATTGCTAAACTTTTTTTTTCCTTGAGAGATATGTTCTTATATATTTTACTCCCCCATAAAAGTAACTTAAACATCAAAAGAGGAAGAACAGTGATAGAGAATTTAGAATTTTCCTTAGGAAAAAATACGATTTTCAGCCAAAAAATTTTCCCAAGTAGTCAGAAATTTAATTTTACTTTATTTAACATTATTTGCACCAATAATCCAACATGAACTTACAAAAATTTAATGGTGAGGTGAATAAGATTAAAATAAATAATACATTGAAACTTGGATAATATTTCTTTATTGTACTGGTGATTTACCCCAGAGATGCTTAACCACTGAGCTACATCATCAGCCTTTTTTATTTTGAGACAGTCTCACTAAGTTGCTGAGTCTGGCCTAGAACTTAAGATTGTCCTGCCTCAGTGTCCCAGGTTGTTGGAATTACAGTTGTGTGCCACCACACCTAGATGGATTGTAATTTGATGCCAGTGTATGGAATGATGTTATCTCTTATCTTATAAATAATTGCAAAAATGTTGGTGCTGAATTAAGGAACAAATCATATAAAGACACTTCTGATATTCCAAAAAATGTATTCAAAGTAAGCAAAAAATATGCCAGACTTTTCTTATTCTTTTTCCAGGATTAATTGACAAGTCCTAAGATTTTCCATCAAGTTTTTGAAAATTAATGGGTATTTTTAGTGTAAATTTCAAAATATTCTTGGAAAGTAACTCATAACTACAGACCTTGATGACTTGATAGGTAATTTGCTTTGTTTTGTTTTTGTTCTAGGTGAGTTATTACATGACATCAGTCTAAATTGATATATACAACATCGAAATATCCATGTTTTCAAAAGGGATAATTCTCCTTTTGTTATATTGAGTTTTGCATACAAATTTGACACTTTGCTAAGACATTAAAATGCTTTAAGTATTTTAAAGATGTAACAAAAAGGGATTAATTTTATAATTGTACTTTTGTAATCTAATGTAATATTTTAAAGACACTATTCTACTTGAACACTAGGATGTTACAATTGATTTAGTAGCATTGATTTTTCAATAATATATACATGTCACTTTTAATGATAATTTCAGTAATGTATTCTTAGAGCTTTATCTTAGAAGAGGAAAAGTCTATTTTAGGCTCAAGGTTTCCTAGGTTCAGTCCATGGTGGTCAAAGTCCAAGTTCTTTGTTCTGAACCTGAGGATGATGCAGTACATCATGGCAGAAGGGCATGGGAGAGGGCAGTTCTTCAACTAATTGCAATCAGTGGGGGAAAGGGGGAATGAGCTCAAGAACATGAGAGTGAGAGCACAAGGAGATATAATCCTAAAGGGCACAACCCCAGTGACCTATTTTCTCCACTCACATTCCATTGACCTACAGTTCCCACCCAGTAATCCTTTCAATTATTCCATCAAATGGACTCTCATAATCTAATCATTTCACCTCTGAACATTTTTACTTTGCCTAACACATGAGCTTTTCAGTGGACACTTCATATCCAGCCATAACAAGTTTTTAATCATTTTTCATTTATAATTTTATACTTTATTTTTACTTTCATGCTACTCTAGGTATTTCTACATGGTTTTATAACATGCTGTTATCCAGATGTGCTAGAATTTATTGAAATATTCTTCTAATATTAGACATTTAGAATATTTTGATTTCTTTGTTAGACTGAATAACCTGCTTGACCGTTTTTATGTGTGTGTGTGCATGTGTTTTCTTTGGCCAACTTGCAGGATTCAACATAATTAAGTCAAAGGATATTCAAATTTTTTAAAAAGATCTTTATATATGTCAAAAAAATGTTTAACAAAATTGTTTTACCAATTTACATTACCCTGCAAGAAGAAATTAGGTCATCTAAATTGGGACATAAAACTGTGAAACAATAAATATTTCTATTTTATAAACCGTGTGCAACAAAAATCCTGCATTTTAGATATTAAAATTTAAAGATAAGAACAATTTTGGCATGTTTTCAAAGTAATACTTTGGCTAAGGATATATCTTAGTGATAGAGCCCTAGCCTATCACTCAGGAAGCCCTGGGTTTGATCCCAGCACCATAAACACACATACACACACACACATGAATAATAATAATAATACTGACTTCATAAACTAAAGCATAACAATAGAATTTTTATATACTAGAAAGCTGTCATTTTGGATTGAAGACATATTTTGTGTCTGCTGCATATAAGTATTTTATATATATTTTATACATACATACAAAATGTATTTCTATATATATTATAGATATATCTATGTATAGGCATACAATTATTTCTGCATTTTTATTAGATATATTTATTTTATATTCAGTTTGTGCTGAACTGCATTGTTTGATTACAACCTAAGTCATATGGAAGAAGTACATGAGTGTATTGTGAATAATATATTCTTGATGTCTAGATTCTCTGAGAAAGAAAGATGTAGAAAGAAAAGATAAAAGTGTGTATAGATATGTGTGTGCATACTACTTGAAATGAAGGTTGTTGTTGTTCACCATAAACAAATATAGATACTACATAGACATTTGAACTTCCTAAGAAATATTACAATATTTTTTTCTAAACCCTCAAATTTTATTTTATACATCAGGAAAACAGTGTTATATTTTTATTTTATAGTTCCTTAATAAGGGGATTTCAATAATTTGTACATTACTTTTATTTAACAATATTTTCTATTATTAAATTAACGTTGACTTTCATATACATTTTAAAAGCAGTCTAGTAATTAGTTTAATATTGTTTTGTATGAGTTTTAGTCAAAACATGATTAGTTATACCAGTAGTTTATCTCCCAAATCATCTTAAACTTAAATTTCTTCATAGTTATATAAAATTGGGATCCTTAATATTTGTGGAAAGTAATAATGATTGTTATATTTTCTAGTTTTTTCTAAAAGCCTTAGTTTTTGCAGTGGTGCAGTTTTGAGATGAAAAGTTATAAACTTACCTTCCATCCTCTTTAGTAGTCTTTGCATCCGGCCATAAGAAGCATCTGAAACCTCTAATCGAAATCAAAGGTTACACCACAGGGGTGCAATATCTCTAATTTGTCTTGGAATGGTGCAGTACCTTCCCTTGAATGCTGTGATTAAATTCATTCTAGTTTGTTCAGTTAATGAGAATAGCACATCTTAACCCATGGAAGATATTCTCTCTTTATAGCCTCATGACTCTCAGCAGATTAGCATCATTATCACGGAATAATATTTAGTAAATGAATGCATGTGAGTGGCAGTAGTCTAGGATATCGTACACATCAATCCATAAGAGCATAATTCTTGACCTTCAGCATATGACTTTCCAAACTCTAAGATTTTTTCAGGTATGTATATAGATGCAGCTAAATATATCCCATGAAACTAAAGGGCAAACTGAAATTTAGGGCCAACTGAAAGAATTTGTTCTTGACACTCAGATGGAGATAAATATAGTCAACATTCTGAAAAAATGCAAAGCCAGTAATAGTAGATACATTATCTCCTGTTGGGTGAGTTCAATGCATATTTATATAGTTTCTGTACTTGTGATTCTGATGTGGTGAGTTATTTGAAAGAATGTTTCCTTATTGGTTGTATAGAGATAGTGTATTCTGTGGTAATGCACTGAAGATAACAAGTTTATGAAATATGGGTTCCAAATTGTGTTGGCAAAGTTTAGATATGTGTAGGGTGCAACATAGTTCAGGAGATAATTAACCAAGCTCTGGTATTACATCAATGTGGTTCAAATTGTGGCAACCTCATCTGTGACTTTTAAGACTTTATGAAGCTGCCTGAATTTTCCTTTAGGTTCTTCATCTGTAAAATGAATGTCGATAAACTTTGCTTTCATGAAAAATTTGGGTGAGTTTTAAATAATAATGATGTATATAAAATATGTGCAATATAGTGAGGCCAAAATAAAAGGTAGTTGTTTATATAACTTTAATTATTTAATGTACTTAAAGTTCCTGAATTGCTCATTTAATTAATTATATATTTTAATTACTTCACTGTCACTAGACATTTCTCCATTGCTTTCTATCTCACCTGATTGGAAATTATCTTATTGAATATGTCTGGAATTGTTACTGCACCTGCTATATTCCCTGGGTAGAGTATCTGTAAAGGTTGAACCACTAAAGATAGTTTGTTCAACTGAGTCACTTTTCTATAACCCTCTGCCATCTCCTAGACCAAGAATCTCATACCTTATTCTAGCCTTGTCTCTCTCCTTGCAGTGCCATGAATGTAATACCTTCTTTTATTCTGCCTGGATATTTTTTATAGGATTGCTGTAGTCAGCAACTGCAAAAAGATGGTCAAGGCAGTGGATGAAAATACAGATTGGAAGAGATTCCAAGAACAGGAAGATATCTAGGCAAGTGAGCAATTACTTAGAAAGAAACTCAGAAGGAGATAAGTATAGCCTCTAGCAGCTAAGGGAACACAAAATCAGGGCTGAAAGCAAGGAATGATTATTCATCATTAAATATTCAATATTGGGGATTCCAGTAGCAGATAATAGAGAAGCAACCATGAGTACTGGATTCAGAATTAGACTTCTAGAACCATTGATGAAGCAACAAGAGATGTTGGAAAAGAAATATGACTGTTAGTATTAAGGTATCAAGCTGAGTTACATTCATCCATCCAGTGGTGATTCTGTTGTAGGGACAAACGAGGCAAGGCACCGAAGATAGCAGGAAACAGTTTTATTTGGGTGCAGCTAGGTTCAGAGGGCACAGCTTTTGCTGTAATCAATTAATCCCCTGAACCCCAAGTTCAGGGAGTTTCAGAGTTTTATACCCAGCATGTAAGGGGAGGGGCTCAGAAGTTCACAGTCTGCAGAAGTTCACATAAAAGCATCTTTTTCTTTCACTGTTTTAGGCAAGTTAACTCTTCAAGGACAACACCTGAGAAGGAGAGAGCTTCTTCTTCTCTTTCTTTCCTCCCCCTGCCAGCTGTTACCACAGAGCCCAATTGTAACTTATCTTAAAAATGTAGACATCTTTGTGAAGCCCCAGCTCAAGGACAGAGGCCTTGTTTGCACATTTCTTCAAAGTACTATATTGGATATGTTTGTGAAAAACTAGTAAGGGGGTGTCCAGCACCTGGAGTGCTGGTATCTTCTCCGCCAGTGGCCAAGTAAATAGGGCGACATGAAAATAGGAAGTTTATCTACATTGAACTCTTCTCAGAGACTCTTTTGCTGACAGCCCTAAAATCAGCCTTGGTGAGGCGGGCTTTTCTGTGGAGAAAGGGGGTGCCACTTCAATTCAACCAACCTCTGCTGATCACATGCTCAGTTGGCCAGGTACTGAAGAACCAGCAAGTGCTGGAATTAGAGTAGTTAACATGACAGTCAAGGTCTTTACCTCCTTTGTGAAACTTCATTTAAAGACATCATTCAAGTGTCCCCATCTTAGAAGAATGAAGGTGGATCGCAAAGATTAATACCAGAGAGTGGGCTGCTGAACCAGTAGCAATATTTTCTTGTCCTCAATTTATGTATGTAGAGGATCCTGAACTTTAGGTTTTTCTCAGTCTTGGGATAAGGCTGGACTTGGAGTAAGGGATAGTAGGGGAAGTGGGAATGGCAAGTTGAAGTAACTTTGTATGTAATGGTTAAAGAACAACAGGCAAGGAGTATGTAGATCACAATTGAAAAACCAAAACTCTTGAGACTGATGGGTTTCTAAAATAAAAGATATTACACAAAAAAGGCAGATTCTGGGAAAGTTTCCACAATCAATAAAAGTTCCCAGAATCAAGCATAGATAGCAGTTTGAAAAATGTACATCAGAACTAGTACTGGGAGTATTTTTATAATAAAAATTGGAGCAAACTATACTGGATTTTGGTAAGAGGGGTGGGATAATATGAAGAAGAGAAAACTTTGGGATAGGAGGGAAGTCCATATAGAGGAGTGATTGTTGATTCTGGATAGATTCTGAATAAACAGTTCAGAATGTTTATTCATAAACAGGGCACTGGTGGCCCTGTTGCGTGGCATGATGGTGATAGGACTGAAGTCAAGGCTTCAACATACATTCAAGAATGTGAAAGGATATTTTGTTGGTTTGACTAGCAGCTGTTAATTGAATAATTTCTCTTAATTCATCCCTGCTTCATTGTTTGGCCCTTCTAATTAATTTTGGACATCTCAGAATTTATCTTTTATCATGACCAGAACCTTATTTCTTCTCTTTTTTTTCTCTTCTTTATTAGATATGCTGTGTTTATTTCAAGTGCCGCTGTAAAGTACCTACAGAAAAGTAATATTAGAAATATTATGAAAAGGGATAAATTTTAAGAGAATTAATATAAGACATAATGGAAGCCATTTTCTAACAACATATTTAGTTTGCAATAAGCTAGTATCATATTAACTCTAGAATGGTGATTTTGAAAAGGAGATTCCATAGGCAAAGAAAAAAAATACTGGAAAGGTACCAGTTAGAATCAGGAATTATGTTTTAAAAGTGCACAAGAAAGGCAATTACCAGTATCCAAATAAGAAATGGCAATAGTAGAAAACTTATATTTCAGTGTATTTAAAATTTAAAAAATAAGTTATAAAATTGATGCTCTCTGGTTAAAAATGAGTTTTGAGATTAAAATTAAAGCAAGATATATGAAATGTAACAGCAACCTTCTAAGCAAAATGACTCTGTTTTTTTTTTCAGATTCCCCTTGCTTCTTTAATTGGAATGATGGAGATAGTGTTGATAGGTTCACATGCCAGTACACTCAATTAATTTGCATATGAACTACATTCCTTCATTCTTTACAACAGAATGTTTACTAAGAGTATTATGCTGGAAGACATTTACTATTAAGACTTAATGCAAAAAAACTCTGTGGGTTTTTTTCCCATTAGGGCATACCTTGGAGGCAGGAAGGTTTGCACTCCAGAAAACTGCATGCACACTTGCTATTTGTTCTTTGAGCTTAGTAAATTGTTTCCTACATTTTAATTTTCAGGATGACTGTGAAATGTAGGATTTAAAATTCAACTGTATACATAATATCAATAAATTAGGGATTACCCAGGCTGATATTGACCATCCTTTATTTTTTCTATTCAAATTGATTTTGAACAATCACTACAGTGCAAAATTCCATTCAACTGTCTGTGGTTGGAATACAAAAATTTTTGATTAATCCTAATACAAGTGCCATTTACAGAGAGTATTTTTATACATATGGCTGTCCAAATGCTTAAATATCTCTATGCTAATAATAGCATCATTGCAAATAGTAAGAAACCATTTTGGAATGTATTAAGGGGCATTCAGAGAAATATGGGAACTTCTTACTCACTAAATGCTGACCCAAATTTGTTCTGTTTCCCTGTGAGAATGACAAATTTTGAGTTTAGTATGGTATATCAGTTAGGGTCAATTTAACAGGTGAAAAACCAGTCTAGTTATTTTAACAGAAAAATTAATTTAACATGACAAATTAAGATTTTTTTTAATTGAACACAAAGTAGTTACCACTCCTGGGTCTGGGTAAAAAGAGAAAAGATTATGATTACTAAATAGAAATTTGAGGGAGGTACTTTACAGAGCTTGGACTCAAAGAAGTAGGGAACACTACCTGGATGTTACTGGTGTCTCTTGAGATAGCAGGAAAGGTTCCCATGAGACTGAGTCCCAGAACTCTCCAGCCAGGTGGCACTGGTGTTTCTCTGGCAGGTATGCAATGAAACTGGTTCTGTAACTGTTGAAAAACAAAACTCAAACTGGATCAATAGATGTTACTAAAAAGAAATGCCACTGCAGCATGAAGAAGCAAGTCTGGAGTTCTGCTAATATGGTCAGTAAGTCCACAGAAAATGAGTGGGAATGAGTAAGTCCTTAGAAGCAAGTGGAAATAAGTCCTTTTCCTCTCCTCCAGTCCTGCAGTCTCCCTGTAGTGCTTCCTATTGCCAGATTCTAACAGGTAGTCAGTTTGTAAAGCAGAAATAGAGTTTGAGGTGTCTAAGCCTCAGCATCACAGCTAGAGTATAAAAGGGTAGGTGGGTATGATTCTGAGGGGAAAAACGTCTCATCTCAGCAAAAATGCCAATACTTCTCTGCTGAGAAATCTGGAAAAGAAAATAATTATTAAATATTTTCACTGAATTATAAGGATAAAATATGGATAAGAACAACGTTTAAGGTAAAGCAATAAGAAAATGTTTTATATAAACATATTTTATAGTGTTATTTAACAATAATTAAATTGAATATTTTCATTAAAGTGAATTTTTAATATCTCCTTCATGATTACAAAATTATTTTGCTCTCTTGAGAAAGTATTTTTAAAAGATGTGAATTATTACCTAACACTTAGTAATTGTTGTTTACCATTGAATATTTGGACATTGTAAAACTGACAGTATAACATAATTATTCCTGAGACTGTTAAAGATCTGCTCTACTGACAATAAATTACTTTTATTATTTTCTCAAGAACACTAGTACAAATATTGAACCCTAAATTGTTTTAAAGATATTGCCTTAACATTTTAAAAATATATAACATATTCATAAATGGACTTAAGAGTAATAATTTTGTTCTCTCTGCAAAACCAAACTGGTTCAGAATGGTTTAAGAACTATTTGCAATGTATCTTAAAAATATTCGAAAGCCAAGATAAAGCAAGTGGGCTAAAATTCCTTTTGCTTCAATTGTATTATTTAGAAGTAACTTCAAAGAAGAAGAATTTTAGTAAATGTTCAGATTATCTAAAAGGCTCTTTCCTCACATACAGTTCAAAGAGGTAGACTGCTACTGGCATCTACCATTCCTAGTTGTATTTATTCTGATATGTTTTGCCAATTTTCTTCATGGTTTGTGCTTTATACCCATTTGTATTCATAAGTAATTCACTCTAAAAACTTAAGCTGTTTTAAAGAAATAATTGTATAAAATTATCAGATTTCAATATTGAATGAAATCTTACTCTATTTAGTTGAACCAGTTTAACTAGAATTATACCATAGACCCAGCATTTTTGCATTAGAAGGTTACATATGAATGGGAAAAAATAAACATTTAGAAAGAAATTAAAAGACTATGTAATATGTATTACCTCATGGCTGTATACAGTGTTCTTGGGGACACAAGGAAGAAAAGATATTTTACTTGCCTGGAGACAGATTGGGGTTGGAACTGATTTTAACTATTTCCTTGAAAATAAAAAAAAAAAAAAGAATTTTCCTTTCAACATGGATACAACCGAGCATTCAAATCCATCTTTTCCAGCCATTTAACAGTTTCTATAAGCAATGTGTTAGATGTTAATATTACTGAGCTGAAAAAGACATGTATTTCCTTTACTGGAACTTCCAGCCTATTGGCTAATTAGAAAAAAAAATGCTAGGTAGTGGGAAATCATAAACCAATTGTGTTCAGGAACTAGTGAATAGTTTGGTATGACTGAGGTATAGAATTTGGAGGAATTGGCACTTGGCAAGTAATTAAAGAGAAGGCAGAAAAGACAACTATGGATAGAATGTGGATAGATGATATGTCTATTGAGATAAACATGTTTTTTTTTTTTTAAATAGAAAGGTATATTTAGATATTTGTTCTTCACTTTAGACATTTTTGTGAAGTGAGATGTGTATGGGGAGATTACCAGTGGGAGGTCAATTATGAGGCCAATATCTGTTCAAAAGGGAAAAGAGGAATGAATGCTTAAACAAAGACAGTGGCTGTTGGGATATATGCAGAACATTGTGAAATTCTTTATTTCAGTAGTCGGTGTGGAAATGAAATTTTCTCAGAGTTAAATGACAAGATGACATGGCAATTTTGTAGAGGAAACGGGAATAGGGCTAAAGTTCCTGATTTTCAGTTAAATATTCCTTTCATGGTGTCATGCCTCTTGCACAGCCTGTTAAAATGGGAAAGATCATCCATATTAGGAATTAACCTTCCCAAAATAAAGCAAAATGAAAAAACTGAACTTAATTATATCATTCTTTCTAAATGTAGAATACGTATCAATTTATAGTAAATTAAGATATATTAGAGGCCAAAGTAATTGCTGTTCATTCATTCACTAATTGTTGAATGAACCAACTCTAGTTGTTAAGAACCAACATTAATGTAGGTGGATATTCATGATGATCTTCACATGGGATTTGCATAAAATGAGAAACAAAGTGATAATAATTTGTGGGTGCAGCAGAGTTTTCTAACCTTTTATGAAGCTGAAAGTCAAAACTTTAGTGAATCAGGAACACAGCTGTGATGAGGATCAAGAGTCTATATGTAAATTATGACCCTGCCTCCCCTAATGTTTTTTATCACCACAGGTTTCCCTGAGGACTAAATGTGTCTGACACCATCCCTGGCTTTAATGCACACCATCTATACCTGAATACCCTCTGCTTTTCAAATTGTTACTGAAAGGAAAATAGTAGACTTTTAGTTATTCCTCTAGCTGCAAAATATATAGGAAGGTTAATTATAAGATTTGCAGGAATGAAGAGACCTGATGCACAAGGATATCATGACATAAGCAAAAGATTTAGGAGTTCATGTTTATGTGAATGAAAATATTGCATTTATTCTGCCCTGCCTCAGAATAAATGCAATATTTTCTTTCACTATTGGAGATTAAAAGTAGCTTCTCATATTATATCATTTAAAAATCTTAAGTTTCTATCATATAATCAAACAAGTGGTATAGTAACTTACAACTTTATTAGAAAATTTCTAAAGTAATTAATAAAGATCCAATGTTTGTTTTGCTAAGCAACTACAAGGGAACCATAATATGTTCTATAATGTCATTTTGGTAATTTATTGACTGAATGGATTCTAATAGTAATCAGAATTTCCATAAAGTGACAGTCATGGATACTAATATTCTGAGCTGAAGTCAAAGATTCATTTAAGCACTTTAACATTTCATTATCAAAAACATAATCCAAACAATCTAATACTTAAAGCCTATTGTTAAAGTGATTTATTTCTTTATCATTTTAGTGTATTGTTACTAACTGTGCTACAAATTTCAATGCTTAATTATATTGAACCTAAACTTACTTTAATTATATCACATTCATTAAGCATCTTATTTAAATTATGAACAGGAAATTATAGTTTTCTTTAAAGTACATTCACCAATCAGGTAAAATACACTCACATAGGAAAAGGTCATTTTGGAAGTTTTTTTTTTTTTTTTTTTTTTTTCTATGTGGGTCATATATTCCATTTCAAACTAGCCCCAATTTCAGAGTGTTATGGATGAAAACAAGCCCAGAAAAGAAAGGTAGTAAGTTGAAAACACATTTCAAGTCCTGAATAATAGGCAGAACACTACTACTTATTGATTGGTCTTCAAAGACAGTGGGAGTCAGACAACATTCCTGAGAACATTTGTAAATAGGTATAAACATCTTTAAAAATAAACTGATTTTTAACCGATACATTAAAAACAGAAGCATCATATGTACTTATGGATATCAAATG
This sequence comes from Marmota monax, assembly GCF_021218885.2. Taxonomy (NCBI): domain Eukaryota; kingdom Metazoa; phylum Chordata; class Mammalia; order Rodentia; family Sciuridae; genus Marmota; species Marmota monax. The sequence goes on from NW_026694772.1 coordinate 633,139, forward strand.
ATGTTTGTTATGTGTACATATTGTGTTATGTTTAAATCAGAATAAATGTCTATTTTTTTCAATCACTTATCTTTTCTTTATAGTTAAATCATTCAGAATACTTTAACTTTTTTGAAGTCAAAATAATTGGAAAATTTTTATGTATATCAAGTGAGAAGTGCAAGGTATGATAATTATCTTGCAATTTGAAGTATAGTCCTGCTAAAAATGTCCCATTTAAAATACTAAGAGTGATCCATGGAGAAATACTGAATCTACTTAAAGAAGAAATAGGAGAGATGCAACTCAGAATTCAGGTCTTTGCTGTCCCCAGTAGATATTTCTCTATATTCAGGTAATACACACTAGCTATTAACCAAGATAAAAGAACAGTAAATTACTATGGAGAATTGGATTAAAGGACAAAAGTGTAGTACAACAGAGAGCTAAGGGGTGGGGAATGGATGATGGTTTTTGGACAGAAATAGACTAAGTATGGAAGCAAGGGGAGGAAGTTGATTTCTTAGTAAATTCCCATCAGTACTTCCCAGCATCACTGGTACTATGCTGTACCCCATTACTATGTATCCAGTGTCCTCAAGTAGAAATCTAATGCCCTCACTATCAGAATTGCAGTGGGTTATCTGTTTTTCAGATTAGGTTTTCCTAATGCTCATCTGGAAGGAAAATTTGCATGCAAGTGATTTATTAACAAAATGTTCCCAGGGATAACAATTAAGCAAACAAACAAACAAAAAAAAGTAGAATAGGAGTGAGGAAGAAGTCACACAAGGGGCAATTACAGGTGAAGTCCCAGCCTTAGGCTGGTTCTGTGGGAATAAGCTGTGTCCAAACTATGCTTCAGAATTTGTTGTAACTTGAAGTATGGGAGCTGGGCTTTGGTATTCCCATATTAGTCAGTCATCAGCTTAAGACTATCCTGAGTTCACATCAACACCAAGGCCCTCCCACATGTCTGCTCTTTTGGGAAAGCAGCTTTCACAGGCTGAAGACAGTCATCCAAAGCAATGCAGTTGCAGATTTTGGAAAAGTAAAGCTCACAAAAGCTGGGGAATAGGCATACAGAAATGTTACTGGAATTTAGTGGATTAGGGTGGAAGCATCTGCATTTTTTGTTATAATCTCCAAACTGCTAACTTGCACAAGATTATACTGACCCAAAGTTTTAGCAGTTATCTGAAGAATTAATTTTAAAATATCTTTAAATATACTACAGATAAAATTGTAGGAGGAAAGTATTTAATATAAATCAAACAAATTCAGAATTACGGCATTGTTAAAGATTCTAACTGTTCAAATTGGGTAGTGTTCCTGCTTCTTAATTTTACATTTTTTTTATGTGACCAAATAGTTTTCCAAAGAGTGTATTTAAACACATGTGTAGAAGAAATCAAAATGATGGCCATGGGACTCTCAGGTAAAGGATATTTAAAATTTTTAGTTTCTCAGTCAAACATAACAGTTCATATGATTTTCCTGAAATCAGAACCAAGAATGTCAGAAATAATGCAGAAAAAGATTTCTGACAGTAGTTTTCTACTTTCTACTGACTATAGTGCCCTCTTAAGACTGAATCTGCATCAGAACTATTGCTAGAGGGGAAAGGTAAGCTGTGACTACCATATATCATATTTATCTACTGGAATTCCCTTGTATTTGTCTTAGTTGAAGCTTTGTGGCATATGTGTGTATTTTAATTATTTGATTTTAATTGGCAATGTTATTGATTGTAAATCATTTTGACAGAAACTACCTTTTATCTTAAAGTTTAAATGTACCTAGAGGCTACTAAGGTAGCCTGTGTTCAATTAAAACATTAAAGTAATAGTGTAAGTAGTTGAAATGTGCCCAATTTGTTACAAATTAGTTTCCCCTATGGTACTACACACTCAGAAAAATGGATGCAGCTGAAAGTAGATGGACTGTTCAACAGCTGCAAACTCTGAATATTTATTGAGCATTCCCTATGTACATTCCCTAGTTGTAGTAGGGGATAAAAAATATTCAATATCTTCCAGCCAATGATCTACTAAGGAAATGTGCATGTGCCCCCCCCACACACACACACACTTTAATTCAAGCCAGATAATGAAGATAATTCCCAAATCAGAAACATGAACATATTACTGAGGGAACACAAGTGCAGGGGAGACTAATCTTTTCTTGAGTTGATGAAGGAATGATAAGGCAGGAGGGAAATAAGAAACAGTTCATTGAAACACTGTCTAGAAGTATTAATGGAGAGGAAGAGCTTTAAAGATAAAGCACAAAAGTGGAAAATTCAGGTGAAAAGGAAGAACCAGTGGCAATTGCATTTGGAATAATTACTACCATCATTTGGGACTACAATCATTGTTGTACCATATGAACTGAATTGGACAGTGATGAAGGCTTGCAAATTGTAGGGTGAGAAGGTCATTTTAGAGTTTATTCTAACTGACATTTTAAATCTAGTATCAATAGGAATTAGCACTGGTAGATTCAATGATGAAAATAGAACAAGTTGAAGGTAACATGTTGCATGGCTGAAAAATCTAAAGGATGATGGAGTCACTGGATACATTTAGAACTATTAATAAGGTGAAAAACCATGAAGGGAAGGTAATGAGTTCTATTTGGAATATGCTCTTTTTGATATTTTGATGTAATTTCAAAGTGTATGGATTGTTGGGATGTCCAACAATTTTTGGCAAATGTATGACTATATCTGAGGACAGAGGTCAATGTGTAAGTTTGATAGGAATGGCATTGAGAGGGTGACATAGGCAAGATACCAAAGTTAAAGATAATTTTGGAGTAATCAAGATAGAATTTAAGCCACAAAAGTGTGAATGAGTTGACAAAAGGATATTGTATACAGTCAAAAGGAATAAAAGACCCAGAGTCAAGTTCCAAGCTTTGAGAAAAATTCACACTTGAAATATGTGCTAAAAAGAGAAGCCAACAAAGAATACAGGATAGTAACAGTAAATTGTAAAGTAAATGTGACCCCATAAAGGAAATAGTTTTTAAGAAGTAGATGACTACATTGGCCAAAGAAAGTGATTAATCAAAATTCAATTAGGGATTAAGAAAAAGGCCATTTGGATTTCTGGTTGCTTTGATTAGTTTTAAAAGAAAAAAAATGATTTTGAGTGGTAGACCATAACCTATAAATTCATTCACACATTCATTCATTCATTCACTATGTCATTCATTCAAGAGTCATTAAACTATTCTTTAGTGCCTGCCCTTGGGTGTAGCACGGGATTAAAGTGAGATTAGAAGTACATAAACTGGAAGACACAACCAAAAACTTTTCTCCTCTGAGAAGAATGAAAGGGAGCAGAAAATCTACATGGATAATTTTTGAGGAAGTTTCTGATAGTGGGTTGAAAGTATCCTAAAATTTTAGCAGTGTGTGTTAGAAGGAAAGGAGGAAATCCAAACCAGACATAATAGGATCCTGGGAAATTCAAGTGTAGATACGAGGAGATTGAATTCTGGGAGACAGGGTAGTCTATTAATAGAAATAATAAGTCAGGGAACCAGGAACAGATTCAGTAAAGTGAGGGAAGTATCAAGGTCTCAGTGAAGAAGACTGATTCAGAGCACAGTGTGTCTTCCAAAAAGATCCTAGGATACTTTTCTGGTTTTATATTGCTATATAAAAATACCCCTAATTTAATGCTTACAATAATAGTTCTTTTATATCATGATTTAAAAAATATCTATTGGTTCTTTTTAGTTATACATGATAGTAGAATCCATTTTTATATGCTTATAAAAGCACAGAATATATCTTATTCTAGTCAAATCAGCAGAATTCAGCAGGATTCACCTCTATGTGGTTGGTGTCAATTGACATTACTTGGTGGTATTTAGCTAGTGGATAGGCTGGTTTCAAGTGGGCAAGACAGCTTCACACTAGTGTAGATTGCCTTGTGGGAATGGCTGGAAGTTTTAGTTTCTTAGGGACTGTCAACCACAGTGGTAACACAAGATTTCTCCAGCGTGGTGGTTTCAGGGTATTCAGTTTTCACACATGGAAGTTTAGGGCTCCAAGTATTCTAAGAAACCCATGCAGAAGCCAATGTTTACTTATAATGAAGACCCTAGCATTACATTTGTTGCATTCTGCTGGTCAGACAAGTCACAAATATCAGTCCAGCTACAAGGATAGAAGTGGATGCTGTTTCTTGATGGAAGAATGTTCATTGAATTTTGTGGCCAACTCAAGTCCATCAGAGTTGCTGTAAATAATTTCTTCCTGCTATTATAGTTCTCACAGGCATTAAGTGATCTTGCAGGAGGAGAGCATGTCAGTGACTCTAGCTAGTAAGGACCAAAGAAGGCAGGGGCTGGCACAATCAAGCTTAGGGAGGAGGATTTGTACTATCAGGAAGAGAGCTACCACTTGGCAGGATAGAATTGATGGTAGACAGGAGTTATTTCTTGAGCTTTAGCAGTCTTATTAAGGAAATCAGTGCCTGTGTGAATATATTGGAATGTTGATCCTATGATTTCTTCTAGCAGTTTCACTGTTTCAGGTCTTATACCTAGGCCATTGATTTCATTTTAAATTGATTTTTGTTCAGGGTTAGAGATAAAGATCTAATTTCATTCTTCTACATATGGATATACAGTTTTCCCAGAATCATTTGTTAAAAAGGTTATATTTTCTCTAGCATATTTTTTGACACTTTTGCCAAGGATCAGTCAAATATATCTGTAAATTTGTCTGTATCTTCTATTCTATTCCATTGGTCTTCATGTCTTTTTTCTTTCCATTACCATGTTGTTTTTATTACTGTGGCTCTGTAGTATGTTCTTGGCTATTCTGGATCTTTTATTTTTCCAAATTAATTTTAGGACTATTTTTTTCCTTAGATATGTGAAGAACTTCATTAGTATTTTGATGGAGATTGCATTGAATCTATAGATCATTTCTTGTAATATGGTCATTTTGACAATGTTAATTCTGTCTATTCAAGAATAAGCCAGATTCAGAAAGTCAAAGGTCAAATATTTTCTCCCTTGTGTGGAAGGTATATATAGAGAGAGAATAAAAGAAGATAATTAAAATGGGATATCATAAAAATAGAAGGGGGACCAGTAGAGTAGAAGTAGCAGATTGAGAAGGAGGGTGGAATTTGAAGGGGAGGGCATCAGGAAGAACTGGGGTATGAAATCTACCAAATTATGCTATGTCCATGTATGAACATACTACTGTGTGTGTGTGTGTGTGTGTGTATAATTAGAGTGCACTGACTAAAATAACAGTAATGAATAGATAACAATAACAGAAGAAAGATCAATAAAGTGGAGCAAGTGGATCAGTGGAGGGAGGAGGGGAGGAAAAGGGAATTTATTGGGAAAGACACTGAACAAAGTATGTTATCTTCATGTATTAATATGGCATAATGAATCCCATTACTGTGTATAATCTTAATGTACAAATAAAATATTAGTTAAAAAAAGAACACAAAATAACAACTTACTTTGGTATCTTGCTTCCTGTGAAAATGAACTTGGTTGTAATTTTGTACTCTCAGCAGTGAGTACATGATGATTTAAGAAATAGACAAATGAAGCATGTACCTGCTCTTTTACAAAACAGTGTTAGAAGAAATGTTTTGTGATGTTTTTCATTGTTATTAATGTGAAAATTGGCTGTGACTGCTGCTGGAAATGAAGAATGACTAAGGCCTTGCAACTCAAACAGTGCTCTACTGTTCAGCAGCAGCAGCTGAGATTTTGTTATAAATGCAGATTTTCAGACCCTATCCCACATGTAGAATCAATCATAGTCTGCAGTTTAACCAGCATCCTCAGATGTCTCTGAGGATGCAATTGGGGAAATTATATCTAAGGAATATTTAATTATTCTGATCACCACAACAGATTCAGGTTATATTCCTCTTGATATATTGTTTATAGCATTCAAATATTTTGTATTTATTCCAAAATTTCCATAGATGATATAATTTATTTTATTAATATAAATTCAGGAAACACTTCAATGATGTAACTATTTCATAGGAAAGACCAATAAAAAAGGTTTGATAATTTGTCCTACTGGTAAACAATTATATTTTCCTCCAACAACATTGCCTAAATCAGGTTAAAAAGATTAAGTCTGTGGGATATTAATAGGTAGTATGTAAAAAAGGATTTCATGGTCACATCTTTTCAAAATACTGATTATTTGTGCTACACTAGTTAAAATGGTACCTTTACATTAGGAATTCTCAAAGAACGCTTAGAATTTGCACCATATTCTAAAATTCTTTGAGTACTGAGCATATTTTTAAGCAAAATACTCCTTAGGATATTTCTCCTTGGAGTATGGCTTTAAAATGCTTCCCTAGACTAAGAAAGTAGCATAAAACATTGTGTTGCCTCAAGTTTCTGCATGTCAGAGGACACAGAGCTTGGATCTGAACTTAATTCCTATAGCTTTCTTTAGTCTTATGTTTGCCATATAGTCTTATTCTGATTTCCTTTTTGGTTTTTTATTTCATGAACATCATGTGTTATATTTGTGCCTTTTATTCTTACTTTTCATTGTAAGGATTTTAAAGCTTTTCATCACTGTGATGAAAATACCTGACAAGACCAACTTAGAAGGTGAAGAATTTATTTTGGGCTCACACTTTCATAGGTCTCAGTACATGGTGGGCTGAAACCATGACTTTGAGCCTGAAGTAAAGCAGAATAACATGGCAAAAGGGCAGCTACAGAGGAAAGCTGCTCAGTTCGTAGTGAACAGGAAACAGAATAGTGGGGAAGGGGCCTCAAGAAAAATGCACCCTTCTAGGGTATGACCCTTGTATCCACCTCTTCCATACATGCCCCACCTGACTATAGTTACCACCCAATTTGTCCATTGAACTGGGATGAACTAATTAGGTAACAGCTGTCACAATCTAATTATTTAACTTTCTACATTAACAAAGGAGTTTTTAGGGACACTTCAAATATAGACCTCAAATCTGTTGTGAAGTTTGGGAATCACAGATCATAACTAGACAAAATAATTGCAATAATCACTGACATTTACTGTGTACCTAACTGTGTACTGGACTTTCTTCAAAGTGCCTTATGTGCATTAATGAGTCCACATAACAATTTTGTTGTGGTTTGTACCTTTGTTACCTCCATTCATCAGATGGAAAAACTAAGGTTCAGTAAAGTTAGAGGACTATTGCAAGATCACAGTGCTAGTAAGTAAAGACACACATGTAATTCACACTGTTTTTCTTCCTTTTAGTCTAAGATTTGAATGTAGGCTGGCTCATTAGGGCTCATTTCCTTTAAAAACTGGAACAAGACAGGGATGTCCTCTTTCACCACTTCTATTCAACATCGTACTTGAAACCATAACCAGAGCAATTAGACAAAAGAAATAAATTAAAGGGATACGATTAGGAAAGGAAGAGCTCCAAGTATCCATTTGCCAATGACATAATTATATATTTAGAAGACTCCCCTCAAAAAACTCCACCAGAAAGCTTCTACAACTAATAAATGAAGTCATCAAAGTAGCAGATTATAAAATTAATATCCATAAATCAATTGTATTCCTGTACACCAAGGATTTATCAGCTAAAGGAGAAATTAGGAAAACTATTCCATTCACAAAAGCCTCAAAAATAAAATGCTTGGGAATCAATCTAACAAAAGAGGTGAAAACTATAATGAAAACTACAGAACATGGAAAGGAATTGACGAAGATCTTAGAAGAAAGGTGCCATAAACATACAATGGAGAAAAGATAGCCTCTTCAGCATATAGTACTGGGAAAACTGGAAATCCGTATGTAGCAAAATGAAATTAAACCCTATTTCTCACCCTGCACAAAATTCAAAGTGGATCAAAGACCTAGGCATTAGACCAGAGACCATACATTTACTGGAAGAAAATGTAGGCCCAACACTCCATCATGTCGGTTTAGGAACTGACTTCCTCAACAAGACTCCTAAAATGCAAAAAGTAGAATCAAGAAGCAATAAATGGGATGGTATCAAACTAAAAAGCTTCTTCACAGCAAAGGAACAAGAGTGTGAAGAGAGAGTCTACAGAATGGGAGACAATCTTTGCCACCTGCACCTCAGTGCATTAATCTCCAGGATATGCAAAGAACTTACAAAACTAACACAAATAAATAAATAAATCCATGACTTTTTTATTCAGTTATATATATTTGTTTTAAGTAAATTTTCTATTGGGACAATACATATTTAAACTTGATGAATTTTCACAGTAAAAACATGTTTTTTTTTAACTTATAAGTGTTCTTTTTGCACTTTCAAGTTTATATTAAAACACTTGGTCAGTGTATACATATAGCAAATTTTAAAGCAAACACTTTTAAGGGTTTTGAATAACACTTGTTCTCCATTTGTAAACTGATATAACACTTGAAGTATTTCACATAACATCTATAAATTCAGTAAATAGCTCTTTTCTTTTTAAGGACTGTATTTCAATTGTCTGATAAAACTTCTCAAGCAATATCAAGAAGCTGAAGAAAAATTTCATGGAACAGTGTTATGTTATAAAACGACGTTAACAACCTTAATGCAAAAGTCAGTTTGTTCTCTATCACTGAAAATCTGGAAAACTCAAAAAGATAGGGATAATCTGCGCTGATTTCTAAACTTACTTATTCTGTGGATTGCATAAGCAAACTGGTGACTCCTGTGTACTTCTTAAAGAATACTGTTTTCAAATGCTTAATATAAAATGTATAAAATTACAAAAAGAAAACATGTTGAAATTTAATTTAATTATTAAATAAATTTTAGAATGTTAATAGATGTGATTCTTCTTAAATGCATTAACAATGTGTAAGACAGTTTAAAAGCCATTGACACTTCTAAATGATGAGTGTAAGCAATATATTGAGACAGTTGTAACAGATGTCATGTAATATAAAATATCTGTAATTGTTATTTTTGACAAATTTTCAAGTATTGCTAATAATATCTAACTGCATAAAAATCACACAAAAGAATGATAAATTTCTAATACAGATTATTAAAAATAAAGATGAACTTTTTTTTTTCTTATCCAAGTTCATGGGTTCCCTGATTCAGGTCATGGACTAATCCTTCCCTTGTCTCCATGGATTGCAGAAGTTCCTTTTTTTTAAAATTTGATAACAACTATATAACCTATTATGATTTCATTTCTATCTCTATTTTGGGAAACTCAAGGATAAGTGTTTGCTAATTTGTTGAAGCTATTCTTACGTTCTACATTTTTATTATGTTTGCATCTTTTCTCTTCGCCATCTTTAGAATTTAGTCATAGAATACATGAATGTGAGTGCTGAGAGTGTCCTTAGAGATTAGCCAGTGTAACCTGCTTCATTTTCATGTAAGGAATGAATGCTCAAACATTTGCGTTTGTATGCTAAAGGTTACACAATCAGTGGCAGAGCCGAGCCTAGAATAAAATTTCTCAAAATATAGTCCACTGTATACCTGCATCAGAATTACCAGGAAACATGTAGTTTTTTTTAATAAGTCCATCCAGATGTTTCTGATACATATAAAAATCTAAGAAAGAGAGGCCTAAGTGGAGACTGCCTACCTTCAAGGTTGATTCTGTCAAGTGGAATGCTGCCTGCCATAGATGATAGGATGATAGATAGATATTTTCATATGTAAGTTCATATATTATATATATATATATATATATATATATATATAATGAATGAAATCAAGATTCAAGAGAGGTTGATAGCCAGTTATCTCAAGAGTACACATATACATTTAGTGATCAGTTTATGAAAGGAGGAGGGGTACTTCATTGAAATTTTTTGTACCAAGGATTGAACCCAGGAGTGTTTAACCATTGAGCCACATCCCCAGGCCTTTTGTAATTTTTAGGTTTCGAGACAGGGTCTTCCTAAGTTGCTTAGAGCCTTTATAGGTTGTTGAGACTGGCCTAGAATTTGCTATCCTCCTGCCACAGTCTTCCCAGCCACTGGGATTACAGGCTTGCACCATCATGCCCAGGTTCCTTGAAATTTATAAGAAGCAGGAAAGGGTTTGTAGTGCAATGTTAAGTGTCCTCATGATTCAGGAGGGCAGGATTATATAACCACTTCAGCAATTATGCAGGACTTACAAAGGAAACTAAAAGGATGGGAGGTTGGGTGAAAGCAACACCAAGAATTGAGAAGGCAATTTTGATGAAGAATTGAGACAGTGAGAGATTCTTGACTGATGGTGAGTCTACCAAACTAAATGAAGAGTTTAAAAGGAATGGATGAGACACTGAAATCTCCCCCATTTTTTTTTTCTTACTCTTCTTCATATCTCTGACAATAGCCAGTGAGATCTTTATAAAATTGAAATTAAATATCCCTCCTCTACTCAAAACCCATCAAAGCATTTCCATTGCACTTAGAATAACACCTTCCATGGCTTACCCCTTACTCCTCTTTGACCTCTTATTTAATTTAGCACCACTCCCTCTATTTCTGCAATTCTATTCTTACTCTCCTCTTAAGGTGTATGACCACATCTCATTTTTCAACTCTTACCCAAATTTTACTTCCTTAGAAAGGACTCTCTAATTTTGCAGCTTGGGCCTGTAACTGTCCTTTGGATAAATTTATTTCTGCCTTATCATTTAAATACTATAGTCTCCATTTGATTGGTTGGTTGATTATTCATCTACCTTGGGTGACAGTAAGCACCAGAATTATAGAAACTAAATCATTATCCAACCAAACTTCATATGATATCTGGAACATTGTAGATACCCAATAAATATTGGTCACATTTTTATAAAGAGGGAGATATTTAATGAATAGAGGATTGTTGGAGCAGTTCAGTATTTGTGATCTATGAGTAGAATGATTAAAGGTAGGTAAGGAGGTGTTAGCTGGCAATGCACATGGATGCAAAATGATGATTAAAGAAATTTCAACTTAGCAAGTCAAAGAGCCATGATGTAAAAGCATTAATCATTGCAGTGTTCAACAGCATGTTGGTCATTATGATATATCAAATTTTGACTTTAAAAGGACTTAACTCACATCTAGGAATCAGGTATAATGGTATAGTCATCTTAATTTGGAGTCTTCAGCTGATACACTTAATTCATCCTGGTTTTGTATATTGTCCTCTATGCTCATATCACCAGCAGATATGCATGAGATCCAACCTTGCCCTTGACACTCATGTCCTCTTCTATATCCTTTTCATACCAGTTTAGAGTGCATGGGGTTACACAGGGGCATCCTTCTGGTCTCACTTGCTTTGACTCTTGACTCATCCATGCCTATTTTACAGCCATAATGTTTTAATTGTATGATTCTTTGGTTGATTTCAACTTCCCAGACCATAATCTAGTAAGCAAGGTTCAGATCTTCTCATGCATAGGTTTGTCCAAAACATATGTAGGGTTTCTGGTATTGGTCTCAGAGTGGGAGTTGGATAATACAGTTCTTTCTCAGAAGCTACCAGCAGTGGTTATCTATTTTAATAATGATAATACATTTCAGTCCTCTTCTTTTTTCAGCCATTCAATTTAATCTCCTTTGAGATGAGTCAAACCACTTCTGTATCATTATGCAGTCTCCCCAACTCTTTTATTTATGAGATTGTTAATATGTCATTGATACCTGATACACTAATGATTTTGCAATGCAGATATCCATAGACTTCCAATGCTTACTTAGAAATAGTATCTGAGCTTTGGCGTCTTTTTCTTTGCACTTTTATGTTAACAAACTTTCACTTGGGGAAGAAGTGCAGATTTACAGCTTCCATGAATGGAGGAAAGATAGCGTCATTAAGTATGTCCAAATATTAACTTGCCATGTGATATTAAATATAAGCAAAGTAAGTAAAAATGAAGATTCAATTCTAAGTCAGGAGATCTTGTGATGGGGTAGCTAAAACTAAGGGCATGAAGTCAACTGTTAAATAGTTTAGGGCTTCAGAAGACACTGAGGAAAGAGATAAGAGATGGACTGATGTTGAAACAAAAAAGAGAACAAGATGAAAAGGAATACATATTTGTGAAAAATTGCAGATTGAAGGAAGACAGCTCTGTCTTGAGCTAAGGTTAAGACAAAGAAGTAAGGAAGAGACCTTTTAATAATGGTAGTGATACAATATTAAGCTATATATATATGGGCCAGGGTTGTGGCTCAGTGATAGAGCACTCGCCTAGCATGCGTGAGGCGCTGGGTTTGATCCCTGGCACCACATAAAAATAAATAAATAAAATAAAGGTATTGTGTCCATCTACAACTAAAAAAATATTTTTTAAAAAGAATATATAAAACATCAGAGAAGCAAGGCAAGCAAACGAAAACAATGGTGGGAGCAGTGTTTGTTATTGTCTAGTTTCTGGCTCCAACTGCCTCTTTTTTTTTTTTATTTGTGGTGCTGGGGATTGAACCCATGTTCTCCTACATGCAAAGCAGGTGTTTTACCACTGGGCTACATCCCCAGCACTCCAAATGACAGTTTTTTTCAGTGTGGCATTGTATACTGTTGTAACAGTTTTATCTCAGGTATGGATTGCAGTATTGGCAAGCTGTGCCTTTGTTACTGCCATGAATGTTTTGCAAAAGTGTAAATATTTAATGTCTTTTTATCACTTTGTTTTGTTTTTTATTATTACTGACATGCATTGCCTAGTATGTATCATTGAGTAGGTATTTATCAGTGACATTTTAGATCTGTTATTCTCCACTTAGTTCATCATAAGATTAAGCATAAAAATCCAAATGATTGCAGCATTTTATCATTAATTTTTCCATAAATATGCCCGGTTGTTTTCTAAAGATTAATTTGTTGTCAAATTGGTTTTAGTCACTAAAGCATATGTTAAGAAAAATGAAGCCCATTTTAATGATCGTGTATTTTTTAAAGGCCACTGAGGAGTTGTTGTACTTGAGTTATGAGAAAGTCATTGATAGTGATTGAATTGTTATAATAGTAGGATGATGCTTGCTTTTTGAACTACAGTAGGTAACAACATTTAATATTGTCTTATTAGTTTTTCACATTTGTGTTAATGAGTCAAATCAAGTCTTATTTTTCTATTTCATTATGGAATTGCCCACAAAATTATGTTAAGGATGAATTAGGAAATGGAAAGAATTATCCAAGGTAGGTAAACATAAATATCAAAGGCTATTTTTTTTTTAATTTGATGGTGCTGAGGATTGAACCCAGGGCCTTGTGCATGCCAGGCAAGCATTCTACCAACTGAGCTATATCCCCAGCCCTCAAAGCCTTTGATAAGATACATCTTAAATACTTTTTTTCTCAAAACAATCCTACCATATTGAAGATATTCCACAAAATGAGAAAGTCAAAATAATTCCTAATATTACTTGATACTAAATGTGCAGAAAGTTGACTATATTTTGCAAAGTCCTTACATGGTAAGGAAACCATCAAGTCCATCTGGTTAGATTTAGACAGGGATACATTTTAGCATAGATTCCTGATAGTATAGCCTAAGGTAAGTATGACTTCAAGCCCTTAACAGCGTCATGGTTGGGAGGATGCCAATATAAGAGTCAATTTTTTAACAGAATAATCAAGAGCCGTATTGTGATATACTTTGTTCAAAATAAATAAATTAAAGGCTTCATTTAATTATGAAGGAAATCAGGAAATGTTATTCATATAAAGTTGAATAAAACCAATAAACAAAAATTGGAGTGGGATAGAAATTAAGACTACAACTTATAGAATCAGAATGAATATTAGTCTGAGTATACCTTGGTGTGAGCTATATTTTTAGAATTTTCCAGGTCCTTTGTTCTACCCCAGCACACACACACACACACACACACAAAAATATTGGTGCTTTTGCAATGAAGGAGAAGAATGGTAATCAAAAAGAAGAGAAAGATGAAAGTAAGAGGTCAAGAAAGAATAGAAACATCAGATAGGAAAAAAATAAGATAATAGATATAAAAGATAAAATGAATATACATATATAGGAAGAAAAGAAAAGTTGTGCACAGATATACCAAGATACTGCCGCCTTGACTGGTTTTTAAATCAGAAGAAAACAACCATTACTAAAACCAAGTAAAATTAAAATTTTCCATTAATTTTAAGTTTAGGTTTACGTAAGTCTCCATCTTTGGTATTGCAGGGTAAGATTGCTAAGATAAAATATTGCTAATATATTCCTAGTAATATTAAATGTAAGTGGTAAAAGTAGATAATTCAGCCAGGTAAGTAAGCACAATTTAAAATTTGATAACTGTTTGATAGATCTTTTTTTTTTTTTTTTTTTTGTACCAGGGATTGAACTCAGGGGCACTCAACTACTGATCTTCACATTCCCCAGCCCTACTTTGTATCTTATTTAGAGACAGGGTCTGAGTTGCTTAGTGCCTCACCATTGCTGAGGCTGGCTTTGAATTTGGGATTCTCCTGTTTCAGCCTAGGGAGCCATTAGGATTACAAGCATGCGTCACTGCATCTGGTGGAATTTCCTTTTTCACATTTGGCAATTATTCTATTTTTAAACCAAGGTGATGTCCATTTCCTTTCTGCTTGATGGTATTTTTAGAAAGTTGCTGCTAACTTGAAACATTTTGCACAGAAATATTTTTGATTAGCAAATGTTTGGTGTTGATACAGATAAATTACTGACATAGGTATGTAACACCAGAAAATGTCTGGTAAAAACTATTCAAAGCGTTGTGAAAGTAATTTTCCTGTTTTTGAAATGGCAGGTGCCTATTAAGATTTTCTAATTAATTTACAGGGCAAGTTTAAATTTTTCTCTTGGGCTTTGTAAGAAAAAATGTCAAACCTAACTACTTCCATTTGGCTGTTATTCAGAAATGCAGTTTTTTTTCTGGAAACACTAACTGAAGGTGACAGTTTTAGTTCACAGAGAATTATTTTGATTCACTATTTTTCTTTTAAAAATGTCTGAATAATAAACCACTGGAAGAATGAAGAAAATTAAATAAACAAGAATTTTTATCTAAAGTGACAACAGGATAAAGATCTAGCAAATTGGAGGAAAAAAATGTTCACCAATTTTTCTTAAACTTCTTCAAGTGAACTTGAAATGAACGTGTTTGGCAAGAAATACAATACTCATTGTATATAATATGTAACTATAGCAGAAGAATTAAAAAGCACATTTTACTAATGGTAGCTTTAGAAATGTTTAAGATTACATCTGGAACCATGGCATATGCCTATAATCCTGATTACTTGGGAGACTGAGACAGGAGAATTGCAAGTTTGAGGCCAGCTTTAGCAACTTAGCAAGGACCCATCTCAATATATTTTTTAAAGGGCTTGGTGTACAGCTAAATTTTCCTGGATTCAATCCCCAGTACTGAGAAAGAGAGAAGGAGAGAGATTTTAAGGTTGAAAGTATTGAGTATCTTTTCCATGAAGCTGACAATTTAAAATACTAGGGTTTTGTTAATTATGTTTTGCAAGATGGTTTTGGAAGGGCTTTGTAGAGTATTTTGATTACTTTTCTCTAGAGCGCTTGTTGAATCAAATCTCTAGAGACTGTGACTTAAACCATAACAGTTTCAACAGTAAAATAAAGTTTTCTACCTTGAAGTGTTTTTCCACAAAAATTCCAAGGGCTCTTTTTAAAATGATATTCCATAAATAATTTATTCATCTTTTTAAACATTCTTCTCTTTATTATCTCAGGTATTTGTTTAGAGTAATGCAAAGCAGATTAACACAATATAATTAACTTTATGCCAAAAAGATGAAAATATAAATGGTTTTTTGAAATAACACAAATTAACTAAGTTTACATAAGAGGAAATATTGAACTTAATAAATCAATAAGTTTAAAGAGATCAAATTGCTAATCAGTAACTCACATCTACTACCCCTTTTATTTCTGACTTCTTTGCCTAACATTATATTTGAGAGATTTTTCCATTATAACTATAACAGTAAATTTTTATTTTCATTGATGCATAATATACATTTTAGGAATATACTCAAAATTGTTTATCCAGGCTATTTACAGCTTGGGACTATTATAATATTCTTGAAATGAACATTCTTAATATCAATATCTGACATTTTAAAGATATTTCAATAGTGGAATTACAGTAAAGATAGGTTTGATTTTGACAGATACTAATTAACAGTTTTCTAAAGAGATATACCTCTTTCTCCTATGTAGAAACAAACATTCATATATGGACATATATTAATTAGCTATTGCTGTATAACAAGCCACCTTGAAAATCAGTTGGTTTAAACAACCACCATATTATTTCAAGTGTGCAGGTTGGCCAGGCCATTCTTTATTTCTCTGGTTGGATTACTCGTGTGTCTCTAGTTAACTGTGTGTCCACTGGGCAGCTACGTAGAACTCAGCTGAGTTTTTCTACATGTCTGTCTGTGGTCTAGGACAACCTTATTGAAGACAACTAGGGTAATTTGACTCTGCTCTACCTGTCTCATCCTCCAGCCCCCTGGCTTATGTGTGCTTCTATTAACAAGAGAGAAAAAGCATTTTAGTTCTTTTGAGGCCTATAATTGGAAGTGGAATAAAATCACATTCACTGCATTCTATTGGTCAAAGCAAGTCAAATGCCAACCCAGATTCAAGAGGCAAGGACATAGACACAAGAAGAGCAACAATGCCATACTACAAAGGTCATGGATTCAGGTAAAGATGAAATATTTGGGCCAGTTTTGAAGTTCATCTACCATTTATAGCAAATGATCACGGACAACATGGCTCCCTTGCTGAGTAATATTTCCACACCAAAAAATAGTGTCTAAAAAGTGCCAACATTGGCATTTTCTAAACAGTATTAACTCTGTTAAAACATGGGTCTAAATATTAAACTAAAAAATATGGTCAAAGGTTATCATTTCCTATCCTTCCATGTTCCCTATGCTCCAAGAAGTGGCTTATAACAGATCCTTAAATAGCTCATAAAATTTATCTGATTTCTTAGCATCTGAAGCTCCTTCTGTTTATATTTTCTCCCCCTTTGCACATTTAACAGTTGATTTTTTTGTTCAACCTTGTAAATTCAGTTGAGGGATTCCTGATTCTATTATTCCCCTCAGAGATGATATCTATTTTATTTGCACCAGCGCCATACTTATGACACCAATATTGACAGAATTATAACACAGTGCCACAATAATGTTTGCTTTAAGGTATACCTCCTTGCTAGACTGTGATAAAAGCTGTGAAAATAATGGCAGTATCTTTTATCTTCCCATTTTTCCTGGTGCCTGGGACAATATGAAGCATGAGAATAATATTGATTAAATTTAGTTAAGTAATTTGACTATCCTTCTTTTTTGACACATGAGGAAAATAAACAAAGTTCTAAGTGATTTATCCACATTCTTCATACAACTGGGAAAAGTTAGAGTTGCAATTTATATAAAGGCCCATTTGTCCCAAGTGTCATCTTTAACATGTAACCCCATTGACTTTCAAGTAATTTGAGAGGCTCTTCAAGAAAAGGCTATAATGCAAAATAAAACGTATTCATCTATTTTCTTTTTTTAATATTTACTTTTCAGTTGTAGTTGGACACAATACTTTTATTTATTTATTTTTATGTGATGCTGAGGACTGAACCCAAAGCCTCACACTTACTAAGCAAGTGCTCTGCTGCTGAGCCATAACCCCAGCCCCTATTCATCTATTTTCTACAATCTCATTTAATCCTCAGCAATTGTAATGTTTATATTTCTTTTAAAAATATTTATTTAGTTGTGATGCACCTTTATTTAATTTAATTTATTTATTTATAAGTGGTGCTGAAAACTGAACCCAGTACCTCACTTATGCTAGAAAATGCTCTACCACTGAGCTATAACCCTACCCCAGGGTTATATTTCTTATATTTTAATTTACACATTCTGGATTTTTTTGTGGAGGGTAATTGCTTTTGTATTTTAATTTATTTAATATAAAAGCCATATTTTCAAACATCTTTTAGAGTGAATTCTTCATTTAAAAATATTTGGGGCTCTAAAATCAGTATTTATTATACTTCTTGAATATATCAGGCATCCTGGAGTGCTAAGAAGTTAATGGAACCCCCAAAGTTGAGTGATACAATAATAGGAATTTAGGATCCTGAAGCATTTTTCTAAAGTATATTTGTAGAATTATCACTGTGTTATTATTTGTCCAGTTCAAATTCACCCTATAACTAAGAGCAATGTTTTTTTGCAAATGATTTAACTGTATTCAACTTTTAGAAACCAAAGGTTAAAAAAAAGAATAAATTAGTTAAACTATCCTTAATTTATTGAATGATATTATGAAAATGCACAAGTAAAACGTATGTCACTCAGGGTCAGTGTTAAATAATAGTGAAAGAAGCCTTGTTTAAACAGTGGTTACAAGGCAGAGAATGATTAAGACATCTTTAGATAGACTGCCTAGGTTCCATTTATATCTAGCACTTATTTGCTGTGTAATCTTAAACACTTTACTTACATTTTCTCCGCCTCAGATTTATTTGTAATATGTAAAATGAGGATAATTGTGAAATTTAAAACAACTCATGGTAAGGTACACAGACTTGTCACTGACATAAAGTAAGTACCCAATATTTGTTATTTTTGTCATTCTGAAATATATAAAATTGATTCATATGAAATTTCCAATATTTGATCATGTTTGCCTACAGAATTTGGAATTTCATATGGTTCAATATTTTAGAAGGAAATGGAGGTACAGAGAAAATTGAAGCCCATCATTAAATATTGTATCATATGTGACTTTTGTCCTTTTTCTGTGTCTCTGGTTCCTTTGATTTCCACCTATAAACTCAACTTTATCATAGTCCTGGAAGAGGAGCATACAAATAGGCCAAAGTGATTCCTAGTGGGTAAAAAATATAGAACAATTAGGAAGAGGCCCTGCCTTGTTATATACATTGTTCACAAATAATTCTACTCTGCTATAATTGAGGAATTATAAAAATGTTAATTTTTATAAATAAAATTTAAATTTGTTATTTAAAGGCATCTTTGGGATCTTCTTGCCGTAATATCTCCTCCTAGTAGATCTGAACAAGGTTAAATATTACTTTCCACCTCTGGATTTTACTTGGATCTGAGTGCTAATAGTTGGCATTTGTTCAGTGAGCCTGCCTGTTTGTGTGCGTGTGTGTGTGTGTGTGTGTGTATATAATGTATATACATATATATAAAGAATATGTATATATATATACATATTCTAATTTGAATTAGAATTAGAGTGCTTTATGATATCAATCTTATGCTGTGATGTTTATGTCATAAAAGAAGTTGTTAGTA
Source organism: Marmota monax (assembly GCF_021218885.2). Lineage (NCBI taxonomy): Eukaryota > Metazoa > Chordata > Mammalia > Rodentia > Sciuridae > Marmota > Marmota monax. The sequence goes on from NW_026694772.1 coordinate 652,419, forward strand.
TAGATTATAACTAACTAACATTTCCATTACTGGCTATCTCAAACATACATCATGTATCCATGTGATTCAATAGAAAAATCAAAGTCAACTTTTAGAATTTTCAATTTATAGGAGATATTTAATGTTGATATTAGATAATTAGTGAGATTCATGGGTTAAAATCTGCAAAATTTAAAATAACTATTTGTGAATTACATTAAGGTATATCAAGCAATATATTTACCATAATTTTACTCATTTTTGTTTCAGAATACCTGGAAAAATGAATTAATATTGACCTATCTAAATTATGGATGGAAAAATTCAGGCCTACATTAAGAGTTTAGTTTTATTACAAAACATTGCCTGATCAGAAAATGAACCATGCAACTTCTGGTTAAGCATACTTTACTTTTAGGTTTATAATAGACCATTTACAGATAATGACTTGATTTCCATTAACTATTGTGTGGTTCCTATTGAAAGTTCTAATGTGCAATCTGGTTAAGTCATTTCTTGTGTACTTAATAGTATAACATACACTTTGGGTCCTAGTGATTATGTTTTATAAAGAGTTACTGCCAAATAACATTTTATATCTGAAGAGATTGTAAAACTATTATATTATCTAACTTAGCTATTGAGTACTTCTTAGCTCCAAGGAATAAGTTGGCTTTTTCTTGATTATCTTTGTAGCCAGATTTGAGTACTGCTTCTGGTATATAGAAGTCTCTAAAAAGTTTTTGATGCTAAGGGATAATGGATAAATACAAGTTAATTTTCTTCTGTTAAAGCTCTTGAAACATTCTAGTATTTGATACCCATATTAAAGAAGAAGATATGTCCCAGTGGTACAGTTGGCTCTTTGCAATGACATTCCCAGAGACAGAACATTAGAAGAGAGTACAGGAACATCCAGGTCTTTATTTGCTGACATATACAACCCTAACAGTGACCTCTTGGTTCCAACAGAATTTGTTTCTTTGGTATTGAATGTCTTTGGTTTCTCTCTCTGGGCTCACTATCTGCCTTACTCTTCCCTGTGTGGCTAACTCTATGGACTACATCAGTAGATAGCCTTGCCTTCTGGCTTCCAGTTGGGTTGGCCATAGTAGCCTAGAAAGAAGATCAGAAGGAAGAAAGAAAGGTCAGGGCACATATTCAGTGTAGTCTGACTATATTCATCACCCAGTAGTAAAACTTCCAACAGGTTGTTGGTTCTCTTTGCTCTGTCTTTGTCCAGGTACCAGTAACCACTGTCTTCCTTTTCATTACTATCAGTCTACGAATAATAGAATGCCTGTGTTTCTAGTTTCAGTGATTTCACTAGACCTTGTCTTCATGTTTGTAAACATTCCCCTATTAAACTCTCCTAAAATTACCCAAGCTAGGACCCTAGGGCATTCAAAAGAGAGTTGTATTCTCTATCTCCAGGTGATGACGTTTCACAGAAAGGAGGAAAGGAAGGACATAATGAGGGTTTATGAAATATTTTTTTATGCTAGGAACTATGATGGATACCTTACATTTATTATCCCATTTAACCTTTATGTTGATACTTTGAAGTTAGTTCCTTCAATTACAGAATTGTGAAAAATATGGGCTGTTTGTTTTTAAAAATGTAATAAATATATTATAGCTAGCACCAATAGAGCATATTTTACAAACAAAGCATTGTTCTATTTAAATATTCACAGCATTACCATAATGCAGGCAACAACACATCCTCTTTTTAAAGATTAAAATGAAATGATAAGGCACGGAGAATTTAAGTGACTTGCCCAAGATCACACAGCTAGGATGTGATATGACAGGGCTGGAATTTCAACCAAGGTATTCTAGGTATAGTGTAAATATTGTCATTTATAAAATTGTTTCACTTCTTGGTGCTTTTAAAATATATTTCATCCACATGACCTTTTTTTTGCACAGTCTCTCTGCATAAGCCTTATGTCTTTCAATCATTAGATTCCTCAAATGAAATCCTGAACCAGAATATTTTTTTTTCTGTTTTTAATAGACCCCTTTTAGAGCAAAACAAATGATGGTGCTAAAAATCATATAGTGGTCATTCTTGAGGTGGTTTGTACATAGAAGGGGGTGTGAGGAAATTCCTAGGGAAATGATCATATCCTATTTCTCCAACTGATTACTGGTAATATAAATGTATTCAGTTTGTGAAGATTCATTGAGCTATATATTTAAGATGTACATACTTTCCTGTATGTATATTACACCGCAATAAAATGTTTTTGCTTCAACATAAAATACTTTTTACAACTTGTACTTAAGAAAACAATCGTCTATGAAAGCTGCCTATTCACGCTACAATGGGTTGCATTATTTTTTGTGAGCTCTTGAGTAGCACTCCCCAGTAAGTTTTGAATCCCTAGTTCTGCACTCCACTTTTTTTATAATCTAGAGATTTGTAATCACTGAAAAGTCACTTGACTTTCTGAGCAACAGATATGTCCATGGCTTGACCTTTCTGTAACCAGAAGGTCATGTTAAATTATCTCTGTGCTCTTTACCTCCTGCCAGAACATTGTATTGATCCCTCTGTATTTTCAGGTTAAAAGACCAACGCAACTCTGAGGAATCAGAAACCATTTAAACATTTTCACAAATGAATATCTGCCCCTTTCTCAATTTTTTACTTTGATTTTTTTTCCATTTTGTTTATTCCACTGATCTTTTTTGAAAAGTTTTTTCTGTGCTCCCATATTTCTTAATTTCGTGTGGACAGTATTGCAGAAGGATTATTGTCTCATTTGATGGTCCTTTCATCTTGTTTTTTAGGTTAGCAAGAAAGAACAATATATAGGTCACTACATGAAACTGCTGAGTAATATCAAAAGTTCACTTAGTTCACTTAATAAAGAAAATATGAGTTGTGAAGGGTATTGAAGACAGAAGATAATAGGGTCATATGGCCGAAAGAGGATTTAATGTTTTGTAAGTTTTACAAAGTCATTTTCATGCATTTGAAAATAAAGCCATTAAAGATGAAATTTTAAGAACATATTATTTTTTTTGTGATGCAAAATATCACCTGTAACAAAAAGACATCATAGATGTCAAAGATGAAAAGGGAGGAAAACAAAAGAATGTGTAATTTAAAATAGCTAAAAGAACAAGAAAGGAGACAAAAGAGTTTGAAGTCTGTAAGTGCTTTCCCTTCACCATCCACAATTAGAAGTCTTGTTAATTGTGTATGGAAAATTACTTCTGTTCTCACTGGGATGCCAAACTACAGGACAACAGAGTGTATTATTGGTGAGCTCTGCACATTCTAGTAGATTAAATAACATATGATAATTTTATCTATATCTAGAATTCAGCCCAAGATCAAGATATAGACTAGGAATAATAGAGGAATAAAACATTAAAAGTGTTCTATATTTATTAACTGCCTATTACACACCATGTCTATAGGACATACCTGTAATATTATTTTATTTAAACCTCATAGGAGTGTTCTAAAGTGATAATTCAACAGCCATTCCCTTAAATGAGTAAATTGTGCCTGAGAAAGTCTTAGTCACTGGCTCAAGATAACACAGTTAATGAAAAGGGAGAACATGTTCCATGTGACAAGGATGTCAAACACTCTACTTCCAAGGAGTAGTGAGTAGTTAAAACCCTGAACTGAGAACCATTCAAAAGTAATGAGATGTTTCGTTTTCCCTGGGGAATTCGTTGTACATTGGGGAATAAGACTACATCTGAAAGTCTATGAAGTTATGAGCTAAATATTAAACATTTTATTGAAAATTATTAGATCATAGAATAGGGAAATTTTATTCCAAAGCACTTGAAATTATTTTTATTTTAAGTATACATTAAGAAAGAATGGCCAAAACTCCATGAATTCTAATAAACATATGATTTCATAGAAATTTTGAACCTTCAAATGCTGTAAAATTGATACTCCCATACTCCAGGATAAATTCATTCAATCACATTGCTGAAAGCATGTTCCACTGGAAAACATTCTGAGAAGCAGCCTTTTAAAGAATGGGGTAGATATGACCAATAGAAGCTGAATTTCAGTTGTGATATTTTAACAGATATGACTTTTTGAAAATTAGATGTGATATGAAGTGTGTCTCTTTCTCTATTATGTAATTGCTTCCTCATTCCATGTACCCCAACTGGGTCAGCCTGAAAGCCTCTGACTGGCTCACATACTTTACTCCTTCTCTGGTTGGTTGGTTTCAGTTTTAAAGGGAGAATTATTAAAAGATTCTGGTTCAAACCCAACTACTATGTATAACTGTAATATTCTAATAAAAAATAAAGAGTCTGTGAGGCTAAAAGCAATATCCTCTCTGAATTTTTGACATTTGTCTAGATCCCTTGCCCCCAAACCCAAGCGCACTTATGTCTCTGATGCTATATGATCCTTATGGTGAGTACCCCAAGACTTAAGGTCACATTTCCCATCTCTGCTTCTCTTTTCTGAATGAACACAATTTTGCCATTCAACATCTTCCCAGTTTGATAAATTTTATCTGTCAATGTAGATATATATTTTCTCATAAGAACACACATCTCTGTCAAATAACTATATTTTCTTCAAAGATTGACACATTGCAGTGTGAAAGATCATTTCTAGAGAAATTTAGAAGCCATACATTTCTCAACCTGCTTCTATAAAATTTCGTTGCTCAAAAAAGTCCTCAGCATTTTAAAAAATGCCTTAAGGCATTGGATCCCTTCATTGAATGTGAAGATAACACCTTACTATTACCATCAAAATATCAAGTATTTAATGTTAGATATGGAATTCCTTACAGCATTACTAGAAACGGTACATTCATTTTCCTTGCTTATTAGTAGAAAAGTTTCCTTAAAGTTTCACAAAAATGGTGCAACTGTTTTTAAGATTTATTTGGATGTTATATGTACTGAAACTCCTTTTTAGAAATTCCTGCATGGTAGCATTTTGTGTTTGTTTTCATTTTTGCCTTGGAAATTTTAAAAAGAATTATTTGTATAGAATTTCAAAATGATAACTTGTAGTTAATTCTTTTCATAGCATATGTGTAGCTGTATTCTGAAAGTTAGTGTAGGGGCTGGAGGACTTACTGAAGAGGCCAGCGTTTCTTTATAGGAGGCATCTACACTATAAATTAAAGAAACTTGTGATTAACATGTCTACCTGGCTGTAGGGAGAGTCTGATTCATGTCTCCAAACTAGCAGGGATGGCTTTTGCCTGGAAATCAAGGATTTCCCTGACATGTATGAGATTCAAAGTTTGTTTATAATCCAAGGAGAAGAAGAGTCTAGTCACCCAAAGACTAATGTTAGCTTTACTAATTGACATTTTTTGGGAAATGTCTCCTGATACCCCAACTCTCAAAATTCCCACAATTATATGCTCCCTAGTTCCTTTTACTAACTATGTAGTTTTACATTTTAGAGATAATTGTTTTCCATGCTGGACAAGCAATACTGTAGGAGAAGGGGCAATATCTGTCTGATTTATCAGTGTATGCTCCATTACCTAACTCAGGTTTCTTGCTGCTCAATATACATCTGTGACTGATAAATTAGGTCTTTATAGATAACTGGGGCATTGAAAAAGCTAGGGTGATCTCATATGAAGAGATTGTAGTCTTTCAAGCATAAAAATAAAGGCTTGTGGAGCATATGTGAGAAGAAATAAGCTATTGAAAGATAATAAAATAGATGGAACAAAGAAGCCCAGGAACCAGTGTGATAAGATAGAAAAAAAGGCCCCAATAATTAGACAGATCAGATCCCAAATCTTGGCTTTACCCCTTTTAGTTTTGTGACACAAGGCCACATATTGAGCCCTTATGTGTCATTGTGAAATGAGTATATTGATGCTAACCTTACAGAAATGTTGCAAAGGTCATAGGATTTACTCTTTTATGTGGCGTCTCTCCTGAGTAATTATTACAACAAAGGTTAAACATTATTTATTAGTGACTATAATTTTTCTTAGTATAATACGTAAGCAAAGAACTGAGAAAAATATATGAAAAGCTTTCACAGAATTATTTCACCTCTATCTAAATCAGATATTTCTAATTTGAATTATCTATAAGGAGAACGGGTCATTCTGAAGCAGGTTGCAAAATGTGTAGGAAGGGACAACATGTTCCATGTGACAAGGATGTCAAAACACTCTACTTCCAAGTACACAGGGCTAATCATATATGATCTTTGTTTCTTTATATGTTTATTGGTCATCCTACCCCAAACTGCATAAAAATTTAGTTGTTTATGTTTTCTGTCTTTTATAGGATTAGCATTCATTAAATTGTGTTAATTAGATTAATTAGGCTACAGATCTATAATTCTGGCAGAAATAATTCAACTAGATTTGACCTAATGATGATATTATTTTTTGTTTTATTTTTTACCTGCAGTTTTCTCTCTTCATCCATCACCCTGGGCAGTTTATTAATTAGACATATTAAATATCCTTAAATACAATTTTGAATTTCAAAAGGCATAATCATGGAAATGATTCATTGGAAGTGTGATTTAACTGGATATATTTTTTATTTCAGTTTGGGAAGCAGCACATAGAGAACCTCTTCAGTGACCTGCAGGATGGAAGACGCCTCCTAGACCTTCTCGAAGGCCTCACAGGGCAAAAACTGGTAGGAAACTTGTTTTAAAGAAAATTTGCAGTAATCTTAATAGAATTTCAAACCAGAATCAAACAGTATAATTTATGCACTAGTAAATCACTAATTTACTAAGTAACAACATTTGAATAGTAATGGGAGACCTATTCCTGTATAAAACAATTTCACATTATAGCTTTTATTTTGTCACTATCATATTTAGAACAATAAAGTAAAATTTTCAGTAATATAGCTTATGTTAATTAATAGACATTATTTCCTTTTACCTATTTGATATTCTTCTTATCTAATGTCTTTATGAAGGCTTTTATGCATAATAACTTAAAATTATCTTTCTGCTTTTGTGTATTTGGCAATTCTTTTACAATGAACCTTTATTAGCTTATAAATAAAGAAAAAATTTAGTACAGCATATAAATGTATAGGCATTTTAGTCTAATACACCAAACCATCTGCAATGAGTACGTTACTTCCCTTTAAGGACTTTCATCTTGTCTAACTTCAGAGCATTCTTGTGAGATAAATAAGATTGTCAATAAAGTCATCTGTGAGTTTGGGTTCAATTGATCAAGGTCTCATAATGAGAAAAATGTCTCTTAAATCCAAATCTCCTGATTTAAATAATCTTCTTCTTAGATTGCTATTATTCTTTTAAGTAGAGTTTAAGACCCCTGTCTATAGTTAGCCATTCTGCATATCAAATGAATCCTGCTAAATTACTGTCTTAATCTCTTTTTTGCCCTTCATTACAACTTTGCAGCACAGGCATGCACACACATACACATACACGCAGAGTCTTTGTAGATACTGTACAAACTCAAGCTGTCATTCAAAGTCAAAACTGGCAAAAGTCATGCTGTCCAACTTGCCTCCTATAATTCTTTCCATTTTCTCAGATATACCTATTTTTCACCTGTGTTGCTTTCTGTACTTCTGTACTAACTGTCTTTGAGAAGCTTTGGTTTCTCTTTCTCAGTGATACCTTTCCCAAAATCTCTCTGATAAATCCTTGCTCTTGTTACCCCATAGAGAACCTATTTTTTATTTAATTGTTGCTTTATTATTTTCAGTGTATTTATGACTATGACATCTCTCCTCAATTAAACGCCAAAGTTCTATAGAGAAGGAACATCTTTGCTTTCATTTTAAAATCCTCTTTATTGCTGTATGGGGTAAATATTAAATTAAAACTGATATTTTATGAAATCTGAATCTGAATTGATATAAGAACAACTTGATGACTTAAAGAAATAATCATTTGAGTCAAGTGAAAGAAGTTCATATTTATTATCTTATATTTGAACTTTTAGCCAAATCAAGGGCACTGTGTACACTTTATCTTAATTTCCTTGGTTAGAGTTATATTTTTGTATGATCATTTGTATCCTGTGACTGTGAACTTTTACATATTCATATAATTTGTGCATTATACATGCGTTAATTTATGCATTATATATGCATCTTCATGATAGGTATATATATGTATGTATATAGATATAGATAGATAGATATAGAAATAAGTGTCTTGGTGTGTCCCTAGTTTCTGTTATATTCTGCAGCCATTCCTGCTTTCAATTATAGATATAAATAAACCAGTCAATAAAAAACTTAAAAAAAATAAAATAAAAAATAAATTTTCAAAAAAAAAAAAAAAAAGATTGTGCTTTTACAACCTGTCCTGACCATGTGCACATGACTTATTTTTTTTCACCTCTGGATGTATGTATGACCACTTCTCTGTGGTATTGCAACTCTCCTGAATAACTTCCTGAATAGAGGTGACACTTTCATCATCCAAAGCAATTTTGTCAGGGTTAACAAATTCCATATAGGCACAGTGTTTAAAGTAATGGATTTCCACAAAACACAGAAATAATTTCATTGGGATAGAAAGATATAACCATTCATACAAAGAGATGCTGAGATAAAATGAACCCAATGAGTTGCAGGCACTGAAGAAAACAGGCAACCAAAATATCCATGAGATTGGCCATTGTGGAATAAATAGTTGGTGAAGGAAAAAAAATCACCAAACACCCACACAAGGCAATATAAACCATATAATTTCAGTTATTGCTGCTAACAGAATCTGTAATCAATCCTTCATCCTTGACACAGATCTGGCAGCCCTGATCTGGGGATTTTACTTTTCCCACAGAGCAGCATCACCTGTCTCATGAATGTGTCTGATTTCAAGACTCCAACTCCTGGTCTTGAATCCTAATAGTTTCTGCAGAGATTTGTCCTACAGTCCTAATGGCAGTAGCGTATATTATTGATGAGAAATTTTAGTATTCTATTTTGAAGCATCTGCATGTAGATTATTGGCTCAGGCCATCCCCATGGTTAAAATGAAGGTATTTGCTTTACAACTATAAAATTAAAATCACTCCCCAACAAGACATAAAAGGGGCCAGATTTCAGCTTCCACATCGGCATCAGAAACTGCAGCTTTTTTACAAGTAGCATTTTTGGGCCCTGAAAAATATGCACATAAGTATGTAAATGTGTACATGTAAATGTCTGAGTTTGAAGCAAAGGAAAATGTTACTTAATTCTTACAATTTTTATACAGTTGCTTATAAGACAATCTGTGTCTTTTGCTTAAATATTAGGCAGAGGATTGATTTATTTTCAAAACTTTAAATTCCTAAAATTACTGAATTATTTTCAGAGCCTTAAATTCTTAAAATTTTGTTTTGCTGCTTTGATTTTGATCTGAAGTCAAGTTTGGTCTTTCTATGGACTTATTGGCTTCCTCTTTATGGTGGGAAGTAGGAACACACCAAAATGTAAGCCTTTATCACTTTGACATTATTAGAGGAAAATTTTGTAGGACATTAAAAGAATGGAGATTCCTGTTCATGAGGCTAGTTAATATTGTGAGAATTGAAAGGAAATGAGTATTAATACTGTTTGATAAAGGATGTGAAGGAAGGGCTGGGGTTGTGCCTCACTGGTAGAGTGCTTGCCTAGCACTTGTAAGGCACTGAATTCAATTCTCAACACCACATATAAATAAATGAATAAAACAAAGGTTCATCAATATCTAAAAAAATTGTTTTTTTAAAAAATGGTGTGGAGCAAGTTTTTTTGAACAGTAGAATATTTTATTTAATTTGAGAAATTCAGCAGGTAATTCAAAGGGCAAGATGCTCTAGGCTAGGGAACTGCTTAGGAAGAATATGAGCATTCCTGGAATGTATGGGGCAAAACTTAAGAAGTAGAAAATAGTCTATTTGGATGGTACATGCACAAGGAAGTTAGAGGGAGAAAAGTAAATGAATATGGAAACTGATTCAATAGGCACAGACCAAAGTTTTCATTCTAGTTCCACAAATTGTTAGTTGTATGGCTATGTATTAACTCTTGACTTAAGGTTCCCTATATGTATAAGGGACATAACAACAGATTTTCTTTTTCTTTTTTTCTTTTCTTTTTTTTTTTTAGAGAGAGAGAATTTTTTTTAGTTTTTTGGTGGATACAACATCTTTATTTTTATTTATTTATTTTTTTATGTGGTGCTGAGGATTGAACCCAGCGCCCCATGCATGGCAGGCAAGCGTGCTACTGCTTGAGCCACATCCCCAGCCCAACAACAGGTTTTCTTGCAAGGAGGACTATTGATAGTGCATACAAGTACCTAGCACAAATTACAAACTCAGTGATAATAACAGTAAACATTTTATTTTATCTATTGTGTGAGAAATACCAATCTAAGTGCTTTATACATATTAACACATTGAATTCTCTCAGGAATCATATGGATCCACTGCTTTTATTAGCTGTTTCAACAGGTGAGGAAAGTGGTCTACATGGATACTGAGAAATTTGCCCAAGGTCACCTAGTGCAAAAGTGACAGTTGAACATTGAATCCAGGAAGGTCAGCTTTGCAGTTCATGGTCTTATGTTTAACTAAACATTGGGATGAGCTAGGCATGGTGGCACACTCCTATAATTCCAGCTACTTTGGAGGTTGAGTCAGGAGGATGGCAAGTTCAAGAATAGCCTCCACAACTGAGATCCTGTCTCAAAATGAAAATAAAAATCAACAAATAAAGAGGGCTGGAGAAGTAACTCAATAATAGAGCACACGAGCTATGCAAATAATTTGCACTTGTAGTGGACTTAGTTCAACAATGTCACTGTTGAAGATTTAAATATGAATGAAAGGAGGAACAGTGAATGAGAAAAGGAGGTTATGATGTGCTCTGAGCAATAGTTAATGAGGGCTTGTTAAGATAAAATAAATGGAAAATAGAAGGAGGGAATAAATACAACAAGCATTATAGCATTAGGTGTTCTAAAGCTCCACAACTGAATAAATGAGATAATTCATATATTACAGCAAACTGTATAGATGTCAGTTGAAAATTTACAGATTGAGATATAACTTTTGGGACTGAAAAGAAAGTAAGAGAATCAAAGGTGGTTTAGCTTTTGAGCTTCAGTAACTAAGACAATTAAGAAAATTTTCGAAGAAATGGTTTCTTTATCCCTATTTTCCAATATATACTTTACATGACTCATAATCTCCTTTAAACTTTCCTAAAATATGTGGAAATTAGTTGATTATCTGTCCTATTGGTAAATATCCTTCTGTATCACTTTAAATAGGCTTTGTGAACAAAACGGGGGGCCTTTCTTTCTCAAATGAGTGGTTGGTTCATTCTAAAAAGAGACTATGCCAGGGACAATTAGTCCAAAACCTTAAGTGCATTATATAAATGCTTCATGACCTATGTTTATTTAAATGTAAAACATTGAAACATAAAAGTGCAAATTATAAATTGTTTTATTTCTGGTGGATTTTTGGTCTGTGTGCTGGGCAGTGAACACTATTTCTTTTTGTTTTTCAGCCAAAGGAAAAAGGATCTACAAGAGTTCATGCCCTGAACAATGTCAACAAGGCACTGCGGGTCTTGCAGAAAAATAATGTAAGTGATGAAGGCTCTGGATGCCATAAGGCAATGCAGTTAATGTTTGAACGAAGGCTTCAGCCCCCCAGTGCAGAGAAAGCATCCCAAATTCTCTTGTAAATCAAACTAGTTTTTATGAACAGCAGAAATTCTGGTTCCTTCATGTGTGCTTGTGGCTAATGTAGTCCAGGAAGCAAATGCATGCATTTACAGAGGACAGGGAAATACATGACATAGATCTCCATGTTGTTTTAGGACTTTACTCAGTGCAACTCTATTTAGTGGACAAACTGATTTCTTGATAAAGCTGTGTTCTATACAACAAATAGATTTTGGCTGTATGTAATTTTATGTACTCAGTATGTTCAAACCTCATGGTAATGAAGTTTGAATTAAGCTAAAAATTATTAAGCATCATATCAAAAATATAAATTATACAGAAAAATAACTTTTTAATCTCAGGGTAAGAACTGCAGATTTTTTTTGTACTAGGTATTGAACCTAGGGACGCTTATTCACTGAGACCCATCTACAGCCCTTTTTAAATATTTTATCTAGAGACAGGGCCTTGCTAAGTTGCTTAGGACTTCACTAAGCTATGGAGACTGGCTTTGAATTCAAGATCCTCCTGCCTCAGCCTCCCAAGTCACTGGGATTACAGGTGTGTGCCACCATGCCTGACTCAGATGTGTTTTTATCCTTATGTTTGGTTCAGTTTAACTGAATGGAAACATATGTTTTGTATTTTTAAAAAGTAAAAAAAAAAATACATAGCTCAATGAGTTGGCAGATTAGAGGAGTTCTAGTCACCTCTGAGCGACTTTGATGTTCGTTCCTCCTTCTATCATGGCCTTAAAGGCAAATGGTTCTCCTTTATGATTAACTTCTACAACCTTTCTAATCGACCAATACATTTATCAGGCACTTTTAGTAGCTTCCTAATTACATTATACCTCTTTTTCAAGGATAAATTCAAATACATTGATCACACACTCTTAAAATAACCATAAGCTGTGATAGATTAGTAATAACATATACTCTCCCCCCCCCCAATGTTACTTAGTTCATCTGGCAGAGAGAGGGCATTACACAGGATATAGAAGTGGAAAGTACATAGCAATTGGTTGATTTTATGAATTTAGGATCACTGTTACGTTGAGCAGCTGAAAGTTACTTTATAGAAATATTATTTTATTATTTTCTAAAGAGATTAACTTTAGATTTTCAATTTTTCTGCAGCCAGAAGAAAGTTGTTGGACTGATTTTCTCATTGTTAGTGTGATATACTTACCCTTTTGAAAGATAAGAATCATGTAAATTATAAAAAAATTAAGGTGTTTATAACTTACACAAAGAAAATATCCTTTAAAATATCAAAACCCCATATTCTATTTGAAACTGTAAGAGCAAGGCAAACAGCAAAAATACATAGAATTATTGGATTTAATTAATTAAATATACTTGGATTTCCCCTACCAAGATAATGTAAGATTACAAAATAAGCTTTTGAATCTCCTATCAAATGATCAATTACTGTAGCTATATGTTTTCTTTGGTAAGAGTTTTAGGTTTTTGTTTTTGCCAAACTTTTACACATTATGAATATGTGGATTTCCTATACATATTATGATTACCAAATTCACAGTTTTCAATATAGGATCAGAAAAAAATCTTGCAATAAAGCAGACAAACCACTTAAGAATTCTATGTGACTTTGTGCCAAGTATTTATTATGTACAAAACCAAAAGCATGATTTGAAAAGAGAAAAATTAATCTGAACTTCATCAATAGTATAAGTTGTCCCTAAATTCTGGATCTGAGCTCTGTTTTATAAGTTGCAAATATATTTTCCTTCTTTGTGGGTTATATTTTTACTTAATTAGTGATGAATTTTGGTAAATAGAATTTCTTCATTTTGATATAGTTTATTTTTTAAAATGTTAACTTTCATTTTTGTCCTGATTAAGAATTATTGGTCTAGTCAAGCTTTTATGATAGTATGACATTATCTATATAAGCTTTATTATTTTGCATTTGAATTTGCATCTATATTTCATCTGAAATTGATTATTGTATATGGTATGAGGAATGGGTTAAGTTTTGGTTGTTTTTCATTTGGAATATAATCAACACAACAACATTATTGAAATGAATATTGCTTCCCTGTTGCTCTTTCATTACCAGATATGACATAAAACTTTGTTAATACATATGTGTGCTTGTTCCTAGACTTCAATTTGTTTCCATTGTTCTATTTTTCTATATAAGCACAAATATCATGTCATGGATATAACTTTGGTTTATGATAAGGTTTGTTATCTGGCAGACTAGCTTCTCTCACACTATGAATAGAATAGCTCCTCCAAAACTTACATTAAAGTTGAATTGCCATTGTAACATTATTAAGAGAAGTGGCCTTTAAGAGGTGATTGGGTTGTAAAGGCTTCCTCCTCCTGAATTAATTGACATTGTTACCCTTGCAGTAGACTTCTGATGTAAGGATAAGTTCAGCTCCCTTTATACCTATCTGATTTGGTGCCTGCCCTTCTGCAGTTATACACAAAAAGAAAGTCCTAAACAAATGCAGATGTCACAGTCTTGAACATCCCAGTTTCTACATTGATGAACTTTATAATATTCTGTTGCTTACAAGTCACCCAGTCTGATATTCTGTTATAGCAGCAAAAAAGTGACTAAGACATTTCCCATTGTTGATCTGCTAGATTTTCTGGGCTTTTTGGTCCTTTGTGTTCTATATTCATTTTATAATTATATTTCTTTTTCTATCATAAATCCATTTGAAATATGATCAATATTGGGTTAAATCTAGAGATCAGTTTGGAGATAATGAATGCATTTATCATACTGAATATTCCAATTTTCTCCTTTGATTTTCTTCTATATTTTAAAAAATTTATACTTTAAAAAATGAGGAAAAAATCCAATGAAAAAAATGGCCCATGTATTTAGACAAAAACTACTCAAAAGGAGGTATTGAAAAGTTCAAAAGTAATATAAAAATATTAATTCTTGGCAGTAATTAAAAATATTTAAATTATAACTCCAACATGATATCGATATAAACTCACCAATATGACTAAAATTAGGAAGAAAAATAATGACAAGTGTTGATAAAGACATGGAACTGGAACTCTCATAATTAACATAATAATTCAGATGAACATTAAATAAAGTCAGACATTATCTATAATGTCAAAATTGACATTTCCTTATGACCTAGAAGTTTTATTTCTAGGTATCCAGCCAACATAAATACATTTCTATGTTTACCAAAAAAATGTACGTATGAGAATGTTTAAGGTAGTTTTATTCATAAAACCCCAAACTGAAAATGACTATGATATATTATAAATCAATGAAAATGAGGTAATGATATCTATATATAATGCACAGATTGTGAGTATCCTGAAATAAATTTGAGCAAAAGAGGTGAGACACTAGGTATGTCTACTAGGTATGCCTACTATTATTTCTTTTAACTAAGTTTCAAAAACAAGCAAAATACTTCCAAGGGTATAAAATTTAGGAGAGTGGTTAGATTTTTGGAAGGAATCAAGCAGTAAAATACACAAGGAAATTTTCTTAAAAATGTTCTATGTTTTGACATGTTGATTGTTATACAGCTACATTTAATTGTACAACCAAACTGTACAATTAAATGCAGTTTTCTGTATGTATATTTCAACTAAAAAAAGAACATAAATGAGAATTGTAAGAAGGAAAAGTAGACCTGATATTACAACTTCCAAAACTCCAAATGATGAGCACATTTCACCATCTGATTATAGACCCTAAACTGTCTAATGAAATTATTGAATGACTATGATAAATGAATATACAAAATTACAATGTGGTTAATGCAACATATGGATCTTTACTTTGAAGGCTACATTTCTTACAGAATATAGAGAACCTTCTAATATTTTATGGGAGAAATACCCCAAAATAAGGGTTTAAATTTAAAAAGCCTTCTAAAGCAAATTTCTACAGTGCTTTCATTTGAGCCAGGGCTCTAATGGAGAAATGCATGAAAACATGGGGTTTCTGCGTTAAAAGACAGAATCTCAAAAGAAATATTCTTATGTAGAAATTAAAAATCAGAGCAAATAACCTTGACCTGAGTTAACCTCAGGCTAAAAGACACAGGACACAAATGTTCAAAGGAACATGTATTATTCTTTTATATGTCTCCATTGTTTTTTAATAAAAAGAAGTACAAAATAAATGGAAAATATTACAAGGTACAACCGTATTAGTCTCTGATTGTTATCATATTGAATAACCACACAATTAAGTGAGAGAATGTTCAAGAGCAGGATTCTTTACTAAAGATGAATTTGAACATTCTGAATCAGATGAATACAGCCTGAGACAGGGTAAAAATAAAGCAGTATGTTATATAAAATAGTAGATAGGACTAGTTCAAATTTCCTTTTAAAAATGACAAATTCTCAAATTATCATAGAAGATATTGTTTGGCAAGTTTAATAGTCATACCTTTAAAAATAGGTTAATATATTCATATTCAACACAGTTTTTACTAGTGTTTCCTATGTGTCAGGTATTTTAGGTGATTAAGGATACCGTAGTCAATGATCGGAGCAAACTTAATCAAAAATAGTCCTTTCTGTTATGTAGTTTGTTATGTTTAATGTGCCCATATGATACAGCACACTAAACATTTATATATATATATATATATATATATATATATATATAATATACATTTATTTGTGTTTATATAAATATATATATAAATGTGTGTGTGTATATATATATATATATATATATATATATATATATATATAGTGATGGATAAGTATATGAAGAAGTGATGGACAGAATAGGAGGTATGGGAAGATCTCTTGGTTAAGTTTTTATATAAACCAAGACCTGAAGGAAGGGAAGGGGTATGGTATGAGCCAAGCAGAGTTAATAAGAAAAAAAAACTTTGAGATTTTTGAAAAAGTATTTGGAATGAGGACTCAGTATGTAGCGAAGATCAAGTATGGAAAAAATAAACATAGACAAGGGCAACAAAGAGGTAGTGGATGATGGTGGAAGAAACAATTTGGTGAGCCATGGTTGGAGTTAGGACTCTGGTCCAAATGAGATGGCAATGAATAAAAATAAAAATGATGTTATAAATTAAATTGGTAATGGAGAAAGGTATTGAAAAAGTCGGTGATAGAATAATAAATAACAAAGAATAATATATGGGAAATATTTTAAAATAGTACCTTTTTAAAGAAAGTTATATCAATAATGAAAATAGAGTAAAGCTTATTGCTAAAGCTTAAATAATAGAAATACCAGTAGAGCCACAAACAAAATTTGTTGGAAATATATTTTTATGTAGAGCCTTTAAATCATCTTTGTAAGATTGTAACATGTTTAATAGGAAAACAATGAGAGTTTGAATAACAAAAAGATACTGCTGATTTAATAAATTTTCTATCTCTTGATACTCTGAAACATAGTAGGTAGTTATATAAAATATCTATTTATTATGATAAATCCCCTATAAAGTTGGACTTGGAGGAAAAGCAATAATTTAGTAATTTCATTTATATCAATAAAACACAAATCTGAATTCTCAAGCAGGCATTCAGAAAAGTCTAGCTCTGTCATTATTACAAATGCTCTCCCCTATCCTACGGAATGGACAGATCTCTATATCTATCTGGTGCTTTTCAGAGGCAGAAACATAACTTTCATCTTTAGTCCACTGAGGTATGTACTAATTTAGTCACTAAATAAATTCAAGTGACCTTGTGAAGCCAAGTATAACTGTCTTGGTGTGAAACATACTGTATACATACATAAACAAAGTTGAAAAGAGTAAAATGAGGGAAGTATTTACAAAAATGTGGGCAGGATTAAAGAAACTGTTAGTGAATGATGAAGTACCCCAGGATTAACTAGCATGAGTTAATAACCCTTAATACCTCTAAATCAAAAGAGACACAGGGAGAGAAGGATTAACATAATGGAATCTCTAGCTTGGAAGAGGGCCACTGGGCAGCAACTGCAACCATAAATACAATCTGTAAAAAAGTGCAGTTATATTTAAATCAAGACCTAGGGGTTTGGAATTGGGAGAAAAATCAATACCTTGGCTTATCTATCCAAACTTACAATATCATTCTAGTAATGCTCATTGGTTAAACACAGCCAGAAGCTAGAGGTTAAGAGACCACAGGTGACAGTCTTCTCATACAAAGAAGGGGCAAAGAAACTGGGTGGGTAAGCAGAGAGTGGGGCAGCAAACAGTATGATCAGCATCCCAGGTGTTGGTGTGTCTCCTAATTTTTTCCTAGGTAAAATGGGGACTTGGAAATCTGAATACCAAGAATCCTAATGTTGTCCAAGGTGAGCTTCCCTGGGAAAACCAAGAAACCATTCACTTTTTTTAATATTTATTTTTTAGTTTTAGGTGGACACAGTATCTTCATTTTATTTTTATGTGATGCTGAGGATGGATCCCAGTGCCTCACACATGCTAGGCAAGCACTCCACCACTGAGCCACAACCCCGCCCTGAAAGTATTCACTTTTGAGGCCATATATTTACTCCTGAGAGGGATAGGAGGTGACTTCTGGCTACTTTTGAGACCAGATGGCATCATATTATTTCCCATACTTCTGAGAAAAATTAACTAAAAATGTTATTGAAAGGGAAATTGTCCTAAAGAATAAATAAAAAATAAAACAGATTAATCTCTAATAAATGTGATCAGAAAAAGGAAGACAGGCTAAAAGTCATTTCTGATTTCTCTTTTACACAAATTTACTACAGGCACAGGAGAACATTAATGTATTTTAAGAAGTTCCTACCACATGTACAAATTAAAAAGAGATATTAGGATGCAAAAAAAAGTCCTTAAGTATACAAAAGAATTTTTAAGATGCATATTCTTTGATAATAATAACATTAGAAATTAATAATACATTTATAAATTCAGTTCAATTAATTTAAAATGCATTGAGGAAGAAACTAGGAGTACAAAACCACATTTGTAGAGGAAAAATTAGTCTCAATGAAAACCCATGAGAAATGTTGTAGGTTATACCCAGAGGTTCAATTTTTGTCTTTGCTTTTATCTTCATTAAAAAAAAAGATAAAATAAATTGAATAAAGCTCTCAACCAAAAATGTTACAAAAAGGGAAAATGCTCTAAGGAAAGTAGGAACTAAAGACAGATGAAGAAATTAGGAAGAAGAAACACTAGATAAATTTAGGAATTAGTTCTTTGCAATAAAATAAAACAGACTAATCTCTTATAAATGTGATCAGGAGAAAGATTGTAAAAAAAACAAATGTAAGCAATTTAAACATAGAAAATATTAAAGATAAGCACAGAGGTATAGAAGCCAAAAGTGGATTCTACATAGAAATTTAGTCTCTATTATTAAAAAAAAAAAATCAATGAACTGTGACACCAGATGTATGCTCACTCACATTTGTAAGAAATTGATCCTTGCTAATAGCAAAATCATAAAAATATCATCCCAATTGTATGGACTTATCCACAAATCTAGAGCAAGTGCTTACCATGTGAGAGGCCCTGGGTTCAATCCCCACCAACAATATATACATACATACATACCAAAATTCAAACATTAGCACATTCTTCTTAAAGGGGTAAAACAAAATGATAAAAATTCATTGCCTTGTGAAATGCAATTGATTAGAGTGGCATACTGAATATAATTACAAATCTACAACTATGTCAGCTAATATTAAATCATTTTAAATCAGTAAAATCCTAGTTGTACAACTAGGATGGATTGTCACACTAGTTTTTTTTTTCTAAGAATCTTTGGATAGCTTCAGAATTCATAAAATGTAATGATGTATTTCTTGGGAAGAAAGAAAAGAAGCAGCTTCTTTTCAAAAGGATACTTTTTCAGCAGTTTCAAAATCTTCTTGGGTCAAATTCATTTTGTTTTCTCCTCTTTCCTGTAGAGTGTCTCCTCTACTTTAGCCTATTCCTCTGCCATAAATTATTAGTTGTAGCATATTCCCAAGTTTCATACTTGTTACTTGTTTAACCCTGTTGCTCAGTTTCCTTTCCTTTCCAGACTTCTAACTTGTGATTCATACTTGAATGCTGCTCACAGCTTAGCTCTGTAGAGCTTGGATGCCACATTCATGTTCTGATTTGCATTCACCAGTGTGGCTGTTTTAGCATAAAGTGATTCCTGCTATCAATAATTTATTTTGGAAAACCACTTATTGAGAAGAAATTACTTCTAAGTGCAGTGATACCTTTATTACAATATTTGCTGAGAGCAAAGCTCATGTGTAATAAAATAGGCCACGGTTTAAAAAAGCAAACAAAAGAAAAGTACGAAATCCTGTGAAACAGGATGACACTACCAAGTGTTTATGCTTGTCTCCACACTAGCTCTAGAGAAAAATGTATCCCCAGCTTCCATTTATTTGTGATTTACTGAAGGTAGACAGAACAAATCCCAGGTAAGAGGGAAACATCTCTCATATAGACATACTATAATTTCTTAACCTTTCTCACTCTTGTTTGTCATCAGTCCCCTTCATGAGCCATTCTTAATTCACTTCTACAGTTCTTTTTCCCCTGTTTTCTGAAATGAAAAAGGGATATTTAATTGGTTTAAATTAAACTAAGGTGTTTTTCTTTAGATATTACTAAGTTTTCTTCAATGTGATTTATCTGCAAGATATTTTCATTTCTATTCATTTCCTGTCAAATGAATATTTTCTCACTGCTAAAGAATTTTAACAATTACAAATATAATGGGGCATTGAACTATCAGTGGGGCTTAAATGCTATCCTTCAAGTGATTACCATCACTGTCTTCCATGTTCAAATTGTATCAGTTCCAGTGCCTTTCAAAGAGTCTTATAAAATGAGTAGTATAAAAATATATCCTAGGAATTTAACTAGGAGTTTGTTGATTTAATATTAACTGACATGGTTGTAAATCTCATAATTAGGTTAAATATGGCACTCTCATCAATAGTCTTATCACAAGGTACCATTTTTTTTCCAATTAATATCAGATCTACAACATGAGATAGCACAAAGCAAATAAGATCGTTGCTATATATTATTAAACCACAAATCCAAAGTCAGTACTTTAAAAACCTAGAGTGAAAATTCAGATGTCAATTATGGTCAAATCTTCACTTAATCACATCATTGAAACTTGTCACTGAATTAGATTGAATGGTTGTCAGATGTCACTGATCTCAAAAATGATATAGTGTTCACTCTTCCTGGCATATGAACTTAGATAAAGAGGATTCTAAACTGTTCTTAAAACTAGTATTTTATGTGTCCTTTAAATATTCAAAAGCTTAAATAGTCATATAATATACATTTTGGAGTGTGTCAGAATGTAATATCTTTCACTGAATATAAACTGCTTCCATTTATCACTCAAAACTCCAGTGTTCAAATATAAATCTAAATTTTAAAGTTAATTTATATTAGACAAGTATTATTTCTTTCAATAAATTTTCATTCTGCACAAATAGGCCTATAAAATATCTGCACCTTATATGCATTCATTCCCAAAGATCTAGAAGAAGTAGACTCTATTAACTCTCAAACTCACCAACTGTAGGGTATTTGCCAAAAATTTTCATGATTTGAGATCCATTCCATCATCTGAGAAATATGCTAGCAGTCGTTGCTGTATTTCTTCCAAAGTATTCTTCTGCAGAACATAAAAATATACACAAACATAACTTGGGTTCTTTAAATTCAAATTGGAGTATGTTTTCATTTTAATTAATTTGATAAAGTAGGTGGTTTAACCTTTTTTAGTAGACATCTGTTGATCAAGGTAAAATACTATTTTTTTCTGCAGATTAAACTTAAGTGTAGGTAGTTATTTATCTATAACATATACATATAGTGGTGTGTTGGGATAATAATTATATGGCTAAAATTATATTTTTAACATTTTTCATATTATAATAAATGCCAATGTTTTAACTTAATTTTTTACTTCAACCTAAAATTATTTGAAATCAGTATACATAACTTAAGCTTAGAAAGTTTTGGCTATATAAGATTGTTGCTAAAGTGGCATTCTATATTGCCAGATATAAGCTGGATATATATTTCTTATGAAACTTCAAATTCAACAATATTATATTAAAAGTGTACATATATTTTACCTTTTTTTATATTGCGAAATTATTGTTGATGACAGTGTCCACTTTCTCAAGCAATGCCTTCTAGTATATAATTCCCCATAGAGGAAATTTTGCTGAGTTTAGTTGTAGTAGCTACTTTGCCAGAAAGTTTGGTTTGCATTTCATGTAGGCTACCTTCATTGAAACTTTTATTTTGATATATATGTTTTACTTTCTTTCACACCTAAAATATTTATATATTCATAAGATTATTCTGACTGCCTCAAAACTTTATTATTAAGGATAATATAGGCAGTGTATAAATAATTGAAAACACAGTACTATTAAAAAGAATTCCCTTGTGGTGCAGCATTGTGATCAAAAGCTCATTCAAAATATAGAGAGAATTTAATTATTTCACTCATCTCTAAGCAGTTTGATGAAACAATACATTTTAAATCTACCTCTAATTAGCTTAATGGAATGATACATTTTTAAATCTACTTCTGTCTTCAACCTTCTCTGTGTGCCATATGGCAAGTAGTCAAAAATATTTAATAAGTGACAGAATATGTGAAACTTACTCACTGGAAGTAGGGACAGTATCTTCGCAGTGTGTACCTTTAGTTAAATTTCATGTCATATTCTGGGTCAAATGTGCTTTTAAAAAGTATTTTCCTATGTAAATTTGCATGAAATAAAAATAATCTTTGGAATGTGGATATATGATAGGGAATAAAGAAATCCTGCCAAATGGAGAGCCAGGTCCCCAATGGCAATATGTCCTACTATTTACATTGTATATATTGAGCAATTCATCTTTTAATAATAAAAGATTCAATGCATGCCTGTGTCAATGGAAGAAAATAGGTATGATTTATGCCTATAAGTCTTTAAATTTTAAATAGTGTAAATTTTACATGTGGTTAAAAAGCACATGCTGAAAGACACTGAAACTATTTTGCCTTTCCTGCATTTTTTTTGGTCTTTAAATGCATTATATTTAGAAAGATTATATAAATACTTGAGCTTCTCTTGAATATGGAAAAGTCTCTTTAGCTTGACTACATGATGGAATACGATTTATAAAAGGCATTTAACACATTTAAAAAGAAAATCTGTTCTTCTGGAATGTTGGAAGGCACTTCTCAGGTTATAGACACCTTATGAGAAATACTATATACCATTCTCTCTTCAATGAATCGTATTCTGCTGTTCTTCTTTCTACAAAGCAAATTTAAAGTAATATAAATGTGTACACATTAATAATCTCTCACAATATCATCACATTTCATGTTTACTCTTATGATTTTCTTAAATATTATTAAATCTTGAATAGATCTACATAATATTTATAAGTACTTGTATAAATACTTTCACTATAACCACCATGGATATCCAAAGCTAGTATATATATAGAAATTATTAGTGATAGAGCTAAAATTTACATGCATGCTCTGAAGGCATGTGGAATAAAACAGAACAGTGAGGTTTCTTGCCCATTTTGAGTAAGCAAAGAAAGAAAATGTTCTTCCACAAGCTTATTTATAAGCTAAACCACCTGGAACTGACAATTCTGAAATACTTATATATTGATCTTAGAATTACTAAACACACATACACTTACATAGAAAATCAGAGGTTTTGTTCTAAATAGTAGTGTGGGAATAGAAAAGGAGCCCCCTCCAATTCTTGTCTTCATACCTATAGAATGGACAACACTGGACAATTCCATTCTAAAACCCCATTTTTTAGGACTTTTCATATGCATTTTTAGAAGCTTGCTCATTCTGACTCAAGGGATCTTTGAGAGTTCACATTTATACAGTCTACTGGAATCACAATAAGATTCCATTATGGAAAGGCAAATGGTAGGAATATTCTGTTCTCCAAAATTACATTTGAATATAGCATCTTCTAAATATAATAATGCTAAACTGAGTCAGAATCTAATATTCTTTGTGAGTAAAGTCTTAGGCCTATTGAAAGGAACTCCAAAAGCCAAGAGTTATATGTATGTATGTGTGTGTATATATATATATATATATATATATATATATATATATATATATATATATATATATATATACCTATTCTAAATATATTCATTGCATTCTATTAAGTTTCACACATAATATCAATTTTCATACCTAGTAATTTCATATGAGGCAATTGTATTGTGCAGAATAAGAATCCAAAAATAATTATTCATTTAACATAGATTTTAACAGGTTAAAATATTTTACCCTACCACAGTTCTTTAGCAATTAGATTGCTGAGAATCCTTAAAAGACATAATTGCAGAGCATGCATTAGAAAAAAATAGTAAAAGAGAAGAAATAATGTTATAGTGTGGCAATGATTGTTTAAGGGTTGCTAATAATGGCAGGGGAAGTGTTGTTTCATACCCAGAAGGCTTAGGAAGGAGGATTACAAGTTTCTTAAGGCCAACCTGGGCAATTTAGTGAGACTCTGTCTCAAAATAAAATTAAAAAGAGCTGGTTATGTGACTCCATGATAGTATGCTTACTAACATGTATGAAGTCCTGGGTTCATTCCCTAGAAACATAGACCAAAAACAAGCAAACAAAAAAGAGTAACTAATAACAAATTTGAAAGCACTATAATTCAAGAGCTAAAGGTTAAGAAATATGCCATTATAACACAATAAGCATATGATAATTCATACTCAAAATTGACCTGACTTATGAAAACTTCAAGGCTAAGATGAAAACTATCAACAAGAAATACCCTTTGGGCAAGACAAAAATATTCCTCCTTCTCTAGACCCTTTATGATAATTATTGTTATTTCTCATAATTGTTGGTAGTTTGAAGAAGAGATGTATATCAAGAGACAAAACATAATAAAAATAAATAATGTTTTTTGTCTACATGATGATGCATAATATTAACTTGGTAAAATAGTAGTAAGACATTTGGGGAAGAATACTCCAGGTACAATTAATGGTATATCCCTCAACTTCAAATCTGGTTTGAACACTGATCTTGTGGAAGCTTTGTCTATCTTGATATTGTTTCCCTCTTGGTTAAATAAACATAAACATAAAATGTAGAGAAACTGTAATATTTACAATATACTGGGATATTGTCATGGGCACAATGAAAGCTGTGTTCAGAGATAAATGTATAATTTTAAAAGGTCTTTTAAAAGATAGAAATAAATGAATTAGTATTTATTGTAAATATCATAAGAAACAATAACCAAAATTACAATCAAAATACAGGACTAAAAAAAATAGGACAAATCCATTTCAAAGTCGACTCTTTGAAAAGATGAGCAAAATAGACAAAGCTCTTCTAATACTAACAAAGGAAGATGAGAATAAAAACAGACAAGATTAGTAATGAGAAAGCCTGCATAAAACATTTAAAGAAGAAATTAAGAGAATACTGCAAGCAATTCTATAACAATAATTCTATAAAAATTCTAGGAAATGGATGATTTCCTAGTACAATGCAAATTACCAAAATTAAGAAAAGAATAAGGGGAAATTAAACCTAGACTAATTACTTCAGAAAGCATTTGTATGTTATTAGAGATCCACCATTCAAAAATGTACTAAAAATCTTCTCAAATGAATTTAACTAATTCCTATATTTTAGTGGTTTCAAAGTATATGAAAAAAGAAAACTCCAAATTTCCTTTTGTGATGTCAGATTAATGTTAGTACCAACAGTCAGGAAACATAAAATTAAATAATAAATTAATAAGACAGCCTTGTATTTGAATAAAATTCTATATTCTATGATATAAAATTGCTTATAATCACATCTAAGAAGTGGTAAGAATTAAATAAATGTTAGCTTCTAGTTACAAAGTGCACTCAAATTTAAGAAGGAAAGGAAAACCACTCTACAGAAAAAAAAAGGAACAAATCATATTAAGAAAATTCACAGGTAGAATTTAATGGTCAATCATACAAAATATATTCGAAATATACTAGTAATTATGGAAATAAAAATATAAAAGCAAAATAAAAAGCAGGAATGCCTGTTTATAGTGAGATAAGAGCCTGCTTTTAAAAATGTTTTTACTAGTGCTATATATATAGTAGTGGGGTTCATTTTGATATTTCTACATATATGGAATATAAATATATACCACTGGCTAAAATAATAAATCCTAAATCATTTTAGAAAAATTTGTGGAAGTATCTACTAAAATTTACACACATATACACATTTACATCCTTTGACATAGAAGATAACTTTCCTGACCATTACTTTTTAAACAGCAGAACCATCCACATCTGAGGATCTATGTACAAAAGTCTGGCTCTACATTATATAAAGTGGTAAAATAAATCAAACATATCAAAACCTAGAAACAAAGTGAATGTTCACCAACAGGAGAATGGCTAACCACTCTATGATAATCCGAACTATGAAATATAATATAGCCATTAAAATGAATGAATAATGGGATTATTATTTGATAAAAGCAAAGTTCAATGCTATCAATATATTATCTGCCTTTAGTCTTTAAAAATTATACCTATGTTAAATAATACATGAAAATTCATAATTCAATAATCATATAAAGAGAGGAAAAATATGAAAGAGAGTCGTTCACTGAATTTGGGTGAAAAAAAGAGCAGCAAGCGAAACTGAAAATAAAAATTATCTCAAGAAAAATAGGAGAGCATTATATGAAATCTCATTCAGGCATTTGTGGAAAATGAGAAATCAAAATCTTTAGCTTTTTGAAATGTACAGTACCCTACATTATTGTTATCTGTGGTCATCATATTGTGAAAATTGTACACCAGAACTTTTTGCTCCTATGTAAATGTACCTTCTTAGTATTCATTGAGCAGCCTTACCTCATCTCTCTCTCCCCCTTACTTTCACAGTCTAGGTGACAGTTCAACTCTCCAGTTCTATAAAATCCACTTTATTGAATTTTAGCTATGAATGAGATTGTGTGGGTTTTTTTTCTGTGTCAGGCTTATTTCACATAACATATTGATCTGTCCATGCAAATCACATAATTTAATTCATTTTTATGACTGAATAGTATTGCATTGTATATAGGTACTACATTTTCTTCATCCACTCATAAGTTGATGGACACTTAGGTGGTTTCTATTGGTTACTGTGAATAGTGTCACAAAGGGGAGTGCAGGTGTTTCTTTGACATACTGTTTTTCATATCCTTTGTATATATACAAAGTAGTGGGATTGTGCTATTTTTACTTTTTGGAGTAACATGTATACTGTTTTTCATAGTGTCTGCACATAGTGTCTTACCACCAGTGTGCAAGAGTTTCCTTTTCTCTATATCTTTGCCAGGATTTGTTATCTTTTGTCTTTTTGATAGCAGCCATTCTTGCTATCATGAGATGATATCTCACTGTAGTTTTGATTTACATTTCCCTGATGAGTGATGTTGAACATTTTTTCATGTGCTTCTTGGGCATTTGTATGTCTTCTTTTTTTGAGAAATGGCTAATAAGGACTATTGCTCTTTTGAAAATCAGATTCATTTAATGTTTTGCGTTAAGATCCATATATATTATAATATTAACCAATGTATGGTGTGCAAATATTTTCTCCCATTCTGTAGGTTGTCTCTTCACTTTGCTTTTTACTTGACTATGGAGAAGCTTTTAAGTTTGATGTAATACTATTTATCTATTTTGGTTTTTAATGCATGTGCATTTGTGGTCATATCCCCAAAATTATTTTTTAGACCAATGTCATAGAATTTTCTGCGTGTTTTCTTCCCCTGGTTTTACAACTTCAGGTCTCATATTTAAGTCTCTAAATATTTTTAGTTCATTTTCTGTATATAGTATAAGATAAGGGTCTGATTTTATTCTTCTGCTTATAGATGTACAGTTTTCCCAGTATCATTTCTTGAGTGTTCTTTCCCCTTTTTGTATTCTGGCATTTTGAGCAAAACCTATTGAGTATAAATATGTGGATTTCTAGGCTCCCTATTCTGTTTCATTGGTATATGTGTCTTTTTTTGTAATGGCAGTATCAGTCTGTTTTGATTACTATATATTTAGTATAATTTGAGGGAGTGTGATCCCTTCCAGTTGTTTTTGGTCAAGATTGCTATTACTATTCAGGTTTTTTGTGGTATCCTCTAAGCTTCAGGATTGCTTCATTTATTCCCTACTTTTGCAAAAAATGTCATTGGAATTTTAATAGAAATTATATTTAATATGTGAATTTCTTTGGGTAGTGAAGGCATTTTAATAATATTAATTCTTTTAATCCATGAATAGGAGATGTCTTTCTATTTTTCTGTATTCTTCAATTGCTTTCATTGATTTTTCTCTTTAATC
The DNA here is from genome assembly GCF_021218885.2 of Marmota monax. Classification (NCBI taxonomy): domain Eukaryota; kingdom Metazoa; phylum Chordata; class Mammalia; order Rodentia; family Sciuridae; genus Marmota; species Marmota monax. The sequence goes on from NW_026694772.1 coordinate 680,414, forward strand.
ATTTTAAATTATTTCAATGTACACATCTTTCACCATCTTGTTTAAATTTTTGTAAATATTTTACTTTTCTAATAGTTTTATTAATGAGATTGTTTTCTTGATATTATTTTTTAAGATAGTTTCATTTTTAGTATATTGAAACAATATTGTTTTTGAATACTGAGTTTGTGTCCTACAAATTTATTGAGTTTTTGTTCTAATAATGTTTTTGAATAGTCTATAGATATTTCTATTTGAGGAAATGAGATGATATTTTCACTTCCCCCTTTATAATACAGATGATATTTCTTTTGTTTAATTTCTCTGGCTAGGATTTCTAATAATATGTGAAATAGAAATAGCAAGAGCAGGCATCCTTGTGTTCTTCCTGATCTTAAAGCAGAAGCTTTTAAATGTTCACTATTGATTGTGTTAGCTGTGGGTTTGTCTAACATCATATTTATTATGTTAAGGTATCATTTTAAACACGGGTAACTGTACAATTAAGTGACATTAAGTATATTCCCATTTATGGACAGTAATCACCATTATTTATTTCCAGAGGTGTTTTTATGTTTGTCATCCCAAACCTAATTTACCTGCATTAAACAAAAACTTCCCATTCCCCTCTCCCTAGTCTCAACTTCCATTCTATCTCTATGAATTTGACTATTCCAGGTTCCTCATATGAGTAGAAGTATGCATATATTTTATTTTTTGCCTTATTCATTTCTTTTTGATACATTTATTTTTGTTATTTTTAGATATACATGACAGTAGAGTGTATTTTGACATATTATAATAAATATGCAAAGTATCTTTTTCTAATTAGGATTCCATTCTTGTGGTTGTACATGATGTGGAGTTTCACTAGTTGTGTATTCATCTATGAACATAGGAAAGTTCTGTCAGATTCATTCCACTGTCTTTCCTATTCCCATCCCCCATCCCTTCCTTCATCCCCCTTTGTCTAATCCGTTGATTTAGCATTTTTCCAAGGTTCATGGATGTAGTTTGTATCAAAGTTATTCCTTCCTGGGGCTAGCGGTTGTAGCTCAGTGGTAGAGCACTTGCTTCACACATGTGAGGCACTAGGTTTGATCCTTAGCACCACATAAATATAAATGAATAAATAAAGATATAGTGTCCATCTACAACTAAAAAAATAAAAAAGTCCTTTCTTCCTCTCTCTCTTATTGAGGATTGTACCCAGAAGTGCTCTTCCACTGAGCTACATCCCTAGCCCTTTTAATTTTTTTTATATCAAGATATCTCATTCAATTGCCCAGGCTGGCCTTGAATTTTTAATCTTTCTGCCTCAGCCTTTCAAGTAGCTGGTATTACAAGAGTGTACTGACATTCCCAGCTAGAATTTCATTTCTTTTTAAGACTGAAAATATTCCTTTGTGTGTGTGTGTGCTATTTCTACCTTTTGACTACCATGGATAATTGTATGCTATGAACATTGATATATAAATATCTGTTAAAGTATCTGCATCCAATTCTTTCTTCTTTTTAATTCTGGGTATATACCTAAATGTGAAATTGCTAGAACCTATAAGATTGTAATTAGTTTTCATTATATGATCTCTTATTACCTTGTGAATTTCTTGATGTTTGGGATTTTCCTTAATCATCTTTGTTAGAACCGAGCACAATACCTGAACATAATAGAAATTGGACATCACAAAGGATTTTATGAAGATAAGCAAATGGAGAATCCCTCTCCCTGCTCACAGTTAAAAATTTTATAACAGTGGATAGGGACTGCCTATTCCTTGCTCCAGATCTCCACAGGATTAACTATGTGGCAAGTCAAAACATTACTGTCAGCAGTAATTCCCCTTATGTATTTCCTAAAAAAAAATCACATTGTTTTTTGCTTAAATAATTAAGTCATCAACAATGCAGTAAAATTAATTTCTATGAAAGCAGAAAGGTTTTTCCTTTTTGTGCTCTAAGTATGTTAGTGCTTAGAATGTAGGCAAAATGTATTTGTTAAATGAATGAATCGATGCATTAATGGAAAATAGTGGGTTTCCATTACAGAGAAAGTCTTCATATACTGCCATATGAGAATCTCCATATGAAATGTAAATGATAGCACTTTAAATTTTTTTGCAGTTGTAGATGGACATAATGCCTTTATTTTGTTTATTTTTATGTGGTGCTAAGGATTGAACCCACTGTGTCACACATGCTAGGCAAGCACTCTGCCACTGAGCTACAACCCCAGCCCAATGATGGCACTTTCTTGTTGGTGAATTATCAGTATATTCTGGAATCTTACATAATTAACTGTAATATCATGACCAGGATATCAACATTAATCAAACCCACCAATATTATTCATATTCCTGCTATTTTACTTGGACTTATAGGTATGCATATGTGTATGTATGAGTGTGCTCTCTTCTAAACAGTATCATCACATGTGTAAATTTGTGTATCCATGTTCAGAGTCAAGATAAAAGACTCTTCTGTCTCTACAAGGATCCCTTTTATTGCTGTTTTCTTACTACCTTTACCTAACCCACATTTCCTATCCCCATTCCCACCCTCTGAAAATTGCTACTCTTGTCTCCATTTTTATGATTTTATCTTTACAAGAACTGCTATATAACATGATGATACAGAATGCAATATTTTGAAGATTGACTTTTTTCCCCACGTAGGATAATTTCCATGATACTCACCCAAGTTTCTGCATGTATTAATAGTTTATTCCTTTTTATTTCCGAGTATTATTTAGTGGTATGGCTCTATCACAGTTTGTTTAGCTATTCATCCTTGAAGAGCATCTGGGTTATTTCCAGTTTTTGACTATTACAAATAAAGCTAGAATCATGTGTATGTTTTTGCTTAAACTTAAGTTTTCATCCCTTTAGGATAAATATTGAAGTGCACAATTCCTGTATTATATGCTAAATACATGTTCAGTTTTGTAATAAACTGCCTAATTCTTTTACAGAGTGACTGTACTATTTACATTTCTACTAGCAAATTTTGAGCAATCCAGTTCTCCATATTTTGATCAGAAATTGAAGTAGTCACTTTTATTTTAGTCTTTATAAATGTATAGCGATATCTCACTGATTATAATTTGCTTTTCCCTAATGTCTAGTAATGCCAAACATCTTTTCATGTGCTTATTTGTCTGACTCTTATATTAGACTTGACCATATCAAAATGTTAGCAGCATAAGAAGGAGAGGTGATAGTCTTTGTTTTGTGGGCCCATTGCAAAATGGAAGCAAGAGATCAAAGCTGAGAAAGCCAAAACTACTTTAAAACAATCCTCTCTTGTGGTAACTAATTCATTTCACTCATACATAATCCTCTTCTTGGAAATGGATGTTAATCTTTCTGAAGGTGATGTCCCTTCTGAACTTAAGCTTCTCTCACTAGATCCCACCTCTTAAGTTTCAATCAACTCTCAATACTATTACATTGGGGACCAATCTTCCAGCACATGAACTTTGTGTGGACATAACACATCCAAACCACAGCACAGATATTTGCCTTGAAAAATGAAACCCTACTAAATTTTGATTCACAAATTCAGTCCTGAGTTAGGAAAAGAAAATTAGTCATTAGTGCTATTGTTTGTTAAAGCTCTAATACTTTTCTAAAAACATTAAAAGCATGGTCTGAGCAAGATAGAAGGACCTATGAATAAACTTACCTTCTCTCTTTCTTTGGTCCCTCCCTCCCTTCGTCCCTCCATCTCTCCCTCTCTCCCTCCCTTCTTCTCTCCCTATCTCCCTCCTTTCTTCTCTCCCTCCCTTCCTCCCTGGCTACTTTCCTTCCTTCCAACCTTCCTTCCTTCCTTCCTCCCTCCCTTCTTTAGTTTCAATTGTATACCAGAAAGAATATCTTAAACATCTTATATGAGTTGTCACTATTTGAGACTTTATTTGGTGATATTCTGATTGGTCTTTTTAATCTTCAGTAATCTATTCACATGTTAAAAGTATTTTAACTTCCTATCTCTGCATATGTGTTTAGGGATGCTTGTTTGTTAAGGAAAGTGAATTTACAAATGCATATTTTTTTCATTTTTAGATTATTTTTTAAAAGCTGTAATGCTGCCTAGGTTCTAATAATAGCTAAATGCAATTAGCTTCACATTTTGTTTCCTTTACAAATAAGTATTTTGTTTCCTTCCTTCAAATGTTATTTTTCCTTTTCTTAATAGGTCGATTTAGTGAATATTGGAAGCACTGACATAGTAGATGGAAATCATAAACTGACTCTTGGTTTGATTTGGAATATAATCCTCCACTGGCAGGTAAAATCCTAATGATTGTTTTCTTTTTGGGTAATATGTTATACATTGCTAACCCTTTCTTTCATTTTTTTTTTACCTTTTGACCTGCAAAATAAACACACATTCCTCTAACAATAACAAGCCATCTCTATAGTGCTGCCTTTTAAACTGACACAACTCATAACATGTTAGATATTAAGAATCTGGAGATCATAAAGTAGGATCTGGTACATTTGCAGGAATATTTTCCAATTTTTATTTCACTGAGTAAAGATGAAGCAACAAAGGCAAAGTCCCAAAATAGTAAATGTTTTTTTTCCACAAATATATGTCTTATATAGTATGACTATAATTAAATGTATAGAATTTTGTAAAAAGAAAGGTATCCTTTCTAAATCACTATCAAAGTAATAAGCTTTATTCAGTATTGCATATTGTTAGTGTAAAAGTTTAGTTGGATTGGCTCTGCATGGGGCTGCACACCTGTAATCCCAGCTACTCAGGATGCTGAGGCAGAAAGATTGTAGGTTTGAGGCCAGCCTAGGCCACTTAGTGAGACCCTATCTCAAAATAGAAAGAAGGAGGGCTGGGGTTGTGGCTCAGTGGCATTGTACTCACCTAGCATGTGTGAAGCACTGGGTTCCATTCTCAGCACCACATTAAAAAAAAAAGGTATTGTATCTATCTACAAATAAAAAAAATAGAATGAAAGAAAGCTATGGACGTGGCTAAGTAGTATATTATAGCTAAATTCAATACCAGTATCCAAAAAAAAAAATGATTAGTGGGATATGAATATTTGTATGAGTATACCTGTTATATATACTTATTCACAATTTGATTTGGAAATTGCATTTTTAATCAATCACTTGAGGATAGAGTATTCTGAATATTATATTTATTCAACCTTTATAAAATAGATGAAAGATCTTTCAGTTAAGTGAAAGGAATATTTACATTTTAATCAGATCATTATAAGCTTAAATTTAAACTTTCCTACTTACATCTTAGTGGCATTGGATATAATGTCATGCATTTTGGGTACCATAGCCCCCCTCACTGTCAAAAGAGATAAAGAAGTTTGAATGTGTATGTATATATTCCTATCAATATTAAATGAGAACATATCTGTAAAACACCCAATAAAGTGCACCAATTTTATTTGAGATGTGTGATACAAGTGGCATTGATTGCTTAACATTTCCACTCATATTTTAAGAATTAAGAGGATACTTCAGATATGTCTGCCTTTATTACTCGTAGAGATTATTTGTTTTAAACTGCTCTATTGAAAAGACATTTTGTTCTATAAACTTTCCTGACCTCAGTATAAAATTCATCATGTATGAATATGGCTTCACTATGTTTCTCAGTGGCTTCTCCAACTATCTTGAAGAAGAAATAGTTTTTTCCCTTAATTAAGCAAAAATTTTAGTTTTTTTTTTTTATTTACAGTTGTACAACCATCACAGCAACCTAATTTTAGCACTTTTCCATTGCCCTAAAAAGAAATTTCTTGTCCATTTATAGTCATTCTGCACTCCTACTGCAGCTCAAGAGAACCATGCATCTATTTCTGTCTATATACTTGCCCTTTTTGACATTTCATATTAGCAGAATCATGTAACACCTGTTGTGTGTGTATGCGTGTATGTGTGTGTGTCTAGTTTCTTTCAATGTGCATATTTGAGGTCCCTCATTGAGGCACTTATTTTATTACTACTTCATTTAGTAGAGTTAATTTTTTTACTTGAAATATAGATTGGTCTTACATTATCTTTGGTCTTATGTCTGTATCAGATAGTATGTAGGCCAGAGGTTTACCTACTTAACTCTGCAGCTACACTGATCTTCTGTTGTCTTTTAGTATTCCAAACAGACTTAACTGCATTTCACAGCAATGTGAGGAGAGAGAGAGAGAGAGAGAGAGAGAGAGAGAGAGAGAATATCTATAAATGCTGACAACAGAGAATAGCTCATGAGAGCCTCACATGAGCCCAAGTTGGCTGATTTCCAGCCTTTTCCATGTAGTGGTGGTGTAAATAAAACCAGCCAGAAAATATAACCCACCTCCCACCAATTTTTTTTTCTGTTCCTTAGTACTTCTCATAATAGCTTGGCAGAGGAAGAGTATTCCTTTAATCTATAATATGTAAAATACAACAAAGCTGAAATATTCCATAAATGATATAAGACACAAAAAATCAAATTTCCTTTTTATTTATTATTAAATACAATCAATGTGAATACTACTCTATGAAATGGCTGTAAAAGTTTCTGACATATTCTCAGTTGTATTTATCTTAGGGCTTAGTAACAAATTGTTCATGGAGAGACCCCAGTTTGCAGACCACACTGAGTATCATAGATATTGGTTATGACAAAGCAAAGAGGAGAACTCAGGCATGCATAGTTCCCAAAGACTCTTTCAATTTTATTTATCCTCCAAACTCTCTCATACAATCTCATCCTTCTGTATCTCCTCATAGTCCTTTCCTATTCTATCTCAACTCACTTCAAGATAGAATTTCATAACAGTCATTTATGGTGTTTTATTAATTTGTTTGTGAGTGTTCCGTTTTGTTTGGCTTTGTTTAGGAGGATTATATTAGCATACAGAGGAAGAGCTTTTACACCCAGGACTACCAGAAGTATTTTTTTAGGCTTTTTTGTCTGAGACTGCTCTATACCCTATTATTTTCCACCTGTGTTCTGAATGACCACATTATTCTGATTGCAAGGATATAGACTCTTCTCAGACAAGGCCTACTTATCTCATCTTTCTCTTCCATTATTTTGCCTCAGTCTCTTAAAAATACTAAATGCTCTTAAAAATTGTCAAAATTTTTCATCATAACTCATTGAATTCCAAAATATGTTTTTAGTAAGATCATATGTGTGCCTTCCTAATAAATAGTAGAAGAAGCCCTTGAATCACAGCAAAGATTAAAGGACACTCTGGCCAACTTAATGTACTTTCCAGATCTATCAGATTACTAGTGTTATTAAGACACAAAATGATGTGAATCCTTTCTTCCAATGCCACATGCTATGTTATTAATAGTGCTATGGAGGACTTCTCTTCGAAGTCAGCAATGTTAACTCTATTTCCTTGTCACTGTTTTTCAAGTTTTCACTTCAAATAAAATTGTTAGCCTGAAAATTAATGCATATTTTCAGGAGTAAGTGGCTTTAAACAAAATTGACATGTAGACAATGTGTGTTTGGTATCTTTTTCTTCATTTTTCTTTCTTTTTTTTAAAGTGCAAACCATCCTTTTTAGAGTAGTAAACTAAACTCAGGCAAGCAGCTGGAAATCAAATTGTATCTTGGTAACAGTGGTATTCTATTAGAAGTTAAGTTCCCATCTTTGCTGACTAAGCCAAGGAAAGTATTTATTTCCAAAGCAAATTCACACTGATATATTTGTATTATTTATAGAACATACAATCATGAAAGAATCATGATTTTTTTGCACTGATGAAAGTCCTTTCAACTCCTTCCTACCTATGAACTTCTGTGCAAAACACTTTTCATTCTGCTCTTTTGCAGAGCTTCATACAAACTATTTGTTTCTTACAGAAGACTACTCCTACCTCTTTGCATCCTGTTCTTCCACTGCAGTGAATGCTGATCACATGATGATTTTCAGAAAGTAGATTTTGAAGTCGAATTTAGCAGGCAGCATATTTATTAAATATTCTCTTGGGACCAATACGTGGAGAAGGGCAGAGGTGGTGGGAGTAGAAAATGGAAGAGCAACAGCTATGATGCAGACCCAAGAACAATCTTATTCAACCACTCCCCATGGTGAAGTTGAAGCTAAATGACATTTCAAAGTAGTCCCAGGTTGCATGAAAATGGCTGAGTGTTTATACCACACTCTTTCATCAGTCACTAGACTTGCGTTGCCCTGGGAAGTTTGTGACCTTGTGTGACAGGACTGCAACTCAGTTAGTCTGTGATGCTATGACAGCTTGAACTATAAGACCTTCCCTTTAGGATAGCCTTCGCAATGCATCTCCATGTCCATCACACCATCTTTGCCTACTTCTTTTTAAAAATCACTGATCAACCACCTTTCAATTTTTTTCCATTAAAAAATTATTTCAGGGCTGGGGTTGTAGCTAATTGGGACAGTGCTTGCCTAGCACATGTGAGACAATAGGTTCGATTCTTAGCACTACATAAAAATAAATGAATTTTTTGTGTCCATCTATAACTAAAAAACATTTTTTAAATTATATTATGTTTGTAGCACACACATACACGCATGTATTAGTTTAAATTGATTATTTTTTCAGGGACAGTAACTCCTTAGTGTAGGAAAATTTTCTGCTTATAGCCTCACCTTATGTGCAGCTCAGTGATTTTTCTGGCAATACTTCTTTAGGTAGGAAAAAAAAATCAAATGATTATTACACATTATCCTTTAGTTTTTCTCAGAAACATTTGCACCCAAGGAGAAGTCCTGCCAATGATACTGAGACTAATAAGCTGAATTAGTGACAATGATGCTAAAAGAGTTTTGGATTTGTTTTCCTTTAATATTATGTACATAGAGGGCAGTTTGGCCAAGCATTTCACAAATGAATTTTATTTATCATTGAAGGGTGGCCTGATCAGTGAAAATCCATCACTACCACTATGCTAGTACTTGTTGATTCCAACCCTGGTTCAATACAGGACACCAAGTTCCTGTCCTACAATTGCTGTACATGTAGGTTATGAACTTTGTAATTTTAGAATACAATATGAAAATTATATATCTTATATAATTTGACCTATTTATTCACTGGGTAACTGACTAAATAAGCAGGCCAGGGAAGAATCAAGAAAAGTAGATAACCTGTCCCTAAACAATAGGTACAGCTATCAAGAGATCGTGACAAATATATTCAAACATTTCATATCATCATATTATTACCACATTAATGAAATATAATTCTAAATATTTTTTAAAGTATTTAAAAATAAGTATAGGGGGACTGGGGTTGTAAATCAGTGGTAGAGTGCTTGCCTAGAATGTGTAAGGTACTGGGTTTGATCATCAGCACCACATAAAAATAAACAAAATACAGTTATAAAAAATAAGTATAGAATATAGTATATCAAAAATTTTGCATTGAATGTTTAATAAAAAGTTGTATAAAATTGAAGATGTTAAAATATGTATTTACCCTAAAGGCATTTGTTAACTTCTACATGGATGAAAAAACAAAATGAAATGTCATATTTAGAATGAATAATAAATATTCATCATCTGATTAAATTTTGGTAGTATATATATACCTTAAACTTCCAAAAAGGAAAGCTCTTGGTGGTAAAGAATAATCATGTTTACTTATATACTTCCTTTAAATCTCTCACAAGGGACCTAAACTATATTTAAAAAGTAGCCTAGTAAATATTGCTTTCATAGAGTACATTGACAGTACATCCTATAATGAGGTGTCACTGAATTCATGAAACTTGGAAAAAATGCTTAGGATGGGTTTCTGCATTGAATTACTTAGAATGAAATTTTGAAATATAATATCCTGCTGAATATCATTTACAGATACACAAAGCCTAGGAGAGAATGAAATGTACAGAAACTAATTAATGAAAATAAAATCAAGGCCACATAGCTATAGTCTTAGGCATAAATATCACTTTAATTTATTTCATTAAATTTTGGTGATTTGATTTTTGAAATTTTTAAATATGCAAGCATTTCTGTAGTCATTTTTTATTTCAGTCAATAATTATAACTTGAATCATTATAACTTATTGTATGAACCTAGGATTTTCTTTAAAACAATTACTATATTACAACACTCTTATTTAGATGAGAAAACTGAAGCTAAAAAATGTTAAGTTTATCTTTCACAATTAATAGCAAAGGCACAATTTGAACCTATGTGCTATTTTTTTTTCATATATACGTGTGTATATATATATATATATATACATATATATATATATATATATATATACATATACTATATATAGTATATGTATACTATATATGTATACTATATAGTATATATAGTTGTAGATGGACACAATTTATTTATTTGTCTTATTGTAGTGCTAAGGATCAAACCCAGTGCCTCACACATGCTAGGCAATCACTCTACCACTGAGCCACAACCCCAGTCCCTGAACCTAGGTCTTATAAAAAGTGTTTTATTACCCACTGTCCTATCCTTCCTATCAAAAAGAAAAAAAATCACTGATTGATCTTAAGTTATTGGCTAAAAATGCATCTAATATTTTAAGTCTAATTTAACGATAAGTCTTTTTTCTGCCCTTGAAAGCTAGAAGATCAGCAATTCTACAAACAGTAGATTCATAGTTAAATAAGGGAGAACCCATAAGTAACAATAAGCATATTGAACAAATGATAAGGTATAAGCACCACCCATTCAGAACAGATTTCTAACCAATTTTAGTAGATTCAGTCTCCGTAAAATCTATTACTTTTCATTAATATTTAGCCCTAAAATTCCCATGATTTTTCACAAGACAGAGGGCTTTCTTATTAAAGTTTGCAGAGTTTTTATTCAAGGAATGCATTTTCTTATAAATATCTCTTTACACATGTAGGTCAAAAATGTAATGAAAAATATCATGGCTGGATTGCAACAAACAAACAGTGAAAAGATTCTCCTGAGCTGGGTCCGACAATCAACTCGTAATTATCCACAGGTTAATGTCATCAACTTCACCACTAGCTGGTCTGATGGCCTTGCTTTGAATGCTCTCATCCATAGTCATAGGTAAGGATACTACTGAGTTGTTTCATAATTTTGTAAGTACTCATTTGGATGATGATGATATATTTTACTTCAGGTTGGTTCCAGATCATTTCCTACCATGTCACATGTAACATATGTTGATAATACTGATCTAACCATTCATTAGAATGTACTGATGGAATATATTTTTCCTACTTTTCATATAATATATCATTTTGTTGTTGAAATATCAAATTCCTGGAGCATGAAATTGGTTATGGTGTGGGGAGAAGATAAACATTTAAAATTTGGACTCTGAGAACAAACAGGTTGTATTCTAACTTTATTGAGAATGATATTGTTCTCTTGTACAAATAATATATTGGTATGAGCCTAAACTATATAACTAAAAATGGTTCCAAAGTTCATGTTAGTGGTTGTAGTAAAATTTATCAGTATCATCAGATAAATAATGTACAGAGAGAAACATTTGTCTCATGAGATATAGGTTTTATAGCAAATACCATGATGCCCTGTATATTTTATTCTAGTTCAGGGTTAAAAGAGGCTCTGAGCATCTTAGCAACCAAGGCAAAGAGCAGAACACAGTTAATTCTATGACTCAATGCTTAGAATATCAAAAGAAACAATTTCTCTGGAGCTACAAAGAAATTGCTATAAAGTATGGCTGAGTTCTGTGGATCCTCATAGAAAGAACTCAGTATAATACAGAGAAACAAACATCATTATTTATGTTCCATACAATATTGTATTTCCTAAGTTCACTAAAACTATCTGACTATCTTGTATAATGAAGTTCAGTAAATGACTTAATAAGAGCTCAAGAAAAAGCAAAACAATTAAAAACTAACATTTATATATAACATGTAATATGCAATATATAATACATTTATATACACTATATATAGTGTTATGTCATATATACTATACCATATATCTATATATTATATTTACTCTAAGGGAATTCTACTTTGATTGTATTATTACCTATCCCTTCTACTCCAGCCAGAGTCAATTACATTGCCAAATTACCTGTATTTGAAATGCCGTTGGATTGCATCTTCCCTAATTTTCAATAAAGTTGTTTTTTGTCACTTTGATTTTTTTTTTCTGTCAAGTCTACTGTTTTCCTATGCCAATCTTGCTTCTAGAGAAGCTCAGAATATAAATTGTCTTCATGGTAAAACTCAACCCAAGGGCAAACACACTCTAAATAAGCATTTTTGTTAGGTGTCATGCTCCAGCTGGGTTTAATTAACCCCATCCAGACTGGGTTTCCAGGTGAATGACTCAGCAACCTGATTTTAGAAAGAAGGCTGCCTGGCACCCAATCAGCATGTTAAGCATTGTTAACACATTGTTTTTCCTAAGTACAGCAAAAGAAAGATTTTCCACAGCTTCAATATAGTCAGGTGAGAAGGGATAGAGATATTCATTCTGCATCATAAGCCGGTGCTCATTTATGCAGCCACATGTTTCACACGAAGGGCCTGAAAAAATATTGATCTTGCTCTTCATGTACACATTTGCAGATGAACAAAAATATTGAGGATCAGGTTATGCAGTCCTTGTTGGCTCTTTAACATTTTCTTTTCAAGTGGAAGACTTAAATCTTGCAAGCATGTTCACAGACTACATTTGTTAATGTTCTGTTTTATGATTTCTGAATATATTTCTAGGTAACACAGTAAATAGATCCAGATGGCCCTGTCCCTGACCCACTCTTTCTCCTTCAAAATATCCTTATTCATATATGCTCCCCTGTTCTAGTGAATCATCAGTAACTATTACTTTATACATTAGGTGGTTAGTTTTCAAGAGGTTCCTTACAATTGTTAATGCTCTTTCATGAATCATCTGTGTCATTGTTTTTGACAGTTGTTCATATTGTTTATGTAAAAAAAATGTGGAACTTTGTGTTCCAAGGTGATTGTCATTGATACACTAAGGAAAGTCATAAGGTGTCCTGATTTCAATAATTGAGTGACTAAGCTATATAGAACAAAGGCATGAGCTTAATATAGAACATAAAGATTAACAAAGGGCCTTGGAAATTAAAAGTTTTGTTTTAAAGCACAAAGTCCACTACAGTGCAGTTGAAAGGAAACCAGATTCTATTTTTACAGGAAAGCCCAATGATAAATGATTAGAAAATATGTAAAAAATATGTAAATTTGCAATGACTTTAAAATTGCAGTTATCTTGCTAATTCTTTTTTTATTATAACAGAAGAGAACAAAAACAAAACCAAAAACAAAAACAGACATTAGAGCTGGGGGAAAAGGAAAAAATAAATCAGAGTTGTTTTCATGACCCCAAACCTACCCCATTACATTGCTGTCCTGAGATGCAGTTTTGTCCAGCTAGTTCTAATTTTTTATTCTAATAGTTGTAATAACAATATGTATTATATATGTTTATTCTTGATAAATTGATTTCTGACAGTATGTGTATTTGCTCTTTTTTAAACATTTTTTTAGTTGTTTATAGAACTTTATTTTTTATTTTTTTATATGTGGTGCTGAGAATTGAACCCAGTGCCTCACACATGCTAGGCAAGCGCTCCACCACTGAGCTACAACCCCAGCCCCTGTATTTTTTCTTTAATAGTGAGCCCACAGATATTGCTTCTCATTCCCATCTATTTGCTAATTTTATTACTTATATTATAATCATTTTGTTCCCATAAATTTTAACTTTGACATTAAATGATATGATAGTTCTTTTTTTAAAAAAAAAAATTCATCAAGTTTAGAAAAGAACTACTGATTATGTAATATTAAGGATGAGGAAATCATAACACTACTTTCTCTTTTTTCCTCCATCTCTCATTTTGTTTATATTATTATTCTTGCATCTATGATATTTTTAACATGTATATCTATTCTATAAAGATAGGTCTTTTTGTCTTGAATTGACAAATTGAAAACATATTACTGTTACATAAATAAAATTAACCGTAGGACAAAGTAAAAGAATCTGTGGTTTTAAAATAATTGTTGTTTTATAGATACTGCTCTAAGTAAACTATTCCTTCTATTACTGAGACATCAACATTCCAATTACCCCATTTCACAGATTAGGAAACTGAGGTACAGAGAGGTTACATGATTTACCTAAGAGAATTTTTCTATTATGTGGCAGATCTGGTTTTGGTTCTACACTGTTTCAGTTACAGTGCTAGCTTCCTTAAAAACTTGGTGTCCTTTGTTACATGTTCTTATTTATGAATTATGCTCTATGTTAGCATACAAAGCTAGGTGGGTTTCTTCTACAGTTGGTTAGTTTTGCAATTGTTATGCATGTGAAAAGCATAGCTATTTAATATATTGATTTTTAATTAATTTTAATGATTGAAAATAGATTCATTTTTTAATGTTGATACTGAACTCAAAGACCATTTCAGTAAAATCCTTCTTTAAATGAGAACACTGAAACTTAAATACATTTCATGAGTTACATAAAATAAACCACCATACACAGGAGGTCTGTTAGTAGCCAAGGTGAAGTTAAAGGAAAGGAGGGGAAAGGGTTAGAATGGGAAGCATTTCTACTTATTCCCATCATGCTCATTTAAATCTTGTTTACTGTACATGAGAGAACTAGTTTTCCATATGTTCCCACCATATTCTATTCCACTCCCAACCATCTAGAGACAAAGAAATAAAGTAGGCAGAGGTTGCATAATGAAGTTGAAACTCCTCCAAATAGTTAAGAATTTTTTATTTCTCATATTTTTCCCATCAGTAGAGGCACTTCCCAAATATATAAATATTTTAGGTTTCAAAAGATTGTTAGCTGTTTAGGGTAACTAGGTGTAAATGAGGATGGGGATTAGATTTCATTGGGTTTCTTGTAACTGTACAAAATACTGATGTATTAATGAGGTAGGAACTACTTATAAGGAAATGAGAAATAAATTTGTACCTTTGTTTCGAATTGTGCTCCAAACATAACTAATAAGGCACCTTGTAACTTCTTCCTTTGTATAACATGAATTCTTTAATTTTTGTTTTAGTTGTTGATGAATCTTTATTTTATTCATTTATTTATATGCAGCGCTGAGAATCGAACCCAATACCTCACACATGTGAGGAAAGCGCTTACCACTTAGCCACAACCCCAGCCCCACATGAGTTCTTAACTAGGAGTCCATTAACAGATTCAAATGGCCTAATATTATATGTAATTTTATTTGCAATATAGATAGGTTATTTGTCCATATAAAAGTTTCATAGCTCTCATCAGAATCTCACAGGTGTGTAGGATCAGAAAAGGTGAAGAATCACTCTGTAACAATTTTCTATGTTTTTGGGATAAAGTGTAATTTGTTAATAGCCAAGGTTTCATGCCCAGTCTTCCCAGCACCCCTTCCTAATCATACCTCTTCCCACTTGATACTTGGCCTATGAGTTCTTGATTACCTAATTCCGTATTTTCCTTCTCTAATAACTTTGATTTTCTAATATTCACACAACTTCAAACTCTATTTGATTCTCAAATACTTTTTTTAACCCAAACCTAAGACAACATTTAAGACTCTTTTAAGCCTTGAACAACTTAATTGCCCTCCACATATTTTTAGAAAACCTTATTATCTGTATTTATTCACATGTAGATTTTAACTGATTATAGTATATGTATTTTTGTCATTAGATTTAAAATCTTTATAAGTTAACATCTGCCTCTTATATTCCCTTGTGTTTTCTCCATTATCAAAAAAATGGCATAAATATAGTGTGTGGTCATCCATTCTCTCATATAGTTGACAAATATTTTTGAGCCACTACTACATATCAAGGAGGGATTTTAGTAGTGAAAAGAATTGGCAAAAATATTCTACATTTTACCTTCTCATGGAGGAGACAGATAAAATGATTAACTTAATTAAATGATATGGTAAGCATTAGTAACTGCTAATCAGAACCATATAAAGCAGTTAAAAAGACAAGTAAATGGGTATGTGTAAGTTTGATTTGGGGCATGAATTTTTAGATAGGGAGTAGCAAAGTAGGGCTCACCAATGTTGTGATTTTTGAGTAAAGACCCAAAAGACATAGAAGAATGACTGATGAGGATTTCTGAAGAACATAATTCCAGGCAAATATAGGAAGGATTTAGGCAAGAAATAAAGGCAGGGAGTTATCTTCTGAAGAGCCAGACCAAATTGGGCTTTGTCTGACATTTTACTTCTCCTATGGTAGGGATTTGAGAAGAAGTATATGATAAAACATATTTTAACATATAACTATGGAAATTATCATGAAAATAGAATATCAAGATCAAAGATGGGAGAGAAAGGACCAGTCAGAAACCTCTTGCAATAAAATGGTAGTTTGGACTAGCATTATGGTAGTGGTGATAGTGAGAAATACTCAGATTCTAGGTATATTTTGAAACAAGAGTTGTGTGGTAATGACAGATTTATCAAAAATGACTATAAACACTGGGCATGGCCAGATGCAGTGGCTCATGCCTGTAATTCCAGTGACTCAGGAGGCTGAAGTAGGAAGATGACAAGTTTAAAGCCAGCCTCAGCAATTTAGCAAGGCCCTGTCTCTAAATAAAATGTAAAAATGGCTAGGGGTGGGGCTCAGTAGTTTGGTACCCATGGATTCAATGCAGTACCAAAAAAAAGTACCAAAAAAAAAAAAAGGACTATAAGGGTTTTCCTCTTAGCAACTTCATGTTTGAACTTGTGTTAATTGAGGGAGGGAGAACTGTTAGAGAAATAAATGGACTTTAAGGATTGTGATGGGGACAAATAGCAAAAGCTCAGTTTGGGACCCATGAGGTTTGTAAGTGGGGATACTGAGTAGACAATTGAATCTGAAGTGGAATTCAGGAAGACATTCAGTATAGGGTTATAAAATTGAGAGTTACTTATAAGTGTTAAGTATTCAAATCTGTAAAATTAGATGAGATTAATATAATTTTGTTAGATAAAATACAAAAATTATTTTCTTCAGGAACTTCTTATCTCAATTTTATTTTGGGATAATTAAAAAACAAAAATTATATACATATATACATATATATGTATTTAAGGCCTATAATGTCAGGATTTGGAATTAAAATTGTGACATGTTTAAATGAAAAATGTTATTGAGGGATAATAGAAGAATAGTAATGAATTCTTAAAGACTGTGGTCACAGGTTGTGAATGAGAATTCAGAATTGAAGTGAATCTTATGGAACAGTCTAGATTGATTTGTATCTGTATTTTTCTGTGTATGTATGTGTTTCAGGCCAGACCTGTTTGATTGGAACAGTGTGGTTTGCCAGCAGTCTGCCACACAAAGACTGGAACATGCATTCAACATCGCCAAACATCAGTTAGGCATAGAGAAACTACTTGATCCTGAAGGTTGGTTCATTTGTAGACTACCATTGTTTTTGGCATTATAGTTTTTTGGTATTATATTTTAATAACTTTTTTATATCAAACTTGACATTTTCACATTCTAAGAACAAAATAGAAAACCATGTACCTTATATTTTCCCATATTGAAGGTATATTTAAAATGTTCTGTCAACTGGCACTATATTATGAATTGCCTGACTTTGTTTTAGTTCTCAAAATGCTAATATGTAAAAAAATGAAGTATAAAATTTCATGGAAAAATAAAACAAAAGCTGTTAAAATGTATATGCTTCATGGATGGAGCATACTGCATTTGGAGTACATTGACTCCAAATAATTATAAAAAGTTAATGTTTTGCTTATTCTACCAAGAGACTTGATAGACTAATGAGCTATAATTAATTAGCTACTCTTGCCAATTTCATTCATATACTCTATAAAAGGCAACATGGTTTACTATTTAAGTCTGTAAATCTATTCCTGGCAACACTTCTCTTATAATTCCTAACTCTGGGGAGGTCCTCCATTTGATATTTATTCATTTTATGCTTCTTAGTTGATAGGCAGCACTGTATTTATATTTTTTCTTATATTATCCTTAAATGGCCTGAATCATTATCTCTGGTACTATACAGTAATATCTTTGAGACACATGGATTAGAGGGATAATGACATCCTGATCTCTGCTCTTGTAGCTGTGAGACACGTTTTTAGTTTGCCAATTTCTTTGAAATTACAATATGTCCCCACTTTGCGGAGGCTTTTCCACACTCTAAAATTAGAAGTTTGAGACACAGAGTCAATGGGGCTGATATTTGGGTAGAAGCTGTGATATAATAGAATCTGATAATGAAAATATTTTTGGGATATTGAATCAATTCTAATCCAGAAAAATCATTAAAAGTGGTGGTGCTACTTTCCATCAGGAAAAGCTGAAAAATGACTCAGAAAAGAACCATCTTTTGTCAAATATTTTATCAACCACAGTCTAGTTGCAATGTTGCAGACCCAGAAACCTGATTGCCTCTTCTCACCTAGCAGATGCGTATCAGGAAAGGCGGGAGTTAACTGTAAAGAAGCTCAAAAAGTAATAAACAAATCAGGAGGGAAATTATTTTATATCAGCTAGTTATCACAAGAAGACTACTCATTCCTAATGGACTAATATACTGATTTCCCCAACTTAAGATGATCAACTTAAAAAGTTTTCAACTCAAAATGGTGTAAAAGCAACATGTGTTTACTAGAGACTGTACCTTGAAATTTGTATTTTGATCTTTTCCCGAGCTAGTGACATAGAGTATGATCTTCTCTTGTGATGCTGGGGATCCGTGAGCCCAAGCTCCAGTCAGCAACATGATAATGAGAGGAAATAGCCCACACTCTCCAGCGTATTGCGATACTAAGTGAGAATGTTTAGTTGGTTAGGTATAGTAAAGACATTTCATTTTTGTGTTGTGAGTGTTGTTAGGTTTATTTGAGCATAATCCCATTGTAAGTTTAGGAACATCTATAATTGCTCTTAATAAGCAAATGTACTTGGAAATCAAATTATAACCAATCGTGAGTTTGTGAAGTTAAGTTCAGAAATGTTTCTGCTCCTTTGAATAATGCATGACTGAGCAGAGACTCCTATAACTCCTTTTTCTTGCTTCTGTGAATGATTAACAACACTTATACCTCCGGTTTTATCTCAGTGAAAGAAACTGCAGTAATTGTGTGCCTTGTTTGGTAGCATATGGATGGGTCACCTCACTGTTGATGCCTACTACTGATTAATTTTTTTCTCTTATTTCAACGGGGTATAGAGGACAGGCATAATGAAAATATAGGGTTCAAAACTGAAAAAAAGAACTGTAGTATGTGGATTTGAAGGATTAACCTGTTCATGGTTATGTTTTCCATTAAAATTTTCCTATTGTGGCCAGTTTCCATTCTTTGAGATATATGTTCTAGCTATTTTGTGTGTATAGGTTAAAAATAGATTTTTTTTTTAGGTTGAAGTTGTCCCTCAGTGGTAGGGAGCTTGCCTAGCACATGTAAGGCCCTGAGTTTGATCTCATGCACCACAAAGTAGATACATGACTGAATAACTGAAATGAATGAATCCATTGATTATATAAATAAAATATATATTTTTCTTAACAAATTATAAAATGACTTTTGACCTCTCTATCAGCCTTTTAATCAATGGAATAGAGATACATATACAGGAATGTACATCACAATGAGAAAGTAGATTGATTAATTTCTAATCAGAACTGACAGTTATGTGAATACTATGTTTTATCATATAAAAGAACCTGATATACGTAACTAAACATATACTTCTAAATTTAAAAAAAAATGTACATTGAAATGTATATTGTATAGCCTGTAGGAAACTACTCAAATATCTCAAACTTGAGCAATTCATAGTCAACCATATATAATCAAAATACAGGTGGATTTTGATATCCAACCACTGGTTATAGTGTTATTTGCCAATGAAGTCTTAGATCTGAATACCCTTCTATTTATCAATTCCCTTCCAATTCAAAAAGCATTAGGCCCCCCAAAATGTTTACCAAAGCTTATTTATGGCTGTCAACAAAATGAGGATTCAGCATAAATTCTGTTATATATTATATCTCTATTATCACTTCATTTTCTAATGTGTTAGGACAATACCAAATATGCATTAAAACTTATTGCTCAGTATTTCTCAACTAATGATATCAGTGGTGATTGAAATTAAAAAATAACTAAATCATAAAGATTTTTATTTATTGATGATGTTCACACAAAAGAGAATACCCTATCTTAGAATCAAAGACTTAGAAGACTCTCTTCAATGTATCTAACAGTAGAGTTTCATGGAATTATTTCAAGCTTTGTATGATAATTATCTTTGAAAAATTCATATTTTTATTTAAACAAATAGTTTCTTTAGCTTATGCATGATGATGTCAGATGTTCTCCAAAGTAATTTTCATTTCATATCTATTTTGCCCCTTAGGAGGTTAATGAAACATTTTGTTTTATGTTTGGGAAATTTTTTTATATTATTAGAGGACTGAAGCTAATACCTACCAAATAATGTTTTTTGAATTTTAAACATAAGTTTTTTTATTGTGTTGATTTATAAATTAAATTATCATTGAAACATTGAAGGCTTTCTTATCTTGCATTTGTATTGATATGCTTTGTTTGGCCTTAAATAGTGTTTTGAGACCTGAGGTTTGATTTTAAATGAAATTGCCTTTTAAAATAAGTAGCAGTATACATTAGCATAAGGAATTTCAAGAGCTGTGTCTAGTGTGTTTAAATGTTAACATATGCAAATATAAGTACATCTACAGTGAAATTATTTAGTAGTTTGTGCATTTTTATGTTCTCAGATATAAAAGGTTTATCACCTTTGAAATATACCCTATTGTAATCAAACAGTTCACTTTCTATTGTGATTTTGCTGTAAGATATATATTATAAATGCATGGTGGGTTATATATATATATATATATATATATATATATATATATATATATATATATATATATATGTTTGCCTCCCTGAGTTTCAAACAAATTGGTTTGTTTACCAATCCACAAACAACTCTCTATATTAAGAGAGTGCTTTGTCAGCTTTTCCATGTGAATAACAAAGTAAAGATGTTCTCTTTAAAGGGATCAAAAAATCAAGGATAAAACATTGTGCCTGTTCTAGATGACTTTTGCATATTACCATAAAAAGCCATTTCCATTTGGGATATGCAATCCAATATGGAAATGCCCTTACTTATTTACTAGGGTAACTTTAGAATGAAAAATAAATGGTGACAGTTAAATTTGACTAACAATAACAAAAAAGAACACAAGGACTTGGGAGGAATTTTTGTATCCTCAAAATGACATTTACAAACCAATTAGAGTTTGGTTTTAATCCACTTCATTTTGACTTCATGAGGATGGTGACACAGATTCTATTTTCTGCTTGGCTAATCCCTGCATCACTCTGAGTTGTTTTTAGAATTAGCTCTGCCTTTTGGAAAGTTTTACTTGGGTAGTGAATGATCTCAGGCTTAACTTTGCATGCAGGAAAAAATTTAGTCTTTAAAAATATTCAAAGAAAAAGATATAACATTTACTGTAAAAGAGAAGAGTGTCTTTAAGGCTGTATATTTTGAGTTTGCTATAAATTGTTTAAGTAAGTACAATTTTTATTTTCTTACATCATTATTTCAACCATCATATTCTGATATCATGACAAGAAACATTAAATAGCTTATATAAGATAATCAAGAGGGTTAAAATATATCAATTCAGAAGAATTGTAATTAATTAAAACAACTAGAATTTTTTATGAATAAGAACACTTATTTCATATCATTTTGGTTGATTTTTTATTTAATTGATTCTTTTTAGTTACACATGACAGTAGAATCCATTTTGACATAATTATACATGTGTGTCGTATATCTTATTCTAATTCAGTCCCCAGTACCTCTCCTTCCCCTTCCCTTCCACCATCCCTGCTCCCTTCTGTCTACTGATAGTCCTGACATTTACCCATAGTTATTTTTTGGATTAAATTTTTATGGATGTACACTTTGGTAAGATTCACTGTGGTGTATTCATATATGCACATAGGAAAGTTATGTCTGATTCATTTCACTATCTTTCCAATTTCCATCCCCCCTCCCTTCCCTTCATTCCCCTTTGCCTATTCCACTGAACTTCTATTCTTTTTCTTAACGCCCAGCCATTGTGGGTTAGCTTCCACATATCAGAACATTCAGCCTTGGTTTTTTGTGGATTCTCTTATTTCACATAACATGATAGACTCCAGATCCATCCATTAACCAGCAAGTACCATGAAGTCATTTTTTATGGCTGAGTAATATTCCATTGTGTGTGTGTGTGTGTGTGTGTGTGTATCCCTTTTTTCTTTATCCATTCATCTGTTGAAGGGCACTTAGGTTGGTTCCAATACTTAGCTATTGTGAATTGTGAGTTGTGCGGCTGCATTGACTATT
Organism: Marmota monax; assembly: GCF_021218885.2. Classification (NCBI taxonomy): domain Eukaryota; kingdom Metazoa; phylum Chordata; class Mammalia; order Rodentia; family Sciuridae; genus Marmota; species Marmota monax. The sequence continues at coordinate 702,783 of NW_026694772.1, forward strand.
AATAGAACCCACTGTAGAGTATATTCCAATGAGGTTGGACTATATTGCTGTTCTTCCTGCGTGGAGGATTTCGGCTGGAACTTATTATTATAAAAATTCCAGACGTTTTAGAACAAAACTCAGTGCCATGCAAAATTTGTTTTCATATATTTTTTTAAAAAATTTCAATGGTACATATGTGAATAAAAATGACTATGACCGTTTTTTATTTGCATGGTGCTGGGGATTGAACTCAGGCCTTATGCATGTGAGGCAAGAACTCTATCAACTGAGCTACATCCCCAGCCCACCATTGCCTTTTTTTAAATATTTATTTTTGTAGTTGTAGTTGGAAACAATAACTTTATTTTATTTATTTATTTTTATGTGGTACTGAGGATCGAACCCAGGGCTTTGCACGTGTGAGGTGAGAGCTCTACCGCTGAGCCACAACACCAGCACCCCCGCCATGGCCTTTTTGATGACAAAATATGTATTACTTTGTACCATTTTAAGATTGATTTACATTACTATTTCTGACAAAGTCATTAGTGGTATTGCAAGTTGTCATTGTCTAAACATAAATTCCAAGTTTCTGGCAAAATCATTTCTTTGTCTAGTCTGCATGGAAATTAGAAAGTATCATCTGCTTATATAAATATGATATCACAATAATGTTCCTATTATATCATCAGGGGACCACTTTTTCCTGAGTTGCTTTTTTTTTAAGAAACATTAAAATTTAATCACTAAGATTAAATTATATAATTTAATAGTGTTAGATATGATAATGATGAAAATATTCCTTTACTTTTGAACTTCAGTGAATTGCAGTTGAAATGAACAAACTAGAGGTGGTATTAACTGCATTAGCAAAGGAAAGGGGTACACAACTAGAATTAGTGTTGTCCTTTCACTTGCTTTATGTATACTCAGCACAATCTTTTACCGAATAATTTCGAAAATACTTTGTTGAGTAATTTATATACTTTTATTAGTATTTCTAAGAGCAGAGACAAGCACAGACAAATAATGAGGCTTAGGAAAACTGATAGCTGATGTAGAAATTCAGAGAACTGTGATTAACATTCCTATCCTGCATATCATTGGAGCAAGGTTACTGTTATATTTTTTGCCTTTATGATCAAAGTACCTGAGAAGAACAATTTAGAGGAGGAAATGTTTATTTTAAAGCTCATAGTTTCATAGGTCTCAGTCCATAGAGTGCCAACTACATTCTTTGGGGCGTGAGATAAAGTAAAACATCATGGTGGAAGTGTGTGGTAAAGAAAGCAGCTGGTAACATGGTACCAAGAGGGCGGGAGAGGTAAGGAGGGGGGGAAGGGGGAGGAGAGAGAGAGAGTGCAAGAGTGCCAGGGAACTTTCCCCTCACCTAAGACAAAATATTACCCCCAAAGGCATGTCCCCAGTAATGACCTACCTCCTCCAGCCACACCCTACCTTCCTACAGTTACCACCCAAGTGAATCCCTACAAGGAGATTAATTCACTGATTAGGTTTAGATTCTCATAACCTAATTATTTCATCTCTGAACTTTCTTGCATTGACTCATGAGCTTTCAGGAGACACTTCATATATAAACCATAAAAGGTACTTATTATACTATTCTTGACTATTTTTAGGTTTAACTATGAATGTTATATTTTTACACTTCTCTTACCGATGGTCAGACATACTGCATAACTAGCTTTTACTGACACCTTAATTTATTTGAGTTAAAGACTATACCAGAGTATCTGGAGTCATGTTCAGATTCATCATTGCTACAATAGAAAATAAATCTAATATATAGCAAAATAAATAATGAAGATTTCTACATTGGTAAAATTTACCAATAATAAAACACAGACATTAATGTAAAAATGAGCAGTTATATTACTTTAATATGAAACTGATTATCATATTCACATTAAGATATTCATGTAGCAATCTCCTGTTTCCTGATGGCGAACTTTTAAATTACTTATCACAACAGAAATTAAAAGAAATAGATACGTTAGCTCATATTTCCCAACAGCCTGAAGAACCAGAAATGGGGAAAATGAATGAGGGAGGGAGGGAAAGAGAGAGAGAGAGAGAGAGAGAGAGAGAGAGAGAGAGAGAGAGAGAGACTGACCCCCACACACTCAGACAGGCAGGCAATATGGTGTCTCTGTTTTTTTTTGTTTGTTTGTTTGTTTGTTTTATTTAGAGACAGGGCCTCACTGAGTTGCTTAGGGCCTTGATGTTGCTGAGGCCAGCTTTGAACTACAAATACTCCTTCCTGTCTAGGCCTCCAGAGCCACTGGGATTACTGGCATGCGACATCATGCCTGGTTTGTGTCTCCTTGATTTCCTGTCTTCTACATTGTTTTTAGTTTAGGTACCACAAAAAAACAAAACAAAACAAAACCTGAACATATTCAGGACAATTTGAACCAATCATTAATAAGTTGAAGCTATTTTTGTCCTGTTTATTCATTGAAGTTGTATGGATGAAACAATTGGATGTACCTGACCCAAATTCATCCATTTAGAAGATAAGGAAGCCAGATATGGTGGCCCACAACTGTAATCCCAGTGACTCCAGAGGCTCATACAGGAGGATCAAAGCCAGCCTTAGCAATTTAGGAAGGCACTAAGCAAATTAGCAGGACCCTGTCTCAAATTAAAAAAAAAAAAAAAAAAGGAAAGAAAGAAAGAAAAGAGCTGGGGATGTGGCTCAATGGTAAAGCACACTTGGTTTAATCCTTGTACCAGGAAAAAAATTTTTATCATGACCCTGGGTGCAATTCCCAATACCAAGAAAACAAGGAGACCTGTGTTTATAAATAATCCATCCTTTACACCAATATTTTCTAGTAACCTTTCATGTTCTAGTATAATTTATCATAATTTGACTTGGGCAAAATAGCCAATTTACATGTTCTATCCATTCTAGCAGCTTTTATTTCAATATACCAAATATGCTATAGTAAAGCAATGGAGTTTCTTACTGGATTGGGTAATTTAAATAATCATGTGGTTTTAGATTTATATTGTAGATGAGGTTCTATACCCAATTTGTTTAGAAACATTTGGCTAGATAACTGTGGAGAAAAGAGTTTTAACTGCCATATTTGGAATTTTTTTACTGCATTCCATGGCAATATTACATATAAAGGTATTTTGTGGATGGTGTACAAAGGTATATCATGATAAGATATTCATGACACTATTGAGCTATGAAGATATAAATAAATAAATATTAGTAAGTTTAAATCTTAAAGTGTTTCATACTTCACATATGCATTATAATCACAGAAAGGTGTTTAAACAAAATCCTTTTTAATATTTAAATAATGTTAAAAAAAACTTGGCATAAAATGGAACAAATAAATTTTAAAATTTGATGTAATTCTAATTGTCAAAGATAAAGTTTCAATGTAAAGTATATTTTGTTGATAGTTGGCCTGTTTTATTTCATTATCTTCAAAATTGAATTAACTGATAAATAATTATGAGATATCATAGAACTTGCAAATGACTATCGGAATACCATAAAACAGTACTGGGGAAAAAATATCAGATTGACACATATGTTTTCTACTTAAGTAATTATATAAAAATGCATGGACCATTTATCAGATGGAATGTGAAATTCAAGATAAAAATGTACTGGTTTAAAGTAATATTTGAGCAAAATAATGATGAACTGGGGTTTTGGTTGATATCATTTAATTCTAAAACAGGGTAATTTAATTGTCATAACAATAGAATTTAATTCTTGTAGCAGGAGAACAGAAATTTTACAATTGTCTCATGATTATATTGAAAAATAATGAACTACACACTTAGATTTATTGTCTTATGACAAACTGTGAATTAATGTGAATTATTAAAATTGAAAAGTGGTTGAAACTCAGTATTTTTTAGGAAATATCAGTTGTCCTGTCATATTGCTCCTGTGAGATATCATTTCAATATTGATGAATAAAATTTTACCTTAAATTGAAGAGCAGGTTTGCCCTGAAAAGATTTTTTTCCAATTTATCATCAGCAATATAAATTCAAATATGTAAGCTCCTTTTGGGAGAAAAAAACCCTAAAATTTGAGTAGGAAAGCCATGTTATAAATAACACATATTTTACCATATTTCTTGTATACAATAATTCCATAACAGTTTATCTTTAGTGTGTAAATGACCCTTAGAGAATTTTATTAAAACTAAGACCACATAGCCAATAGATCACTGAGCTGGAATCAAAGTTTATCTGGTCTCGAAGTCCATGTTATTTCTAATGGGACTGTCTGTGTAACTACCTGGGGGAGCTTTATGAAAATGTTGGGATTGAAGTTGATATTCTCTTTCATTGATCTGAAATGGGAGCCTTGGCACCAGCTATTTTTAAAAGCTTATCAAATGAGAAGAACATACACATGAGGTAAAGATAATTACAATAGAACAATTGTTCCATGGCATATGTCTTTTAAAAACATGACACTTAGAATCTATTCTCTCAAGATTTGTTCAGACCTCTAGCATATTCTTCCTGAAGGAGTAACTAAGCCTACTGACCAAATCTTCAATTATTATAGCATTGCTAATGGTGCTATCATTAATGAGAAATATTTTATCTATCAGATGAAATAGAATTAGAGAAATAGACCAGCTTTTCATGTAAGATTGGTCACCAAAACATTCTCTTTAGGATTAAGGGAGACTTGCCTTATCTCCTATTTACACAGCTGTAGTTCTCTCTCCCCATCCCCTTCTTCTCTATGCCTTCTTCTGTTTATTACTTCCACACCTGTTTGTAAAAGAATGGCACTCTCACTCAAACAATGATTCCACCAAAGTGTTGTGGAGGTGAGAAGAGATGCATACAGCGGTGGTCATATAGGTGACTTTTTGACTCTGTTCTGTTTTTCTTTTTTTTCTTTTTGTCTCCTCTCATTTTTTTCTTTCTCTTTTTATTTATATATGACAGTGGAATGCATTACAGTTCTAATTACACATATAGAGCACAATTTTTCATATCTCTGGTTGTATACAAAGTATATCACACTAATTTGTGTCTTTATACATTTACTTTGGATAATAATGATCATCACATTCCACCATCATTTATAACCCCATGCCCCCACCCTTCTCCTCCCACCCCTGTGCCCTATCTAGAGTTTGTCTATTCCTCCCATGCTCCCTCTCCCTATCCCACAATGAATCAGCTTCCTTATATCAAAGAAAACATTCAACATTTGGTTTTTGGGGATTGGCTAACTTCACTTAGCATTATCTTCTCTAACTCCATCCATTCATCTGCAAATGCCATGATTTTATTCTCTTTTATTGCTGAGTAATATTCCATTGTGTATATATGCCACATATTTTTATGCATTCGTCTACTGAAGGGCATCTAGGTTGGTTCCACAGTTTAGCTATTATGAATTGTGCTGCTATAAACATTGATGTGGCTATGTCCCTGCAGTATGCTGTTTTTAAATTCTTTGGGTACAGACCAAGGAGATGATATACAGTCAATCAACAAATACATGAAAAAATGTTCACCATCACTAGCAATTAGAGAAATGCAAATCAAAACCACTCTAAGATTTCATCTCACTCCAGTCAGAATGGCAGCTATTATGCATACAAATAACAATAAGTGTTGGCAAGGATTGGGGAAAAAGGTACACTCATACACTACTGGTGGGACTGCAAATTGGTGCAGCCAATATGGAAAGCAATATGGAGATTTCTTGGAAAATTGGAAATGAAACCACCATTTGACCCACCTATCCTCTAATCTTGATCCTAATTAATATTATTGAGTCCTGTTATCAATGGTTTGATGATAACTTTCTCAGATATAAAAATATCTTTCATTCACACAGCTGATTAAGACCTCTTATTCCAGAAGTATTTTCAATAGTAACTAAGGGACAATAAAGAAAAAAAATAAAATGGCAGCAAAATAATTATTCCAGAGCATAAGTTTGTGATCCCATGTGCCCATTTAAAATAAGCAAGTGGATTAGTTAACTTCATGTTCTGTGTTGTTAATGCCACAAATAGGTTGGCTTTAATCAGAATCCATTTGTCTAGAATTAGTTTTGCTATATAATCTGTGTATTCCCCAGGTGTATGAATTTTAGTGACAGTACTTAATGGATCAATAAAAGGTTCTGAGTTTTTTCCTCTCATGTTTAAACTTGTTCATTTGGACAGACACAGCTAAAATGTGCAAAAGTCATTGTAAATCCACACATGTGCATGCCCCCCACAGGTTTGAGCAGTGCATTTTTAAAAGTTCAATAGAGTGTAATTAATTACCTCCAACATGAGAATAAGGTCTTTAAATTATTTTAAGTCAATGTTTATAGGAGAAATTGGCCTACAGTACACCTCAGGTGTTCTTAATGTTTTTGAGAACTTACAAAAAAGCTGCTTCTCTATAAAAGTAACATATATTGCCAATAAAATATATAAGGGAGGACATCTACTTATAAACTTAGAAAACAATTTAGCAGGAACAGTTGTTTTATTAGCCTTCTGCTTTTTAATGGCTGAGACCATCCTGGGGCTATTTAAAAGATGATTTAATTTGTCCTCTAAACACATAGATGAGTTCAGGGTATTTCTTTTTTCTCATGAATCAACCATGTCTGCATTGACATTAAAGGCTTAGCTCAGGAATCTTTGTAATAATAAATCTGTCTTTTAAATTACTTTAAGTTGGTAAATTAAATAGCCTTAAACATCGATAAAATGAAGTATTAGATCTACTTGTAATGAAATAATTCATCAACTTATTGACTCAAAATTAAGGGTTGTTTCAAATGTAGTTTTAATGTAAACTGTATTTTAATATAAACTAAATGAAATTTCTGGGCAGTATTCTGTTTGATTACCTTATATTCTTAAAGGAAATAATCATTTGAACATACAACCTTTATAAAACTTTTCAGTTTTCCCTAGATTAATAAGTAATGCCTTGATCAATTTACCCAGTTGTTCAAAGCAAACCCTGCAGATTATCCTTGATTCCCCATTTTCTCTCTTTCAAAATTACAACCCACCATGATGCTTTATGGTTTGTATTTTGGAATACATCACTAAATCTTACATATTTTCCTACCTTTACAGCCATCACTGTATTTCAAGTTGTTCTCATCTCTGTGATCACTTCCTGTTAACCATATTTCTATTCTGGCTGTACCTCCATTCCTTTTAATATACAGTTACTCAGAATGATATTTACACAATTCAAGGCTTAGCACTTGCTGTTCCAGCTGCCTAAGATGCTTTTCTTCCACTGTACATTTCATAGCTGAACCCCAGAAAAACTATGTGCTTTGTTATTTAAGATTGCCAGAATAGCATGTTTCTCTGGTCCTAAATAACTATCCTTTTTATTTTGTTTTAATTTGTCCTTATTTTATTTCATATTATACACACTGGGTTTGAGGTCATTTTTTTTCTTTGAAAATCTAATAATTGGAATCATAATAATAATATATAATGAGAAAAGAAATCCCTCTCTTTATTTCATACTGGGGATTAAATTCAGAGCCTCATGTTTTCTAAGTACATGCTCTTTCACTGAGCTACAACCTCAGACTCTAGCTTTTTCATTACTAGCTGTATTTGGGGAGTACAGTCTGGGAAATTATCGGTTTTATATTTAATCTACTTTGGAAAATGATCATTTTAATAACTGTCATTAAAATTTATTCAAAATTAGTTTTTATCTTAAAAATGTCTGTAGCTATTTAGTATTTAAATGCAGCTAGGATTAGGCAAATGACAATAATAAATTTCTTTTTTATCTTGGAGGCCACATGAACACTCAGAATAGTAAGATATCAACTATGGTACCTTGCAATCCTTTGAGGACAATACCATGCATTTTGGAATAAAGGGAAAACAGAGCAAACACACATAATTTTACTTCTCCCAAGGGTGATTCAGATGTTCTTTACCTATTCTTAAACTCCTTAAATGTTCTTCCATATATTTAAAGTAATTTTGTTTTTTTAGACAGATAAAGTGAGCAGTTTTGCCTTAGTGTGTGTGTGTGTGTGTGTGTGTGTGTGTGTGTGTGTCTGTGCATGCACTTACATGTACATTTTTTGGTGCATGGAGTTAGAATAAGAGAAATAAAGTAGATAGAGGCCAGAAATTTGGTTGTGGTTAAGAGAACTGACACACTTTAAAGCACTAGGAGGGCAAGGGGATTACTAATGTAAATAGGGAGAAGGGAATACCTCAAGTCACTCTGTTCATTTAGCTATGTAGTTAATACTTTGTGCCTGAAAAGTTCCTGATTTATCTGAATTACATACAAGAATGCAAGAATATGACATTATGGTAGAATATGAAACGTAAGGTACAAAGATTTTTTTCTTCAAAATCTGTGGTTGGTTTGTTATTTTAATACTGTTTAATACAATACCAATGCAACAAGAATATTGGTCTTTCTTGTGTTTCATTTTTTTGTCAGTGATATTCATTGTAATATAAATCTCAACCTTGAGGAAAGAATGGATTCTGAGTTATATTGCTGTGGAGTTTATACCTTCCATTGTACTTCTGGTTTATGACAACACTGTAGATGGTTGCAGATGTGTCCAACCCTTTAATCAGTGGTGACTTCCTCATGTGCAGGGATCATTCTTATTCACAGCTGAATTTCCAAAACCTAAAAGAGGGCCTCTTTTAGTAAGCACACAATAGATTATTGTTGAAGGTGTGGGTTTTACATTAGCAAATTATGTGAAAATGTGAGTGAGGTTCATTAATTTGTGTGAGGAACAGTCAGGATTTCACACCTGATCACATGATATCCTCAGGCTGATAGATTAAGGAATTAACATAAAGAAGAAAGGAAATAGTATTGGAATGGGTTTGGGTTTCACCACATATTTTCCTCCTCCTTATTGGTTGTTTTGTTTTCTAAGCTAGAAAAAGTTCTTCATGACAATCTGAAGCATAGTAAAAGAAAGAACTGAAATTTGACTTATAAGAAATATTTTAAAAAAAAGAAATATTTAAAATAATTTATTACAAGCTAATTTATATTGATATTCATTTTTAGCAGTAGATGATTATAAAGTATCAAACTTTATCTAAAAATCAGTAATAGAACATTTTACAAAAGGAACTAAAGTACTCAAGTGTAATGCTGGGTGAAAGATTTCCAGGTTCTAGTTGGAAATTTTATTTATGGTATAAAAACTGATAGAGGAGTTGCGGCTATAGCTCAGCGGCAGAGCACTTGCCTAGCATGTGTGAGGCACTGGGTTCAATCCTCAGCACTACATAAAAATAAACAAAGGCATTCTGTCCATCTACAACTACAAAAAATTATAAAAAAAGAGAAAAAAAAATTACAGAGATTGAAATAGCTGGGGTATTTGCTGTTTATATCAGACAATTTTAGAAAAATTCTTTTGGTAATTTCTATGATAAAAGTTTACTATTCTGGTTAGAAAAAAACAAACATTTGCCTCAATGGATGATGAAGTACAGTTGAACAATATACAGTGCTTTATTTTTTATGTAAGTGTATATGTACTAGGATGGAAGATTTATATGAATGTACAAATTATTTCTATTCAAACATATATGATACTTGTAAAGGAGAAGATGTATTACAAGTGATATTTTAGATGAAATATAAGTGACCGTATATTTAAACTGTAATACAAATTAGATAATTATAATTTAAGAATTTTTTCAAATATATTGTGAATGAGAGATAATTGATAAAATCTAAGAATAGCTGTTAAAAGGTAATTAAATATCTAAAGTCTTGTGCTGAAAAATGTTGAGTATCAAACATTTTTAAAACCTTGTAAAAAAGGGAATGTTTGGCAAAGAATATTTGACGTGGTTCTCAACAGATGTCAATGGAAAACTGATAGCAAATTAATATAAATATTATGTATCACTTTTAGCAATACTCTTCTCAGTTCCTGAATAGTAATGATTTCCCTAAGTGGAATTTAGTCAATAATAAAAGTAGAGAAACAAGATAACTTTTCTTTGGAACTTAATTTCTTGGAATTGGAGGAGCTACTGTGCCATTTGTCAATGGAAAAATTAAACAATTCACATATCACCAGTCAGCTTAACATATTCATTTAATTTAGTCAATTTTACTACAATAACCATTTCATAAGCATAAATTATGTCCATAAAGATATTAAATACCTAGGAATATCACAATAGAAATAAGGGACAAAGTAAAAACTGGGTGCTGGATGTGACTATTTTTTAAAAATTTTATACGTTTAAACCCCTCTGTGTTATGTAAATAATGGCTCCTAAAGATGTTCACACTGTAATCACCAGAACCTGTGAACATGTTATATGAAAATGGTGAATTCAGTTTGTTAATTAGCTGAGTTTAAAACAGAGAGATTATCCTGAATTATTTAAATACATAGTCACCAGGATGATTAAAAGTAGGAAAGAAACAAGAATAGTAGGTCAGTGTGATGCAATTTGCAAAAGAACCGTTTTTTTCACTTTAAAGATGTAAGAAGAGGACCACAATCCAAGAAATATAGGAGGGCTTTAAAAGCTAGAAAAGGCAAAGACACATCTACTTCCGTACAGAAAGGAACACAGTTCTGCTGAGAGTTGAATTTATCCTTATGAGGCCCATGTTAGACTTTGGACCTACTCAACTGTAAGATAAAAATCTTCTATTAAGTCACTGAGTTTTTCAGAATTTGTTACAGCAGAAATTGAATTTGAATACAACTTCTTATAGTTTGTCACTTCCTAGATCCTTAACTTGGCTCATTTACAGTACTACCTTTTCAATTTTGGGGCCATCTGAACTCTCTTCAATGAAATTAGTCCAGCAGTTCTGATTTCTAGGACTCAGGGTTTAAATCACAAGAGGCACTAAGGGAGAAATTAATCCCCTCACCCAGACCTAGATTATTCCACTTTAAATAGCCATATCAACTCCCAAATCTATGTTGAACCACATCAAGGCTAAGTCTCATCTACTTCCGTTCTAGTAATGTTCAGGGGCATATATCTTTTCAGATTTCTCACTGGGATCACTTCTTGTATGATTAAACAGGTATGCACATGTGTATGTGTGCATTATTATGTTCATGTTTATACCATTAGACACCCAAAACTGAGCAACAACCTTATCTTCACAGATATAGGATGTGTACTTTCAAAATAAAATAACAAAGTTCTAAAATAAAGCTAATTTTTAGAAAGCAACTATTCCTATCCTTATGATCAACCTTTGCATGAGTATGGAAAACATTTAAATTTCTTATGGAAACAGGTGAAATTTCTCCTTTGCCAGAGAATGTCTTTGTTTCACATTTACATATATAAATGCTAATTAGAATAGTAAAGGGTTGCACAAAAGAGATAGTCTGTCCAACATTCAAAATATCTCTATTTATTTTGAAGAACTGCTTTGCAAAAGTCCTGAATTTAGGGTCTTGGTTTTTATATTCTAATTTTTGTATCTGAAAGTAAATGTCATTTTTCCCAAATGAATGAAATAGAAATTATTATATGAGAAATAATGATATGTGGGAAATAATATTTAATTATTACCATAAGCAATCATCTTTATTTGGGGGTAAGTTTTCTGAGAGTCTACACTTACATTTTAATAAAGTAATAACCAATAATATCTACTGTTTATAACATATTAAAGATTATCCTAATTATTTTTAAGCTCACCCTTCTATTAAGTTTTTAGCTTGGGAGAATTTTGTTTCTTAAAAATACAAACTTAACTAGGAGTTTCCCTTCTATTCTATGGCCCGGGATGTAAAATTCTGACCTGGATAAATTAATAATGATGAAAAATAAAGTGACCTAGAAATCCAGCTAATCTTATCAGCACTCCTTTTTAATTGAGAAAGTCTAATTACTCAGATAATTGTGGGGCTCATTGCTTACTTTTAATTACTGTAAAAATAAAAAAAGAAAAGACAGAAATTTATGCTGCTATATATGCTTCATGCCCTATAAAACTGGATATACTTTTTTATGACCCATTTGGCTTCATTCACTTTATCAGCAAATAAAATACAATATAATCCTTTTATAATTTCGTACTACTTTTTTGATTTTTTATAACTATAAACATCAGTTGCATACACAAGCATAATTTTGGTTGGATGACTTTATTTACCTTGTTTAGATAATTAAGCATTTCAGAAGATCAGTAGTTTAGCTTTGAGGTTTCATAAATAGAAATGCTTAGGGAACAATTCCTCATTGTACTTGACACAATTTATTCTGAATTAATAAGTACCCTACCTCAAAGAACTGGTCGGAAAGAGTAAATCCAGATTAACTTAAAATGTGCTTGGAATTCATGTTTTAGTGTAATTTGTTATAGAATTAAACAGCTTTAAATGAGAAGTTGCATCTTGTAAATTGTTTTCCTTCCCTCAGGGCTTAGTCCCATGACTTGCATGAGTGAGTACTCAGTAAATGTTGATTACATTATTAAGATATTTTAATAACTTATTTTTAGTAAACTAGAAGAAATAACAAATTTTGTTATAATCCTTGGACCTTTGCCTGCTGACAGATAGGGTATTTCTCCTAAGGAATATCATACATCTTTAGTCTTCATACCTTGTGCTTATTGTTTTTCAGTTTGGGGTGTTGAGAGGTACGTGAGTGTGTGACTGCTGGTGTGTGTGTATGGGGTGTGTGACTTTTTGTGAATCACTTCATCGTAACCTGTCCTTTCTATATTCCTAGGCATTTCATGTGTTTTCCCATTGATATCATATATTTCATCTGATCCAGGATGGCCTAGATATCTGATTACCACATATTAAAAGTATAAACTGAAGCTCAGAGAGGTAATAAAGATGAAATTAAACTGTAAATAGAAATATAAGTGAGACATGAGGACATGGATAATATGATGTAGTATTGGGTGGGTGTAGACTTTTACAATATAGATATGCTGATTATACCAATTTGGTTATTATGAAAGTATACATGCATTGAAATATAACATATCCCATAAATACATACAATTATTATAAATAAAAATTTTAAAAAGGAATTTGCCATTAGGAAGAAAATCAAAGTATTCAGAAAAATATAAATCTTGAGTTTTATGAAAATAAAAGTAAAACAAGGGGAATGAAAGATGAAGGCAGGAAGGAAGAATGAAAGAAAAAGAAAATGGGCTCATCTAAACAGGGGTATATAAACATGCTGCTATATGCTTCATGCCCTATAAAACTGGATATACTTTTTTTAGTTTTAGTTTATGAATGAATGCTATAGAAATGCCCACAACATACTCCAACCCAAAGCCGAGCCTGATAAATTACTATAGGGGAAAAGCTTCACAGAGTTTCTAGAGCCTCTTAAAAGAGGAGCATCAGGGTGATCATAGTTTTATAGGCTGAGCTCCATAACTCTAACAATGACCTGGATAGGGACTGGTCAGAATTGGTTAACTAGATGAGTTGCAATTACAGTGTGTATTGTTATCTTGGAACATCTGGGTCTGAACTAGATGTTGTAAAGCTATTTGAGCTTAAAGAGTTAAGATATGCTGTGAGCTTGTTGTCTCCCTTTCTAAGATAATTTTTAGACATCACAGGAAATTGTATCAGGTCCTGGTACAGCTTAACATAGGGGACTCTAATGGGCCTCAGTTCTTAGATCATTTATATTAACTAGTTAGGACAGCCTTGGATTAGAGAGAGATAGATTAGTTCACAGTCAGAAATTCTCCTCAGCTCATATAATTTATATAATTTTTTCTACTTCCTTTTCTCTCTCTCTCTCTCTCTCTCTCTCTCTCTCTCTCTCTCTCTCTCTCTCTCCCTCTCTCTCTCTCTCTCCCTCTCTCTGTCTCTCTCAGTTACTGGGGATTGAAACAAGCCTACCTCCCCATTCTTTTTTATTTTTTATATTGAGACAGGTTTTCACTAAATTGCTCAGGGCCTCACAAATTTGCTGAGGCTGGCCTCCAACTTGTGATCATTCTCAATCAGCCTCCCAAGTCACTGAGATTACAGGTGTCTTCAACTATACCTGGCCAATTCCTGTATATTTAACTATTCCCCTACATGTAAGATTTAAGAACATGGGTCCTTAGTGGGCATGGTGGGACATGCGTGTAATCCCAGTGGCTTGGGAGGCTGAGGCAGGAAGAATTGGAGGCCAGCCTTGGCAAATTAGTGAGGCTCTGAGCAAATTAGCAAGAACCTGTCTCAAGATAAAATGGAAAAAGGCTGGGCATGTGGCACAGTGTTAAATACCCCTTAGTTTAATCCCTAGTACATACCCCAGTACACACACACACACACAAAAAAAAAAAAAAAAAGCCAACAGAAAAAAAAAAAACATGGGTCCTAGAGACACACTCTCTTTCTTTGAACCCTGGTCCTACCACTGTGTAATCTTCATTAAATAATAATTTTTTCCTCCATTTTCTTATTTGTAAAATGTGGTTAATAATAAATTGGTTAATGTATGTGATTTATAGTATGATACAGAATAAAGGCTTGCAGTTGTTATTCATGCTATTGCTGATTTTTAAATGAACTTTATTTTATTTGGTGATTTCTCCCTTATAAAAGCACTAAATCACTAAAAGGAAATCTTTCTTGACATATATCAGGGAATATACCAAAATATGTTTATTTGATTTAGGGAAGAGCTTGTGATTTGCCATAGCAAATTATGAATGGCCAAACAAATGTTTTCATTGGTTAGACACTGAAAGAACACTCTTCTGTTCCTCTGTTCTACTTCTGTCTTTTTCTAGACCAGTTTTAGGTTTTTCTCTCCTACTAAAGCCAGAACTGTATATGATACAGTTGGAGGGAGTATCAGGATACTGGCCTGGTTAGAGTCTACAGTTGTCTCCCCCCTGCCCACTGCTCCCTCCCTCCCTCCCTATGTATATACATACTTACATACATACACACATATAGTGTCCTCTTAGTACTGGAATGGATTTATATAACATTTATATATTTAGGTTTTATAATATTTATATATTTAGGTATATTTAGATCTTAATCCTTAAGAATAATTTATCAGGAGTGCAGTTTTAGCTCAGTGATAGATCACTTGCCTAGCACATGTGAGGTACTGGGTTTGATCCTCAGCACCAAATAAAATAAATAAATAAATAAATAAAAATAAAGGTATTATATCCATCTACAACTTAATTTTTTTTTAAAAGAATAAATTATCTTGGTCAATAAATGAAATCTTCTCGATGATTTAACTAGTTGCTGAGGCTGGCTTGAACTTACAATCCTCCCGACTTACTCCAGAGCTTCTGGGATCACATAGGCATGCACCACCATGCCTCAACCTTTTTTTTAAATTTTATCTTTACCACTGCTCTAGACTCTAGAGATGACCTCTCCATGAAACTACTTATTAGCTATATAATCCTACTACTACTGTAAACTCATAAATATACATGTATCAGTAGCTTAAGAAAAGTCTATATACAGCCCAGATAAAAATCGAGTACAATTGTTTCTTGTGGGTGACTGATATTTTTCAAAGGATAATCCAAGAAAATATCTCTCTTTATTGAGTCTGAATCTTTGCCAAAGACAATGTTATCATTTTCTTCTACACCTAACCAATTAAGTAGATAAAAGAAGCTAGAAAAGTCACAGTGATTATTAAAATCCTTGCTAGAAAATCCAGGCATATCTGCTCCCTTCATTTTTGCATTCAATGGAACAGGTGTATGGGAAGCTACAAGGAGAATATAGGAACTGGTAAATGGCTGTTTCTAAGTAAAAAGTACATAGTCTAAAAAGTTGAATATGGGTGTAGTTGTCTGAGTACCTGTCTTGACTCTTGTTAGAAGCTACCAGATTAAAAAGTAAAACTACCTAGTTGTCTTATAAATGGGGAGATTGAGCTTGATTATCTTTTGTACAGAGGAAAATATGCTCAGAGTCCATTGTTCATTTAAAAATATATATATGATCAGACTGAGGTCAGAATTCCTATAATGAAAGTCAGTAAATTTCAGAGAACTTTAACAACACAATAGGTACAAAAATGTGATTAATTCTTATATTGAATTTGATTGTATAAATGTTGTGATAACCATGTTTTTCCCTTTATATCATATGAATGTGGAATTAAATAATGAAGACTGTTTTTTGGAAAAGCATTAAATTTAGTCAGAGGATCAGGTACACCTGTCTTGGTCTCAAGATTGGCACAAAACTTCATGCAGCCTGAACGTGAGCAAAGATCACATCAAAAATATCTAGTGGTATAAAGCAATTTTGTTTTTCATTGTTATGATATTGACACTTCTCCAAAAACACATCCAGAAATGAATAGCTCTATTTCTCAAATTCAAAAGACAGAATCTAAAGGAAATCTAATTTCAGACTTGTTATTAAACAAGTTTTCTTAGTGTCTGCCATTGTTGGCAGTATTTGCAAGATAGGATATGCATTTCTTAAGTGTATTTTTCTTTGAAATGTTACAAATAAAATTAATACAGGGTTATAAAAAAGATGTTATCTTGGTATGCATTGATTTTCCTCTCAGTTTTACTTTAACATCACCATTATTTATATTTGATTTTGATGTATGTGACATTTTATATGTTATTTGATCATTGTCAGAAATAAATTTATTTTTGTATGTAACTCCTGAGAAATACTTAAATAATAATATATCTGTCTTATACCAACATGTAAGCCTTTGTAAAAGTAATTAATTCTTTAGCATGACATTTTGCACACTGCTTGAAAGTACAGAGATATTTATTAAAATATAATGTTGTGTGACTATGCAGAGCAAATGTGTATACATGTATATGTACATATAATATATTGAAGTGGTCTACACGTGTTTGTAAATAGCATCTTTTACTGTGACAATAACAACTTTATACAATAACTATCATAATTCTCACAAAATTCTTTTGACAAAATACCATTAGCTTTTTTTATTGCACATGAGAAAACCTGGGCTCTAAATAAGTAAGCGATTTATTCATGATAAAACACCAAGTAGAATCAAACCCACCATACTGTAAACTATTCTTGTTGAAATACATCAGTTTGCCTGTAAGAAATTGGAGAGGAGCAGTAGTCTGATGTTTTGAATTGGATATGAACATTAGAATTGGGAATACATGCATAGAAAAATGTAAATATATTCAATGGCACTTAGAATTTAGTCTTAAAAAGTGAAGGTTTATATTCAGTTGAGTTTGGAATATAATGTTCAATAGTGTTTTTCTTAAGAATTAAATTTATAAAAAGGAGGTGGACTCAAGAAAATATAACAATGAGATAGCATGGAAAAAAACTGTTCCCGATGGTCTATAAATTGGATATTTTACTATTTTTCTACCTCTTTTTTCTTAATTGTACTCTAGAGTTCCTTTTAAATGACTACATTTTGGAAGAGAAATACTCATGCAAATGAGTCAGAAAAAAAAAAAAAAACTTCTAGATGCCTTTAGCTCCCATTAAGATGACATTACTAATTCATGATGTGGATATTTTATTTTAATGTTAGTGGTGTTGCTTTTGGTTGGATGCCAGGTGAATTTAATCCTATTACTATGCCTATAATGTGGAGTAGTTTTGTTTAATGGTATGTAATAATTCACCAGTGGACAGCTTGAATTGAGTCAAAGAAACGGCTATTGGCAATCATTGAAGACTTAAGAGATTTCCAACTTTTATGTGCCTTCTTAACTAGTATTCCAAATTATCTTCAGGAAAATCACTATTTAAATATTACATGCAAAAATGCAATAAGCTTCTCAAATGGTGTGATCTTAGGTGTAGAGAATCTTGATTGCGCACACTTTATGTTTTAGTCAGATTTGCATCACCGTGACCAATATACCTGACAGGAACAACTTAAGAGGGGCAAAAGTTTATTTTGGTTCACAGTTTAAGTCCATGGTCGGCTGAGTGTAAGATAAAGCAGAATATCTTGTGGAAGGGCATGGCAGAGGAAATCTGCATCTGCTTACTTCATGACAGTCACAAAGCAGAGAGACTTCCACTTGCCAGGGACAAAATGTAAACCCCAAGGACATGCCACCTACTTCCTTTAGCCACACCATACTTGCTTACATTCACCACTCTTTAATCCATTCAAATTATTAATCCACTGATTTTGTTATGGTTCTCATAATCTAAATAGTTCACCTCTGATCATTCTTGCACAGTCTTACATATTAACTGTTGGGAGACAGTTCATATCCAAACCATGATATTTGTTATAACTAATAAACAAATGCAGCAGGGTTACAGGATATAAAATTACAGGATATAAAAAGTTACAGGATATAAAAATCAATATGCAAAAATAAATGGTGTGTGTATACACTAACAACAGATAATAAAGAAATGAAAGTAAGAAAGCAATTGCATTTAAAATAGCATTAAAAGGATGAAATATTTGGGAAGTAATTTATCCAAGAAAGTAAAAGTCTTGTAAACTTAAAACAACAAAAACAATGGTGAAAGAAACTATAGAAGTATTTTTTATAAATAAATAGAAAGGCTGTTGATGAGTTTTAATGCTCAATATTGTTAATACATTGCCCAAAGTTATCTATAGATTCAATGTCAATGTAATTAGGCTGAAAACATCAATGATTTTCTTATGCACAAATAGAAAAAAAAAAAACACACATACACACACACACAAAAAAAAAAACCACTCTTCAATATGAACAAAATTGGTGAAGTCACAATTTTGTTTCAAAATTTCCTTCAAAGTTACTGTAATCAAAATATTCTAGTACTGATTTTTTTAAAATATTCATTTTTTAGTTGTAGGTGGACATATTACCTTTATTTTGTTTATTTTTATGTGGTGCTGAGGATTGAACCCAGGGCCTCCAATGTGCTAGGCAAGCACTCTACCACTGAGCCACAGCCCCAGCCCTCTAATAATGATTTATAGCATATATGGCAAAATAATTTTCAATAAACTTATTCAATGAAGATGTAACATTTGGTGCTGTGAAGATGTTATTTCAACACAAAAAGAAATGAAGTTGGGTCATCTTCCTCACACTATATGCAAAAATTAACTAAAAATGGATCAAAAACTACACTTAAGAATCCAAACTGTAAAACTTAAAGTTAAATCTGGATTTCACAATAAAATTCTTGGATATGACACCGAAAACACAGGGACAAATATAAAAATTAGATAAATTTAAATGCATCAAAATTAAAAAGTTTCGTGCAACAAAGGATGCTACAAGACTGAAGAGGCAGCTTACAGAGTGGCAGAAAATATTTGCAAATTACATGTCTGATAAGGTACCTATATCTACAATATGTAAGGAACACATACAATTCAACAACACCAACAACCCCCCCCAAATAACTGAATTAAAAAAAAATCCAAGTATTTGAGCGAAAGTTTTTCCAAGGAAGATATACAGTTGTACAATAAGACCATGAAAGGTTCTTCAACATTGCTAATCCAAATGGGATACCAGTTTATACCAATTGGGATGGACTATTATATATACCAAATAAACAGAAAATAACAAGTGACAGTAAGAAGGTGAAGAAATCTGGTAGGAATGTGAGATGGTACAGCCACAGTGGAAAATAATATGGTGATTCCTCAAAAAATTAAACAAAATTATCATATGATTCAGCAATTCTACAAAAGATATATATGCACCAGTATTCATAGCAGCATTATTGTAGCAAAAGAATAGAAGCAAGCTGTAGGGGGTTCTGTGTTTGGGACTGGGGTCTCTGATAAACTTTGTGATTGTGGCATGCTTGGTGGCTAGGAAGTTTCTGTGCAAAGGTACAGAAGGTCTGGCTGCTGGGAAACATCCATGTAAAAGACACTGGATGTCTGTGAGATTCTTTAAGAAAAAAAAAAAAAAAAAACCTTTTTGAAAAAGAAAAACCTTCGCATTTGGAATCTTTCTACTTTTCTCTTTCTGTGCTGTAACATTAGGGAGGTCCTGGTTAAGAAAGCTGGCTAAAAACAGATAAGATAGCCAGCTAAGCGGCTTGGATTTAAAAGAGGCACTGTTTTTCCTTCTTATGTTTAAACTGGTTTTTATAAACCTAGTAAATCATATAGGGCCTGTGATTCACATTTTAAATATAAGGCTAGGAAAGTTAGAGATCCAGCAGAATTTAAAAAGTAAGGAAAACTGTTGTAACCACTTTTTTTCTTTTAAAAGATAATTCTCTTAAAGCATGGTGTTGCAGTTTACATTCTTTCTGGGGAGTTCTTTTTTTCTTTTGTTTTAAATCTTGCAAATCTTGTAATAATTTCCACATATGGTTGAATATAAGTAATGATTTGTTGTGGATTGGAAAGGGTAGAGCATGGTAGCCAAAGGGATCTTTTGGACACTTGTTTGTTTTTTCTGCCCCAGACTAGGGTGGCCTCTTGAGGCCGTGCATAAAGCCATGCCATAAAGGATATTTATTACTATGACATTAGTATTTGTGTCCAATAATCCTGTAATAGACTGCTCATTTAACCAAAGAGTTAATTTAGGTCTACTTTCAGTAACTTATAAACATGCTCCAATAACAGTAGAGTCAAACTTTGTATTTCCCCTTTTATTTACAGGTTGTTTAGCTGAAACATAGGGAATTACAATTAATTAAACAATAGAGGATTTTGAGGGGGAGGTTGGAAAACCAGATTCCCCCTCCTTACTGATACACCAAACAATAATGTTCTTATGGTACTAATGACCTAATGGGACAGGAGCCACTTACTTTCCTGCCTCTGCACCTTGTCTCTGTGTCTCCCCTTATTATTATTCCTTACAACAAGTCAAATCTCCATTTGAGGGTGAATGGATAAGCTAAACAAAGTGTATGCATGCACTGTATATTATGCAGCTTTAAAAAGGAATGGTATTCTGAAATTGCTAGAGATGTTGAACATTAGTTCATATATTTGTTGATCAATTGTATTTCTTCTGTGAAGTGTCTAGTCAGTTCCTTAGCCCATTTATTGATTTGGTTATTTGTGTGTGTGTGTGTGTGTGTGTGTCTGTGGGTGTGAAGTTTTTTTTTTTTTTTTTTTTTTAGTTCTTTTTGTATCTTAGAGATTAATGCTATATTGGAGGTGCATGTGATAAAGATTTTCTCCCAATCTGTAGGATCTCTCTTCACATTAATGATTGTTTCCTTTGCTGAGAAGAAGCTTTTTAGTTTGGATCCATCCCGTATATTGATTCTCAATTTTACTGCTTGTACTTTAGGAGTCATGTTAAGGAAGTCAGTTACTAAGCCGACATGGTGAAGATTTGAGCTTACTTTTTCTTCTGTTAGGCACAGAGTCTCTGTTCTAGTGCCTAAGTCTTTGACTTGCATTTTATGCAAAATGAGAGAGAGGTTTAAACTCATGTTGTTACATGTGGCTTTCCATTTTTCCCAGTACCATTCATTGAATAGGCTATCTTTTCTCCAGTGAATGTTTTTGATGTCTTTGTCTAGTATGAGATAACTGTATTTATTTTCGAGAAATACAAATCAAAACTACTCTAAGATTTTATCTCACTTCAGTCAGAATGGCAATTATCAAGAATACAAACAACAATAAATGTTGGCGAGGATGTAGGGGGAAAAGGCACATTCATACATTGCTGGTGAGAATGGAAATTGGTGCAACCATAATGTAAAGCAGTATGGAGATTGCTCAGAAAACTTGGAATGAAACCATCATTTGACCCAGCTATTCCACTCCTCAGTTTATATTCAAAAGACTTAAAATCAGCATATTACAGTGATGCAGCCACATGAATATTTATAGCATCTCAACTCACAATAGCTAAACTATGGAACCAACCTAGGTATCCTTCAAGAAATGAAAGGATAAAGAAGTTGTGATTGATATGTACAATGGAGTATTACTCAGCCTTAAAGAGTAAAATTATGGCATTTCCCCATAAATGGATGGAGTTGGAGAATATTATGATGAGCATAATAAGTCAATCCCAAAGAACCTAAGGCTGAATATTTTCTCTGATATGTGGATGCTAATTCACAGTGACGGGGGATGCTAGGGAAGAACAGAGTTACTTTAGATTAGGTCGAGGGGAGTGAATGGAGGGGAGAGGGTATGAAGGTAGGAAGGATAGTAGAATGAAACGGATATATTACCTTATGTATATATATGACTGCATAACCAAAGTGATCCTACAACATGTACAATCAGAAAAATGAGAAATCATACTCCATTTAGTTAAGATATATCAAAATGCATAAATGCATTCCACTATCATGTATAAGTAATTAGAACAAATATAAAAATAAAGGAATGGTATTCTGACACATGCTACAACATGGATGAACCTTGAGAAAAAGGTTCTTCTTCAACCAAATGGCTGAGGAAAATAAACCAGGACAAATAGTCTATAATCCCACTTCTGTGAGTTACCTAAAGTAAGCATATTCATAGATAAAGAAAGTAGAATGATGGTCTAGGGACTGGGAGTGGAGCATTTGAGGAATTATTATTTAAGGGTACAAGATTTCCATTTGGCAATATGAAAATTTCTGGATTTGGATGGTGATGATGGTTGTATAACAGTATAAGTGTACTTAAGGCCACAAAATTATATTCTTACAAATTATTATAATGGCAACTTTCGTGTTTTATATATTTTATTAAAATAGGAACCCTACAAGTATTTGTATAGTGTTTAGAAAATGTTTGGATACATGAATGCTGGATGTAAGAGCTTTATAATGTAAATTTGAATTGTTGTAGTTTTTTCACTTGTCAATTGTGTATTTATTATAAATGTATATGTATATCTCAGCTCATATTCTAAGACATTTATCGGGATTTTAGCCTTTGGTTAAAGAAGAAGTCCTTAATTTGGTTCCAGATGAAATTAAATATTGTTTTCAGTGCTTCATATGAAATTTAATATAAGTAATACCTTATTCATTTTTAAAATTTTAATTCTTGCACACACAAGGCAAGTGTTCTACCACTGAGCTATATCTCCAGCCTAAGTTTAATAACTTTCTAATTCCATAATATAGAGGTGTTGTGTATAGGGAATTCTCAGTAATATTGGGGCTTTTTAAATTTTGGGGGTCTTTCTTTTTTACATTTCATTCTCCAACTTTGTTTTTATGTCATAAAATACTTGCCTTGCTTTAGTAATAATAAATGGGAGGTAGGATGTGGAGAAGATTTTCAAATGTTATGGAAAGTTTAGTTATATATACCTAGATTCTTCTTACAAGGAATACATAGGGATTTAGGGATGGTTTTGGAAAGATTTAAAAGAGATCTGCCTTTATAAGTATTCCTTATTTTCTACACACTTAATTAGAATTTGGGGTACAAATTGATTCTGAAAATGTGGTATATATACACAATAGAATATTATACTCAGCATTAAAAGAGAATAAAATATGGTGAGTTTGTGGCTCAGTGGTAGAGCACTTTCCTAACATGTGGGAAGCACTGAGTTCAACTCTCAGCACTGTACATAAATGAATAAATTCTATTGACAACCAAAAAAAATTTAAAAAAGAATAAAATCATGGCATTTTCAGGTAAATGAATGGAATTGGAGAATATAATGCTAAGCGAAGTAAACCCATCTGTAAAAACCAAATGCCAAATGTTTTCTCTGATATGAGGATGCTAACTCACAATGGGGCATGGGGGGAGCATGGGAGGAATGGAGAAACTTTAGATAGGGTAAAGGGGAGAGAGAGGAAGAGAAGGGGCAGGGGGGTAGGAAAGATGATGGAATGAGACAGACATGGACATCATTACCCTAATTACATGTATGAAGACACAAATGGTGTGACTTTACTTTGTGTCCAACCAGAATCATGAAAAATTGTGCTCTATATGTGTACTATGAATTCAAATGCATTCTACTGTCATGTATAACAAATTAGAATAAATTTTAAAAAATTGGTTATGAGAGATATCAAGGTAGTCACTAGATGTGACTGTAAGGAGATTGGTACATAATCACTGTGCATTAGAGTCATTATTGTGATTATGAAAATTTTTTACTTTGTACATTGTTCATCACCTTTCTCCTTTACTGCTGCTTGGAATATGATCAGTTATTATTGTACTGACAAGTATTAGTCTAGTAGTAATTTATCATAAGCTGACAAGTGCCAGAATTCATTCTCATATGTGCATCCACTGAAGAAGACAAACACCATTTTCATCTCTGAAACTATACAGCTTATTGTGATATATTATTTAGACTACAAGGTCACAAATTATATTTAATTATTGTTTCCAATTCAAACATAGTTAAATATGTTTCCATCCTTTAAGTGAGTATAATAATCAAATACATTTTATATTCAAGAAATTAAGGTAATATTCGATAATTTAAATTTCAAAATGAAGATTTTGAATATATAATATTTTAATTATATTTACTTGTTCATTTAAAATAAACAGTATTTTTGAATGAAGATTAATTATCATTATATAAATGGGCCTATTAAGACAAGAGAAAAAAATGTCAAAAGATCATTTCTGGTTCAAATCAATTATGTTACATTTTAATTGAAAGATAAAAGCTGTTCCTTGTGTACAGAGGTAGCACTCCTGACATATCATATAAATGACCCTATTAATGAAAGAGAAATAAGGTCAAGAGAGACATTTTCACTGAAGTCAATTATGCTACATTTTAGTAGAAGAGTAAAAGCTGTTTTATTCAAAGGGAGCACTATTGACATTCCAAGATATTCTAGAGCCTTATAATATTGCAGTGACTACCTAACCAATATTATAGTTTTCCACATTTATACTAAGTGATCTTTTCACCTTATTAATTAGATCATGTCTTCCCTACTTATAGCCTTCTTAAGATTCTGTGTTGTACTTAAGAATAAGTCCCAAATCTGAATGAGGCTGCGGTACTGTGTGTTATGGCCCCTGCCTACTTTTTGAACTAACCTCACACTAGTCCCTCCTACTTTGTTATATTCCAGTCAAACTTATTCCTTCATCGGGGATCTTCATTTTCTTTTCTGTTAGCAGGTCCATGCTTCTCCCTCCTGTTTATATGGCTAACTGCTTTGTGTCATTCAGAATCAGCTAAAAGTTCTCATTTGCAGAAGAATCTTTCTTAGGATACACCATCTAGAAACATCTCTCCTGACTGTACCTCCCAATAATTCACTATCTCATTTGCCTTTCCAATTTTTGTCTTTTTCATCATCATCTGAAAGTGTCTTGATGGGTTGTCTAACATTTTCCTTCTTTGCTTCTTCTATGAAAACTTTTGTTGTCAAGGACTTTGTCCATTCTCCTCAGTGCTGTATAACCTATAACTACGACAATGCCAAGGAGAGGGTAGGTTATAAATATTTGTGAAATGATAAGTCAATAGCAGTAGTACAGGTATATGGCATTTTATTGGTTAGTGATTATAAGTTGATGTTTATGGTCTCCTTTCTCCTGATTGGTTAGGTTAAGCATAAACTTTATTGCAGGACAACTAGTTAGGATTTAGTTTGGGATATAAAAGGCATTTTATACTGTTGATGTTAAATCTTGAAGGAGCCAGAGATATGTTTTATTTCATCTATACCTCAAAACAAACCTTGGTTTCTGTCTTTACTGGGCAGATCTGGCAGCCCTGGATTTACATTTTGCAATAGTACCATCCTGCTAGTCCTGAGCTCTGTTACACTCTTAGAGAGGATACATATTCTCCATTTGGTACCCCTCACCAATCACACAATTTAGGTAACTCCACTTACAGATGTTGTCACTCCAATCAGTTATAGACTCTGACTTAGATTCTGTGTGGAAATCTATTGGGTGAACCAGATGCATTTAAAAATATCATTATAATTCTGTAAACATGTGTGAAATGAAGTGAGTCTGGGAAGTGAGTCTATTAGCAACTCAAAGGGATCCGTGGCAGAGCAAAGACTGAAAGTCCCCAAAATAGATGTTTGTATAATTTATTTATATTCCAGAAGTCAGTTATGTTAAGATTTCTCAATGTCATTATTTTCTTTAACCTTTTATGAAGATTATCATGGACAGATTTCATCTTGTGCCTTTAATGTAGATTCTGTCATTCATTAGTTATGTTTCTTCAAGAAATATATAGAGAATCCAGGTGGATTTACATTAAGAGATAAAATTAAACAAACCCTGCAAAAAAAAGCAACATTATGAAATTCTTAGGAAGAAATGAAACTTGTAAATGTATTTGGTAAAAGTTGATGGCATAGCATAGTTCAAAGAGTTCAAAAAAGTACATGAATGAAGACAAGAATGATGTGACTCTACATTGTGTACAACCAGAGACATGAAAAGTTATACTCTATACGTGTACTATGAATTGAAATGCATTCTGCTGTCATATATAACAAATTAGAATAAATAAATAAATTTTAAAGGCTAGGGCTGTGGCTCAGCAGTAGTGCACTTGCTAGGCATGTGTGAGGCACTGGGTTCGATTATCAGCACCACATATAAATAAATAAAGGTCTATCAACAACTAAAAGATAAAATAAATAAATAAATAAATATTTTTTTAAAAAGTCACTGCAATCAGTTAAGTGACAGCAGTAATGCCAGAGAGCATGACATTTTTTTTCTGCATGTTAGCAAAACACCTTGATAGGAAGACATAGGGAGAAGAGCATTTCAGATAAAGTAGCAAGACAAAGCATCAACAAGAGAAGAAATAAGAGCAAGGCATACTTAAGCATAGAAAAATCATCTAATTTTGTGAGATTCAAAAATATGAATAGCAAGTGTACATTTATATACAACAGTATATTCTGCCTAATTATTTTCCAAAGTAATTCTAATGAATCCCCTCTTGAACTTCACTATATGAAGCATCAAGCTGTCCAACCATTTCAAATAAAATTGAATATATTTCATACTATATTACTCTATCCTTTTTTCCTTCAAACATAATTCATAAATTATTCTCATCAATTAATTCATTCACTAAATATTTATTGAGCACTTCCTATGTGTTAAGAATGATTGACACTGGGAAAGCACAGTGTCTTATCTCAAGCAATGTATAATACAATGGGAGAGGTACAGAATTCCTTCAAATTCTAGATTTTTCATTCCCCTTTTCCTTTCAATATAGCTTGCAATCACAGGAAATTTACTCTTCATGCAAACTCACTAGGGGAGATATTTGCAATAAGAGGTGAAGTTAGGTAGAAAAGGCTTCCTGCTTTTCAGATATATCCTGAGAATAATGAGATAGTAAGAAATTGAACAACTAATTCTTTAAGCACTGTGTGATATACTGATTTTATTTTACTCCTTACTAAATATAGTATGTCCTTTCTTTTTAATAGAAGATATTATAGGAATAAGAAGTCCTGGGTTACAGTAATGCTTTTTTAATTATTACCTAATTGATCTTTGCTGAGTTACCTAAATTCTGGTATGCACACCTCCATATATACAGCAATGGGATAAAAATAGTTTGAGGGATTTTTGTTAACATTAGAGGGAAAATCAGTAGAGTGAAAAAGCATAATATAAACACAAAATGAAAATATTTCCAGGAACCATTCAGTATCTTTTGTTTCTAATTCCACATATTTCTCTGCTTCAGAATTTACTTTGTAGCTTCTGTATTTTATATCTCAGTATCTAACTTCCTGGGATCTACATACTGAGTGGTAGACTTTTAGAATTCTTAAAAACTATATCACATGTTCCCAAGAATCTTTTTGTTGGCTAGAAACCCTAATATTGGACTTACACATAAGATCCAATAACCAATATGAAATTCATCAAACTCAAGCTTATCTCTTCTGTAGTTGTAGCTCTTTGAAACTTTAAAAAGAGTTTTTGACTTTGCATATCTGAAATTTTCAGGTAGCATTAGATGTGCAACCTACAAATCTGTAAAAACTAAGAAAACTCCCTCCAAATTAGTTTGTGAAATGTTGAATCGATTCTGCTTAATAAATCTGATGAAGATAGTATTGTGATAGCCATAGAGAAGTTTAGGTAACCTATTACCAGAATAAGCAAATTTGCAGTGACTAACTCTACCTTGTACTCTGTGTTGCCAGGTGTTCTCTATCCTGTTAACCAGTGTAAGGATGAAGAGATAAAGGAAAGACAGAAAGTGCTAGATGGAAATCAGAATAAACATTTAATGTAAAACTCCATCTGAGGAAATGAGAAAGAGAACAGTAAATCGGACTTCTTTTAAGTCCTTTCTTAGTTTCACATTCTGTCTAAAAGATTAAGCATTCAGCGCCTGATTACTTGTTTAGTATTGTGCCAGGGGAACTAAGAGAATAATTAGAAATGATCCTTGCCTTCAAGCAACTTTCAGAGCTAACCAAAATGGAGCAATAGGCCTGAAATAAAACCATATGTGAAGTAGTAAATTTCATTCTATAGTGTGTGAACAATGTAGAAATCTATGAAAAAAAATCAACAAGGGCTACAATATACATCCAAAGGTAGGAGTTGAGCTAAAACTTAAAGATGTTTATAATTGGATGATTAAAAGAGGTGGGCAAGAGCCTTCATGGTTGCAAAAGAAGATGGGAGGATATTTTAAAAATAGGAGAGAGAAGCACAGAAAAAATGTATAGGTTGAATGAAATATATTGTTTTTATTGTTTTATGTCTGATTTGCTTATGGACACATATTTACATTCATTGCTCTAGCATTGCTAAAATGGGAGATACAGAGGGACTGCAGACCACATGGACACTCTTCTTGGTAATTTTGAAAATAATAGTGGCCACTCTTTATTTAGCATTTACTGTTTCAAGTGCTGTGCTATGCTTTACACTTATTATCTTTGGTAATCTTCAGAATACCTCAATGCAGAAGATGCAGATGCATCTAATCAATAAATGAGAAGTTTGTTGGATTCTCAAGTCTGAGATCCCCATCTATATGGCCACTGACACTTAGGGAGCTAATTTCATAAAAATTAGCTAAAATTGAAATATATGAAGTTAAGGAGGTAGATTGTTAAATAATGATCAATGGTATGAAGTGAGAAATTATTTTGTCAGGTGGATGTGATAAAATATATCTGATGTGTTCAGTTGGGTGAGTGGGAGAATGACAAACTTTCAAAGTTCATAGAAGGCAAGCCCATAGAGAAGTTTTAAAAAATAGCATGAAGCAGCATACAAGAGCATAAAGACCTGACTTTAAATTCTCTCTACTATCTAGAGCTTTGTGTCTACTCTGTGTCATTTCAATTCACTTAATAAAATTTTCTTTCAAATTATGGTACGATTATAGAACCTACATAACTCATTTTTGTATCACAGACTATATTGGGCTCCTAAAGCTACACAGTTAAAAGGCATAGCTAACAAACTCTAAGTACTCACAGTTTAAGTGATAGAACTAACCATGAGTTGCGGGTTGGGTTTTCCCAACAAAAAAGCCTAATACATAGACTTGATTGATGGTTAGCAAATGAATTATTTGGTAATAAAACTTAGAAACATATGAGAACTGGAAAAATAGATAAGGAAGGAAGATGCACTATAAAAACATTATTAGGCTGATTATCCTCATAGGTAACTTATGGTTTAGATATGAGGTGTCCTCATAAAGTGCCTGTGTAAATGCGGGAACATTCAAGGTGAAGTGATTAGATTATAAGTACTGTGATCTAATTTGGCCATCCTACTTTGACTAGACTAACTGGGTAGTAACTGTAGACAGGTGGGGCATGGCTGGAGGAGGTAGATCACTAGGGTATTCCCTGGAAGGGTTTATCTTCCCCGTAGCCCTTCCTTTCTTCCTTTCTTCTTTCTGCTTCCTGACTTTCAGGAGAAAGCAGGTTTTCTCTGCCACTCTCTTCCACCTTCATGTCCTGCCTCATCTCAGACCCAAAGCAATGGAATGGGCCCACCATGGATGGAACCTCTCAAACTATGAACCAAAATATTTCCTCCTCTAAGTTGTTCTTGTCAGGTATTTTGGTCACAGCATCAAAAATCTAACACAAAACTGCCCCTAAAATCTGCTTGGGACCCTCTGAAGACCCTTGTAGATCAGAAATGTCCCTCAGATGAATGATTTATCTTTCTCCCTCCTATTTTTTTTTTCAACTGAGAGTTACTTCCTGGGCATTAAACTTCTCCTTTTCTGGCCCTGCAGCAGGAAATGGGAGCTGTAACTAAAATAAAGGATGGGTTGAGAAGGTATGGTACAAAACAGAAAGCAACTGCTATTTAAAATGAACATATAAAGGAATTGAAAGGATATTTCATTAATCCACAGGGGACTAATCTTATATATATTTTTCCTAATGATATTTAAGTCCAATGCATAGGACATGTAATGTGGAAATCACATCAACTTGCCCATAAGGATATTTGAGTATTTAAAAGTTTTTGTTTGGTCTTTTATAATCTCTATGCTTTTGGCTTTTAATGACTTCACTATCATTTAAAATTATATTCAACTACATATTTTTCTGTTTCTGACCTAAGCATTCACATTTAACTTTGTGCACATTATAGAGGGCTGTAAAAGGTAATAAAATTTATGATTCAATAAGAAAACAAGTATTGAAACTTCTGGAATATGATATTCTCAGCTATATTTCTTCTATGAGAGGTCTTCCTTAATGTTTATGAAATGTTTCATTTCTTTCTGTCCAGAAATGAATTTCTTATTGAGCTAATATGGTAAGATAATTCTATCTTCTATGGAACAAATGGATTTTAAAGATAGTTACTTAATGCAGAAAAGTTACTAACATTTAATTTACACACTTAATAATACTTAAAAGAAATGCATTTAAAAAAACCAAAACCAATAGCCATAGCACATTATTAAGCAATTGGACATTCTTTAGTTACTGCAAGTGAATGGCAGGTAGCAAGACCTTTAATATTTGCAATAACAACTACATTCTTCTTTTCTCTAGATTAAGCTTGCTGATTACAGTGCAATGAAGAAAAATTAATTAGTTTGCTCCAGTGGAGCAGTTAATGTAGCACAAGTGAAACCTATACCTTGTTTCTCTCTGGAACCAACTTGTTTGCAGTCCATCTACCTTTCAATACACAACTATATCTTACTCATTTCCCAACTTTGAAAGTTTTATTAAGGACATAGTACTACTGGAGCTGAGGATAGAGTTCAGTTGGTAGAGTGCTTACTTGCAAGCACAAGGACCTGGGTTTAATCCCCAGAACCACACACACACAAAAACAAACAAACAAACAAACAAACAAACAAAACATACTACTACTAAGAAAATATAATGCTAAAAATAAAATGTTATTGAATTCAAGCCATACATATTTTATGACTTTAAATTTTACTTAACATTTTATATTCCACAAAAGGTTGAATATTCTTTGAAAAAATATTTGTAATAACTAATTAGCAATATGCAAATATCATTGCATTATTATTCAAGAGTATACATTACTATGTCTGGCTGCTATTCGTTTAAGTAAACACATTACCTGCCCACATTTAGCTTTGCCATGTATTAGAATTCAGAAGATATTTCAAAGAAAAACAAAAAGGTTTAGAATGCTGTAATGTTAATTAGCTTAATTTACATTTATTTTTTTCTTTACAAGCATTAAAATTTTGCTCAATTCAATATATTCTCTTTTTTTTAAAAAAGGTTTTGCTCATATTAGTGTGTGTGTGTGTGTGTGTGTGTGTGTATAGTGTTGGGGATTGAATCCATGGACTCACACATGCTAGGAAAGCATTGCACCACTTAGCTATGTCCCTCAGCCCTCATGTTTCAGTTTTCAAGTTTGTTGTTTGTGAAAGATTATTGTTTGAATACACAATATTTAGAGGAGGAAATTTTTCTGTAATGCAGACTTTGCTCTACCAGAAAGACTTTCCCTTCCCAGTTCTCTCCCTCCTGCCATAGCTTTCCTGATTGCTTGAACGTACCTTGGCTATGCCTTTTCCTCTTCAAGTCAAAATTTCCTGGCCAAACCAAGATATATTTGATTTTGGCTAAAATTTTTTGATCCACATAAGAATAAATATTTGAAAAGAGCTACCCTTATATATTCATATTGTAGAATGAAAAAAAAAACTTCAGATGTTTATATAAAAATAATGGAAGACTTTTATTATTCATTTGAAATGTAAAATAACACTGTACTTCCTGAGATTCCTACATTGTATTCATGTTTCCTTCTGAGAGATCAGTCTTAGGTATCCATGGCATAGTCCTAATTTTATCATTGATTGGTTCTAAATATTCCATAAATCACTAGATTCTCTTGAACTTTAGATTTCCCAACTTTAAAAGAAATGATTTTGATCATATCAGTGTGAAAATACCTTGAATTTTTTAATCTTATTCTTTTTCTACACATTTCCCACTATTTTATTTGTTATACAACTGGGGAAAATTTACATTTAAAATTTTAGTCAACTTTTTCACTGCTACAGCAGTGAAATGACATGACAAGAACAATTTTAGAAAAATAAAAGTTTATTAGGGGCTCAAGGTTTCTGAGACCTCATCTACATACAACCAATTCCACTGCTCTATGCCCAAGGAATATCAGAACATCATGGTTGGAAAGCATGGTAGAGAAAAGCAGTTCAGGATACGGCACCAGGAAGCAGAGAGAGTTCCATGCAACAAGGACAAAATATAAACCCTAAAGGCATGCCCTGCAAAGATCCACCTCCTCTAGCCACACCCTACCTGCCTACAGTTCTCACCCAGTATATCCCTATCAAGGGATTAATGCATTGATTAGGTTATGATTCAATCATCTCACCTTTAAATTTTCTTGCATTTTCTCACAGAGGAGCTTTGAGGGAAAACCTAATATTTAAACCATAACAAAAACCTATGCTCTAAAATGTCATAGAATCCTCAGCTCTAAGCAAATGTCAATAGTATTGGATGTTGATAAAATGCTATGTAAATACATGTGTTTGTTTTGCATAGCTGAATGCTTGGAAATTAACACTAGGTTTACTTAGAGATGAATATTCATTCACCAGTGCAAAAAATATTAATTGAACTTCCAATATTGAGCTCTCTTAAATAACTAGTACACAAAGAAAGAAAATACTGTCCTTATCTTCATGGGAAACAAATAATAGGGAAAGACATATATGATATTTCCACAGACAGCTCATGCACTGAGCCAAAAGTCATACTGTCAGGGAAGGCTTGAAGGTGTTTAACTTATCTGACATTTAGAAGGACCGCATAAACAGGATGTTGCATAAAAATATTTAATGTATGGGGGACTGAACTAAAAGAAAACATCAGATTATATCTGGGAAAATACTTACCTGGAAGGATGTACAGAAATCAATGAAACCAGGAACCATCTGCACAATGATTTTATGATTGCTTAGGAGTCTTATGTGGGGTTTTATGTCTCCTGTAAATCGAATGTTTAGTCCTTTTTTTTGGGGGGGGGGTACCGGGGATTGAACTCAGGGGCACTCAACCACTGAGCCACATCCCCAGCTCTATTTTGAATTTTATTTAGAGACCAGGTCTCACTGAGTTGCTTAGTATCTTGCCATTGCTAAGGCTGGCTTTGAACTCACAATCCTCCTGTCTCAGCCTCCCCAGCTGCTGGGATTACAGGCATAATGTGTAGTTCTTATAGCTTTAACAAAACAACAGTATAAATGATATTGAATATAAATTTAGACATTCATTGGTCTCATATAGATTGCCTTGGAAGTTCTATATGCTTAGATCTGCAATAAACTTATAATTGAAATATTACCTAAATTAATAGCTTGTTCTACAGAAAGGTAAATTTTACACTAGTTGTGATAGTCCCATCATATTCAAGATGTTATACTTTTACTGTGGGAGCTAAGTTTTGAGGAAAATGCTTTATATTCCAGTAAAATGGTGACCAAAGCTTTAAGATATCAGAACATAAGATGGTGAAATGTGATATTTATGACTTACTGAGTAGTGTAATTAGTAACTGTATTGACTTGATGTAGTAGTTATCTCTAAATAGAATGCACCCTTTAGTCATAAGAGCAGAGTGGGAGGAGTTAGGGCTCTTGAGACATCATGCTGGGGTTTGAAACCTAGGTCTACCACTTAAAAGCTATGTGGCCTTGAGTAAGTCGGTTATATTATGTTTCAGTGTCACAATCTATAACATAGTAATAATAATTACATATATATTATATATATATATATTTATATACACACACATAAACACATATATGTATGATAAGATTGTTCTTAGGATTAAATGAGTTAATATATGTAAAAGCATTTAGGATAGTGTGTGA
Organism: Marmota monax; assembly: GCF_021218885.2. Taxonomy (NCBI): domain Eukaryota; kingdom Metazoa; phylum Chordata; class Mammalia; order Rodentia; family Sciuridae; genus Marmota; species Marmota monax. Next base: position 737,019 of record NW_026694772.1, read on the forward strand.
TAGATCATAAGTTTTCAGCATCTCAAGTTTTCTTTTTTAAAAATAATTAGTAGGCTATCCTGGGCTTTATGCTGCTGAATAATTAATCAGTAACTTGACTGACATCAGCACAAGACTGACTTTCAAGTCTGAAATTTGCCACAAATCTGAGAGATAGGAAAAAATAAAGATGAAAAAAATTTTCACAATAGTCTAAATTACTGGGAAAAACCCACAAAATAGAATTTAATAGGGCTTGACATCCTTTTAATTGCTTTCTTAATTTTCTTTTAATGGGTTGTTATGGAATGTTGACCATACACCTAACACAATAAGTTACATGAATATGACTCAGTCTTGGTTCCTTCCCTACAGGACATTGTAATATATGCAGAATCAAGTACAGAAAGGAAGAGCTAACATATTATGTCATGACTATTCTAAAAATGCTTAGTTAACAAAAATGATGCATAGTATAGTACAGCATTGAATCTAAATTGCAAGCTATATTTCATCTAATATAATATAGTATTGTGTGTAAACAGTTTCATTGTCCTTTACTAGCCAGGCATTATTAAGAGTTTTATATTTAATTTTTTTGTGTGTCAGATTTTAAGAAAGCCAATCTTAATCTGTAGGATATTCACACTGAATGAAGAGTTTGGAGCCAAGGTTGATTGAAGTATGCTCTGTGCCTGGTTCAGGATGAATGGGGGCAGAGGAGCTGTTGTGGTGGACAAATAAGAAAGTTATCTCAGTATAAACACCACATTTCTTAGTATATTCAGTGCAAAATGGGAATAAATCTAGAAGAAATATAAATTTCAAAAATGTTTACTGAGCACTTACTATATAGCAAAGAGTTTTGTGATGTTTGGCCAATCTGTTGAAGATATCAAAAAAGGTTAAAATCTTGGTATTGCTGTCATTTGAATAATATCAGTATAATTAGGATTATATAATTGACATTTAATTTGAATTTTGATGTGTACTATAAAATGTACTCAGAGTACTATAAAAGTAGAAAATTGGATATATGATTGTACATGAAGGAATAAAAGATCAGGTAGTCTTTTCCAAGGAAGGGATACTTAAATGGAGATATAAAGGATGAATTGTTATTAAATTGTTATAGAGGAGAGATTGGAGGCCTCAGGAATGAATTTACAGGTGGTGATGGAAAGATGTTCCAGGAAGAGAGAAGTTGGTGCCTGGGTGTCCCAAGTCTGGAACATTAGGCAATTAAAAGGAGGATTGTGGCTAAAATGCAAACAAAGGAACAATGACATGGGATTGGGATGTTGAGGTCCATGGTATCCAGAGAAAGTCACATTAACTTTTCGTCAACTTAACAATAAAGTAAATCAGGATAAGACATGATTTCAGAGGCAAAATGACAGAAAATGTTATAATCTATTTTAATTATTTTTAATATAAGTACATTATTCCCATTCTAACTATTAGATTATTGGCCTTATATTTAAGAATGCAAAATATATTGATTGAAACTGGAGAGATCTGGAAATTAGCCTGTTTTATCAGAAATACTGCCACATATATTAAGAGTAGCTCATTTCCCAAAATTTCTTTCTAAATTACAGATTCATAACCACTTTTATTCTCCTTTTTAATCTTTCCTTCCATCTTCATATATATATATATAAGACCATATCCACCCATTTTATGTGGTTTCTAAAACCTGACAAAAGGAAGAAATATAATGCACATACCTGATTTAACATACTCTTATAAATTTTCATGTATAATTATTATGTATGTTTCTTTATTTCTAAAGTAAACTTGTTTCCAAATGTAATTCAAATTTTACTTACTTCATACTAAAACTTTTTTCACTCTTGTAAGAATTTGTTTAAACTTTTATATTAAATTTATACCTTAATCTAAATAAACCTGTCTTACTCAAAATTAGATAGAGGAGAGAAATGATGGATGTGATATTGTTTTCTTACCTCTAATGTCACATTACTTTTCATAGGGTTGATGAGTAATATAGTGGTAGCAAAATACATGATTTTCCTAGGAAAAAACACCATAATTATTTTTAATGTTGCAAATTACAAGTTAATTCATAAACATTTATGAGTGTCTTCTATGTATGTGTAACTATACTTGGTTTCATTGGACAAAAGATATAGGCCAGACCTATATCTTTTACTGTCATGCCAAAGGCTCATGGACACATTAATAAAGGTTTAGTGAACTATATATAACTATATGTCTTTACACAAACAAACTGCAATTTGTTTATTGAAATAACAGTTATAATTCCTAAAGTTAAATCCTTTTGGTATTTGAGGCGCTAGATGTTTTAAATTACAAATTTGAGTTGAACAACTAGTAATATTCTCAAATTCTCAATATTTAGTTAATAATGAGTTGTCTTGCTTATTCTCTGTTGTTATTTCATTTTATTTATAGATAAAATAATTTAGTTATTTTTGCTTTCTTCTCCACATTAATTATCATAGCCTTGGAGAGATTAAACTCAAAAAGCTTCAGTTTAGCCACATCTTCAGATTCTGTCCTATAGGTGTTAAGAACCTGAAATACTTTGCATTTCATTTCCTTTCAGTCTCTTAAGAAAATGCTAATAAGAAAAGCTGTGCTTATGAGCAGAAAACAGGAGCAGGGAACAAGATAATTTATAGACTGTTTAATAACCTTTTGAGCAATCGAATGTTGACCATATAAATTCTAGATAATATCATTATTGTACCCAGGTTGGCTGTTAAAAAGTCATAAAGGATAGAAATCTAGACATCTATTTTCTAAATAAGTATTTGAGTAGAGATCTTATCGTAGCATACCATTTAACTGGGGAGACAGAATTTTATTTAATTAAATGACTCATTAGTTGTATTGGATCCCTGCCAAATTATTTCATCATAGTTTGTCAAATGATAATTTCACAAGTGTCAGTGACAGTGACAGTCAAGATGTTGGACATTTGTTTTCTCTTTTCCCATCTGCTGAGTCACAAATCTCACAGGATAGATATTATGGTGATTCAATCACACCTTAGAATTTGTCTTGCATTTACTAAGCAGCCTGATTAAACTTGGGGGTGGGTCATGCCTATACACATAATATAGTGAGCCTTTTGTTTCCTTGCACTGGGTTTTCCTGTTTGGTTTCTAAAGCCACCTAGGAGCTAATGGAAAAATTGCTGTGTAAATCTCCAATGGGAGAGAAGTTTCTGTTAATCACTTCATTACATCAAACAGTCTAGCTAGCACCCGAAGAGGGGATAAAGACAGTGCTTGTGTGTTAAGCTTCAGGGAAAGTAGCTAATCAGAGCACTGTGAAAAATTCTAAGGAAGTTACTTGCTGCTTGGTCCTCTGCAGTGACTGACTTTATGATCTTCTTGGATCAGAGAATACACAGAATTTGTTCTTACCTATAGTACTAGCTACTTTGAGGGACCAATTTTTATATAAGAACTTGGTTGCCCTACTGTTTTTGTTCCATCCCCACTTATTGGTAATCTGTTTCAATCTTGGGTCAGGATATTTTTTGATTTACCTAATACCATCCTTTATGGTCTGAGAAATCAGTCTTAATTTCTATCAAATATTATAGGTAATGCAGGGGTTTATCTAGCCCTAAGTCTCTTCTCAACATATATTTTCTGAAGTTGTGTAGGTTTGATTATTAAAATCACAACCTTTGTTTCTAGATTCAAATACTGGCTGGCTCTAGTATTTTATAAGTCTTTGGGCTTCAGTTTGCTTCTGCAAAATAGGACTAACTGCCCTGAGAATTCTCCTCAAAGGATAAAAAGAAAGCATGAGTTATAATTATCATTGTTCTTGGCTCATAATAAATTCCCATTGAATAATAGATTATTAAAACCTACTCAAACCTTCCTAGTATGATGGATTAGAGGCACCCAGCACTCACCTACTTCTTCAGGAGCGAGAATTAAAATAACTAGAATGTCACTGCTCATTGAGGAGGGAGAAAGTTGGAGGTCAATAGAAGAAAGCAGGATACAGGATGAAACAGAGAGCCTAAGCATCAATCTTGGGAAGGTGTAGTAAAGGGAGGCAATTGACCCTTTGGCAGGTGTAGAGGGGAAGAGAGAAAGTCCCACTGAGCACCACTGGCAAAGGATTCAGAACCCTGAAAAAATAAATTCTAAACAGTTAGTAACCCTATTATTTACATAATTAAGTGACTGTGGAGAAGTTGTCTGTACTTCCCAGTATATTCTCCTGGTGCTATCACTGGGAGCCATCATGAGAAGTACCCTATTGTCTGTTTATTGCTTCAGGAGTCAAAAGCACATTTTCCTGTCTCTGGGACCCCCAAGTTTATATCACTGCCCTGTCCCAGATGGGGGGAAGCTACAAAAGTCAGTTTGGCCAGGGAAAGACTTTGACATAAATGAGCTGAATCCTATGTTGGAAGGAAACCAAACTGTAGCAGGTAGGGGAAGGGAAGGTACTTCCCTTTGAAATAAGCAGTGGGACAGGTCAGCTGAGTCTGGAGAAGTAGGCAGTCGTGTGTGAGGGAGTGCATGCACCAGTACTGAGACTACCAGAATTGTGGGCAGATCAGGCAGAACCCACTGCCATCCCTAGCCTAGATCCTTCAGAATCTATAACTTCTCTCCACCTTGAGGGTACATGGGGTCACAACACAGAGCTGGTGTTGTGCCTGCCCTCCTACTGTGTAGCACAAACATATCCAGAGAGACTCTCAGAAGAGTTCCATATACTGCCTTAGATACTTAACACACTGTGCCATTTGAGGCTACTCTGCTTTCACAGTGCATGACCCAATAGTCCCTGAGAGAATCTTTATCTGAGAAGCTCTGTGTTCCACCCCACTTCATTCCAGCATGCAAAGCAGCTGAGAGATATTCCAATTGACTCCAGACACGAAACACTCCTGCTAGTCCTCTGTCAAGCATAAGAGGGGAAAGGAGGGAGATGATTAGAACTCATCCTTTGCTCTGTCCAAGGGTAAAACTCTGAATAGAATTGCAGAGAAGCTTTGATTGGCATAGGCTGCAAATATGCACTCTTGCCTGCTCATTTGAGCACCATAGTGGAGAGGAAATTTTTATATTAATATTTTTTGTTGTAGTTACTGTTTTGTGTTTGCTTTTTCTCTTTTTAATAGTTCTTTCTTCTTTTTTACTCCTTCTTTTTTCACTTCTCTCACTTTTTGACTTTTTTCCTAGTATTTTTCTTCTTTCTTTTATTAATTTCAATTTTAGTACTTTTTAACATTTTATTTTATATTATTTCCCACCTTTCTTGTAAGTTGTTGATGGTGTTGCTGCTATTTTTTTTTATCAGGTTTTCACTTTATTTCTTGATCTGGCCATGCATTTCTTTTTTACTTTGTAGTACCAGGTATCTAGCCCAGAACTTTCAGCAACTTATGTGTGTATTAAACTGCTGGGTTACAATCCCAGCCCAGTTGAGAGGAATTAAACCTTGTTTCATCTATGACCATATCATTCTCAGACCTAGGTGGGTATTTCAACTTAAAGAATAGGGGACATAAAAGCCCATAGCTAACAGCACAATCCCAAATAGGCATGCAAAGCAGGGTGGATCTGAAGTACCACTCTGAACAGTCCCCCTATAGCAGGAGTAGAAATAAATAAATGTTGGGGGTACTGTACCTGTGAGAGACCTCAGCTATAGTCACTCCCACACCTATCAAATTACAGACTTCTTCCAAGACTGGAGGGGGGTGGCACAGAGAGGAAGTTGTGACCAACCCCCTACTTCTTCCTATGAATTAACAGAAATATACCAGTGTCTGTTTATAGTAAAAATCTCCAGTATTGCCAGTTCAGTTGGAATACCCACTAGCAGAATTAGGTTTAAGTACTAGAGCCATTATCAACAGGGCCCAAAGAAACCTCTAGGACCTAATAGGGGCTTCCATTCTCATCATAGAAGTAACCAAAGAGGATGTAACTCACATACTCTGCTGTCTATACCATCTCTGCCTGAACAACCAGAGGGGACACATATTTTAAGACCTACAGAGAAAGTGGATCCCTTAGGTGCTGACATGGTAGGCATTGTGTTGCAAGCCAGTAATCATAGCCAAAGAAGTCACATGGAATCTACAAAATGAGGTCCAATTGTAATGAAATTCAGCAGTGTATAACAAATCCGTATCCCAGGTCATAACTTCAAGAGAAGGTTGTTTACTAAAAAGGCTTTCATATAAAAGTTGACAAGATATCCATCCTAACAGATGCACAAAACTCAACATAGAAACATAAGAAGTATTTTAAAAAACAAGGAAATATGACACATCCTAATGTTCCTAATTCCCTAGTAAAGGATGCCAAAAATATCAAACTGGATGAAATGGCAAAAAATTTAAATGAATGATTTTTGAAAAGCATAAGTAAATCCAAGAAAATAAAAATGAACAGCTGAATGAATTAAGGGAAAAATGCAAGGTCTGAATGAGCACTTCAATATAAAAGTAGATATTTTAAAAAAGAACCAAATGGAAATCTTGGAAATTAAAAGCTCAATAAGTTAGGCAGAAACTAAGTTGAAAGCCTAAACAATGGACTAAATCATGCAAAAGAAAGACTATTGGAGCTTGATGATGACATGGTGAAAATAGTATATTCACAGAGCATAAAAAATAATAAAAAAAGAGAGAAAATACAAGATCTCATTAAAAAGCACACCAGAGGGAGAAGAGCTACATGCTAAGTGTGAAGAAAACCTATTTAGTGAAATAATAGCAGAGATTTTTGTCCAAATCTTGGGAAGGACATGGATGTTCAAGTATGCAAGAACTATAGTCCCAAACAGACATAACCAGAAAAGAACCTCTTTACAACATATTAAAGTAACAAAAATTCAGAACAAAGAATATTGAATGGTTCAGTAAAGAAGTGTCAAGTTACATTTAAAGCAAACCTATCATAATAACAGCAGATTTCACAACAGAAACTAATGGTCAGAAAGGCACAGAATGATGTATTTAAAGTAATGATAGAAAAATAACTGCCAATCAAGATTACTCACCCAGCAAGGTTATCATTCAGAATCAAAGGATAAGTATACACCTTACATGATAAACATAAAGGAATTCATGACCACCAGATCAGCATACAGGATATAATTAAGGGAATCCTTCACCCAGAAGAGGAATCAAAAGTTAACACAATCATGAAGGCACAGGAAAGAATAAGTCTCACTAGAAAAATAGACATGCAAATGATAAATTGGAAAGAATCAAATATCATCAAAATACAAAACCATAAAAAGTTCAAGATGAATAAGACAGGTAGCAATGAACTTGTAATATTCAAAGCAACACAAAGAAAATCAACAAAATGACAGGAACAAATATACAGCTTTCAAAAATAATCCTCAATTTAAAGGGCCTAATTCTCCAAATAAAAAAAAAAAAGATGGATACTTCATGAGTGGATAAAAAACCTACTTGGGACTTAATTAGAACAAAATATATTTCACGCCTTTATATTTATGACAAAATGCATTCCACTGTTATGTATAACTAAAAAGAACAAATACATTTAAAAAGCATGACCCAATTACATGCTTCCTGAAAGAAACTCAATTCCAAAGACATACACAGACTGAAAATGAAAGATCAGAAAATTGTATTCCAAGAAAATGGAATCCAAAAGCAAAAGGGAGTTGGTATGCTTACATACAACAAAATAATCTTTAAAACAAAATCAGTCAAAAGAGATTAAGGTTAATACGTATTGATCAAGAGGACAGCTCACCAAGGAGATAAGGCAGTTATTAATATATGTGTACCATGTGTTGGAGTACTAAACTTTATTACAAAAACATTAGTAGACATAAAGGGAAAGATAGACCCAGATACAAAAATAAGGGGTGATTAGTTAATAGATCATCCAGAATAAAAACCAGCAAATAAACATCAGAGTTGTCTTACACTTTATATCAAATGGACTTAACAGACATCTACAGAATATCCCATTCTGATAAGTTTTAAAATACAGTCATTAGCACATGGAACTTTCTCATAAAAATATCATGTATCAGTCCATAAAGCAAACCTTCACAAATTGAAAAAAAATTGAAATAATTTCTTGCATATCATGAGATCAAAATAAAATGAAACTATTAATCAGCAGCCAGAGAAATCACAGATATTATACAGATTCATGGAGATTAAACAACACATTATTAAACAAATAGTGAATTGGTGAAGAAATTGGGGTAAATTAAGAAATATCTAGGATCAAACAAAAATGGATACTCAAAAGAATCTGTGAAATATAGCAAAAGCAATAGTAAAAGGGAATTTTATAGCAATGGGTGTCTACACAAAGACAGAGAAAGTTCTCAAATAATATTTCAACATGAGAATATATGAAGTTGGATTAAAGATATGAAGTTAAATACACATCTGACCTACCAAAATTGAACCAAGAAAATATAAAAATAGTAAAGAGATCAATAAAATAATGAGATTGAATAAGTAAAAAAAGTCTCCAAAAAAAAGTCAAGTCCAGAAATATTTTGTATGTGTTTGGTATATTTTACAAAGGAGAATGAAGATAAGGGAGGGAGGATGGGCCTAGGCAAGACAGTAGAATCAGACATAACTTTCCTATGTTCATACATGAATATATGACCACTGAAACTACACATCATGTACAACCACAAGAATGAGAAGTTATACTCCACGTATGTATGATATGTCAAAATACATTCTATAGTCATGCATACCTACATAGAGCAATTAAAAAGCACTAACTCCAATGATTCTCAAACTGTTCCCAGAGAAGGAACCCTTCCCAATTCATCCAACTCATTTTACAAAGCCAGTTCTGCTTCAAAAACCTGATAAGGACACACACATACACACAACACACACACACACACACACTCTAGACCAATATTCGCAATAATATAGATGCAAAAATTCTCAACAAAATACACGCACAATGAATTCAATAGCACATAAAGAGATCATACACCACGATCAAAATGGTTTCATTGTATGGATGCAATGATGGTTCAATATATGCAAATTAATAAATGTAATATATCACATAAATAGAATTAAAAGTAAAAATCACATGATCATATCAATAGATGTATAAAAACCTTTTGATAAAATTCAACATTCTTCATGTTTAATGATCTCAATAAATTAGCTATGCCATGGTCATACTTCAACATACTAAAGGCTATATATGACAAACCCATAGCCAACATCAAAACTGTAAGGTGAAAATCTGAAAATAATACCTTTAAGTCAATGGTATCCATTCTTACCATACTTATTCAATGTAGTACTAGAAATTTTAGCCAGAGAAATTAGAGAAGAGAAAGAAATAAATAGGACATTGATAGGAAAGAAGGAAGTCAAATTTTCACTGTTTCTTAATAATCTGATTCTGTACAAGAATGCTCTGTAGACTCCACCAAAAGACTCTTAGAACTCATGATCAAGTTCTGCAATGTATCGAAGTATCAGGATATAAAATCAAAATACAGGGGCTGGGGATGTGGCTCAAGCGGTAGCGCGCTCGCCTGGCATGCGTGCGGCCCGGGTTCGATCCTCAGCACCACGTACAAACAAAGATGTTGTGTCAGCCAAGAACTGAAAAAATAAATATTAAAAAATTCTCTCTCTCTCTCTCTCTCTCTCTCTCTCTCTCTCCCTCTCCCTCTCCCTCTCCCTCTCCCTCTCTCTTTAAAAAAAAATTAAAAAAAAAATTCTCTCTCTCTCTCTCTCTCTCTCTCCCCCCCACCTCCCTCTCTCTTTAAAAAAAAATCAACATACAAAAATGATAGTTTCTCTCTACACTAATAATGAACTTTCTGAGAAAAATATCAGGAAAGGGATCTCATTCAAAATACTCCCCAAATAAAATATCTAGGAATAAGTCTATGGATGTAAAAGAACTCTACAATGAAAATAATAAAACAGTGAAGAAAGAAATTGAAGAAGACACTAGAAGATGGTAAAATCTCCAATGCTCTTTGGGAGAATTGATATTGTTAAAATGGCCCTACTCTCTAAATCAGTCTACATATTGAATGCAATCCCCATTTAAATTACCAATGCCACCTTCATAGAACTAGAAAAAAAGTCGTAAAATTCATATGGGGTCCCTAAATACCCGTAGTTCTCAAAGCAATCCTAAGCAAAGGAGCAGTAATGTTGGAGGCATCACAACACCTGATTTCAAAATAGACTACAGAGCCATAGTAACAAAAACAGCATTGTATTGGCATAAAAAGACACATAGACCAATGGAACAGAGGACCCAAAATAAATGTACATCGAACCAATTCTCAACAAATGTGTCAAAAACTTACCTTGAAAAAGGATAGCCTCTTCAATAGATGGTTCTGGGAAACCTGAATATCCACATGTAGATGACTGAGACTAGACCCATATCCCTCATCTTGTACAAAAATTGACTTAAAATGGCTCAAAGACCTTAATGTAAGACTTGCAATATTGGAATTACCAGAAGAAAATATAGGGGAAACACTCAAAGATACTGGCACAGGCAACAGTTTCCTGAATAGGATTCTAATAGCTCAAGATACAAAAACAAGAGATGACAAATTTCATTACATCAAATTTAAAAGCTTCTGCACAGCCAAGGAGACAACCAATGGAGTAAAGAGACATCTTACAGAATGGAAAAAAAAAAATCTTTGTGGGCTATGCATTTGACAGAGGATTAATATTCAGAATATATAAAACTCAAAATGCTGAACAAAAGCACAAATAATCTAATCTGCAAATGGACAAATGATCTGAACAGAAACTGCTCACTTGAAAACATATTAGTAGCCAATAAATATATGAAAATATGTTTAGTATGTTAGCCATTAGTGTAAATATCAAAATCTATCATATCAAAACCACCTTGTGATACCATCTCATCCCAGCCATAATGGCTATTATAAGTAAAAAATAACAATACTGGAAAGGATGTGGAGAAAAAGGAATACTTATTTTCTGTTGGTAGTAATATAAGTTAGTACAGCCACTATGGAAAACAGCATGGAGGTTCTTCAAACTAAAAATATTTAGTTCTTCAAACTAAATATGATCCATCAATTTCACTCCTATGTATATATCCAAAGGAAATGAACTCAGCACACAAAACAGATATGCATGCATAACCATGTTTAATTTGCAGTATTCATAATAGATAAGATATGGAATATAGTCTATATGTCCATCATCAGATGAATGAATAAAGAAAATGTGAGAAAATGTGACATGTATACACAATAGAGTATTATTGAGCCATAAAGAAGAATGAAATGTCATTTTCAGGGAAATGGATGGAAATGGAGGAGATCATATTAAGCAAATTATTCCACTCTTACATGTGGAAACTGAAACCATACAAGCACACAAAAAAGGTGATCTGAAAGTAGAAGGGGAAGAAACTCAAAGAAGTGGATGAGTAGAGGGGAGAGAGTAGAGGGCAAGAGAGGGAAGAAAGGAAGGTTGACATGATCAAGTCAGAATTTATGCATCTATGTAAATATCACGGTGAAACATAAATTTCACTTAATGTTTATTAATAATTACAAGAATTATTCAAAACTGAAATGTAGAAAAATAGTTGTGTGCATTTGTGTCACCTGAACAGCCACTTTTTCAAATTTTCTATAAGACAATTCTCAAACTTCAGTCTGCATTAGAATCATTAGGAGAGTTGTTAAAATCAGATTCTTGCTTCTCCTTCTCAGATATTTTTATTCAGAAGGTCTCAGGTGTGAGGCAGGATACTCCATTTCTAACAAGCACTATTTCTAACACTAATCCTGTTGGTTATCTAATTATGCTCTGTCCTAAGGCAGCAATCCCAAATGGTCTAATGATCATAATCTCCTGGGAAGACTTTCAATAAATACAAATTCCTCAAACATACTGAATCAAAATTTGAAGAGACTTTTAAAAATCGAGTTGAATTTTATTGCCCATACCCATGGTTTTCAAACTTTAATATGCATTAGAGTTACATGGAGTATTTGTTAAAATACAGATTGCCGGGTCCCACCCTCAAAGTTGCTAACCATGTAGGTATGGAGAGGGACCTGATAGTGTGTTTTTCTTAAAAAAAAAAAAAAATCCCCTGGTGATTCCAATGCTGATCTGGACCCCCACTTTGAGAAACAGCCTTTTCTACACCATGGCTTCTTAACTCAGTTTTGAATCAAGGATCTGTGTGAAGTTCTGCTGGACAATGTAGAGTTTAAAAAAGTTTAATAAAAGCATGAACATAATTTTCATACAGTTTTCAGTGTTCATAGAAGCTTTAAAGCCCATCCTTGATTATTATATGGGAATGTGATGGAACACTTTTAAGTAACATAACCCAGTTTTTTGCAGTTCTTTACAGCTATTTTGCAACTCTGTCTAAACATGTAAGTATACCTTCCTAATATATCCAGACCAATCCACATTATTATCTATAAAGGTTATTAAATCTAAGAATGAAGATTGAGTTTAGAACTTTTTGGAATATAATTTTCAGATTTGGTGAATATGGTAATTTTAAATATATTTAAGTAATAATTTTAAATGTATGTTAACTTTTTGTTGTCTACTAGTATTCCTTACTTTTCCTGTTTAAACCTATTTCTCTGCTCAAAGTAAGTAAAAATATTTTTGTTAATAAAATTACAGAATATGCAATTTATTAGCTTAAACAAAATATTCCTGAACATTTTAGGCTATGTGACTATATTACTTTTGCAAATTATGATCACAGTGAAACTGAATGCTTTGTAAACATCTATGTGATTTATTACTGAATATATGTTTGTGAAATTATGAATATTTTGAGCAAACTTTTTATTAGAAATAAAAAAAAACTTCTCTCACTTGTGCCAATATTAGAAACACCAATATATTCACATGCTTTTTATTTCTCAAAGCACATTTGTAGTTTGTAGCCAAGAATTCACTTCATTGAGGGAGGGTTTGACAGGTGGTATTGAAGTTATAAACACTTTGAACTCATTGCAGTATCTCACCATAGGAACTGCACTGTCATTGAAGACTCCCTGTCTGCAAAACCATCATTCCTACAATTATTTTTACCTTTGCCTGCAAATATTTCTTTGTGCTTTAAGGCATTTCAAAAGACAAGAGAAAGATGGAAGCTAAGTTGGCTATAGGCATTTCCTGAGTTCTATGAGTGCTATATTGATACAGAGCAAGATCAGAAAATTAAATATACACATTTCAACTTAAAATGTTAGTTGATCATCATGACAAGGGTTTTATCAAGAATTTTTGTGGGTTGACTGAATTATAAAAAGCATTGTAAGATTACACATTCAAGGGTCTAGCAAAGGTTTCCCTTTCTCTGTCTTTTTCTCCAACTTTTTTTTTTAGATCAAAGACAACTGAGATTGCCACTTCAAAAACATTGTGAAACAAATCTAGCAAAGAGTGATTGGTAGTCTACATTAGATATCTGAAACCCACAGTGGTAATGTAGGTACCCTTGCTATATGAAATAGCCAAGTATAAGGTTGCATTCACATTGATCTGGAAAACTTGACCCATAATCACAAATAGCATAGTGCACTAAAGAATTCCTACCCATCACTGCCCTGCAGATGAGCCAGTGCTCCTGATGGGAATATCTTCTAAATTTGGAAATGTGGGGGGGGGGAAATACATTTGGAATCTCTCTGTAGTAGTCAAATAAAAGGTGCCTGTATCCTGAACTAGTGATAAGGCAGATTAATAGATAGGATAGGGAGATGAAGTATACTAGGATGATTTCTATGATAAAGCCTTAAGTGATTGAATAGGAAATACAGTAAAAATAACAATGGGGAGATGTGGAATTATACAGTTTATTGGAGTTAGCAAATTAGTAGTTTTGGCAACATTTGAAAGAGGAACTTCAATGGAATAGTGAAAAATAGGAGAATGTTTATCCTTTTTAGATGATTGTTGTAGAAAAGATTGAGAAGCACGTTGTAAGTAGAAAGGACCTGAATAGCACTGAACACATTTACAAGTTGATGGAGAAGGGTTAAAAATAAAAACATATCCCTTGAATCGTTTTGTATTTTCATGAGGTTAGGGTAAATTGTCTTATTCACCATCCCCTGCCCTGTGTTTGACATGTATTTAGTGTATACTGTGAACTCTAATACACTAGCCTATTCTTATGAACAAGAATGGAGAAACCAACCACTCACCACTGACAATTTTATTTAGTTGTAAAAGTAAGTGGTTCTATGACAGAACCATGGAAAGAACTCGTTCTATCTTGGGTCCCACGGAAAGACTTCCAGAGATAATAATGTTCACACAGTGTTTACTTCTACTACTGAAATAGAAATAGAACTTTCTGTCATTACTCATTCTGGACATTTCTGAGTATTCAGGAGGTATTGGAACCTGTAATTATAAATTCAATGTCAGTAATATTCTAAACCTTATGGGTAGAATCCTTGCCAGAAAGAATTAAAATAGCAACCCTTTCTCCTAGATTTTGGCTTAATTATCAATGTTACTAATAGTTATAACATAATATCAGTTTATGATTTTCAGAGTACCTTGTGCTTATGATTTATTTAGAGGAGATGCTAGGAAAAATGAGCAAGGGGGTGAAAAAGTAGGACATTTAAAGCAAGAAATAGAGTGTATTTCAACAACTACCACTATAGGCAACTGGGGATTAATCCCACTGGAGAATTTTGGGAAATGGAGTGGAACACATAGCTCAGAGTTATCACTTAACGAGATAAGGATGCTGGAGTATTTATAAAAACAACTTAAAGTTGTCACTGGTGGAGGGATTGTTGGGAAATAATTCATATCCAGGCCCTGCCATTTTTGATTTGTCACAGAAGCTCAGGTAGACCTGGAAGTTGGAAATTGGACCAGTGCAAATTTTAATGTGAGGGATCAAATGGGACAGGCAGGGTACTATCAGTACCTGCCTAATTGAGATTCACACTCTATTAGGTATCATTATTGATTTTTTCCAATTTAAACACTTGTGATTATGCCAATGAGTTTCTCATTGGGATGTCAGCATATTCCTTTCTAATATTTCAGATCCTGTCTTTGCCTAGCTGCTTAAAATTATTTTATTATCTCTTAGTCTTCCCTGCCCTCCAGATTTTCTCCTTCTATGAGACATCTTAAACTATAATATTTTCACTCCCTCCATCATCATGGCACCTGATTACTTGTTCGACTCCTTGATGTAATGAAATCTTTGAGCTACTCTGACCTCTTTTATTCTGTCAGCATTCACATTCTGATGGACACAAAGATTATTTAATAAAATATTGACTTTATGTTAGAACTGAATAAATACACAATTTTTCTTTTAAAAATCGAAGACTTAATAGAAAGTTGGATTGTATCATGACTGTAGTATGATAGGAGATATAAGCAGTAGTGAAAATGCCAGAATGGAGAGTTCCATTCATTATTAAATGGAAGGGATGGTAGCCAGATAACCAGGTCATCATGTTGGCATAAGTATGGCCAGTTGCAAAGGATCAAAGGTCAGGACATTAAATATGCCATTAGCTAGAGTTGTTTCTGGTCAAGAAATGGGGCTTTTGACATGGAGTACAAGTTCTGAAAATATAGTAACATAAAATTGAAGGGATTTTAATTTTGATTTTACAAATATATTTGGGGAAAGTTATAGAATAGTCTTTTACATAAAATAGTATTATTGAGACATAATTCACAACCATACACTTTAATTATTTAAAGTGTACATTTCAGAGTTCTTAAAAATATTCACAGGACTATACAACCAGATATTTCCTGGGTGTAATAATTGTTAGAGATACAATAGACGTGATGGGCCTTCCCTTATGCACCTTGATACAAACACAGCATATTTGAGTATAATATTAGAAGGTTCATGGACCTCCATTCACATGTCCAAGAGTACTATCTTTTTAGCCAAAAGTTTTCTTTTTTTTTCCCCAGTACTGGAGATTGAACCTGGGGTACTTGACCACTGAACTATACCACCAGCCCCTTTTTTTATTTTTTACTTTGAGACAGGGTCTCACTAAGTTGCTTATGGCCACACTAAGTTTCTGAGACTGGCTTTGAACTTTCAATCTTTCTGCCACATCCTCCCAAGTCACTGGGATTACAGATGTGCACCAGTATGACTGACCAATGGTTATCTATCTTAAATGAACCATTAGTTCTTACAGTACAATCTAGTAGGCAGATAAAATTGTTGATAGTCCTATAGAATAATAGTGACTAATGGCTGCCCATTATTAAAAACAATATATGGTCTAAGTTTAGCTCTTGATTTTTAGGCTTTACTGGTTGAACAGAGGGCGGGGGACTAGTATCTTTAGAAACCTAATTGATAATGATGAGTGGCAAGGATTTGAAGAAATACATTGCAAATCTATGAAACTCTGGAGTCCTATTATAGATATTTAGGTGCTCATAATCTTATGAAAACATGTTTGACTTAGAAATGTCTGAGCTGTTGCCCTTAAAAGGAGTCATGTTTCTTTATTAAATCCCTTTGTTTGTAAAAGGAAAATAAATTTACTGACAATAACAGGTAACTAACTGTAACCATTACTTATAATTTTTACCTCAGGTTATTATAATTTTTCCTAATTCTGTTACACTAGGACATGTAACACAAAACACCGGTCTCCCTGCTTCTCAGCACATAAAATAATCACTTATTTTTTAAAAGCTATTAAATATTATTGGTTGCCACTACACACACACACACACACACTCATATGGGCATGAATATGGTCATACAAACTCTCATATACCAGGACACCTGAATTTTTTAAAAAAGTCTGTTTTGAAGTCATAAAGAAGTTGATTTTAATCCCAGAGCCTCTATTTACTCACTGAGTTATCTAGGGTCATGTTTTATAAACACTTGGGAATTCATTGCTAATATTGGGATAATAAGTTTTACCAGCAATTTTATGAGAAGGATCATAGAAGTAATGTTTGGAAGAAACTTAAAAGAGCATTCTGTACATGATAAGAGATGAAGAGATAGTAAATACATACACATTTGTCTAATAGAAATCGTCTAAGATTTTTATCTCCTTGAGAAGAAGAGATTTGAGGCAAATTTTGTGCCGTAGACTTTATGCTTTTTCTAATATTTATGTCTTTCTGTGAATATAATGCTTTATATGTAGTAATAATAGGCAAAGTGAAAAGTAAAACTTCATCTCAAATCCCTACAGAGAAAAATATTGTTAATGCATTTGTAATCATTTATTTTTCTCTCCGTTATGTATATAGCAATATATGTTCCTTTTCTGACTTTTAAGATGTATTGATATGCAATATCCTATTTTAATTACATCTTTAAAAATTACCTCTTATTAAACATATTCTGTATTATCACAAAACTATTTTTGTCTTGATACACTGCATGTAAATCAGGGTAGGCTTGCTTATGTATCTATAACAACAACAGCAACAACAATAACAATAACAAAAATAATACCTCAGGGACTCAAAACAATATAATTTCTTTCCCACCAGTGCTTTAGGTCATTGTAAATTGGTATAGATCTCAGTTCTTTGTAGTTAGCTGAGAGACACAGGTGGTGGGGAGGGAAGGTAATCTCAGCACAAACTTTGAAAACATGAGAAAGCACAGGAAACCACATAATATACCACAGATCTTTCATTTCGAAGCAGAGCACATCATGTCTGTTCACATTTAATTTTAAGAATCAAGTCATGTGGCCATATCAGAGTTCTAGTTAGCAGAATCAACAATGATATTTTAAGTCTGGAATGAAAAGAACAGAATTTCTGTTAAATGACTTAATGATAAACACACTCCTTAAAGCAGGGGTTCTCACACTCAGACTTGCATCAGAATAACCTAGAGGCTTATTTTAAACATAGGATACCAGCATTCTCTCCTTCCAGTTTCTCATCCTGTGGGTGTACAGCATATACAGTATAGCCAGAGAAATTGCCCTTTTTTTTTTTTTTACTGAGATTGAACCCATGAAACGCTGAGCCACATCTTGAGCCCCCCCCCTTTTTTTTATTTTGAGGCAGGGTCTTGCTAAATTGCTTAGGGCCTCACTAAATTGCTGAGGCTGTCCTCAATGTTGTAATCCTCCTACCTCAACTTCCCAAGTCTCTAGGATTACAGGTGTGCTCTATCACGCCCAGCTGAAAAATCTCTTTTCTAACCAATTCCCAGGTACTATTGATACTGTTGATCTTAGGAACACATTATGAGAACCACTGCACTAAACTAAAAGTTATTTTCATATTATTCTCCAGTTTAAACACTTTAGCAGTGGCACTAAGATTGACAATAATCACATTTTTGACAAAATATTTCTCAATGCTCAATTTTATTTCAATGTTTATCTCAATCTACAACCACTGGTATGTTTATAATTTCCTGAACTAACTTTAGGATCTTCTCCTATGCCAGTTCAATTGATGTATCTATCCTCTAGGTAAAACCTTTATGGATCAGTCTAGCTAGAAGTATTACTTGGACATTTCCCAAAGTTATTCCCATCTTTCCAATGGAAATGATCACACGTAGATTTTATTGTAATTTCATACTTGTGCTTTCTCTTCAATCCTCATAAACTGCTTTAAGGCATAATGTCTCATATCAATTTACACAAAGTGAATATTAAAATATTTAATTTTTTAATTAGTGATTTTTACCTCATTTGGAAAAAGCAGAGACACAGTAACAAGACCTAAGTTTATATCACCACTCTTGTCTCAGGAGGTAGTTAAGTGGTAGGTCCTTTAGCACAAGTTCTAGAGCTGCACTACCTGGTTCAAAGCCAATTTGGCTTTTTTTTTTTTAAGCTGTGTAACGTTGTATAAATTTCATCATCTTCTCATGCCTCCTTCTCTTCTTCTGGAAAATGCAGGTGAAAAATTACACTCAAGTGATAGGTCTGTCAAATGAGTCAAATGACTTAATTATTTAAAACATTGTATTCAGGGCCTGGCAAGTTGAGACCACCCTAAATTACTGTTAACCATTATAATTATGAAACATCCTCAGGGTGTCTTCTATCTAAAGTATCATATTTCCCTAGCACTATTTTCCTTAATAATCCCTTAAAATTTATCTTTTGCCTCATGCATTCTATGAAAACTGTATTCTCAAAAGTGACCATTTAAATTCTAATTGAATTTCAGGATAAATTTCACATCCCCCTCCTTTTGAAGATTCAATTCTAGAATTTGAGATGGTTTCCCAATGTGATGTTCCAACTATGTTATCTACCTCCTTGTCATCTGTATTTGTATTATTTAATTTATCTCCTCCATTGATTCCATTCTTTGTGTTATTTATTTATTGAATCTTCTGGCATTATATGTATGCTTCCTTATCTGCAGAGATATTCTATCTCCTAATTTTACCTCTATACATTTGACTTTAAAATCTACATTGTCAGTTCTACTTTGTTTCCAACATTTTTTCTAAAAAATCTGATCAGTTTGTGAAAATTGCAAATATTTTATGTGAGCTTATTATATACTCAGTACATCACCTGCAATTTCTTATCTAATTCTTACAACCACTTTTTAAAGAGATAGTATCTGTTACCTCCACATTTACAATGGAGAAGCAATGTCTTGAATACAGAGATAATATTTTTTTCTAGCTCCGCTGGATTCTATCCCCAATACCACAAAAAAGTACAATAATTTTGAAAGAAAGAATTTTTCCTTAACAAATGGATAAAATATTAAGTAGGGGTAACTGGATTTGAAGCCAGGACTAACTTCAGAGTCCAAATATTTAATCAGTATTATTTTAGAGTATTTACATAGATATTTTCCCTTCATAAATGAGTGATGCTTTTAAGAGCAGCAAGGATTGTCCATCACCCAAATCCTGATGTATCTTTATTTCTGTGTTTATTAGTGACATTATCAGATACCTATAAAATGAAGTTCAAACTTCTAACTAGTCATTGAAAAGTCTTCATGTTCTTGGATTAATTGTGTTTACTTGTGATTTTGCCCATGTTATTTATCAGTTCCAGACAAATTAGCTTAATTATAACTTCCTATAGTGTCTCCAGGCTTTTGCTTTTATAAGCCCAGTTCAAATCCCTATGAAGCCTTATCTAATGGTTTAATTTTTCTAAATTTCTAATTACATCTTATCAGATCCCAGATAGAATGTTTTGCTTCCTACTTTTCCCATGGCTAAGATTTATTCCTATTCTTTTCTGCTTATGCCTAAAAAAATTCTATATCCCCCATCTCTCCCACATTCAAATCTATTCAACAAAAACTTTTCCAAAGAACTAATCTTCAACACGTGGCTTCACTATTCAAAATATATGGTGGCTACACATTGCCTACAATAAAAATGCCAAACTCATCAGTTACCAATATTTTTCATCATCTTTCTAGTTCTACTCTTTCTTGTAGGCTTATTCTTTCCAATGGAAATGGAAATCATGAGGCAGACTTCTTACTATTTCCTAAATGGGATTCAACCTTTTGCCTATCACCCAGGAAAGCCTTTTTTCTATATATTTTTATTCAAACACTCTGTCATTTTTACAAAAATGTAAAATATTCTTGGGCCCTACTTTGTTCTCTTGTTGCATAGATTAACTTGTGAATCTGACTACTGCAGTTTTCCAAATTAAAAAAAATATGATGCAATCAACTACAAATATTTAGCCAACTGTTAAGTATAGGTTCTGGATTATGGTCATATAGAACAGAGGCTATGCTATACATGTTTTCACTTTACTGTAGTGCTTAGAAAATTGATACTATGATGATTTTTTTAGATATGCCAAAAGTCCTGCTGAAATGACATATTTTTTGTTAGGATAGTTAAGGGAATAACACATGTATTTAATTAATGAACAAAGAATCATAACATATATTCTTCTGAATTTCTTATGAAAAGCCTTTGTGAAATATAACTGTGCAAATATTCAACTCTTCATAGTATGATTCTCTGTTAAGCTTGGTACATTTCTTTTTTTGCAGAAAATGAAGGAAAGGGAATCTCTTGAGATGACCTATGAATCTGTGGCAAAATTAAAGATAGATTGGAGAAAGTGGAAAGATAAGAGATAGAAGCGTATTCTTGGAAAATCACTTTCTGTACAGCTCACCACAATTCAGCTTTTGAAATGAGCCATATTAAAAATATATAGAAAAATAAGTTAGAATATTCACTAACATGAAATAGTTGTAAAGCTAAAAAGCTAGATTACTCATTGACTTTGTATTGTAAGAGTACATATTTGATAGTATTAGCTTCCCATATATTAACACTTGTATTAAAATACTGAGAATAGACCAGGGTGTGGGGGTACATGCCCACATGCCTGTAATTCAAGCAACTCAGAAGGATGGGATAGGTGAATCACAAGTTCAAGATGAATCTGAGAAACTCAAGGAGATCCTGCCTCAAAAAAAAAAAAAAAATTCAAAGGGCTGGAGATATAGCTTAATGGCTGAGCACCCCTGGGTTTAATCCCTATTTCCAAAAACTACTTTTAATTAAAAGAAAGATAGAAAACATTGAGATTATCTGATTTACATTGCCCCTTTACTAGAAGTCTCTACTCTATAACAAGTGTCCATTGACATTTTGTTAATAGTTTTATTCTAGTACCTAGCATAGTGCTTGGATAATGCTAGACACTCAAGAAATGCTTCTTGAATACATGGATAAATAATTGTTTTTTCTGTTTGGTAAGTTAAAGTGGAGAGAATATCAAAGTATTTAAGTACCTCATCAAGGCACAGCTTCTTCAGTTTAAGAACTGAAGAAAGAGGAGAAAATAAAAGAGAGAAGGAAAGAAGGAACAAATAAATGAGCAATGAAGGAAGAGTTCCAATAGGAAGTTTTTCACTTAAACCAGCAGGTTTTTAAAGACTATACAAAACAGATGAGGAACCAGGAAATGCTATTTCCATATGTTATATATTTTCAAAAATAACAGCTTTACTCATTGTCAATTAATACCATAAATATCACATTTTATCACGGGCCAAGGTAAAATATATGATAAGACAAGTTTTGTTGCTAACACAAGTTAACTCACCTTAGAATATTAACATGGCATTTATGTGATATACTGGTCCCTAAGTTCAAATAAATCTTCTATGTATAAGAAACAACCATGGATTAAATGAATTTAGCCTGCTTTGGGGAAGCTACTGCTGCTAAGCTTGCCACAAGCAAACCACAAAGATTGTCTAGATTCTGTTTAGGAAAAGACATTTGAATATAGCCTTCACAATGTATTCATTTAAATATATTTTATTATATTTTATCCATGTCCTAACATTGACCTGTATGTGTTTTAGATCTTTACACCACTTATTTATCTTATACATATAATATTTTTGGCTTCCTAAAATAATCCTTTGGGGTGTCTGGGAAACTTCCTAACAAGAAATTTCAAAGCAGTTTCACATTAAAATCACATTTTTGAATTTTTATATCCCTAGGCAGGTTCTAATGTAAGCAGTATAAAAGTACAAAAGTAGTCTATGTCATATGCTATTTGTCAACCTCCAGTGAAGGGTAAACATTTATCAGCTTCAGTAACAATTCCTGCCTAACTGAGGACTGTCATTTTCAAAGAATATTGATTGATAGAGGTCTCTCCTTAGAAATATAAAATGCATGTGATTTACACACAGCTAAGAAATACAAGCTCATTATTTTTTCCTGACAGGTAGTAATGCCCTTTATAAACTATGGAGATTTTGTTTAAAAAAAGTTACTTAATTGAAAATGAAAGTATATAGTGCTTTATCTAATATTTGTACATGTTTGATAGCAGACTAATTTGCCAGATAAAAATGAGTGGAGATATATCTTAAGGATATGTATGTTTGTATGTGCACACACATACACACACACACACACACTTATGAAAGCCTTATAATGTTGCAAGAGAAAATTATCATAAACAAGTACCTAAATTTTAGCATATTTTTTCATTTCTCGTGTGAGGGTTTAAAATATACCCTAAATTGGAAAAGGCATGTTTACAGACATTGTCCTTAAGGAAATATTTTTTCTAAAAGTGTCACATGAGAAAGTCAAGTATTTTATTATTCACTGATAGGAACCAATCACATCAGTGCAGGCAGAGGCCAAATATAAAAAAATTAATTAGGGTGATTAAAGAGGTGTAAACAGGACCATAGTAAATGAATTTACTAATGGTCTTGTTAATTGCTTGAACAATAATCTGAATTTAGAATTGAAAGAGTAATTCTGCTCTATTACTTATAAACTCAGTGGTCTTGGGGAACCATTTTATTTGTATATCTTGCTGAATTTATGTCTGTATAGTTCCTATTGCATCTACTTTGTTTTTTAAAGAGGATTAAACATAATAATATATGTAAAAATAAGAGATAATGCATAATCTAAGCTAAGATATCAAGTAGTGCAGAATATCCTCACTAGTGCAGTTGAGAAATAGGTACAAATTCTCTAACTGAATCCTTTTGCCAATGGGAAGTATTCCTGAAGCAGATCTTGTCTTTTTTAGTCCAGGTTAATTATTAAAAGCGATACTATTAAGCAAATGTGTTTTGATACATTAAACAAGAATCTATATTTTTATAATGTTTACATTATAAAATTTGATTTGCTTTTATTTAGAGGAACTATGCATGCCTTCCACTATTTAAAGAGGTAATTATGTCTCCACTATCTCCCAGATAGACACTTTCAACAATTGTGCATATGGCTCACTTTTGATACACTTTATCAGTATAGTAATAACATTCCCTACATCTAGTAAGATTCAGAACAATAGTTTTTTGTTTTTCAGTACTCGGTATTAAACCCAGGGATTTCTGTATGCTAGATACATATTCTACCACTAAGATACACCCCCTTAGGAATAGCAATTGACTTGCATGATTTCCAATTAAATAATGTTTGAATCCATGTAGTTCTCATAATTGATTGCTCTTTCCAGGATTAATTCTAAATTTTAAGTTGATAACTGTTTAATTATATCTCATTGGTTGTGATATTGTCATTAAGACATCCATAGCTGGATTTTATTTAATTTTTTTTTCTTTTTTATTGATTTTATTATTTTTTAAATACACGAAAACAGTGGAATGCATTACAATCCTTATAACACTTATAGAGCACAATTTTTTATATCTCTGTATTTAAAGTATGTTCTCGCCAATTTATGCCATTATACATGTACCTTTTTGCATTACAATTCTTAATACACATATATACCACAATTTTTCATATATCTGTTTGTATATAAGGGATGTTGACACCGAATTCAAGTCTTCATACATGTACTTTGTATAATGATGACCATAACATTCCACCATCCTTGCTAATCTCCTTCCCCCTCCCTTTCCCTTCCACCCCTCTTCCCTATCTAGAATTAATCTAATCCTCCCATGCTCTTCCTCCATACCCCACTATGAGTCACCCCCCACCTCATATCAGAGAAAACATTTGGCATTTGTTTTTCTGGGATTGGCTGACTTCACTTGGCATTATCGTTTCCAACGCCATCCATTTACCTGCAAATGCCATGATTCTTTTTAAATGATGACTAATATTCCATTGAGTATAATTGCCACATTTTTTTTATCCATTCATCCACTGAAGGACATCTAGATTGGCTCCACAGTTTAGCTATTATGAATTGTGCTGCTATAAACATTGATGTGGCTGTGTCCCAGTACTATGCTGTTTGTAAGTCCTTTGGGTATAGTCCAAGAAGAGGAATAGCTGGGTCAAATGGTGGTTCCATTCCCAGATTTCCAAGGAATCTCCATACTGCTTTCCATATTGGCTGCACCAATTTGCAGTCCCACTAGCAGTGTATGGGTGTACATTTTTCCCCACATCCTTGCCAACACTTGTCGTTGTTTGTATTCTTAATAGCTGCCATTCTGACTGGAGTGAGATGGTATCTTGGAGTAGTTTTGATTTGTATTTCTCTAATTGCTAGAGATGATGAGCATTTTTTCATACATTTGTTAATTCATTGTATATCCTCTTCTGAGAAGTTTCTGTTCATGTCCTTGGCTGATTTATTGATTGGGTTATTTGTTTTTTTGGTGCTTAGCTTCTTGAGTTCTTTATATACCCTAGAGATTAGTGCTCTATCTGATGTGTGAGGGGTAAAAATTTGCTTCCAGGATATAGGCTCTCTGTTCACCTCACAGATTGTTTCTTTTGCTGAGAAGAAAAATTTTAGTTTGAATCCATCCCATTTATTGATTCTTGTTTTTAATTCTTATGCTATAGGAGTCTTATTAAGGAAGTTGGGGCCTAATCCCACAAGATGAAGATTAGGGCCTACTTTTTCTTCTATTAGATGCAGAGTCTCTGGTTTAATTCCTAGGTCCTTAATCTACTTGGAGTTGAGTTTTATGCATGGTGAGAGATAGGGGTTCAGTTTCATTTTGTTGCATATATTTCCAGTTTTCCCAGCACCATTTTTTGAAGATGATATCTTTTCTCCAGTGCATGTTTTTGGCACCTTTGTCTAAAATAAGGTAGTTGTAATTTTGTGGGTTAGTCTCTGTGTCCTCTATTCTGTACCATTGGTCTACCAGCCTGTTTTGGTGCCAGTACCATGCTGTTTTTGTTACTGTTGCTCTGTAGTATAGTTTAAGATCTGGTATAGTGATACCACCTGTTTCACTCTTCCTGCTTAGAATTACTTTAGCTATTCTGGGTCTTTTATTTTTCCAGATGAATTTCATGATTGCTTTTTCTATTTCTGTGAGGAATGCCATAGGAATTTTGGTTGGAATTGCATTGAACCTGTCTAGTGCTTCTGTAGTATGGTCATTTTGATAATATTAATTATGCCTATCCATGAGCAAGGTAGATCTTTCCATCTTCTAAGGTCTTCTTTGATTTCTGCCTTTAGGGTTCTGTAGTTTTCATTGTATAGATCTTTCACCTCTTTTTTTAAGTTGATTCCCAAGTATCTTTTTTTTTTTTTTGAGGATATTGTAAATGGGGTAGTTTTCCTCATTTCCCTCTCAGACAATTTGTCACTGATATACAGAAATGCCTTTGATTTATGGGTGTTGATTTTATATCCTGCTACTTTGCTGAATTCATTTACTAGTTCTAGAAGTTTTCTGTTGGAGTTTTTTGGGTCTTTTAGGTATAGAATCATATTGTCAGCAAATAGTGCTAGTTTAAATTTTTCTTTTCCTATACTTGTTCCATTAATTTCTTATGTCTTTCTAATCCGTTTTTCTTTTAGTGTACTACCTCCCTCTGCTGGTTTTCATTGTTGCTTTTCATTCCCTCTTCATGAAATGTTTTGCCAACAATGTTTTGTAGTGCAGGTTTTCTAGCTGTAAATTCTTTTAACTTTTGTTTATCGTGGAAGGTTTTTATTTCATCTTCAAATCTGAATCTTAGTTTTGCTGGATACAAGATTCTTGGTTGGCACCCATTAGCTTTCAGAGTTTGAAATATGTTGTTCCAGGATCTTCTAGCTTTCAGGGTCTATGTTGAAAAATCTGCCATTATCCTAATTGGTTTACCCCTATATGTAATCTGATTCCTTTCTATTGTGGCTTTTAAAATTCTCTTCTTATTCTGTTTGTTGGGTATTTTCATTATAATGTGTCTTGTTGTGGATCTGTTTTGATTTTGCATATTTGGCATCCTGTGGGCTTCTTGGATTTGGATTTCTGTTTCATTCGTCATGTCTGGAAAGTTTTCTGATATTATTTCATTGAACAGATTGCTCATTCCTTTGGTTTGGACCTCTATGCCTTCCTCTATCCCAGTAACTCTTAAATTTGTTCTTTTTATGCTATCCCATATTTCTTGGACGTTCTGTTCATGGCTTCTTATCATTTTCACTGTGCTGTCTACATTGTTTTCAAGATGATATACTTTGTCTTTGTTGTCTGATTTCCTCTCCTAAGTGGTCTACTCTGCTTGTGATGCTGTCATTTGAGTTTTTAATTTGGTTTATTATTTTTTTCATTTCAAGGATTTCTGTTGTTGTTTTTTTGTATAACCTCTGTCTCCCTATAGAGTTGATCTTTTGCTTCTTAGATTTGTTTATGTAGCTCATTGTCAAAGTGATCTTTCGCTGTCTGTATTTGTTGTATAATGTCTTCTTTGAAATTTCAAAACATATGAATCATGTATATGCTAAAATATTTCTCTGAAATTTTTTCTGCTGTTGCTGCTAATTTTTCTAATGATGTATTTTCTTGAATTGTTTGTGGTACTTTCTTTCCTTGTCTTTTCATGTTTCTTGGATTTCTTTACAGCTCTGTGGGACTGGTGTGTTATTGTTTTTACCCTATAGATTTGTAGTGTTCTTATATAGTTCCAAGATCTCTCCTATGTGGGCAAGGACAATGTTGAAAGTTCTCACTATCAACAATACATCACCTATGAGCAAATTATTGTTGTTAAGAAACTTATAGTTAGTCTCAATGTCTAGAAATGTTGGATTCAATTATTATTTAAAATACAATCAATAGTTTCTTAAAACATGTACACTTTCTGGTGGTGGACAGAGAACTGGGGGTCGGGCATATGAATTTATGTTAAGCAGGAAAGGTGTGAGGGTATGGGGTTAATGTAACTTAGGAAATTTGGAGTGGAACTCTAATGAAGAGGGTTAGTAGCAGGGGAATAAACAGGAGGTAATTTAGGGTAGACAAATACATGGGATGACAGTAGAATGCATAAAAACAAACACATATATATATTTAGAAAATTACAAGAAGTAAAAATAGTAAAAATTAGGTTGAAAGAAGAAGAGAGAGAGGAAGAAAAATAAAAAAGGAAAGAAAGAAAGAAAAGAGAGAAACAAAAAGGGGGGGGGGGCTTATGCAATTTCTCTATTTTATATTATTCTGGTGACCCAGTTCTTAAAATTCTATTTTGTGCAAAGTTCTTGGTTTCATATATGTTGGGGTTGTGAGGACTAGAGGAGGAAAGGTAGAAGAGAAAGAAAGAGAATAAAATGGAAGAGAAGAAAACAAACAAACAAAAAAACCTCTTAGAATTCCATTTTCTTCTCTTCTTTTCCAGTAGGTAGAGTTGTGTATTCTAATCTTTAGTCTCTGCCCTTAGGGTGGTGGAATTAACCAGTGTGAAAAGGCTTGAGCTCTCCCTCTCCTGCCTGGAGTTTCCCTAATCTTGGTTTCTCTGAGTTGCTCCCAGTTTTTAGACTCCTTCCCTCTCTTGCTTATCAGGTCTCAATTGCAGGAATTCTTGCTCTCCGCCCTAGGTTCCCACCAGGTGGGCAGTGCCCTGGTCGCACTGCATTCCTATTCAAATGAGAGCTGTTTGGGGGCTGATAGTCACTTTGGAGAGTTATCACAGCTGGGGTGAGGGGGAGTTGGAAACCAGGTACCTGTTCAGTAGCAGGTCCAGCTGATAGCCACACCCCCCAAAAGATGGCAAGAAAGGTTTTCCAAGATGGAGTCCATCTATTTCCCGTGTTGGGGTGCCTGGTGAGGTGGGGGAGCTGATATGTCCTTGTGCTGTGGCTAGAATGAGGTCTGGTGACCTGCACGGGAGTGGAGCATAGTCTGGAGTTCTGCAGCTCTGCAGAGATGCTGATTTGATGTTTTTGCTTCACTGCTTGAGAGCCAAGCGTGTGCTCAAAATGTGGGCTTTCGGACTGGAGTTTGGAGTCTTACCAGAAGTCGGAGGCTCTGAGTTCTGCATGGTATTTGCAGCTCTGGTGGATTCTGTGTATGAGGTCCTGTCATATACCCTGAGATGTTGTATTCCCTCAAGGTGAGACCTCATGGAGAAGCTGCCTGATTACTTTCTGGGATTCATGCACAGAGCAGCCAGAATCGGTATCTCCTCTACTCCACCATCTTGGATCCTCCCCTAGATTTTATTTAAAATAATAAGAGGTATTCTTTCCAGCATGGTAACGTCTTTTATTATAAAAGCTGAATTTAAAATAACAAATCATTATACAAATAGCATCCAAATCATTGACAAGATATATTTAGTAGAAGCAATACAAATAAGAGTCATGGGAACCTTAGCTAATTATCAATTGATAATGACACAAGGCCATTCTTCATCTTTCTTTGAGTAGAGTGTTCTGCCACTTTTGTGTTTTAAAATGTTATATTGTAGTACAGTTCAACATTTTTTCTGTGAACCTATTATGGAAGACATTGGCAAGCTATGCTGAAAGTATGACATTTTCATACATATCAAATTAATGATAGTATCAATAAAAATAATGAACTTCTGTCGTTGGTTAACTTGATAACCTCACTATGTAATATCATTTATTCCATGTAATCAGAAGTTTGCATAGGTTATTTAGTTATAGGAGGTGTATAAGTTGTGTTTGTGGTGAAAAAGCATGAGGATTTCCTCAAAATATTAATTTAGGATAAGAGATAACATCTCTAATAGGATTTGCATATATTGCAGGGGAAAACATTATTGTTAAATATGTCAGCAGGTTTCAAAATCGTAATACACACTTAACTACCATCACACACAAATGCATACACAGTCTGCAGTATTATATATGTATTGAAATTATAAGTGGTTTTGACAGATAACTAGATAGATGGATGGATGGATGGATGGATGGATGGATAGATAGACAGAATGCTTAGCAATGGGAATCCTCTCTTCATCCATATTACCAAATATAGCATATCAGAATTCCTAGAACAATTTTGCATACCAGTGACTTCATTAGGAATGAAAGAAACCTTGTTGTTAACTACTAGTTCAGAAAAGGGTAGCAAAAATTTTTGGAATATAAAGAATTAGAATTCTATTTTTTCTTGATCGGATGCATTACAAAGATACAAAATTTGTAATTCCTAAGACCATGTTTGACTAAGGCATTGACTTTAAATTGCATTATTTATTGACTATGGTGTTAAAGTTTATTTAATGTCTATTAGAGCATTTTGATCCCAAGAACAAGATTCTGATGCCCATATCTCTCTTTTAGGTAATTATTTTTAGATGAAAAGATCATTATTATCCCAATGACATTGTAAAATTTATGCTTTTGTCATTAGAAAAAGACTTGATATCGATTAAAAGAAGATATTACTGTTTTAAATTTATCATCATAAACTTACAAAAAAAGTTGGTAGTATGACTCAAAGTTATTCACTTGTGCTTATTAAGCCCTATGGATTTTAAGACTTACTTAATGACTGTATGGAGATGATATTTCAAATGTCTTAGGATATGTGAACAACATAGTTCAGCTGTACAATTTGATCTATATTTGTTCATTTTATGGGATGTAATATATTTCACATTTATTTGATTTATTGTTACAGAGTAAAATTTAATTCAACACATTTTCTTCCTAACTGAGTTATAAATGAATTATGTTAATAGTCCCTCTGAGTAAAGGCCTAGACAAAATACATGTGGTCAATAACCATTTTGTATGAAATAATCATATAAAAAGCATACTTTAGAGAACTCTCTATACTTGAATATTTCTTCATAAATCAAATTTATGAAAAGGATAAGAACAGAACAGAAATTTATTTGAAACATTTCAGCTTTAATGGCCTTGTAAATTAAGTTAACTTTACCCATTGTATTAACCTCATTGAGTTTTTGCAGATAGGAAATGTCTAATTTAATTTTGAAATTATCATCATTATTATTTTAAAATGCACAATTCTTAATTGTATATTTATACTTTTTAGTTTGATCAATTAATCGAGGGAATTTTCTCAAGAAGTAAAATTTTGCATGTCTCCAGTTTGAATTTCAAGTGTTGGAACTAATTTTCTCATTTCATATATAGTAATACTTTCAAATGTTTCTATTTTTAGTGTTTATTCTTTCTTCTCCTGCATTTTTTAAGGTATATAACATGGTGTTATGAAATGCATATACATAATAAAATGATTACTATACTGAAGCAAACTATTTTATGTGCCATCCATAGTTATTTTTCTTAAACATGGTAATACCTAAAATACATTCTACTAGAAAATTTTCATTATATAATATAGTACTGTTAATTATAATTCTCATGGTGACTATTATGTCTCTAGATTTATTCATCTTATCTAACTGCAAGTTTTTACACTTTGACCTAATTCTCCCCATTTCTTCTAAACTTTAAAATGTATTGCTAATCTTTCTTAAATTATTCCTAGAGAATGGAAGTAAAGGGAATACTTCCAAACTATTTTTATAAGGCTAGCTTCACCTTAATACCAAAGCCTGATAACCACAAAACACCACAAGAAAAAAAAAAAACATGACTGGAACATAGGTGGAAAAATATACAATAAAATATTCTCAAAACAAATACAGCAGCCTGTCTAGAGATTCCAAGTCATAATGAAATGGTATTCTCCTCAGATAGATTACACACAGAAAACAATCAATATAACAGAATGCAATATAAAAAAATCATGATCTCAGTGAATGCAGAAAAAAAACATTCAATGAAATTAAAAATATTTTCATGATAAAAACTCTCAACAAAAGAGATGTAGAAGCAAATTTCTTCAAGAAAATAAAGTCCGTATATGAAAAGCCTGCAGCTCATGTCATGATCAATGGGAAAAATTCAGTTTTTCCTCTTAAGATCTGGTACAAGGCAAGTATGCCCACTGTTGCTATTTCTATTTCACATAGTACAAGAAGTACTATTAAGAACAACTAGACAAAAAATAAAAAATAAATAAATACATTTCTTCCATATCTGAAAGGAAGAAGAAAAATTATGACTGTTTTGCAGATGATGTGGTTCTCTATATAGAAATCTTTGATTCCATAAAGTCTGCTATAACTTCTGGGTTACATGCCTGTATTCCTAGATACTCCTAACTACTCATGGAATAAAATCCCCAGAATAAAAATAAAAATCAAAACAAACCAACAAACAAAACAAACAAATGAGGAAAGTTGTTAGAACTTAAAATGATTCAATAAGTACATGACACAAAATCCACATAAAAATCAGTTCCATTTCCCAACATAAAGATCTATCAAAAAAACAATCAAAAATATAATTCCATATAAATTGTAAGGCATCCTTCTGTCATATATAACAAATTAGAATTGTTTTTTTTTTAAAAGTTGAAAAAAATATAATTCCATTTATGATAAGCATCAAAAATAGTCAAAGAGATCAAAGATGTGCTTACTGAAAACTATGTAATTTTGATGGATTGGAAAAAGATGATGAAGACAAAGATAAGTGGAAAATATTAAATATTTGTAGATTGGAAGAAATTATATTGTTAAAATGTCCATACTATACACACATTCAATGTTATTCCTATGGAAATTCCAGTGGCATTTTTACAGACATATAAAAAATAAAATTCATATGGAATCACACAGATGACCTCAAATATCCAAAACAAATTGAGAAATAAAAGCAAATTTGGAGATATTATAGTTCCCAATTTCAAATTATATTACCATGTTATAATAACCAAGCATTATGATATTAAAACAAAAAGAGATACAATGAACAAGTGAACGGAATATAGAGCCCAGAACTAAACCTAAGCATATATGATTAACTGATATTTGACAAGGCCACCAAGAAAACACAAAAGATTATCTCTTGAATAAATGGTGTTGGGCAAATTGTATCCTTATGATGTGCCATTCATACAAACCAAATAAAAATGGATTAAGGATGTAAATATACCATCTAAAAACATAGATCCCCAAGAGGAAAATAGGAAAAGCTTCCTTAATATTTTGTTGGCAGATAGATAGATATTTAGTTGTGTAAGTTCTTAACATATTTTGGCTACTAATCCTTTATCAGGTAGAAAGTTTGCAAATACTTGCTAAAAACCTATTTTATATATATATATATATTTGCTAAGTCTGTTACATTTATTAAATTTCAGCTTTTTATTATTTTTCATTCTAATTTGTTATATATGACAGCAGAATGCATCACAATTTATATTATACATATAGAGCATAATTTTTCATATCTCTGTTCACAAAGTAGAGTCACACCATTTGCTTCCTTATATATCTACTTAGGATAATAATGTCCATCTAATTCTATTGTCTTTCCTACCTCCATGCACCCTCTCTTCCCCTCCCTCCCCTCTGCTCTATTTAGAGTTGCTCTAATCCTCCCATGCTCCCCCCACAAACCTATTGTGAATCAGCATTCTTATATCAGAGAAAACATTTGGCATTTGATTTTTGGGGATTGGCTAAATTCACTTATCATTATATTCTCCAACTCCATACATTTACCTGCAAATGCCATGAATTTATTATCTTTTAATGCTGAATAGTATTCTATTGTGTGTGTGTGTGTGTATATATATATATATATATATATATATATATATATATATATATATATATCGCATTTTCTTTATCCATTCATCAACTGAAGGGCATCTAATTATATATATATATATATATATATATATATATATATACACACACACACACATATACATATATACATATAAATACACATATATATACATACACAGAATATATATATGTATATACATATATATGTATACACACACCTACATACACACATATACATATATATAATTTTTTTTTAACCCAGTGGCACTTAATCACTGAGCCACATCCCTATCCCTTTTTTATTTTGTATTTTGAGACAGAGACTTTCTTCATTGCCTAGGGTGTTGCTAATTTGGCCTCGAACTTGCAATCATCCTACCTCAGACTCCTGACTTGGTGGGGCAATGATAATTTTGCATATCTTACCAAAAGCTCTTTAAAAATTCAATAAAGTTTCATACCTCACCAAAAGCAAAACAAGTGGGGCTACATCAAATTAAAATCATTCTGCACAGGATAGAAAATAATCAACAAAATAAAAATGAAGTCTAGGGCTGGGGCTGTAGCTCAATGGTAGAGTGCTTGCCTCACACCTGTAAGACACTGGGTTCAATCCTCAGCACTACATAAAAATAAATAAATAAAGATATTGTGTCCATAAAAAATATATATTTTTTAAAAATAAGCCTCTTGTTTTTTAGCAAGTATTTGCCAACTTTATATCTGATAAATGAGTAATATCGAAAATATGTTAAGAACTTACACAACTAAATAACAATTACAATGACAAATAACACAAAAAGAGGCCAAAATGCCTGAATAGTTGTGTTTTTTTTTTTTTTTCCAAAGAAGACATTCAAATGCCCAAGAGGAATGCGAAATTGTGTTTAAATTCACTGGTCATCAGGGAAATCTTAAAAAAAATTAATGTAAGTTTAATAAGTCAAACACAGGAAAAAAAGTGCTACTTGATTTCA
This sequence comes from Marmota monax, assembly GCF_021218885.2. NCBI lineage: Eukaryota > Metazoa > Chordata > Mammalia > Rodentia > Sciuridae > Marmota > Marmota monax. Next base: position 771,313 of record NW_026694772.1, read on the forward strand.
TTTATGTGTGGAATAAAAAAAAACAATTATGTGAATACATAGAAACAGAATGTAGAACAGTTGTTATGAGGGCTCAAGGAGATAGAGCAAATAGGGAGAAATAGGTCAAAGAATACAAACTTGTAGGTATATATGATATATAAAGCTAGAGGTCTAATGCATAATTAATCTTTTAATTTATTTAAAACATATTTCATCAAGATATATCTGACCCATTTTGAACATCTTGTATCATTTTCATACAGTAGAATTGGCAATTTATAAAATAATTTTTGTTTGCTTATTCAACACCCATGTTATAAGATAGTGAATTTAGTACCTTTTTAAGTAGTTCTTAGTCATTAAAACATCACTATGGGAGCAAACTATGTAAACTTAATAACATTCCCACATAAATAACTTGTACATTTGGATATGGGCTATGTAATAATAGTTTTAGAAATGTGAGAAATTCAAATTATTTTTCAGAATATCAAATAGGTACATATGTCTGTCACTAATTTTGTTAAATTTTTACAAATATATAAAGAATGGTAATTGAGACTGGCTTGGTGTTAGATGCTGAAAATACATTGTATCTAAGAGTTCATATTGTTCTCCCTCTAACCCTCAAAAAGAGAAAATAGAAAAGCTAACCACAAAAACGAATTTGGTTCAACGAATACTCTTTTGTAAGGTTTGATTTGACTTATAAAATAGCCCTGATGACTATTGAGTGGCTCAGCTCATGCACACCAAAGAAGTTATAGGAATGCTATTGATTTTTGTCTTCTCATTTTAATACTTTCCTTATTAATGAGCATCATGGATACTGTATTTCCTTAACATTTAATTTACCTTTTTAATATTAAAGCATTTAAATATGTAAAAATTGAGAAAAATCAATACTATATAACCTGACACAGTAAAATTAATTTATATGGCATGTACTATAAGCACACCCTGAGTTCAGGGACTCTGTCTTTCTTACATACTAGTTATCACTATTAGGTCTTGGAATACAGTAAGTGCCCATCCGTTCTGGGTGAATTATGTTTAAGAAAAACATTGATTTGTTAATCAGAAAGTAATGACATTGTTATTTCCTTAAAATATTTTTTAAGGAATTTCAGGTCCCTCAAAATGGTTTTTAATCTCTCTATAGTTTATGTATATATATGCATTTTTTTCATGGTAGGATAAGACGGTAGTATATTATAGAATTCACCAGGTTATAAAAGATCAGAGATTGAAAAAAGACATGGGCCATAAACTTTTTTTAAAATATTTTTTAGTTGTAGATAGATACAATACTTTTATTTAATTAATTTATTTTTATTTGGTGCTGAGGATCGAACCCAGTGCCTCACAGGTGCTAGGAGAGTGCTCTACCACTGAGCCACAACCCAAGCCTGTCTCATAAGCTCTAGAAGTATTCAAGAAAGCAATTGCACCCCAAGCTTTTAGACATTGACTGATTGATAACATTTATTCAGTTAAATAAATTAAAAGAAATACAACCAAGACTTTCAGGCAGTAACAATAGCTTAAGTAAAAACACATTTATTCAGTTAAATCAATTAAAAGAAATATGACCAAGAATTTCACACAGTGACAATAGATTAAGTAAAGACACAAAAGTAAATCTACATGTAATAGGCTGAAAGCATAATGTGCATTTGTACAAAATCTAAAAGACTAATTTCTGCCAAAATAATTTTTTTATATTATTTTACATTAAAATATATAAATGAATATTACCATAATTAGTTTAATTTTGCAACATATAGGTTTCATTTTTACTTGTTTCATTTAGTACAAAGGCACAGAGATATAGAATTATATGAGTATAATATTTTGGCAACCTATGTACAATTTACTGAAAATTTCATCTATTTCATTCTTCATCACATGGCACTCCCTCACATGGAGAAACTTCTAATGAGAAACTGAAAAAGAATCTCAGAGCTTAAGGCAATTTGCATTTGTCTTATATAAGCCTCTGGAAGCTTAGTTCTATCAAGATTATGTGCACCTTTGTAAAGCTTTCAATTTCAAGCTGTTTTTGTGATTCACATATACCCCAATTTAGTTTAATTATTTTTGAAATCATAAGAATATGTGGATGCAATGACTGATAAGTCGAAAAGAGAAATAATGAATGAAGATGTAATTCAGAGCTCTTGGTATGATGATCAAAACAGAGTAAGCAGGGGAAAATCATTGTATTCCTTATGAATCAGTTTTTCTGCTACTTTCTTCACCTAACTGTACACAAAGGAACCAAACTATTGTGTTATCAGGGATGTAGCTTCCCCTTCTATCTAAAGATACATCAATTAAAAATGATCTTTTTAATGAAGCACTTTAAACATGGATGATTATTAACTATTTACATATTAGTCTAAATTAGGATACAAACGTTTTAGCTAGAAAAATATATGCTTAAACTCCATCCAGATGTGCCAAGATTTGTGAAATATGTGCATATGTATGTATCTGTAATTGTTGTTTTACTGGTAATTGAATCTGGGGGTACTTTACCACTAAGTTACATTCACATTCCTTTTTATTTTGAGACAGGGTCTTGCTAAATTGTTGAGGATCTCATTAAGTTGCTGAACCTGGTATCGGACTTGTTATCCTCCTGCCTTAGACTCCTGAGTAGCTGGGATACTTGGCATAGGTGTACGCCAATACACCAGGCTTATTTTTAAGAGAAATGTAGAAAAACCTTTAAAAGAGAATGAAATTCAGAGCTTTCATTGAATTGATAACTTTATGTAGACTATCATTTGTATTAGAAGTGAAAATCAGAACAAAGAGCAAAATGCAACAGGTAACATTTAATATTTTTAAAGAGAATTTCAGGAAACCAGACCTAGTCACTCCTACCAGTAAAAGTAGAAATAATCTATTTAGCAGCATTTGCTATAATTCATTACCTTGTCCTTGGAAAAGTTCTTATTAATTAAGGAAAAGAAGGAAACATACTTATCTAGATATGCTACAATAATTCTAAATAAAATAATAAACAAACCAAGGATATCCCTTGTTGTTACTGTTGTTTAGAGTTTTTCTGGAAAACCTAGCCAATATTTTAGGACAAGAGAAATAGAAAAATAAGGTGTTTATACTGGAAAGAATGAATTGAAATATCAACTTTTGAAAACAACATGATTTTCTTATATTTAAAACCACTTTTAAAATTAGAAAATGTAAAGAAATAATATAATATATGCAGCATAGTTATAATTTTTTATTTTAAAGTCCACATATAAGCGAGATCATCAAATTCTATGTGTGGCTTATTTCATGTAGTGTAATATCTTCCAAGTTCATTCAGATTACAGCAAATGGCAGGATCCCCTCTCTTTTTAAGGCTAACAAATATCCCATTGGATATACATATGGAGAAAGAATAAACCCTGTTTACCAGGGTCGACGGTGGGGTTGGGCAATGCAAACAAGAATATAGATGTCAAAAGACAAAAAGGCAAATATGTAGGTTAAAAAATTCAAAATCTGATGCATAACAAAAGAGTTGTATTTAATAATAATGTATCATGTTCAGAAGTTTTGCTAAATTAGTAGATTATAGTTGCAAAATGGGTAACTGTGAAATAATGACTGTTAATTTGTTCCTTTATAGTAAGAATTTTACTGTGTACATATTTTATAACATCACATTATGTACCTTAAATATTACATAATAATATTTACTTAAAAATGAATAGTTACAAAACCAATAGATTTCTTAGAAGTAGATAAGAAAGCATAAGGACTAAGCAAAGTAAGCCAATCCCAAAAAAAACAAAGGCCGAATGTTCTTTCTGATAAGAAGATGCTAACCCATAATGGGAAGGGGGTATGGGGAAAATGGAGGAACTGTGATTGGGCAAAGGGGAAGGAGCGGGGGAAGGGGCTTGGGGGCAGGAAAGATGGTGGAATGAGATGGACATCATTACTGTAGGTACATGTATAACTGCATATATGGTGCAGAGAAATGAAAAGTTGTGCTGTAGTTGTGTACAATGAATTAAAATGCATTCTGCTGTCATAGATTCCTAATTAGAATAAATAAATGCATATTTTTTAAAAATAAAAGTATAGGGATTATTTGGAGAAAGCTTAAACTTATATAATTACGTGAATAGCAACATGAAAAAAGACATATATAATGACAATGTTGGTTCTTCCAAAATTATTCAATACATTCCAAGTTATTTCAATGAATTCATATGCATGCACAATCATACGTATCTACATGAATCTGTATTTTTACATAAATTTATATGTATACCAATTATTTTAGAGGACATACCAGAACCCTAGCAAGAAATAGAATTTAACCTCAGATGATTGAAATGAAGAGAATTTTATTTAAAAAATTGCAGAGTAATATAGTACCAAATAAGTGGCAGTGATTGAGCTAGAAAGGAGCAACAGTAGGAAGCAGTTATTATCCCCAGGGCTTCCTGGAAAGGAAAAAAAAAAAAAACAGAATGAAAAAAAGGTGAATGGAACTTAGAGCTACACTAATAGAGGAAATATTGTTCTTAGTAGGACTCAGGCGCTACAATATGCAACTCTAAAACAGGGGAATTATAGATGAAACATTTGTCTAGACTTTTCTTTCAATCTCCAGCTGGTTCTTCTCATTGACTTAATGCAAACTGGGATCTAGCCAAAAAATGATCACAGGAGCTGCAGTATGAAAGGGTCATCCACTTAGGGAAACTGCAGGGAAGAGCAGAAATGAATAGGGGTGAACACACTAAAAATAAATCATGCAAAAGGCAAGAGATCCAGTTGTTAAGATGATTCTAAATTTATTTTAAATGCAAATGAATGAAAATAGTCAAGAAATTACTTTTAAATTGGTGACTTGCTTAAGCAGATTCTATTACAAAACATTCTGACACAGTGTGACTTGATACTAGAGAAATAGTTTAATCATATGGAATAGATACTTGAAAAATTCCCTTTCATTTACCAAATGTAGTACCCAATAATGGTAGCACTTTATATCTGTGAGAAATAGTAAGTTAGCTAATAAGTTAGACTGAAACCTTTATCTGCGGAAACCTAGTGCCACAGCAAATACTAAAATAATTTCCAGATAACAATGTTTTAATATGAATAGGTAAAACTTTTAAAATACTATGTCACAATGTAATGGGATATTTTAATACTATTAAGGTGTTGTAAAACCTAGACACTATTAAAAAAAAATGCTTACATATTTAAAAAAATATATTAAGTTTTTTTCTTTGATGAAGGCAGCATTAAAAAGTAATAAAACATGACACATTAGGGAATTATATTGATAATAAAAATCAACAACCACACTATGATAAAATTCCTACAATGAATATTAAAAAAATTATTGAAGCAAAGTATTTAAACAATGACTACCTATTTTGGTCAGGTAATCACTTGAAAAAATTACCAGTAGACAATTAAATTAAAAATAAGCACAATGCCACTAATGACTAATGTAAAGTATAATATCCTGTGATTATGAGAGTTCATTGAAATGGTCTCTTTGTTTCTTTTGGGTGGAAGAACAACTTACAACATTTTAAATGGGAGTCTGGCATTATCTTTCAAAATATGAAATTGTATATATACTTGATCCTGATATTTCACATTTAAGAATTAGGTAGTCCTATTCTTATACTTATGTATATCTAAGGCAAATGTCTAAGGATTTTCACTCAAACATTGTTTATCATAGCTCCAGTATTTTCCATACTGTGGAATGCTAGGCAGAGATGTCTCTATCATTGGATTGTAGCTGACATAAAATCTGGGTCCAGGGGTGCTTGGGTTTCTTTTTAATTTTCTTCACTATTATAACCATAATGAGTGGTATAATCCTTGACTTATGATAGGTACCTAATAAATAGTTGCAAAGTTATTAATAAATGCATTAATGCATTATTGAAAAAAATTAAATATAATCAGTATGTGTGTATGTATGTTTAAGTTTTAAAGCTATACTTTGCCGAAAACGTACTTTTTGCCAGTCATTGTTCTGAATGCTGTACTTGCATGTTTTGTACTTGATTCTTTCAAAAACACACTCCCCCCATGTTACTGATGGGGATGAAGAAATTACATTCCTTATTTAAACCTATAGATCCACTGAGTAATGGAGCAAAAATTTGTTTTTATATTCCTGAGCACATTTTATGAAGGTATATAGAGAAAAAGATACATAGATGCATAGGTAGTGTACAGGTATTTGATCAAATTAGTTAGATGCATTGATAAATGGATGGTTGGATCAATATGTGGATATACTGATAACAGAGGATCTGCCAACAAGTGTTACCTCTAGACAATGGGACTAGAGTGTCATAGAGTTGCAGCATCCTTTCATTGTTCACTTTATATATTTCTGCAATATTTTAATTTTCCACTACAATAAGCACATATAGCTTTTATAATAAAAGCGTTAAAAAGCCAGATATTAGATACAAACTTATAAAATAGAAAAAAGCTGGCAGAGCTTAAAGATGAACTCTTGGAGCCAAGAGCATAATCCAATCCACTTTCTCTCAGAGAAAAATTTCTTGTAAAAAATCGGAAACTCATCATATTTGTACCAGAGTGAAAACAGGGTACATTTGTTCAATCCAAGTCCAGAATCCAAAGAGGAACTGGAGTTGTGGGTAATGAGTCAGACTTGAGAGGATAGAGTAATTGAGATTGTTATATACCAAGCTCTTGGGTTTGCAATCATCAGTAGAGACAAGGAACTTGGGAGACAGATATTTGAGAGAGGATGATCTTTCGAAATCCAGAAGAACCAGAAGATGTGTGAATTATTAGTATTTAGCTTATCAGTTTTAACCTTTCCCTGGCCACCAAAGGCAGGGAAGAAATTAAAAATTGCAAATAGTTAAAATAAACATATATTAATTACAATTAAAGTTCTCAATTTTCAAGTTGCATCTTACTCTTTGTCCATATATGTAGACCACATTAGCATGTTATAGCAAATAAAGTCCTAACCTTTGTCTAATCATTCCTTGATATTACTAGTCTCTAGTCAAAAAGGGTTACTTTTGAAATACAGTATATGTACTTATATATTACACTTATATTAGTGATTATATTATTTGTAAATATGTGTATAGCATGCCTGAATTTTCCTTTGTAACTGAATATGTTTCTCATTTTCATATTTCAATTTTAAAAATATTTTTAAATTGCCACTATTCAAGTCTGAGTTTTTGCAAGATGGCAAGGCTTTCATTTACTTGAATCTTCCAGACATTCAGGTATGCAGACACTTAGTGCAAGATTTCTGAAAAACATACCTCATCCAAGTTCTAAGGAGTTTAATTTTCCTACCCTAAGTCTGAGAGTACTTGAACATATTTTTTCTGTAGACATCAGTGAATGTTATTTTCAAACATGTATTCTATGCAAACCACTGTGCTATTTTGTGGAGTATAAGTCAAAGTTTAGAGACAATGAATAAAACATTAGTTTTCATGTGTCTTGAGTATAAACTTGAGTATTTTCAATCTGAATTAAAAATGTACTAACTTTGTCATCATCACTCATCTGCTTCTTGATTAACCTGCAAATGCTCTCTAATTTAGAAATTAATGCTTCTTTCCCTATCACTTAAAAAATCTGATCTGGTTCCTAGAGCATGAGATGTTCTTCAAATCAAGTCTCATTTTTGAATGTATGATCAATAAATTTAAAAAAAAAACCTTTTTTTTAATACAATAAGGAACTGAAGCACATTTTGCTTAACCTTGTCCAAGGTCATGAAATAAGAAAACTGGGATATACAAACAGAAGTCAATTTTTTCCACTTTAGTCAGACTATCACTTAGTGGTTGTATGACCTTGTGGTTTTTAAAAGATAATTCCAATTATTAACTCACTAGAGTGATGATGTTTAAATGAGGAAGCAATAAATATTCCTTGTACATAACTGATGCTCAATGCAAATTAATCAAATATGAAACAGAATTTATTTCATATAATTTTGTAGTAGATAAATATTGCCTACTCCTATTCTTTGCTAGAGTGCTTTCTTCTCCTTAACCAGTTCTCAATTTTCAAAGTTGCATCGTACTCTTTGTCCATATATGTAGACCACAAAAGTGAAACCTTATTTCCATCAGCCCTAATTAACTCTTCATTCATTCGTTTACTAAATTAAAAAATACTTAGTATGTACTATTTTTTGGTCTGTGGTTAAACAATTTAGAGAAAGTTCCTGTCCTATGGTTCTTACACACTTACGTTTCCATTGAAGATGGAGACATAGTTTGAGAAATGCATCAATAAGTGACTTTGTCATTTTGTGAACATGATGAAGTATAATTGAAATACAATTACATGAACTTAAATGGTACAAGTCAATCACAAGTTATGGCCTCTTGATTCAATTAAGAGATGCCACAAGCACCATATGTGTTAGACTGCTGCTAGCATAACACAGAATACTGTTTTATGGTAATGTTTTTATAAGTAGGAGTAGACTTTAAAATAATGATCAAAGTACAATAGACTAAATATATAAAGCAGTAACATATTTGTTTATTATAATTATTAAGCATTATGTACTATACATAATTGTGTAAGCTATGCTTTTATGTGACTGACAGCACAAGGTTTATTTACCCTAGCATTGCCAGAAATGTGGGTAATGTGTTGTGCTATAATGGTATGAGAGCCATATTGTCACTATGTGAAAGGAGATTCTTATGGGACAACCATCATATATGTCATCTATCATTGACCAAAACGCCCTTTTCTAAAATATGACTCAGTCATACAAGGAGAGAAAGAATAAGGAATTATTGAAAAAATAAAAAAAAAATAAGTTTGTAATAAGTGATGGAAAGGATGAAAGAAAGCAAAGGGAACAGGCTTCCTAAAATGAAGAACAAAGGCATCTCTGAGGAAATTCCATATGAGCTAAGATTAATGAATAAGAATGAATTAAACATGTAAAAGATGGATAAAATATTTCAAGTAAAGAAAGTAGCACATGTAAAGGTCAAGAGGTATGAAAAGGCATGTGGTGTCTGAGACAAAAATAAAGGTGAATAAATCTAATAAACAGTAGACAAAGAGAAAGAGAAATACCATTGAAGTACCAGCAGCTGAGTGTGCAAGATTGTGGCATGTACCACTTTATAGGACAGGAAAGAAGTGTATAGTTATTCTGAAAAAAACAAGGAGCCTTTGAAGGGTGTTAAGTACGAGGGTAATCCAAATTAATTTGTTATTTGTGTTTTTTGAAAATATCATTTCAGCTGTTGCAAAGAGAATGGATTGAGAGGCATGAGAATAGTTAGGATGGGAATATATTAATCTCAGAAGGTGAGGACCATAGCTTGGGTTAGATAGTAATAGTGAACATGAAGACAGGTGGATACACAATCCTTTTTAATACAGAAAAGATAATACTTCGTAGTAGAACAAGTGAGGGAATGTAGAAACAAAGAAAAACCAGGGATGTTTCTTACATTTACACCCTAATATAATGTATGAATGTTGTTACCATATTTGAAGATGTAGATAAATGGAAGTCTAATGATTTTGCAGAGAACAGAGAGCCTAGTTTTGGATGTAACAAATTTGAAATATCACTACATAGATTTCCTTTTTATCATCTGTCTTGATCTGACAGAAGAGATCTCACTTGGAGACTGGTATTTGGAAATCAGAATTTTAACAATATGGCAGGGTGGGGTTGGGGACATGAGCAAGTGTAATCACTAAGATTAGAAGACATTACCTAGGGAAGAATGAAGGTAGCTAAAGAACACCCAGATCTATCTTCTAAACCTCTTCAAAAATTTGTTTCATTTAAATCGTTAGAGGTAGAAGGAGAGCCTGGGAAAATGTGGGTAGATAAGGAAAAATCCTGAAAATGTAGTGTCAAAGAAGCCAAGAAAAACAAAGCAGTTTAAGAATGGAAGAGTGCTACTGGGAGCTATAGATAAGATGAAGATAGAAAAACAGCCATTAAGCTTGGCAACATTGTAGCCATTAGCAGAGTTGACAGAACCAGCTCTCTGATGTAGTATTATCTAGGGAGAAGCCTGCCATGCTCATCCTCTTTAAAATATTGACCTTACTCATCCCTTATCCATTTTATTATTCTCTATGGCACTTAAAATCTGAGAAGCCAGAGACTTGTTTTTATTTATTGCCTGTGTCTCAACTAGAATCTAGGCTCCAGGAAGGCAGGAACTTTAGCTTTCTTCAGTGCTGCATTCCTTAGCATCTGACAGAGTATCTGGCATATATTAAATGGTAAATTAACATGAACTGAATGGAAAGGGCATATAGGAAAGTAGATACATAGAATGTAGCTGAAACATTTCAAAAGTACTTTTGTGGAGGGGATCAGAGAAACAGAAATATGTGGAAGAAGATGTGAACAATCCTATGAACCTTGGTATATTAGAACCAGATCATACATATTCATGAGAGCAGATTGTTAACTAATCAGAAATTATGCCTGCAGGTTGGTAACCCATTGGCAAGTTGAAATCATTTATATCATGGAGATTGGTAAACACAACAAATCAGAGATTTTGTTGATATTATTATTTGTTTTTTTTGTTGTTTGTTTGTTTGTTTGTCTTTTGGAAAACCAACTTACCAGTATACCTCTGGTTTTTAAATTTTCTTTGTCTTGAAAGTGGGAACTAGGAAAACAAGTTTGTAGGCTAAGGACAAATTGATGATTCAATAAAAAATAAGTTTCAAAGTACAAGTAGAGATGTTTGCTGTTATTTGAATGACTAAATTTCAGTTCTAATAAAAAGAAAGTAGGTATACACATCAATATTCATGTCCTATGTATAAAAATGAGGGATTTTTGCTGATAATTAATTTCCAAACATCATACATAGAAGTATAGAAAAATAATCTAGCTCCCTCACAAATTCCTATGTTCTTTATTCCACATTATACCTTCATTAATGCAGCATTTTTCAACACATACATATCAAATTCTATTTAATATTTATAAGAATATAATTTATTCAAATTTAATATGTACACATTTTATTAAAATCAATCATTTGAGTTGTTTGATGCCTTTTTAAACATCATTGATGACATTATTTTATAGAAAATATTATTCCTTATTTTTTCAGATTTGTTTATTATCAGATTTTTGATGCTTCTTTGTTCACTTGTACCTTTCTCCATCATTGCTTCACATTTGATTATCTTTGCTTCTGTGAAGTTCTAAATTGTATTATTTTTCACTTTGGAAGTTATTTATCATCTTTGCATAGTATTGCATTGATAATTGGGAAGCCCTAATTACATTGGTGAAAGCCAGAAACCCCAAACTCATACTCAAATGAAATTCTATTAGTACTGTCAAAAGTAGACTATATTTATGTAAGTTGAAAATAGATGAATTCTAGATAGGGAAGAGGGATGGGAGGGAAAGGGAGGGGGCAGGGGATTAGCAAGGGCGGTGGAATATGATGACCATCATTATCCAAAGTACATGTATGAAGAATCTAATTGGGTGTCAACATACTTTATATATAAACAGAGATATAAAAAATTGTGGTATATTTGTGTGATAAGAATTGTAATGCAAAAAAAACCCCAAAATATATATATAAAGGCATGAATTGTCCAGCTGCCAGCAGATAATAGCCAATTAAATTTGTCACATGAAATAAACATCTTCATTTGGACCCTATTATTTATCAACTGTCATTTCTAATATTGTTAAAAAATGAATAAAAATAGAATATTTTGTGTTAGTAAAGATGATAGAGACTGGGATTATTTAACTTCACTTTTTCTAGAAGTAGGAAAAATAAGTCAATTTGGTTAGGTCAAAAGCAATGCATAAAAACAGCAGGTGACAATTAAGGAAGCAGAGTTAAATGTCACTGCGTCAAAATACTTCCTTCTCAAATGGAAACTCCAATAGTTTTTCCCACAATAGGCTTGTAGAGAGAATTGTAAGAAAGTACAAATGTTTTTCTATCAATAGTCTCCCACATTGTCTGATCAGCTTCCATGTGTTAGGTCAGGTTAGCTTGTATTATGATGGTTTTAGAAAATATGTACTGAAAAGTTGTTCTAAGGTTTTAAAAGGCCAAGAGTATTTTTAAAAATTAAACATCCCCTCCCAGCCCAATAGAGTATTGGAAGGGGAATGGAAGGGGGGCTAGTGAGAAGACAGGTGAGAAAGGGAAAATATTAGAGACTGAAATGGAGCAAATTATATTCCATGCATGCATGATTATGTCAAAATGAACCCAAATATAATACACCCCATAATATAATGATTATGTCATAATGAACCCCAATATGACTCACCCCATAATATAACAATTATGTCAAAATGAACCTCAACATAATATGATATACCCCATAATATAATGATTATTTCAAAATGAACCCAAATATAATATGTACTCCCTAATATAATTAACCCCAGTATAAGTATAATGCACCAATTAAAAAAAAGTAAAACATATTCCTACAGGCTACACACATAATGAATAGCTAGCAAAGAAACTATTTTTAAATTATTTTGCATTTTGGAATTGAAAATTTAAAACTAATATCTCAGTTTGATTAGTTGCTCATCAGAGACCTTTGATCTTTAAAACACTTTTCCACTTAAAGGTATTTTATGAAACTTGTAGACAGCATCAATTGAAAATTTCCAATTAATCAATCTTTCCCTATCAGCTCCTGTGCATTTTTCTTTATCATTCTACGAATATTTGATATGAACACTGTATAATTCAGATTCCTTTACAAGTCCCCAAAAAGAGCCCAACAAAGAATGCATTTGTGAAAACAACTCTTTTATACAATGAAACAATTTCCTTTGCCACTGGAATCAGTGTTCCATGAGAAGAGATCTCTCGGCTCATTTATTTACCTATCTTCAAAGTATATAATATAGCATGGAAAAAAGTAGTAACTCAATAAATATTGTTAAATATAATTTCAGTGTCTCATACTTTGAATATAACACTTCATAATCAATAACATCACTTTCAGCCACCATTATTTATTAGATTGAATATATGTGGTTTAAGTTGTATCTGAAGATCTATGTTAAGGATTTTTTTTCTTGGTTAATATTCAGAAAGCAGAAGTAGTTTTAGTTTATCTTCTTTTATCAGTACATGATTTTGATTTTTGCTTTTGTTTTTCCATTGTGTCCTAAGTAACCATGATGTATTTTGGGCCACCGTTTTCTACTTATACCAAGATGATGGTGATAGACTTCTGTTAGCTGTACCATAAGCATATTGAAAAGAATAGTTGCATGTTTTAAAGATAAGATGATTTAGTGTTTCTCATGGATAAATTAAAGCCATTGCTTTTTATTTTTATTACTGTTGTTATGAAACTGAATCATCTTCATCAATGCAAATTGTGTTCATTACTATATTTTATAGTCCTTTAATGAGAAGCATTGTTATTAGATGATAAAAGCAACTACTTGGATCAGTGAATGAAATACTAAAAATGAATTAATTAAAGAGTACTTAATTTAGTGAATCCAGAACATGTATTGAATGATGTTCAAGAATTTAACATGAGAGGACCTGTGCAAATGATTTCTTCTTATTGAAATATATCAATTTGATATAGTGACATGTAAGTGGAAAATTACAAGTATCTTGAATGCAGTGATGAATGTAATATATTGAACTGAAAAATAACAAGCAAACGCTTTAATGATTTAGTCCATTGTTATACTTTTAACAACTAAACTCTAGCATTTGGAACTAGATGACTTTATAACATAAATTTCTTCATTTTCAAACATCAAATGATAACTCAATTTATTTCTAGCAGTAATTTCTTTAGACTTTTGCATCTTTGTAGGTGGTTATTTTTGCAATCATAAGTTTCAATTGTGCCAACATATATGTCCTTGTATTTTCATGTTTAGAACTATCTGGCTGTGTCTAGGTTAGGAGTACAAGTTTCTTATCTCCAGCTCATCTGTTCCCTTCTCTTTCAAATAGGGATTTTATTAATTATTTATTTATTTTAATTGTTTCGTTCCTCATGCAAACTCTGGGAAATGATCCAGGTTTGTTCTTATCGTAGTTGCTAAAAGAAATTCCCCCTCTTAAAACAATAAAACTCTTATAAGGCTGACCTACCAAAGCTTTGTGAAGGCACATTTATACATGTTGTCTTTGAAATCCTGCTTCTTTCCAATTACACATGCTATGCATTATAATCAAGTATTTCACTTCCTGACTTTCTCTGGGAAGAAAGCTGACCTCAGATTTTGACAGTGGAGACTCTTGTTTAGATTTCCCAGAGGTGTTTCAAGGTTATGCCTGGCAGCTGGCTAATCGGACTTTCCTGAGGGTGACTGCCCAAGATAAGAATAGTTTTGTGGAAGGCACCGGTTTCATAACAAACTCATTTGCATTGACATTTTTGGGATGAGGGCATAGGGAATGCAAACTTTGAGAAAGTTTTATTGTCTCCTTTTGGATCTTTGTGGATTCTTTATTAACACCATAGAATATATTTATCTAATTATAAAATTAATGTGTGTTGATCAGAGAATTTATAAAATATAGATAAGATGAAGTAGCAAAAGAAAAGCATTTTCATTGCTACTACCATATCCACATTGCTAATATATTGAAATATGTTCCCTGGTCTGTTTTTCTAAAATTGTTATGACATTCTACATAAATTACAGATTTTGCTGTTTTGATGTTATTTCATAAAGTATTGATTTTAATATATTGTTAAATATTCTTTAAAAGTAAGATTTGAATGGCTTTGTACTATTACTACACAGTTATATATTCAGTCATTCTCTATTAAGATGTTTGGGTTGGCCTGCTTTAATTTCTGCATTATAAATACTGTTTAAAGTTTCCACGACATTAATAAAATCTTCATTCAAATATCTGCCATTTCCTATGGGTCTATTCCTAAACGAAAATTACTGGAACATTCAAAATGATCATTTTAAGGGTTTTCTTTTTTTAACTCCTTGATACTCAGGTTTGAACCCATGGCCTTGTAAATGCCAGGCAAGCACTCTACCACTAAGCTACAACCCCAACTCTGATTTTAAGGTTTTGATAAGCACTGCCAAAATGTTTTTCATAAAGACAAAAACAACTGGTACTCTTTAAGTTAAATAGGAGTCTTGCCAAATCACTCAAACTCTTGCACACTGATTGTTATACTTTTATAATTGTTTGTTAATTTGAAAACAAATAAATATGGTTTAAAACTCACATGTTTATTTAATTTGCCTTTTTTGATTACTGCTGAAGTTTCATTTTTATGTATATTTATTCTTGTTATGCCTCACTTAAAGAGAAATAACTACTAATATAGAAAATGGAAATACTGTTTGATAACTGAACCACATTGATCAGAGTTTCACCATAATTAATTTGAAGTTCTGGGTCTTCAAATACACTAAAAGCATTATCTGGGAGAGTGAGGGTAAAGATATGAGGCAGTATAGTACAATGACTGGTTTGTAATCTGATACTGACTAGCTTTTGAACTTGCCACAAAACCATCTTGGGCTTCTATTTCTTCATTTGAAAAATGATGGCATTTCACTAAATGATTTGTTTCATTGTACATTCCAATACAAAATACTGAACATCATTGCTTGAATTTTATTAAACAATGAGACCATAACCCACTATCTGAAACAAAAGCACAAAGCTGAATTTATTGCTTACTTATATAAGAGGAAATTATAGTTCCTTAGCCAAAGTTTTTTTTTTTTTTTTTTTAAGAGTATTCCTAGATTTTGAGGGAAACCTAAAGGAAAAGAGATCTGGGAACATTCAGAGATGGGAGTAGGTTGATGTCATCTTTGTAAGTATGATTATTCAGATGAAACTATTATTAATGGATTTACTTTCTGGACTTCATGTTCATTGGGGTAAAACTACTCATAACTGGCAGACTTTCAGAAGGAAGGTATAGGGATCCATGGTAACAATCACAGAAGCAGCTAATTGATTTAAATTCCTGTTGATGGCTACTTGTTACCATGGCTACAGAACAATCAGTTTTCCCTTTCTTCCTTCTCCTTCTTCATCTTATTCTCAGTTTATTGAATTTTTTTTTTTACTCTCAGGGCTTAGCACCGGATTTTTTATACAGGCATTTCCAAAGAATGTGGAATAAATGACTTGAAAATTGAATGAAGTCATTTTGAATCTTAGAATTTTTGTGATGCTTCCTTGTATTCCATTCTTTCTATACACAGTATTATTTCTGTTCTCTAATAACTCCTGTCTTCATTATGGTCTTTGCCTTCTATTTACCTCCAGTTTTCTCTCCATCAATCCATTCTGCATATAACAGTTGTATTTTAATAAAATTTTGATAGTGTCATACTCCTGTGCAAAAGTAATTAGTGGTTCTCTAACCTATTGGACTACAGCCAAGTTTTCTATTTTGCTGCTGATCCCTCAATGTTCCACATGCAACTGACTTGTTTTATCATATTTTTCACTACTTCTCCCTCTGGCTAAGAAAGTCAAAAGCACTATTCCCAATACATGTTTAATCATTTCCTACCTCTGCACCTTTACTCATGTTATTCTACTACCTCAAATACTCTTCCCTCTTTCTTCATTTCCATACTTATAGAATTCTATACATACTTACTTAACTTTCCTATTTATAAATCATTGATCCCTCAATGATATATAACTTTTTTTAATATAAACATGTTTAAGCACTGGTTGTACCAAATAGAGGAACACATTTTAATTCTATTCAGCAATGAAATTATTTTGTACTTTTCTTATTATTTATTATTCTTAATTTTGAGTGGAATCCATGAAATCTCTTTTAATCTCCTAGATAATCTATTAAAATTCTTTGAATATAAAAGATCTTCAGCAATACATATTCAAGGAATTAAAAATATGTTAGAAGTTCTAAATCATTTTCTTTTAAAAAGAACTATTGACCTCTGGCTTCTGGCCCCATAGAATCTAACATGATATTAGAGGTAGGACAGTAATAATTTAAGGTAAAACATTATTAGTTTTGTTGATTAAGTGTACATTTATTGTAATGACTGATATTTATTTACCTTTGTGTTTTTTTCAGTTTTTTTATTATTTCTAATAAGTTATTCATGACAGCAGCATGCATTTTGACACATCGTACATAAAGGGAGTATAACTTCTCATTTCTCTGGTTGTACATGATGTAGAGGTAAACCAGTTGTGTAATCATATATGCACATAGGGTAATAATGTCCAATTTATTCTACACTCTTTCCTACCTCCTACCCTCCCTTCACTCCCATCTGTCTAATCCAAATTACCTCTATTTTTCCTTAGCTCCCCTCCCATTAGCATTTGCATATCAGAGAAAATATTCAGCCTTTGGGATTGGCTTATTTCTCTTAGCATGTTATTCTACAGCTCCATCCATTTATAGGGAAATGGCATCATCTCATTCTTCTACAAGGCTGAGTAATATTCTACTGTGTATATATATATACCACATTTTCTTTATCCGTTTATCTGTTGAAGGGCACCTAGGTTTGTTCTATAGTTTACCTATTGTGCATAGAGCTGCTATAAACATTGATGTGACTGTGTCACTGTAGTATGCTAATTTTAAGTCCTTTGGGTATAAACTGAGAAGAGGGATAACTGGGTCAAATATTGGGTCTATTCCAAGTTTTCTGAGGACTCTCAATACTGGTTTCCATAATGGTTTCACCAATTTGCAGTCTCACCAGCAATATGTGAGTGTACCTTTTTTCCCACATTCTTGCCAAGATTTAGTGTTTCTTGTATTCTTGATAATTGCCATTCTAACTGGAGTGAGATGGAATCTCAATGTAGTTTTGATTTACATTTCTCTAATTGCTAGAGATGTTGAACATTTTTTTATATTTTTGATGATCAATTGAACTTCTTCTTTGAAATATCTGTTCAGTTCCTTACCATAGTTATTGACTGAGTTATTTGTTCTTTTTTTTTTTTTTCTGGTGTTAAGTTTTTTGAGTTCTTTATATATCCTGGAGATTAATGCTCTATCTGAGGTATGTGTGGTAAAGATTTTCTCCCCTTCTGTAGGCTTTCTCTTTATGTTATTGGCTGTTTACTTTGCTGTGAAGAAGTTTTTTTAGTTTAATACCATCCTGTTTATTGATTCTGGATTTTAATTCTTGCACTACAGAAGACTCATTAAAGAAATCAGTTCCTAAGCTGACATAGTGGAGATTTGGGCCTACATTTTCTTCTATTAGGCACAGGATCTCTGTTCTAGTGCATAAGTCCCTGATTCACTTTGAGTTGAGTATTGTATATGGTGAGGCATAGGGGTTTAATATCATTGTGCTACATATAGATTTCCAGTTTTTCCAGTACCATTTGTTGAAAAGGCTATCTTTTCTTCAGTGTAAGCCTTTGTCTAGTATGAGATGACTGTATTTATGTGAGTTTGTCTCTGTATCTTCTATTCTGTACTATTGGTCTATGTGTCTATTTTGGTGCCAATACCATGTGGTTTTTGTTACTATGGCTCTATAATATAATTTAAGGTCTGATATTGTGATGCCTCCTTGCTTCACTTTTCTTGCTAAGAATTTCTTTGGATATTCTGGTTCTCTTATTTTTCCCAGTAAATTTCATGATTGCTTTTTCTATTTCAATGAAGAATTGAATAGGATTGCATTAAATCTGTATAATGCTTTTGGTAATATGGCCATTTTGACAGGGTTAATTCTGCCTACCCAACCAAGAACATGGGAGATCTTTCCATCTTCTAAGGTTTTCTTCAAATTTCTTTCTTTAGTGTTCTGTAGTTTTCATTGTAGAGGTCTTTCTCGTCTTTTGTTACATTGATTCTCAAATATTTTATTATTTTGTGGATATTGTGAATGGTGTAGTTTTCCTAATTTGTCTTTCAGTGTAATCATCACTGAAGTATAGAAATGCATTTTATTTTTATTTTTTTTACTTTATTCCAATTTATTATATATGACAGTAGAATGCGTTACAACTCATATTACACACATAGAGCACAATTTTTCATATCTCTGGTTGTATGCAAAATATATATTCATACCATACATGTCTTCGTACATGTACTTAGGGTAATGATGTCCATCTCATTCCATCATCTTTTCTACCCCCATCCCTCCTATCCCTTTTCCCTATCTAGAGTTCATCTATTCCTCCCATGCTCCCCCTCCCAGCCCCACTATGAATCAGCATCCTTATATCAGAGAAAACATCCAGCATTTGTTTTTTGGGATTGGCTAACTTCATTTAGCATTATATTCTCCAACTCCATCCATTTACATGCAAATGACATGATTTTATTCTCTTTTATTGCTGAGTACTATTCTACTGGGTACCACAGTTTCTTTGTCCATTCATCTACTGAAGGGCATCTATGAGTGTTAATTTTATATCTTGCTACTTTGCTGAATTCATTTATTAGTTATAGAAGTTTTCTGGTGGAATATTTTGGATCTTCTAAATATGGAATCACATTTGGGGCCTCTGATAAATGCAGATTCCTTTAATTTCCTTATCCCTCCACTGTGCTGGTAGAGGAACTGCCTGGCTGTGGCAGAGGCTATGCTGCTGGGTTTTTTTTTTTCCCTTATTTTGTTATATCCAATCTCCTGAGTCCCAGATCTACTCTGAATGTCCAGATGTTAATTCCAGTAAAGTCCCCACCCGCCACTTTTTTGTTCACCCACCTTGCAGAGAATCTGCCTGTCTGCTTTTTTGGTTTCTCACCCTGGAGCAGCTAGGAAAGTGACCTCCTCTATCCTATCATCTTGAAAACCCTAACTGATATTTATTAATATTTACTTTCACTCTATTACAATTTGTGTTATTTCCTTGGGGCAGTAGTGATAATGCCTAAATAATTTTTTAATAATTTTTCTTTTTTTGTTATGGCATATATTTGAGGCCAAATATACACACATACACATCTGTAAAACATAGCAGTGAATAGGCAAGGGATCATTTTTTTTATAATTCAATGCATTTCTCAATTAAGACACTCAACAGAGCTCTAAGATATCATGACATGGTAAATTGACTTGTTACTTATAAGAAGGAAATAAAGCAATTTTTTTAGTAGTTGTAGATGGACAGCATGCCTTTATTATATGTTTATTTTAGGGGGTGTGCTATTGATCGAACCCAGAACCTCACAAGTGCTAGGCAGGCACTGTGCCACGAAGTTACAGCCCCAGCCCCCAAATAAAGCATTTTTGAATTTCAAGTTATAATCATTTGTTCATCATACTAGGAAAAATACTTGAAAAATAATTATAAAATGACTGGGAGATTTTATATTTCAGAGTTACAAAGTTGATAGGATCTTAGTTATTTTTTAAATTGAAATATAGAGGTTTTATGTATTAATGGGGCACTATGTAATATTTCAATGCATATATTATATATATATAATTAGAATTTCAAAATCAGAGTAAGCATATCTATATTCTCAAACATTATCACTGATTTGTGATGAAAGCATTCCAAATCCTTTCTTTCAACCTTTTTGAAGTAATCAGTATATTATCATCATCTCTAGTCACCCTGCTGTTCAGTAGCATATCAGAACTTCTTCCTTCTATTTAACTAACTTCATATTTATTGACTCACATTTCTGCATCCCTCCTTCCTCCCAATTAGTAGATTTTGAAGAAAGGTAGCATTCATGCTCAAAATATTCTTTTAATTATTTATAAATAGTACTTGAAAAATATTATCTTTAATATCTGTTGGTCAGTGATTAAATTTGCAAATACGGCACAGAGTAAATGTATAACTTTGTACCCCTTGGTCTTTGTACATCGAAGTGCCCAATGAATATATTTTTGAAAAAATTATTTAAAATCCCAATGGTAGATGATATAACAGATTAGATGCATTTTTTTTAACTTGCTACCCTAAAGCTGTTCCTCAGGCCACCAGTTTTAATATAACATGGTAGCTTATTGGAAATGCAAGGCTTCAGATTCCACCCTTGACCTACAGAACCACATTCTGTAGTTTAAAATGGTCCCCAGGTGATTCATATGCACATTAAATATTAAGAAGCACTATATACTTTGGATAGAAGCAGACCAAGGAAAATTAATTTTTTCTCCTCTCTAATTCTTTTTAAAAATACCTTAAAAATAGTAACTCTGATTAATTTATGGTCCTACTTACAAAGGATTAAGTGACTTGTTCAACCTCCTTTTGTGCTAGCAGACTTAAAATTTTACTCTTGACTTTTTCACTCATAATCAGAATACCTGCCTATAATATACATATTTTAAAGATATCTTTCAAGGTTATAGTTAAACTCAGATAAATATGTGGAGAGAAAAATACATTGTTACATTGCCTCAGAGTTACCTTGGCCTCTTGACAGGACTACTGGTATCCTTTTTTGTCTTAAAATTGATTAAGTAATTATTTAAATTGATAAGTAAAAATTATATGTATGTATCATGTATATAATCAGATGTTTTGAAATATGTGCACATTATGATACGGCTAAATCAAACTAACATACTCGTTACATCATATTTATCATGTTTTTTTTGTGGTGATTGCTTAAAATTTACTTGCTTAGCAATCTTTAATGATATAATACATTGTTATTAATTAGGTCATAGAGTAGATCCATTGAACTGATTGCAACTAACTCAAATTTTAAATCTATTGGCCACTATTTTCCCAATCTCCCCTCCCAGTTTCTGGAAACCACTGTCACTTCTTTCTGCTTCTTCAGGTTCAATGTTTTAAGATTCCACATATTAATAAGATCATATATTATTTGTGTCTCTGTTCCTGGCTTATTTCACTTAGTATAATGTCTTTCAAGTTCATCCATGTTGTTACAAATGGCAGAATTTACTTCTTTTTAAGGACTGAATAGTAAAATGCAATTATTTACATTTTACTATTTCTAGAATTAATGATTCACTTCACACAAAGGATATTTTTTATATCTTGTTTCCCTGGGGTGAGCACAGTGGGTAAATTTCAATGCCAAGTGGCACAAAAATCTTTCAAAGGAGTTTCCATTTTATATATGGTATTACAAATTATTATTGATAATGCACACTTAACTCACTGAATATTGTATATGATATTCACTGGATATCACTCCCTGGATATAGTAAATGACATGAAGTCAGTGTCATTCTATGTGGAGGACTTTTAAATATATTTTGAAAGTCCAAGAAGGAAAGTAACATCCTACTTTAACAGATGCACCATAAGGGAAACAAATATCATTAATATACTTAGTGAATATTACTAATCATTATCCATATGATATATGGTGTTTTATTTTATTTTATTTTTTGAGGAAATACATGGCTCATTTTTACACAGAATCAGAAATAGCTCTTTACATACTTTAATACCAGCAAAAATGTAATAAAGAGGTGTCAATTTTGTTTACTAGGAGCCAAGTCATTAAACCTTTTTGTTTAATTGTTTAATCACAAATGCACCATCTTAATTGACATGCTAATATAACTTTCTGTGGAAAGGAAAGTGTAATTTTTAATTTTTGTTTCTAATGAAAGGTAGTCTCTTAGATGGGTGAATTTTGGCAATTTGAGTTAGGAAAGAGAATTACGGAATGAAGTTTTTATGTGAAGAAGCAAAAGAAATTAACTTTAGTGCTCATCTCATTGGTCTGCCAAATTGCAGGGATATTTTAGGCCTGATTATCATGTTCTAATTAGTCTCTAGAGGACATTCATGGACAATCGAGTGCTCATTAATCTGTCTTCTTCCTGTACCATTGATTTGTTCATTACTCTTTCAGAGTCTCAAATATAGAAACCAAAAATTGATGTGTGGTGTTAATGTGCTTACAGATGTTGCTACCACTTATCCGGATAAGAAGTCCATCTTAATGTACATCACATCACTCTTCCAAGTTTTGCCTCAACAAGTGAGCATCGAAGCCATCCAGGAAGTGGAAATGTTGCCAAGGTCTTCAAAAGTGACTAGAGAAGAGCATTTTGAATTACATCATCAAATGCACTATTCTCAACAGGTAAAGGATTTAAATGACAACTAATATCAAAGATGTTTTCTACTTTATATACATTTATATACATTCGTAAGTATCACACATAAAAATACCTATTTAATGCATGCATATATATACACACACATATATCACCATATGTATACATAGCATAATGTGCATATACATAGAAAGTCAGTGACAAAAAGAGATAATGCAAGCCTTTAAATTTCTGATATGTACTATATTATTTTTAAAGCATATATTAAAATACTCTACTATTGATAATCACTGCATTATAGGAATATAGAATACAGAATATATTGCATTTAAGTTATATGCATATTTAAGTTGAAAAAAAAAACAAAAGGCAGGCTTATGTGCATATTAAACTTCAAACTCTCCATCCAATAGAGTAAAGAGTAAATTACCAGAGCAAGAACAAAGGCAAAGTCTCTGTTTAATATTGTACTTTAAAATTTTTTGGAGGCAATTTATTGATGCATTAGCAATTTTTAATTATTAAAGGTTAATATTATTGAAAAGTGATTAAAAACATTTCTAATTTAAATTAAATGGAGAATACATGTGATAAAATTATTTATTAAATCATTTTATAGACTGCAGCGGGGTTCTTCCATTAATTGGTTTGTTCTTGCTCTCAACAGTGGGAAATTTTGGGTGTTTTCTTGTATTTTTCATAGACAAAAACAGTGATGAAAAATCCTTTAGCAAAATGTCTGCTGAAGGTGTGGAAAGTTCTTAAGCCTAATTTTCGCACTCTACTGAGCTAGTTCTATATTTAGTTTATGAAAGCTTCAGTCCTTTCCAGGGTATTGATCTGATGAATTTTGCCTTGTTTACTTTGGGTTCAGAGAAAATTGCCTTTGGATGCCTATTTTTGTAAGACTGAAGACCATCATACCATATATGTACTGGAGTTGTGTCTCTCTGAAATGTTCATGGTTCAAACCCACCTTCATTATCTTCCCCGATTATCTGTTCTGCACCACAAGAATTGTAAGCATCATAATTCTTGGGGTGTATCAGTTTCTGATATCACTTATTTGTGTTTAGCATTAAATATTTCATCCATCATTTCCATTTAATGCTCTATTTTCTGGCATGTTGGAAAGTAGTCCTTCTAGGGTTACTTACCATGTATCCTCCTGTCTGTCCACCCTCCCCAAAACCCTTCTCTGCAGATTACAGTCAGTCTAGCACAGGGCTATGAGCGAACATCTTCCTCGCCTAAGCCTCGGTTCAAGAGCTATGCCTACACACAGGCTGCTTATGTCACCACCTCTGACCCCTCGCGGAGTCCATTTCCTTCACAGGTCTGTCAACATTTACTGTCTTCTACAAAACAGAGAACTCTTCCAAGATAATCTGACTTTGCTTTTGTTTGTTTGAAATTGTCAGCGCTTTTTTTTTCCCTCTCTTCAGGCTGTTTTTTTTTCCCCCAGTCTTATCAGATTCTCAGATGATGCTTTGTTAGGTTTAGTATATGTTGATTCTTCATTAATGAAGATGCTTGAAATAGTGACTTGTACTTTTATGATATAATTACTTCTAAGGTTCTCTTTCACAAAGGCTACCAATGATTATAAAGAACATGATGATCATTAAAAGTTTTATATCTGTAACTACAAAAAATGTGGATAAATACATGAACATTTCTAATTATAATATTTGGGGGCTTTTTCTAGAAATCTGATCTATAAATGAAACTAGAAGTTTTTATATATATTTATTCTCTTAAAGTAAGTTTATGAAAAATATAACTGCAACCTTCTTCATATCATCTCTTTTAATTTTGCTTATTTAACATACACACACACACATATAAACCTTGCATATAATAGTATTTGAAGTATTTATTAAAAAAAAAAGTCACACCAGAACCAGGTCAGATTCTATGCACTGTTTAATAGTTTCTACATGAGGGATTTTCTCAGTGGAGTTTTCCACTCTTGCAATATTGTAGAAAAATCTAAAAATATAAGAAATCATAGCCTTGTATGTGTTAGAGCATGGAAATGATACATACTAGAGTTGCTAGATTTGCAAGAATTTCTTTCTTTTTTTTTTTTTAAAGCTTCATTTGGCTCATTAGAGTAGCTTGAAAAGTTCTTGAGGAAGTGTTTTTTATAAGAACTGAACTATGAAAAGGAGTTTAGAAATTATTCACATGATCCTATTGGTAAATTTGAAAGTATACATTTTTTGGAGACTCATTGATTTTTTTAAGGTAGTGTTGTACATATCATTAGCAATTCACTTGTCAGTTAATTGATGTATGAGGCTGAAAATTCTAAACTGTGGAAGATTCCCCCAAGGAAACATTTATTTTAGTGCAGAGTTACGCCTGTATCCTTGGCTAGTTTCTTGCAAAGCCAAATAAAGGAGACTGAGTGAGAAAGATTTTTGTGACTCAGCCTCATCTTCAATTCATTTTCTAAGTTTTCAAAAAGATGAGTTGTATAATCTTAAACAAGAAACAACCAGTTTCCTTATTAGCAGTTAAAATAACAATTCTGTCACACATTATTGAGTGTTTTCATATAAGACACATGTGAACTAATTTAATCCTTCTAACATCCCTTATGGGTGGGAAATACTATTTTAATCTCCATTTAAAGTTTAAATCTATCTATTCTTCCCTTACTCTCTAGGCTCTTTTTAATCACTCTTATCCCATGAAAACCACCAACACTTACAGAGTAGGGAGTACATCCTAAAATAAAGGGGCATAAACCAAGAGAAAGATATAAGATTTTTCCCCCTCATTATCCCTTTATTGAATTGCCTTTTCTAGAAGGGTTTCTCCAATGTCTATTCTGGCAGTATATTTGTACCTCATTACCACCTCATTAAGGCATTGCTCAGGTATGACTCCTTAATGAGATAATTGTAAATGGACTTAAATTTTGCCAAACTGTATGCTCAGTCTATTTTCATGTAAATATTACTAAATATATAATATTTCATAAAACATTCAGTTGAATTTGCTTATCTGTGTTATTTAACATAGGCTATTGAAATAAACCTCTTTTTTTTAGAAGAGAAGCAGCACAAATCATAAGAGATAGGTAATGACATATTCTGATGGTTACTAAAGGGAGCGCATCAGAAGATGATGTTACACGTAGTTAACTTTGATAAGTTTATGTCCTCAATAGTCATACTAAGAAATTTTTTCCCTAA
The DNA here is from genome assembly GCF_021218885.2 of Marmota monax. Taxonomy (NCBI): domain Eukaryota; kingdom Metazoa; phylum Chordata; class Mammalia; order Rodentia; family Sciuridae; genus Marmota; species Marmota monax. The sequence goes on from NW_026694772.1 coordinate 797,542, forward strand.
TATTGTAAGGACTGATTCTCCACTGCCCCCCCGCCCCCTACAGGTAGTGTCTGTTCCACTTCCCATGAACTCAAAGACAGGTTGGATTAGATTCTGTCAGGTTTTTGGTGGTCTGCAAAGAAGCATAACATTTTCTACATAAAAGGAGAGGAACATCCAAGTGACTGTCTCCTATGCAAAACATACCAGCTATCAATAATATTCACAGGTCTCAGTATCTTACAAATATCAATCATCTTTCTGTTCCTAACTTGGAAAATGGGATTTATACTCATTAAAGTTTGTTGAGGTGAAAGGATCCCTAGCTATAAAAGAGTTATCCTCATAAATTCCCAAGAAGAAATAATATTTGGTGTGAGCCACACACAGTTAATGACATCCTTTTTATAATTGTGCATAATTCCTCTATTAATGATTTTTATCATGACTCTATGCTAATTTTATCTTTTATAAAATATCCTCAATCTCTCTTTCATCTTCAATGTGTCCATCTCTCCTCAATCCTCACTCTGTCCCAAACTTCTGCATGCACACATCCATGTACATGCCTCTTTCCCAAACATCTTCTGATTGTCTTGTTTGTATACTTTTATGCTATCCTTTCTTTTACCTACCATCTGTAGTGTAGCATATGCTTTATTCATTCATATATTTACTTAACAATAAATATTCTTAGTCACAGAATGAAATGATTTAATTAAGCTTTCATGACTTTCACCATCATTGAAACACTTTTCTCAAAGTCTATACACTCAGTAGATACTTCTTCTTCCCCCATCACAATTCCATATGTCGTTCATTATCTTGCTCTTTCTCCTCTTCCAACTCCCTCAGCATAGGGATCTCTGGGAAGATCCCTTGTCCATTCTGTCTGTATGTTCATTCCCTTATCCATATGATTTGATCACCTGTATTCAGTGTGAATGGAAGTAACCATTGTATTTGTGTTCTTAACACTTCCAGTCTCTCTGGAGTTGCAGCCATGCTTCCAACTCATTTTCAAATCTCTGAAGTGTACCTATGTCTTGAGGTACATTTATGTTTCAACCTGCTATTGTTCCCAAGTGAACTTTATTTCATCATTCGTGGACCTTTTTCTTGTCCTTTTTGTTATGTGAATGAGGATGTGACTCAATAGTCATTGAGGCTTACATATGATGCATAATCTTTCTATTCTGTATTTATCTGATAATCAATAATAAAACTAATCCAGCCAATCCTTTCTCTGAAACATTTCTCAATTAAGTTATGTCCATTCAATTTTCATAGGTGCCCTTTTGATTCACTCTCTTAGTACATGTCTATCAGATTACAGAAAGAAACTTACAATTGATATCACTACCTTTAGTTCAACATTCTCTAAACCAGAATTCATTTCTTTATTCATACCCCTAATAATATTATTCCTAAAATTTTCCTCACTTTAATTTGTCCGTATAGCAATCCATTCCTAATTTCTTCTAAAAGCATCATGATCCATTAGTGATTTTCATTTTCATGCTTATTACACACTCATGTGTTTGATGTTTTCTTCAACCACATTTAGTCACTGCTTCTCCTCTGTAAGAAGCAACATATTTGCCATTTTAGCTTTTATGCATCCCTTCACCAAGGTTGACTTTGGGTTTACTTTACAAATTGGCCAGTGCTATCCATATTTCAATGCCTAATCAATAAGTGTCAGATCCTGAAGTCTAGTTCAGATTCATTTAACTCAAAGCCTGTAATCTTAATATTAGAGTAACACTAAATTCTTCATTTTAGTTCTTATATATGGTGTTACTCATGCATGGAATAGTAGTCATTTATTCAATCATTTACCATTTATTAATCACCTACTATATATAGGTATCATTGTAAGATTAAATATTACATCAATAGAGAAACACACAAAATAATTCAATGGAAAGTATTTTCTTAAATAATTAAAACAGTATGTCAAATATTAAAATATTAAAAATTAAATAAGTGCTAAAAATAAATAAAATAAAATAAAACAGCAAAGAGTAATGTGCAATAGGTAGTAGAATGGAACTTGAAATTTTATTTTGGGCAGTAAGAGAAGGACTAAGAAGTTAAATTTTGAGTAAAGATTCAAAGGAATTATGAGTATCTGGGGAAGAGACTTCCAAGAAAAAGAAATACAGGGGCTAGGTCTATAGCTCAGAGCACTTTCCTCACAAATGTGAGGCACTGGGTTCAATCCTTAGCATCATATAAAAATAAACAAATAAAATAAAGGCATGTTGTCCATCCACAACTACAAAATTATTTTTAAAAAATACAGTACTATAAAAGCTGTAAACTTTGATGGTATTTGTAATATCAGGGAGAAATATGAGTGGGAAACTGACTGATAGGAGAAAGATGGAAAGATATGAAAGATATGACAGAAGTGTGCATCTGGATTACTTCAGTGTGCATGATGTACAATAGTTGATGAATTCCAGATATTTTAAAGGACGACCTACACAACTTGCTAAGGTAATGCAAAGCAAGTGTTTGCTGAATTATTTAAGAACTTTTCATGGTATTGTTTAAAAGAAAAACAAACAGGATGAATACAACTTCTAAGATGTATGAAGCATAAAACATAAGTAAACTGATTTATGGGATTTAGCTAATGAAGAAGCAAGTAGCTTGTGAGACATAAGTAACAGGTATAGTGTGTGTTAAATATAGTTAATGAATTCATAATATGTTACAGATATTAAAAATAGATGGAATAAATGATGGGATAGGCAATAATGTTTCTTAAAGACAAAAAGAGATGAAAACAACAAATCACAAGATATACTCAAATCATCTCTTGGCTGAAAGCTATATCATTTCTAAATTGCCTATTCACTGGTGATACTTAGTATAGTATTATTGTATCCCTTCATAGGTTCCACCTAAAAAGTTATATACTTCCCATAGCAAACTAATTGATGAACTATGACTAGAAGCCAGGTTTCCATGCCTCTGCATCTCCTCAGTACAAGAAATATATGTTTTGACCTCAATCACCTTCTGTGTTGGACCCCTAGTGTAAATCTTGCTTCTGGTTCTGCCTACCATACAATCGTCAGGGAAGGTTGATGCAACAAAACATGAACATTGCATAACTCATGCTTTAAATAGTGTGCTCCTTTTAACTATTTGTACCTTCTCATAATTGTACTACCTTCCCCATCTCTTTCCTCTTATTATATAATTTAAATTAATTTAATAAATGGTATGATTTTAATACTTAATTTTATCTGTGAATCTGTTTCATAATCTCTGAAATAGCATAACTGGTAGAAAAATTGGAGGCCTCCATTGCATAAAGATCATTCCATACTTGACCAACTAGGTATGTCTTATGAAAGAATTAAATAAAACAAGGATTACTACATGGTTTTTTTGGCATAAGGATCAGGCAGAATAGTTGCCACCAACAAAGATGGGACTAACTGTAGTTAATGGGACTAACTGGGAGTTAATGTTGAGAGATCAGTTTTGAACATGTTAATCTTGAAATGCCTGTGAATCTGAATATATGTTGACAAGTATTTCTCAGACCAGAATTGAGGATAAATAATTTGGAAGGCACCAGTGTGTACATAGTATCTAAATTCATTGACCTGGGTGAGATTACCCCTGAAAAATTTATATAGTGACAGATAGGAGATCTCTAGATTTGAGAATGTGTCAGAGAAGGGCCTAAAAGGGGTAGTCAGAAAGAGGGAGAGGAAAAGAAGGAGGTGTTGTACTCTACAGTCCAGGAGGAGAAATTGCTTCAGGAAGAATAGTGTCTATTAAGTATTAAAGATTAGTTCAAATAACATAGAAAATTGAATATTAGCCAGTCAATTTAACAAAATGTCAGTAGGGTAGGTTCCCTGGGAAATTCTCATATTACACCGTTATCACAGTGTAATTACTAATAATACTCCTATTCATTCTCAAAACTTTTCCATTTTGACCATTAAGTTATATACTTACTGGGACTCTTACTTATAGTCAGTTCTATAAGACCAATTTCATTGGTGTGTGGGGTGTGTGTGTGGGGGGGAGGGCTAACAGGAGTGAGTTTATAAGAGAATGAAAGTCAGGGGCTACCTGAATTGCAACACTTAAAAATTACACTGAATAATTGATGTTCACCTGGGCAAAATCATACTCCTCTTGGATTAATCCATTCTGGTAACTGATAACTAGTCTATGCATTAGTTTTATATTGCTGCTGTAACAAAATAGCTTAGAAACTTTGTACCTTGCAGTTATTTAGTTCAGGAATTCAACATGGGTCTCACTGAGCTAATATAAAGTTATAAGCAGAGCTGATTTCTCTCCAGAAACTGTAAGGAAGAATATGTTTCCTTGCCTTTCCCAGCTTCTAGAGGCTGCCCTTATTCCCTGGTTCATAGCCCCCTCAAGGGCAATAGAGTCTTTCTCATATCACATTACTTTGATCTAAAATTTGTTTCCCTCTTTATGATCACATTGAGTTCACTTGAATAATCCAGGAAACATCATGTATTTTAAAGTCAGATGATTAGCAAGCTTAATTCCATTTGCACCTTCAGTTCTTCACTGTTATGGAGTATAACCTATTCACAAATCCCAGGGATTACGACATAGACATCTCTGGAAGGTGTGTGTTTTTTCTCCCTACAGTCCACTACTGTGGCATGCAAATCTGAGAAAGGGATCCGTTATCTGAAGGCATCCATTATCTGAAGCTACCAGTAGGTACATATTACTTTGCATTTTTCAAGGTATTCCTCAGCATCAAGTTGTTCCCTTTCTCTTTTATGGACTGCATATTAGCCTCATCCTTCTTCCAGAGGCACTGTGAAGCTGCTCTTATGCTAAAAAAAATGTAGGGAAAAAGTCAAACTATATACTGTGTTTGTGCCTACAAGGACCTTATCTTTGTGTTCCTTAACACAGCTTAGTCCACATCCATTTAATAAACTTGACCCCTCATTAGTGTCCTTTGCTATTTAATACTTACAAATTAAAGGATTCAAGCTTTGGAAAGTTCTTCATACTTTTTATGCTCCTATAATTCTATAAGGATAAGAGGGATTATACGCCTTGAAATCATGCCAGAATAAAAAAGAGGCACTTTTCTTATTTAACTAATATTTGCAGTTTTAAAAACTCTTTCAAATATACATCTAATTTGACCAATATAACAAATGTGTGAGATGAGTTTTTACAATCATATTTGAAGGGATATGTCAGTGGGAAAAAAAGGGATTCATTGAAGCAGCTAGTCATTTGCAGAACTGGGATTGAAACCTAATATCATGACTTCTAGTATCCGTTCTGATGTTTTACCATTTGAAACCCCCAGCCTGATCAGTCACAGGGTTTGCTCTTTTCCCATCACCCTTACATACTTTATTTACATTAGTCCTCTATTTAGAAAGACAAAAGTCATTCTCTCTTGTCCTTTTCATTATATAGTGAACAATAGCTATCAACCTTAGGGCATGTAATCCTCATAATAGGACACATAAATAATTATTTATGCATTTGTGAAATAAGAAGTGACTGAACACTTAAAATAGAGAGTGAACATAAAGTATATAGAAATAACATAGACACATCTCCATATTACAAAAGATCTATAAAATGATGCAAAAGCTATAATTATATTTGACAGTAAAATCTGCTTTTATAATAATAGAGAAAAAACAGCAAACCCAAAATAATTAAAGATGAAATTAAGAAAAGCAGAGTTATCTTTCAAATTTTTATATGACAAATATTCATAAAGTATATGGTTAGGCTGAGATACATTTGATAATACTAGATAGTGAAAAACAGCATTTAGATATTCAAGAATCAAAAGAAATACAAAGGAAGTACCCATCATAAAAAGTGTATGCATGTCTTCAATGTTTCTTTCTACTCAGAAGCATTTCATTCTTCTCAGAGCTTTAACTCTACCCCTGAAAAGGTCCAGTTCTAAAGTTTTATTTCCCAACTGACTAAAGTTTACACACACAGATGTCTTACCATAACCTCAAGTTCAACATATTTAAAGTTGAGCTCAATCTTGTCTATAGTTCCAGGGGTTACTTCTAACATTTACTTTTATCTGTGCTTGCAATAATCTAGCCATGTGTGCAGTCTTCTATTTCAACTCTATATAATTAATTGTTAATTTTCATTAGTTAATTCCTACTGATTTCCATTGGCATCTTTTCCTTCCTCTCTGTTAGCCTGGATTTCAAAACTTGCCATGATCTATCTTTCTCTCTCCTCTTAAATAACGCTTTCCCTTACATCTCAGTCTAGCCTTATACGATCAGCCCTCCATATCTATAGATTCTGCCTCCATGAATTTATCCAACTATAGATGAAAAATATTCAGTAAAAAACCCTGCATTTGTATGAAATATGTACAGAGAATTTTTCTTTTTATTATTCCATAAACAATACTGTATAACATTTACATTGTATTAGGTATTAACTATGACATGATTTAAAGTATAAGGGAAAACGTGTGGGTTTATGAAAATATTATGACCTTTTATATAAGGGACTTGAATATCTTCAGATTTGGGTATTTAAAGAAAGTCCTAGAACCAATCCCTCATAGTAATTGAAGGAAGACTGTAGTTTGTTTTTAAATTATGCTAATCAGTGCTTGCTTCTTTCCCTTTCTCCTTGACTCTTGCTGTTTCTCTTTTTCATACATATATGTCAACATGAACATTCTCTTACGGTCACAAGGGATTTTCTAAAATAATGACTCATCTTAACACTAAATGGCAAGTATCAGGATTTGAGTGATAGGTGGAAGGAAGTAGTCTCATCCAAAATTCTACATGTCAATTTTACTTATATTTACTATAGGATACATATGAATATTATTTAAAAATAGAAAAAAAAAAACATGTAGACAATGGAAATCAAATGTCCTTTCTGCCCTTGACACCCTTTCTAGAATGTGTGTATATGTGTGTATACATATATATAAAATTTCAAGTATTTGTTATTTTTTATTATTGTCAGTGAAATTGAGCATCATTTTCTTTCCTAGTAAATTTTTATGTTTCTCCATTTTCACCAATTGGAATAGTATTTTATCATTAATTTGCCTAACTAGTTTTGGTGATATGCAATACAAATAATTTCACAATTTTTTACTTGTCTTTGAATATTTGTAGTATTTTTTCTCTATTCAAAGTGTTATTATTTTGTGTAGTTGAGAACTCTTTAATCTTTTGAATCATCTCTTTTTATTGTTATTTCATGAGAAGGTCATATTTTAAAAAGACACTGTTAACTGGGCAAGGTGGTGCATGCCTATTGTCCCAACTACTCTTCAGGTTGAAGCAGGAGGATTGCAAGTTTGAGACCAGCCCAAGCAACACAGCAAGACCCTGTCAAACTGTAAAAAGCCCTGGGGATGTAGCTCTGTGGTAGAATGTCCCTGGGCTCAATCCCCAATACCACAAAAATTTTTATTCAAATGGTAGTTAAAGGGGTTGGGGTTATAGCTCAGTGATAGTGTTTGCCTCTCATGTGGAGGAACTGGATTTGATTCTCAACACCACATATGAATAAATAAAGGTCCATTGACAACTGAAAAAAAATATTTTTAAAAAATGGTAGTTAAGAATTCTCCTATGGTTTATTCAATACTTTCTGCAGAAGCTACCCAGTTGTTGAAACCATCTGTTGATTAATGGAGATGGTTCATATATATATATGCCTCTTTTAGGAATGAGGGAACATATCTTAGAAACTGCCCTCTCATATTTTGCTTTTATCTTAATGGACAGGATTATGTTATCTCCTCATACCTAAACCAAAAAGGGAGAACTGAATTATCATATTTGGCTTAAACCAATAAAAAATCTGCCATATTTGAATCAATATAGGCAAAGTTGAACCAGGTGATTTCTGATTCAAATTATATTTTATTAGAGGGTAGAAAGGAGAGAAGAAAATAAATGTTATTTTGGCACTTAGCAGTTTATGTTAAACTACCCTAGAGCTTTATGGAATTTGTATTCAAGCCTAAAAATTTCCCTTGAAGGTAGTTGAGATAAGCAAAACATGTACTTGTTACTCCAGCAGAGGGGAATCATCCATTGACTCCAAGAGAGGGGAATCATCCATTGAAATCACATTTATTCAGCGCAACATCAATTCTTGAGGTGGAAGAGAACTAGTTGAACAGAGAAGAAGAAGCACAAATTGTGACATCAGAAAGATTTAAATTTACATCACAATTCTGTCACTTTCTAGCCACATAGCCTTGACAAAGTTTCTTATACTTTCTGAACTTCAGTTTTCTCATGTGAATTATGGGAATTATATCTAACCCATGGTACTGTCAGGTGGATTTCATGAGATGAATTATATGTACAACTTTCCATGGTACAGGTACATTGTGCTTCCTCAAAAAAATTGGAAAATAATATCATTACTTCTGTAAATATATCAGGAGTCTGGTGAGATTTTGTGTTCTTAATGATGACCTCATTATATTTTCATTAGCACTTCCATGAGAAAATATCTCCTGGGTTCTAAACTGATTTATAAACAAACTTTTGAGTCATAACCTGTATAGAGTTTGGCAATTTCCTTATAAAGAAGTATAAAGAAAATGATGCACTTTTTACTTGTAAAGTTGCTGAGTAACACTCTTGGAACCACACAAAGTGGAACATAATATTGTTTCCTTATAAAGAAGGAAAATTTCTAAATAATTTTATATCCATTGATCCTAGGTGGGGAGGAGGGTGGAAAAGAGATTTTCACTCTATATCTACTGTTGGCTCCTCCCAGAATATCCTTTCCTTCAAACTAAATGATGATTGCATGAAATTAAAAAAGGGTATAATGCCAGCCATTCGGAAGCACTACTTAGATTAAAAGCATCATTGATCTGCTTCAAAAAAGCCTTTATGCTTTCTGATTTGATTGAACAAGTGACCTACAAACAGTATTGTCAAGTTTGAGCCCAGCTCTACATATCAGTGTACTGAAGACTTCTGAACAGAATTCTATAACTGGAGGTAACCTCAAAGTTAATGTATATAATAATATTATTCTCAACAGATATACCCCTAACTTTCAAATTTTATTTTATTTTATTTTATTTTGGTAAGAACAATTAATATGGGGATGGGGTTGTGGCTCAGTGTTAGAGCACCTGCCTAGCATGTGTGAGGCATTGGGTTTGATCCTTAGCACCACATAAAATAAGTAAATAGGGGCTGGGGATGTGGCTCAAGCGGTAGCACACTTGCCTGGCATGCGTGCGACCTGGGTTCGATCCTCAGTACCACATACAAACAAAGATGTTGTGACCGCTGAAAACTAAAAATATAAGTATTAAAAAAAATTCTCTCTCTCTTTAAAAAAAATAAAATAAAGTAAGTAAATAAAATAAAGATATTATATCCATCTAATAATATTTTTTAAAAAGAACAATTAATAAGAGATTTATCATCTCAGATTGTTAAGTAGTCAATACATTTGGTTAGCTATAGGCACAATGTTGTACAACAGATCTTGAGAAATTACTCTTCTTGCATAAGTGAATTTTTATGCATATTAATTAGCAGCTACCCATTTCACTTCTCCCAAGCCTCTGGCAACCACTGTTCTACTTTGTATTCTACAAGTGTGACAATTAAGATACTTTTTATAAGTAGAATCATGCAATATTGATACTCTGAGAATGTTTTATTTCACTTAACATGATATCCTGGAGGTTCAACCATGTGTTGGTATGTCAGAACTTCTTTATTTTCAAATATTAGTCATATTTCCTTATTATTTTATATTTTCTCTATCCATAATTGAACATATAAAGTTTTTATTCCACATTTTGGTGATTGTGAATATGTTGCAGTGAACATGGGAGTGCAAATATCTCTTACAGAGCCTGATTTCAATTCTTTCAATAAATACATAGGAATGAGATTGTGGGATCATGTAGTAGTTCAGTTTTTAATTTTTTGAAGTAACTCTATTCTCTTTTTCATTACAGCCACATGATTTTTCATTTCTACCAATTGTGTATAATAGCCTCAATTTTTCTACATTTTTGCAATTAAAATAAATAGTAGCTGTCTAATAAAATATGTCATTCTGCCCTTCATTTACATTTCCCTTCTGATTAGTGATATTGAACATCTTTTCACATATCTGTTGTATATTTGTGTATCTTCTTTACCCATTTTGGGGGGTCATAGATGGAAACAATACCTTTATTTAGTTCACTTATTTATTTATGTGGTGCTGAGGATTGAACCCAGTGCCTCACACATGCTAGGCAAGTACTCTACCATTGAGCTACACAACCCCAACCCCCTTTTGTTTATTTTAGGATTTTTGTTGTTGTTGTTATTTTGTTATACAAGTTTTATGTATTTTAGAAATTTGCAAATTAATGGATATATAGTTTGCATATATTTTCTCCTATTTCATAGATTGCCTTTTCATGCTATTGATTGCTTCCTTTCCTGAGTCCCCCTTGTTTATTTTTTCTTTTGTTGCTTGTTTTTAGTGTTACATCCTTAAATAATTAGATGAATGACTTAAAGATTTTTCCCATGTTTTCGTCCAGGAATTTTGTACATTCAGGACTTTGGTTGATGTCTTACCAATTTTGAGTTGATTTTTATATATGATGTAAGATTAGGGTCAAGTTTCATTCTTTTGTATGGGAATATCTAGATTTTCTATCACCATTTTGTTGAAGAGATTATATTTCTGCATTGTGTCTTCTTGACACCCTTGACAGAAATCAGTTGAACATATATGAGTGGATTTACATTTACAATCTCTATTCTGTTCCACTGCTCTGTGTCTGTCTTCATGCCAGTAACTTCTATTTTAATTGCTATAACTTTTCAATGTATTTTGAAATCAGGAAATATTATGCCTCCAATTTTTTTCTTCTTTCCCTAGATTGATTTGTTATAAGGGATTCTTTGATATTCTGCAAAAACTTAATAATTGTTTTGCATTTGTTTAAAAATCACATTGGGGTACTAGGGTTGTGGCTCAGTGGTAGAGTGCTTGCCTAGTATGTGTAAGGCACTGGGTTCACATCTGAGTACCACATATAAATAAATAAATGAAGATCAATCAACAACTAAAAATTTTAAAAATTTAAAAATAAAAATCCCATTGGGAGTTTAATAGTCATTGAATTCAATGTATAAACCACTTTTAGTAGTATGAATATTTTAACAATTTTAGGTTTTCCAAATGACAAGCATAGTATATATTTCTAGTTGTGTCTTCTTTAATTAATTTCATCAGTGTTTTGTTGGTTTTGGCATGTAGTCCTTGACATGTTTTGTTAAGTTTATCACCAGCTGTTTTATAATTTTTGATACTATTGTAAAGTAACTTTCTTAAATTCATTTTCAGATAATTTATTGTTAGTGTATAGAAATTCAACTGATTTTTGTACGGTCATTTTGTATGGGGAAAACCTAGTGATTTTGTTAATTAGTTCTGACTGGTTATTTTACTAAATGGAGTCTAGGGTTTTCTATTTATAAGATTTTGTCAACAGTGAAAAGGAACAATCTTACTTCCTCTTTTGCGAAATCTGTGCCTTTTTTTTTTCTCTTTCCCCTTTTTCCTAATTACTCTAATTCCTAACCAGAACTTCCATCACCAAGTTGAACAGACATGGCAAGAGTAGTCATCTTTGCCTTTTCCATAATCTTAAAGGAAAATCTTTCAGCTTGATCCTCTTGAGTATGATATCAGATGTGATCTTTTCATATATTGCTTTAATTATGTTGGGATAAGTTCCTTCTGTCCCTAATTGCTTGAGAGTTTTGTATGTTTTTGAATTTTGTAAAATATTTTGTGAACATTTACAGGGATGATGATGTGATTTTTAAATTATTTATTCTCTTAATGTGATGTATCACACTAATTGATTATCATAGGTTGAAACACACTTGCATCCCAGGGATAAATCCCATTTTGTAATGATGTGTAGTCTGTTTCTTTCTTTTTTTTTTCTTTTTTTTTTTAATACACAACAACAGTGGAATGCATTACAATCCTTATTACACATATAGAGCACAATTTTTTGTTTCTCTGTATATAAATTACATTCATGCTAACTTATGCCATTATACATGTACTCTTTTTTTGCATTACAATTCTTAATACACATTTATATCACAATTTTTTATTTAATGTGCTGTTGAACTCAGTTTTATAGTTTTTGTTTTTGTTTCTGTTTTTTTTTTTTTTTTTTTTTTAAGATTTTGGCCTCTATATTCCTCAGGGATATCTTCATAATTTTCTTGTGGTGTCTTTTTCTATCTTTGGTGTGGAGGCAATTCTGGCTTCCTACAATGAGTTTGGAAGTGGTTTTTCCACTTTAGTATTTTCCTTTTTAGAAGAATGTTTAAAAATTGACATTAATTATTTTTTTTTAAATCTTTGGCAAAAATTACTTATGAAGTATTCTAGCCCTTGACTTTTTTGTTGTTGTTGTTTGGCAGGGAGGTGGGGAGGGAGAGTTTTTGAATACTGATTCCTCTCTTCATTTGTATTGGTCTTTTCAGACTTTCTATTTCTGCATGAGACAATCTTAGAAAGTTTTATATCTGTAGGAAATTACCTATTCCTTCTAGGTTATGCTTTCCTGGTGGATAATTTTATATAGTAATCTTTCATGTTCCTTTCTATTTCTGTAACACCAGTTATTACCTCCTTCTTCTGATTTATTTTTTTTTCTTAGTCTAGATAAGGGTATGTCAATTTTGTTTATCCTTTCAAAGAGAGAACTCATATCATTAGTTTTTATTTAATTTTTCTTATCTAATTAATTTTTGCTCTGGTCTTAATTATGTCCTTATATTTGCAAAATTAGGGCTTCTTTAATTTGTTTCTAGTTTCATGAGATAAAATTAGGTCATCAATCTGAGGTCTATCTTCCTTTTTTTCTTATTCTTCTTTTTAAAATATTTTTGGTTGTAGATGGACACCATACCCTTACTTTATTTATTTATTTTTATGTGGTGCTGAGGATCAAACCCAGTGCCTCACTGGGCTAGGCAAGCCCTCTACCACAGAGCTACAACCCCAACCCCAAGGTCTATCTTCTTTTCTTGTGGAGGCAGATACTTAGGATTGTACTCAGGGGCACACGACCACTGAGCCACATCCTCAGGCCTACTTTGTATTTTATTTAGAGACAGGGTCTCACTGAATTGCTTAGAACCTCACTTTTGCTGAGGCTGACTTTGAACTTGCGATTCTCCTGCCTAAGCCTCCCAAACCCCTGGGATTATAGGCGTGTGCCACTCTGTCCAGCCTATCTGTTTTTAAATATAGGAGTTTATTGCTCTAAACCTCTCTTCTAGTATTGAATTGGGTATATTCCAAAAGTTTTGGTATGTTGTATTTTCAATTCTCAAGATATTTTCCTGTCTCCCCTTTTATTTCTTCTTTAATCTATTATTTGTTGGAAAGTATGCTGTTTAGTTTTCTATTCATTTGTGAAATTTCCAAATTTCCTTTTGTTATTGACTTATAGTTATATTACATTGTGGTTGGACAAGGTACTTGGTACGATTTCACACATCATAATTTTGTTTAGACTGTCTTGTGACCTAATATAAAATCTATCATGGAGACTGTTTTATGTGTGCTTGAATAGAATGGGTATTCTGCTGCCATGGGGTGCAAAGCTCCATACAGTTCTATCAAGTCCAGTTGGTCTAAATATTATTGAAGTCCTTGTTTCTTTGATGATGGTTTTCTGTTTGGTTATTCCATCTTTTATTGAAAGTGGGGTATTGAAGTTTTATATATATATATATATATATATATATATATATATATATATATATATATATATATAGAGAGAGAGAGAGAGAGAGAGAGAGAGAGAAAGAGAGAGAGATAGAGAGAGAGATGTCAATGGACCTTTTTTTAAAATGTATTTATATGTGGTGCTGAGAATTGAACCCAGGGCCTCACACATGCTAGGCAAGTGCTCTACCACTAAGCTACAACCCCAGCCCCTTAAAGTCTATTTTTATTATTATTGTGTTCCTTTCTATTTCTCCCTTTAGCTATGTCAGTGTTCTGAAAAATGGGGGAATCCCCTAAAGAATATCATATAAAATGTTTTAGACTTTTCAGAATTGTGATGTTTAAAGAGAGATTTTAATTAGACATTTTAAAGTTTTGAATGAATACTTTATCCCTTAACCAATGCATATTGATCACAGATTATGTTATGGTTTGAATATTGAGGTGTCCTTCAGAAGCTCCTGTGTTAATGCAGGAATATTCAAAGGTGAAAAGATTAGATTAGGAGAACTCTAACTTAATCAATCTATCCTAATTTGTATGAGCTATCAGGGTGGTAACAATAGGCAGGTGGAGTGTGGCTAGAGGAGGTAGGTGTCTGGGGGCATGAACTGGAATGAGGCCCCTTCCCTCCTGCTTTCTCTGCTACCTGGCCACCATAAGGTGAGCTCCTTTTTTTTTTTTTTTTTTTTTTTGCTAGGCCCTTTGGCCATGAGGTGAGGGTTGCTGCCTCATCTTAGGCATAGAGCAATGGAGATAACTGATCATGAACTGAACCTCGGAAACTGAGCCCAAAATAAACTTTTCTTCCTCTTAAGTTGTTCTTGTCAGGCATTTTGGTCACAGTGGTGAAAATCTGACTCACACAGACTATGTAAGATAACTCTCATAGGAAATGAAATTCTTTTAGTGAACAAGGTGGAAATGTTATCTGTCTTCATGACATTTAATTTGCAGATGAGAAAAGAGACCAAAATATCTCAAAATACAATTTAAAATGAATGTTAATTGTTAGAAACACTCTGAAGGAAACAAAGCTGAATTTTAAAAAATGAGAATGTTAAGATTAAATGAGCATTCTTGTGATTATAGCCCAAGAATGTGAAGGCTCATAAAAATGATTTATTATAAATTTACACTGAATTATACACCGCAACTTAATACTCCAGAGAGATACTAAGTTATGTGATAGCTTTAAATGAAAATGTAGTATTATTATTTCAGAGTTATTGACAGCTAATTACAAAGCAGTACTTCCGAAAGAGTTAATCTGATTTTGAACACTTAAAAGTAAAGCCATATTACTCTTATTGTATTTTTCTACACAATAAACACATTTTATTACCTGAGTTATCAGAGCAATAGCTATGAGTATGCATACCTAAATTATTCTCCCTATTATAAATAGAGGGGAAAATATCCTCAAGTAGATGTAGGTAATTTACATGATGTTATATTATATAATACATGATGATGAAGTCTCAGTATAAGCTTTTCAGAGGCATGTGAACAATTACACTAGAAACAAACCATTTATTTCACTCTAATATAAACCAGTAAGTATGTATTTATGTGCACACATGAAAATACAAAATAGAAGTATCTAGTGTTCAGCAGTTGTTTATTGATGAAAAAGATCACAGATTAATTAGATAATTCTATATTTAAACATTCAATTATTTGGGGTTCCAAAAATAGTGTATTTATAGAGTCCACAGAGTCAGATTCTCAGTCTATAATTTAAAATAGAATGCTCCTTGACACTACAGGCATTTTAGAGCAAGAACATGTGTAGTCTGATACAATTTTACCCCATAAGCAGACCAGACAGTATTCAGCTTAGTTTTAAAATGGTTTTGTAAAAGAAATATATCAAGAAATGCAAGTTTTCATCTTTTAAAATGACATCAAAACAACATTAAACCAGCTTACTGAGGAGAGTTTATTGAATGTGACTTATGTTTTCAAATGCTTAGTTTACAGTTCACAAGAAGGCCTTCTGAGGTTTGAATTAAGAGGTGATTGATATGAAGATTCAGAGTACATGACTCCATCTCTATTTGTCATGATAAACATTTAGATACAGCTTCTGATAATTAACCCACTAAGGGACAAATTTTCAGTTTGGTGAATATTTCAACAAAACTGACACTGGTGCATTAAAATAGATTGGACATGGTAACTTACAGGTTATATAGCCTTTACATATTTTCCAATATGCCTATGAAACATGCATATATATATATTTTTTTTCAAATGCTCTAATTGTGTACCTGTTATTTTCCTCAAGAGAACAGAAATCTAAAAACATACTATTGTTTTCAAAAGTTATTTTAGTGGTATATTTGTTGCTCAATTTAAGTTTTTATAGGTATCCCATATGTGGGATGATAGAATTTTATGAGGTAATTAAGCCAATGATTTTATCATTTTCTTATAATTAATTAGGCAATATACCTTCCAAAAAGGCACATTTAAGGGAAAATTCTCATTCAATCCCCAGATTTTATAAGGATTATATGGCCAAAAGTCAACACTTAATTTTCCAGTTGTAACTGTATTTAGGAAATATAAATGCCTGGTACAAAATTTGCATTTCTTTAAATTTTTTTTCTGTTTTTATGAAGATTTATTTCTATCTTACAGACGTGGAAAAGAGGCTTAAAATATTGAATAGTGTGGAAATGTTATTTTTCTATTTGATGTGTTATAGTTCTATATAAGGGCAGGAACTTTTTCTATCATATATATATATATATATATATATATATATATACATACATACATATATAACAAATACTTTTCTCTAATTTGTCCTCTGATTTACTTCATTTATATTAATTTATATTAAACAAATGTCATCATGGTAGGAATATATGTGTGAGAGAGAAAGCAATCACAATCAAACTTTTAAGAAAAAAGACATTATAGGATATTCTATAACCAAGAGATTCAGTTGACCTCTCTTGAGATGAGAATGCAAACATGATATGAAGCTAATTTCTGGGACTCAAGTATGTCATTTTTCTTCAATGACTTATTCTCCTATCTAAATAGAGATAATTTTAACTTTACATGGTGGCTAAAATAATTAATGCACAGTATATTAATTTTTGTCATAATCTTGTACAACAGACACTCAAGTATTTAAGAATAAAAATAAACATTTATAATAATGCCAGTTAACATTTCTGCACTTTAAGATATAAACTTAAAAATAACCTAAACACAAAAATGTAGACTGAATATCTCTTTTTGCATTTGATGAGGATACTTGGAGTTTCTCGAAGAGACTTTACATAATTTGATCTACATACTGTAAAATGACTTTTCCTGTTTATATCAGTCTGTTTTCTATTGCTATAAAAATACTCTAGTTATATATGTGACTGTATGATCAATGTGATTCTGCAACCTGTACAATCAGAAAAATGAGAAATTATACCCCATTTTATTCAAATGTATGAATTGTCAAGATCATTATACTGTCATGTGTAACTAATAAAAAAATACTCTAGGGACTGGGGTTGTGGCTTGGTGGTAGAGCGCTTGCCTAGCACATGTGAGGCACACAGGATTCAATCCTCAGCATCACATTAAAAAAAAAAAATAAAGTTAAAAGGAAATACCCAAGGCTCCCAGGCTAGCCTGTTATAAAGAAAAGAGGCTTGTTTGGATTATAGTTTTAAATGCTGATAGATTATCCAGCTACATTAGTTTGGCCTCTGGTGAGACTCTTCTGGCTATGTCACAACTTGGCAGATGGTATCAATTAGGAATACATGTGGGACAGTGAAAGCTGTGTAGCAATACAAGAAGCAGGAGAGATTCAGGAGCTATGTTTGCTCTTTTTATAACAACCCACTTTGTGGCAATCAACTGGCATCCTAAAAGAAATATATTAATCCATTTGGGGGGATGCACCTCAATTACGTAACCCCATTCCATTAGGCTCCACCTCTTGAAAGTTTTTACTACCACAACATTGCCACATTAGTGGTCAAATTTCCTGTACATGAACCTTTGTGGGGACACATTGAAATCATATTCAAACCATAGCAGTACCTTCCCTTAAAATTAAAGATAGCACCAGAAGTATAGCTGTGAACAATATACAACTAAAGTCAATTTCTACAAAACAAAGGTACCTGAAAGTTCACATTTAGCTCATGTTCAGTATATTTTTGGAGGGTTTTGTGTGTAGCCGGTGGTGAATGAATTATAGTCTGGAACTGAGCTAAATTGGTTGTGTTACAATGTTTAAACAGGTTAGCAAGCTTACTTGTTAACATTAATAGATTGATGTCCTTGTGTAGAGTAGATAGAATCTTTTTTTTTATTTTTTGCATCTTAAAGAGTATCTTTGCCAAATATTTATTTTAATAAATTTTTACATTGCTAAGGATTAAACCCAGAGCCTACCTACATGCTACCCACTCTACAGCTGAGCTACATCCCAGTCCTATTTTAATATATTTGATTTAAGCAAATCAAATATATCTTTGAGGAAGATTCACCTTCTTACTTTATTTGTGATTCATTTGTCTCTTAGTAGAATTGTGTAATGCTTATCTATGTAATACAGTCTTACTTTACCTATGTAATACAGGCATGCTTACTTTGTTCTTCATTTACTATATCCATATAGCAAATCACCTCAAAACTTAAGAGCTTACAAAATCAACACTCATTTTCATTATTATCTTTCTTGATTCTAGAGGTCAGCAGGGCTCATGACTTCTCCTGCAGTTGTAACAATGCAGTATCTAAAGCTGTATTCAATTGTGAACACCTCTTCAATTACATGTCTGGTGGCTTGGAATTGAACTAGAACAGTTTGCTATAACACCTGTATGTGGCCTCCCAATGTTATCATGTGCAGTCCTCTCACAAAATGTTGGCTAGATTCCAAATGCAAAGTTTCTAGAGTACTATGTTGCCTTTGGTAACTTAGTTTGGAAGACACATGGTATAACAATTACCTGGGTCACAATTCTAGCTACATGCTAGGGGTGGGAACATCGACCCAAATTGGGTTGAGGTGTTATATTATTAGAAGAGTTTTTAGGATAAGACATTTTAATTTTGTCCATCTTAAAAACATACAGTCTGAGCCAGGCATGGTAGCGCATGTCTGTAATCCCAGCCACTTGAGAGGCTGAGGCAGAAAGATCAATTTGAGGTTAGCCTCAGTAATTTACTGAGATCCTTGGCTACTTAATATGACCCTGACTCAAAATAAAAGGGGCTGGGTATGTAGTTCAGTGGCAAAGCAACCCTGGCTTCAAACCCCCAGCCCCTCAAAACCTAATATAAAATAAGAAACATATAATATTTCACAATTTACAAGATTTTTATGAGAACCAGGTCAGTTGAAAAAAGTAGCTACTATGATATTTAATAAAGTGTACTCTATATTCAAGTGACTGTATATGTTTTAAGCAAGCTTGTACAGATCATAAAATATTGAGGATCCTGATTATTTAGAAGTTTGGGAGTGTCTTTTCCCATTAACCTTGTAGAGTAAATTCTACAATGGCCTATCAATTACTTTTCAACATAAGTGAAATTTCAAATTCATATAGGAATATTTTACATATGTACCTTATTACCAAGAGTATTGTGTGTGGAGCAACCTCCATACTCTTCATTTTATAGATGAAGACCCTGAAGCTCAAGTATACTAAATCATGCAACTTCAGTCACAGAATGGAAATACTGAATGTAGTTGCTTTGTACACTGAATCCTGCTAAATAGTGTTTACACTGTAGGATTGTACTTATTTAAAATCTAATTTACCACATTGGCCAATTTTATGTAAATAACCCCTAGTTTTCACATTAAGTAGTTTAGTTTTCTGTTTTGCATTGATTTTGTTTGTTACAATAGACAATATTTTGTTTACTTTGTTTTTAGAAAGTATTTTTGTATCTTTAATCATTATTCTCAGTAAAATTATTAACCCTATTTTAATAAAGCCATACTCAATGTATGGTAACATTGGAATAAAGATGCATAACCCTGATTGATAATTTTATACAGATGTTTCCTAAATGTCTTATTAGCAGATCCCTGTGTCTAATTATGATCTCTGATACAGAATTCCATTAGCACACATCCTTATATATTGTAATATTTGGCTATGAGTAACATCAGTGCAAAAATGGAATAATGCTTAGATAATCAACATAAATTTCTTACCAAAGTTGCAGAATATTGTAGGGTCTCCTATAATGTTTTACATGTAGTAAATTTAATGTATATGGGCCTTAAATCTACTGTCAATTTTTATAAATGTTTTACTAAAATTCTATACCCTTAAGCTTTCTATGTAACGAAAAAAGAAATTTATTGAAAGATATCTTTTTTAGTACTCATTAATTTAGAGTGATTGTGTAATCAACATATAAGTAGTACTCATATAAAGTATTTTGAGGGGCTGGGGTTGTGGCTCAGTGGTAGAGCACTTGCCTAGCATGTGTGAGGCCCTGGGTTTGATTTTCAGCACCACATATAAGTCAATAAAATAAAGGTCTATTGACAACTAAAAAATATTTTAAAAGAAAATTTAAAAAAAATAAATAAACTATTTTGATCATGATAAACTCTGATAAGAATGCAGTCATCAAATCTTTTTAAACTCTAAATATGATATGAATTAATCACTGAGGACAAAAACTACCTTTTGAAAGATTAATGATAATTTTATTGTATTGTTTATGGTTCCTTATTTCCAGATAATCTGCTTACTGATTCAGCTATAGAAATCTATGTTCTCCCTTTTCCAAATTTGAAAGATTATCATTTAAAATATTTATTTATTTTAGTTCAGTTATTCACATTATAATGATGCCAATGATGAGAGCTATATATAAAAATAGGATTACTTCATGATAAAATTTACTTACTGTGAACATTTATGAAAATGTTTATTAGGTTTCTCTGGGATCTTTGGTTAATTTAAAATCTTAGTACATTTTATCTTCATTATAACATGTCCCAAGGAAATTTTTGGCTGAAAGATTAGCATTATAAAAAGAGTACTTTAATTAGAAATTTCTATATTGTGGGTCAGATTGCTAAATCCAGTGGCAATTATCTGCTTCCTAAGATATGTAGTTCTCTATCTGAAGCATTAAAATTTACTTTATAATACCTCAAAAACTCATTTCAAGAGGAAATTTAGATCATTAATGGAATTAGAAATAAGATGTGCCCATGGATTCTTCCACTGCTATTTCATCATTTAAATTTCATGTGAACTGGGTGATTAAAGTAATTTTAACTATTTGGTACCTCAAATAGTTCAGGAACAAGTATGCCAGAAGCACTATAATATTACCATTAACTTACTAATTGTTCATTGCCTTTTTCATCCTAGAGGTCCGGAATGCATTAGCATATAAAATAAGGTATCTATTAAATTATTGAAAATCTTGCACTTCTATTTCTTCATAGTTTATGATTAGGGTCATTATTTACTGAGTGGGTAAAAATATTTAGCATAAATTTTGTTGTATCATGTATTGATTAGAATGTGTTACAAGAAACATCATAAAGTTAAAAGTCAAAGAATGAATTTAGAAAATTATTTGTAATATTTATGAAAAAGAAATGATTATAACCTTCATATATAAACAAATCTGATAAATAAATGAGTAAAATCAGAATATGTCAGTAGAAAAAAGCTCATAAAGAACATGAGCTAGACAATTAAAAAAAAGTATATCAGTAAGTATAAATAGGTATTCCATCTACCTAGTAATGAATTAGGTAATATTATTTCATTGTTTTTATTTACCTATAAGATAGGCTGATTTGAATCATAATAATACCAGTAATTTTTCAGAGCATAAGGAAACAGAAAATCTCAAGTGTTATAAGAGGGCTTATAACAAAATAAATTAATCTTGTCTTTTTGGAGCATATTTTTAAATAAATCACAAAATTAAAATATATAAACTTAGATACAAATTCATATCTTTAGAAATTTGTGTAAGGTCAATAATATGATTATTGCAATGATGTTAATAAAAATTAAAGCATTTTTTAAAGAAGGAAGTTTAGTTAATATATGAATATTCATCTTTATGATATTTGTAAAGCTTAGGGTAAATATCTTTAATGAAATGTTTAAATTCATGCTATAGATGAATACTTATTACTGTTATAAAGAGGTCTCTGATATATGGATAAAATAGAAAGTTTCAAATAATGTATGAGATCTAATTATACATTGTATCATGTATATGTATATACATATAACCACACACATATGCTATCAATAATATCACACAACTATATAAAGTATCTGTTCTGTTTAAAATTTAATATATGGGTTGTCTCCAAAAGCACTTTCTGTTTTGTGCTTACTTCCCTATTAAAAATGATTTTTCATTCCCTTGATTTTTAAGGAAATAAGTCATTACTGCTCAAGGGCCCTTGAAAATTTGAAGCAATAAGTCTTAGTATCTTCCTGTTAGATGGAGTTATTCCTTCATTCCTTCATACAATGAACAATTGTTGAGTAAATATTATGTGCTAGTAACTACAATAAAACTGTTTAGTAGGATAACCTGATTATTCTGATCTGTAGATTTACTAATATATCACACTATACAGGCTAAGGACTGCAGTTGGAATGTGTTGGTAGACATTTAATAATATTAATTAAGTGTCATCTATACCAGATATTCTAGATTTGGTCACCAAATTTCAGTACCTTCTAATAACTTGCTCATACCATATATGCACTCTGAGTCAACAATAGTACTCTGTTCATTGGTCATTCAGGAATCCATCCTGATAATATAGCCACCAGTTAGAATATTCCCAATCACTGTGCAGAGGCAAAGAAAGCTCTGACGTTATTGTATAAGCATTTAAATTTTTGGACTGCAAGTAACATATGCTATTTCATATCACAACACATGGGCTAAAACAGTCAAACGACCTTACCCAACCTTAGAGAAGTAAGAAGTAGAGTCATAATAAATGCCTCAAAGGTGGAAAGCTGAAAATAAACATGAACATCTATGTTTTCAGAAATGTAATGACAATATGAAACAGGATACAAAAACATGGTCATACCCTAAAGAAATTGGCTTAATGATAAGAATTTTTCAAGCATAAGAAATTAATTTAAAAACTAAAAAGCACAAAGTCAATTAACTTGCTAAAATACATGAAAGCACATATATGACATTTGAATACTTTACCCCCAAATGCAATAAATGGCTTGGGGGGGTGCGGATTGAGCTCTCTTATAGGGCAAGTATTTAACCAAAGACTAGATAACAGAACTGATTATAAACTGGAGTTAATCATTGGACACATGGTTTACTAACCTGCTTACCTGCTGTGTATAGGAACCATATAGCTCCAAAAATGACCTTTTGTCTCCTTTGCAAACCTGGAATCCATGAGTCTAATTTGTGAATTTTGTTTAGCTGTGGTAACTCTTATGTAACAAGAGATAATTAACCAAGAATGGGGAACACATATGGCTTTGTTATTGCCCGTAAGCAACATATAAGCTAAGACAAGATGTTCAGAGTAGCTCTAGATTCTCAAATTCACTTGACACTCAAAAGTAAATCCAAAATGCCTCCCCAGTGTGATCCCTAGATATTCTACCTTCTCCTCTACCTTTCACTCCATCAGTTAGCTCCAGATATGCTAGCCTGTTAGCTTTCCTCTAATAAACCGAGCATGCTTCTAACTCAGAAACTTTACACATGCATTTCCCACTTTTTGAAAGGCTTTCCCCTCTTTTTTGAAGTCCAGATATCAGCATGGCTTACTTTCTGACCTTCCTTAGGCCTCAGAAAGGCCTGCCACCCTATATATCCCCACAACCAATCTCTATCCTCTTTCCAAACTTGCCTTTTTCCTTTGCAACATATATCACTTGCACCATTATACTAGGTTCTTTTCCCAAATTAGTAGAAACTAAAAGAGGGAAAAGATTCAGTTTAAACATATACCAGGTAATCAAAACATATTTTTGAATAAATAAATGTATAACATATTTATTTTATATGCCCAATTATCCCATTATAATACATATTCTAAAAGAGAGTTGAATGAGCATTATTACTTATGGGAACAGCCACCCATGACCCAAATAAATTATACAGGGTTTTAGAAACAGGTCCTACAATACAATGCCTGCTACAACACAGTTTTACATCTTTTTCCTTTTCTCACTATAAATTATTAATCTCATCAACCATACGTTAACAGAAAATTTACATATAAAAGGATAAATAATACACAGTGGGATATGCTATCTGGTATTTCAAACATGTTTTATTTTCCACACTAACCTGAGAAGTGGTAAGATTTAGATTCCTATCACAAGCCTACCAAATGGGTTCCAAATATATGCAGTTTATGGGGCTAGAGTTGTGGCTCAGTGGTACAGCACTTGCCTGGTTCTGTGAGGCACTGGGTTTGATTCTCAGCATCACATGTAAGTAATTAAATAAAACAAAGGTACATTGACAAATGCGTGTGTGTGTGTGTGTATATATGTGTAATATATATATATATATATATATATATATATATATATATATATATAAACACACACATACATATACATATATATAAAACAATCTTTAAAATATTATACATTTTATGCATCCACCCTTTAATGGTACATGGGCATGTACTCAGGAAGGTTTTCATACAGTAAGTTAATCTTCAACAGGGATTTTTAAAAGGCTTAGATGAAATGAAAAGAAACATGGAAATGTTTTAGGTAGGTCATAACAAATAATATCACTATAGCCTGTGTTCAAGAGATGGAAGAAATGGATTACTGGGGATCTTTGCTGTCCCTAGAGTATTTACTATCTCAATTGCAATAACATTAGGAGAGGGGAAACTTATTACTTATTGACTAAGGGTAGAAAAATCATGGAGAAAGAATTGGTGAAAAGTGATATAAAATGTACTCAGAAAGTAAATAAATCCAGAGAAGAAACCACAAGTTTAGCCAAGGCTCAAGACAGAGACTTTTAGGCATTCCCTAAAGATAGTGTTTCTTTCTGTCTCCATGTGTATCTTGTCTTCCTGAATGTTTTTACTGTATAATACATACTTCAAAGTTTATTAGGTACCACAAAGTTAAGAGTCATGCCAAGAGTCATTAATTTCACCTTTTTAGTGTTATATCCTTGCCAAGAGGAAAGAACTTTTCCTTTCTTCTACCATTTAACTAAAATTAGTTATTGTTAAAAATCTATGAAGATTTGCTCTGGGTGCCATGGCACAAGACTGTAATCCCAGTAGATCCAGCCAGAGCCTGAGGCAGGAGGATCACAAATTCAAAGCCAGCTTCAGCAATTTAGCAAGGCCCTAAACAATTTAGCAAGATCCTGTCTCTAAATAAAATGGGCTGGGGATGTGGCTCAGTGGTTAAGCTGGGTGAACCCCTGGGTTCACTCCCCAATACCCCACACAAAAAAAAAATCTATGAAGATTTTCAATTTAAATTGCATGGTCTGATGTGTGAGTCAAAAGCACAAGTAATGCAGTACTTACTATTATTATTATTATTATTATTATTATTATTAGTGTGTATGTGTTACTGGAGATAGAATAAACAGCCTTCTTCACATGCTAGGGAAGCACTGATACCGCTGGTTAATGGTGAAGATTTCTGCTCCCTCACTTACTGAAGTATAACATTAGAGAAGGATGTCTAGGCAAGCATATAAATCAGAGTTTATTTAAAAAGGAGTAACATAGACTTCTTCCAGGAGGGAAAAGGGGGCCATAGCTGGTATCCTGGTATCCCAAGAAGCAAGGAGGTTCTGCCTTTTTTATTTGTGTTAGGCTTCCTTTGTTCTCCTGCTCTCTTCCTTTCATCTCTCTCCTTCCTCCCTATGTGACTAGGCCCAGGAGATCTGTAGTGAGATGGCCAAAAGGTGAGACGCAGAAGGAGGGGGGAGGGAAGGGCCAGATGGAGCAGCCTAGGACACTTTAATTAACAACTTTATAACCCCCTGTTGGGAGGGGCAATTCCTGCTACAGGTTACCTTAGCAACAGGTTGGAGCAGCGCAGGTTATCTTGACAAAGGTAGAGGAAGGGCTCTGAAATAATTAACATCTCAATTCCTTCATTCTCTGGATCAAACCTTGCCTATCTGCCTGTTTACTTCTGGTTTCAGCACTCTGCACTGAGCTAACTCCCTTTTTCTCATGGCTACCAGCAAGAAAGAGGGAAATGCATATTATTGATTTAGAAAATTACTTTGCTAAATTTTGGTTTCAACATACTGTATGAAGAAGGTAAAAGAAAAGTGATTAATAAGTGGTCTGTTTCCAAAGAGTTTTAAATCTCTCTCACTGTAAAGTTTATAACTTTTATTTTCTAATTATCCTCATAAACCCATCCTTCTAAAAATAAACAAAATATTACTTCCATTTCCAAGAAAGGCAGCTCTTCTAGCTTTTCATCATCTCTGTCTTCAGATATCTTAGATTTTCTACTTTCTCCCATTGTCTGGCATTAAGACACATCTGTTAACCTGTATTTGGGTTACATTTAGTTTCTGAGAAACTTTGAGATTTTAAGAACATGTGGATAGGAAATTGTTTGCCAGTTCTGTTAATTTATTTAACAAGGAAGAAAAAAAGCAGAAGGAAAGTTTTCACTCATTGTGTTTTTCACTAAATCTGAATCAGGTATGTTGGAATCAATAAGTAAATATCAGGAACAGGTTAGACTAAAGAAAATCTCCCTTTGAATAGCCCCAACCACATCACACAGTGAAGAGCAGCATACAATTATAGAAATGCAAATGGCTCAACTGTGACATTGGACAAAGTATTAAGCTGCCTCTCCTCCCATACTTAAAAATATTAATAAGTCAAATAATTTTCCCTGTTATATATATTCACACATACTTATAGGACATAAGTGTATATATATATATTTTTTTTTTCATATATTTATATATATTAATTTTAATTCAGTTTTTCTAATGACTTTGAGACATTTCATCTCTTAATTACTTAAATATATCAGTGGTGATCTTATTGTTGGACATGACCTCATAAACCATGGGTTTTTTTTAGTATTTTTAAATTTTTTAAATTTTATAAGCAAGTGATTAGCATATCAAAACATTATCCAAACCAAGAGAGGGCTTCAAAAACCCCTGGTTATTCACCTATTAGAATCCCTAACAGGTGTGGCAATATGAATGATTTTATGTTAACTGGCCAAATTTTGTTTACTTCACAAATGAGGGAGAGTTAAAAGCATGGATTATATTATCTTGGTAATGGGGCAGGCAAAGATAATATAGCTAGGGTTATAAGAGAAGAAAGGGGGAAGAGAACAGAGGGAGAAAGAGAAAAAAGATATTACATGTTTCTTGTTGGGTAAGGGAGACATATCTTCTGTGTTTAGAACATGTCCTTGGGCTGGGGATGTGGCTCAAGCGGTAGCGCGCTCACCTGGCGTGCGTGCGGCCCGGGTTCGATCCTCAGCACCACATACAAACAAAGATGTTGTGTCCGCCAATAACTAAAAGAAATAAATATTTAAAAAAAAAAAAATAGAACATGTCCTCATATTTCCTTGAGTAACTGCTCTCTCATTTCGTGGAATTAAAGTGTCATCAGCATACACACAAACACACACAATTTCAAATCACTTATCTTGTCTTCTAATCCTTATTTTTCTGCTTACTAAATATGTGACTTTGTATATTATTGCATATTTGCTGTTTTTGCTGAATATTTTCAGTTGACATTTTGCATAAAAAAGATGCATTAAAAATTGTTAGCAAAGAAAAACCATAGAACAGCATCAGTTACTTTGTGAGATACACAAATTTTCTCAAAAAACTATATTATATTATTTAATTTTGGTAAGAATATTTAACATGAGATCTACCTGATAACAATTGTATGTGTACAATTCATTATTGTTATTGGGTCCAGCATTGTAACACAGATCTCTAGAACTCATTCATCTTGCATAATTGAGAGTTTATATCCACCAACTATCATTTCCTCCTGTTCTTGAACCCGTGGTCCTGAAAATACCATTCTACTCTCTGATACCGAGTTTGACAACTTCAGATATGTCATGTAAGTTGAATCATACAATATTTGTACTTGTTTCACTTAGTGTGGTGACCTCGAGGTTCATCTATGTTGTTGCATGTTGTAGGATTTTCATCATTTTAAAAGCTTAATAAAATTCCATTCACTGGGTCTGGGGCTGTAGCTCAGTGGCAGAGCATTTGCCTAGCATGTGTGAGTCACTGGGTTCAATCCTCAGCATCACATAAAAATAAATAAATAGATAGATAGATAGATAGATAGATAAAATAAAGTTATAAAAATACAATAACATTATAAAAAATTTCATTGACTATATATATATTTCCTTTGTTCATCTGTCAGATATTTAGTTTCTTTAATGTATCTATTTTAGTGCTGTATTGCACTTTAGTATGTTTATATTTCTTCAAGATACTGATATTTTGCTTTTTTTATAAAGTAGCTTAAGAATAATTCTTTCTTCATAAATCTTCCTGAAAATTCATTCAGCTAATTGGTATAAATCTGATTACAAAGTAAACTATGTAGATACCTTATTGCACATCAAGGCTTTCTACACAAACTGTGTAAAGCTGGTCCTTTCTTTTAAGTTATTGGAATCTAGGAGTTTTACTAGAGCATTCCATAATTAAAGGGGTCAAAAATGGAAAGAAAATTCCTGGTGCCTACATAATTCTTTCATTTTCAATTTTAATCAAGGTTGTAGAATAGTGTTCAAATGAGGCAATACAGGAAGATAGTTTATATATCAATTTCTCAGGTTTTAAAATTTAATTTTATTGTGAAATTAGTGTGTTTTATGGAAATTGGCATCTTTAAATATACTCTGTTACTATATATCAATAAATTAGTAAATATACAAATGATACAACATTAAAGAAACTCCAAAAAAGAAAATTTAATTCCATGGGAAAGTTGTATAATATAGTGTTAGTCATATTTCCATTACATTTAACAATTACCTGAGATTATTGACTTTTAAGAGAAAAGGTTTATTTCAGCTCACAGTTTTGAAAGTTCCAATCCACAATCAATTGACATCCACTGACCTATGAGAGCACATTCTCATAGGGAGTACAGGATATAGGGAAGCTGCTTACTTGTGTCTATAGGTAAAAAAGGGGAAAGAGAACAGAGTTCCACAATCTCCTTCAAGGGCATGCCCCTAATTTCCTAAATCTTCCTACTAGGTCCCACCCTTTAACATTTCTACCACCTCTCAAAAGCACCAAGCTGGAGGAGCTGGGGTTGTAGCTCAGTAGTAGAGCACTTGCTCCTCACCTGCGAGGCACTGGGTTTGATCCTTAGCACCATATAAAATAAATAAACAAAATAAAGGTATCGTGTCCATCTATAAATAAATAAATAAATAAATGCACCAAAGGGAGACTAAGCCTTTTAACACATGGACCTTTAGGGAGCATTCAAGGTCCAAACTATACCAAATATATGAGTTCAACTGTGAGTAAGACCACATTATGACTAGTTTTGACAAATTATATTGTGTAGCTATATATTTATGTATACACTTTTAACAAGGGCTACATTCACAATATTTTAAAGTATGTCATTTAACTACTCTAATGTAATTTTTTTCTTTAAATTTATAAGTTTTTTGTTTCCTTTAGTAAAATTACATATTTTAAAATATATCCCAATCAAAAATTAATAACAAAAAATTTTCATATACTGGTGTTTTTCAACTTCCAATGAATGAAAATCAGGAAAAGAAAAAAAATTAGTGACATCATCTTCAATAATCATAATAATCAAAACACAAAGTTACTATAAAGTCCCTCCATGCACAATGAGGAATAATATCTACCATGACCATGTTTACCTTGGGATCAGATTTATACCTAAGAGCTGAATGAAAGTTTAGAGAAAAGTCATGAAGAAAACTATTTTAAGGTACTTTATAAAACAAGCAAAAATCAGAAAGAGAGCTTAGGCTAGAATTTGAGCACTCATTTTCACCAGAATCTGTCCTTTTAACCTCTATACTATAAAACATAAAACAGAGTATTAGAGGAAAGATTTTATGTTCAGAAAAACACATGCATACTTTGCTATTTACAAAAAAATGAAGAAATATGTAAACATTTTAAAGAGAATCTATAAATCAGGGAAATAGAAAAGTAAAATACAGGCAGTTTAAAAGTAAAGGGAATTTTTAAAAATAAAGGGGTGGATAACTGATAATTAATGGAATAATTGCTGTGAAATCTATCAATTGATGATTTCAATGATATTTCTGTATTGCAAGAGTTTCAGATGATTTTTGCCTTTTCTTCTGGAAGGGAAAGAAGGGTGAGGAAATGAGAGAGAATTGCTTTAAATATTCCAATTTATAGTCAGCCTGTAAAAAAAATGGTGCATTAAATTTCCATTTGGCAACCCCATTGTAATAAGATAAAACATACTTTCTAAAAATTTCCATTTGATGAATAAGTGAACCAATTCAAAATGTCTTCATTTTATTGATATAGCATCAGCATCATTAATGATAATGCTTTTTGACAAAGAGCAATTAACTAGATTTGGTGAACTGAGCAATTGAGCATTGTATTTGTAGTCTGAACATTTGGCACTGAAGATTCTAGGAGTACATATTAAAATGATTGTTGATTATTTAAAGATTTATTAAGTTGATGAAGAACATTAAAGCATAATATATCCTGTGTTATTTAGGATGTGACTAGTTTCAAAACTATTTAAGACACAAAGAAAATTTATTGGCTTAGTAAGTAATAAGCTCAGTGTTTGCTCAAGGGTTTAATACAGAGTTTTATTAAAGAGTCAAGGATTGGTCTACTTCTCTTTTAATCTGTCTATACTATCCTCTATAACTTGTCATACTGATACAAACTGGCTTACTCAGCAGATCCTAGAAACTCTAGTTTTCTTGTTCACAAACAGATAGGAAGAGTTTATATTTCCCAAATGGCAAATAAAAGGTAGGAGTTTCTCTATGAATCTTCTTAATCATATGACTTCCCTGAGCATATCACAGTAGCAAAGTGTATAAAATTAACCCAAATGATTTTTGCAAATCTGAGCCCATATTTAGAACTGAGAGTGAGATCAATCCTATCCAAATCATGAGTCTACTGTACAATGAAGTGTAAGGATATTGGCGGTGCAATTGCAGTGTCCACTGTAGTCCTTTTTGAATATTTGACATTGCTAATGCTTGGTAGCATGTATTCACTTTCAAAAATCCACAAATATCCTTCTCAAAAAGAAAGATTAAGACTTCTTCCAATGTTGACTTCCAGTTTATAGGTTGGGTTATTTGGACAATTGACAGTCCCTTTTAATTAAACCTCATTGTAATGCTTTATGATTGACTGGGCAATGACTACATGAAAAAATATTGATGTCCATATCAATAAATAAAAAAGTTAAAAGAAGAAAGGATTTCCTGACATATAAAGGAAAAAATCCTAAATGCCTAACAGGACAGAATGAAAAAACAAAAACAAAAACATATACTATCCTGTGCTTTTAGTGAGTTGTTAGCTATTCTTTGTTTTGTTCATTGAGAATTTTGCTAAATAGTTGTCTTCAAAATTACATCTGAGATTGATATTAGTGAAATACCATTTCAGTGGCACTCATAGTATTATACATATTTTGTTATGTTGGGATTCTGGTGTTTGGTTCAACTCAATGTCTTCTCAATGTCAAATTTAAATAGGCATACAGAGAGAGAGAGAGAGACAGAGAATGAACATTCACATTGGAGCAGTCTTATATGTCGTGTGTGTATGTGTGTGTGTGTGTGTGTGTGTGTGTGTGTGTGTGTGTGTGATTAAACCTTGGAAATCATTGACTTCTCTAACAGAATAATCCAGAGGAATGGTGGGAATTTGGTAACATTAATCTAGATCTTCACATTGCCATGTTACTGGTACTGCATTTCTCAGTGATTCTCTTGGTTCTATCCTCTTTTCACTAAGTCTTTCAAGTAGTTATATTTCCCCAGTGATCTTCTAATGATAGCAACATAATCTATGGTGTTCTTTTTTCATTTACATTCAAGATAAACTAATTACTTTTTTCCCACAATAATGGAAAAAGTCTGGAAACTCTTCTGTTTGAAACATGTTAGGTCATGTCTGTGGTTATTATATTGTCATCAACAGAAAGTCATGCACATAGGTTTATATTATAGGTCTCTAAACCCATCATGGTGACAGGGAATCACTTAAATCTGTCAAGGCATATGGTTGGATTAGGATTGAAAGTAAATTCACCCAAGCCACAAAACAGCTACAGAATTTGAGATAAATTGCATAACTTATGGTAATACCTGAATGATTTCAGTGTTTTTACATATTTAATTGCATAATCTTTAATGGAATAAAATATATCATGTATACTTATTTTAGTATGTGTGTGCCTGTGCATATACATGGGCATTTCAATATATATATATAATACATTTAAAAATTTATAGAAGTAAAATATTTCATTAATTAGAGAAATGTTTTACTTTTTCTTGTAAAATATATTTACATCCACTAAATATTTTAGCTAATATAAATCTTAGGTTGATTCTTTCTAAAGAGGCTGCCCCTCACCAAAGTCATGCATAGTTTAGGTCAAGTAATTAGTAATAAGCAAAGTATTTCTAGAGCAATAGTTTAGAATCCATCCCAGAGCTAAATGTATTCAATAGTTAGTAAACATTCATTGAGTACCTGTTTTAAGAAGAATGCTATGCTAGGTTTCCGTAGGTAGGTAGGTAGGTAGATAGATAGATATAAATAAATATATGTCATAAAACAATGGCAGATTTGCTCTCAGGATATGCTTATTTCCAATATCATCACATCTTTCTTTTTTTCATTTTTATTTTATCATAGGAAGACACTTTTTTAGGAAAAAAATGATACAGGAACTCACCTTATTTATATACTTATTTATATAAAAGCTTGTATAAAGCATAAGCATATGAGAGGTATACACATACATTTTCATAATTTGGATTGTTATTATGTTTGCCATTTTAATTTTCCCCCTAGATACCTTGCCTTCAATATTTGTCATAGAATTTACTAAAAGGAACAAGAGTTTAATAATATGAACAGATTTATCTGAATAGATTGCTTTGTGTAAAATACAAGAATACTGGGATTTCTCATGTCAACCTAATGTATTATTTCCCATGTTTCTAAATACATTTTATTATCTTCTATATTTTAGTAAAAAAGAGTAATTAGCAGATAGTATCTTAATTTGGCCAGAAAAATATGATGGTATCTGTATCAGAAACCAAAAAGTCATCTCTAGAAATTGTGAAGCACTCTATATTTGTTAACACTAATAATGTCATGATTATGATTTAACTTTTCTGTTTTAAAATAACTAATTTATGTAAGATATACTTATGCAACATATATACATAAGGTCAATTTTGAAGATGGGTGAGAACTTAGTGAAATTTGTCTGTGTAGGATCATAAATTTAAAATGAAATTCATGGTTAATTAGAATAAGAAATTGATGAAAATAATGATATCTGATAATTGTTAAATGTTCCTGTGCCAGACATAATTCATAGAACAATGGAAAAGCACGTATCATTTAGAACATTGTATAAATACTTAGGCCCAGTTTTAGAAAGAGCCAGGGAGAGAGACAAATTTCTTAGCCATGAGTAGTTTTGACACTGGGATAGTAGTTCTTTATTCCTAACAATGTGTTGCTAAGGAAAATTTCTTAAACTATTTCCAAATATGAATCATCCACACTCACAGATCTTTGAAATCCTTTATTTGGATTAAATCAAGACAACCTATGTAAAACCCGGAGAATGTGCTGTATATACATTATTTTCTCACTTTCCCATGCACATCTTTGCTATTTACCAGGACATACTTATCTTAACAATATAATACATTTGGCCTTGAATGAATCTGTTCAAATTAATGTAATGTTCACCACTGCAGTAGCAGAAGAGGCTGTGGTTTTGCAACTTTTATTTTTAAATCATTTGAAGCAGAAAATTCTAACAAGTTTTCTTGAAGAATGCTTACTGAAAATTAAAGGTGTTTGGCTTTTATAAATGACTTTATTACTTCTCAATGGGTGGTTTTATTTTACTTACTTTCTTGAAATTTAAATTGGACCAAGGTTATCAAAATTATATCCTACACATTATCACTGTCAAGTGCTTTTTAATAATAATTTTGTTAGCATTCATTATGGACATACTGATGGTAAGATCATGTGACAATTGCTTCAAAGACAGTTTCTGTGATGTTTACCTTCAATCAGTCTTCTCACTTTACAGATTAAGTTAAAAGATTTGCTAAAGACCATGAGACTAGTAAGTGGCAGAGCAAAATGGTATATAGTTATCTTGGATTCCTAAACCTAGGATTGTAAAATGAGTATTGTCCTTTCTATTAAAATTACTTTTAATTTACCCTCATATCTTTTAAATTTATATGATAATGTCATATGTGGACATCAAATGCTGGTGGCTCAATCCATCAATATCTATTATTTATCTAATTTGTGTTAACTACTAGGATTTACTTGAGTTTTCCTCACAGTCTTTATGGACTAGAAGAGGAGACAAACACAATGAACACTGTCTTGAGGCCCAATAGAATTAAGTAGTAAAATAGATATTCATACAAATTCTCTGGGAACACAAACCTAGCTTTGTGAAGATTGACCTAGCAGGTTGTGCGAAGAATAACTGAGTGATGAGCCCTAAAAATCAAGTATGATTTCCATAGGAGGACTCTTTCAATAGAAAGATCATTACAGTTTGTGGAACTCAATGAGAAAGACATAGAAGTATGAATGCTCTGTATTGTTTAAGATGAGGCAGGTGGGCAGGCAAGAGGAAGAAAAACAGCTGGAAAGGAAAGTTGAGGGAAAATTGTGGAGAATGTTGTCTACCATATTAAAGGGTATGCATTTTATCTAGTAGGCAAGAAAAGGTTTGCATATTGAACTACATGTTTCAATCCCCGGACTTAAGGAGCTATATATAGAAGCATTTGGGCATTATGAATGATGGAAAGTGCCCTACTAATGTAGAAGTTCCAATACTACCTTGAGGTGAAGCTGTCCAAATATATGTGGAAACTAGAATTTTTTCTTAGCAGATCAGTTAAGACCAATGATATAGACATAGTCTAGGGGCTGGGATGTTCGGAGATTGCTGAGTAATTTCTAAGAATACATGAGATGTCACAAAGAGGAAAGCATGGTAACTCTTGAAGATATTCAAGGACAAAAGATTTTGGTTGAGATAATATCTCATCTGAAATATGTATTGATATATGTATTGATAGGTATATATGCAGGAACCCAGAGTGGGGGTCACCTAGATATGATTTAAGAACTTATCCAGGAAAATATTATACAGAAGATTTAAAAAAATATTTTGAAGAAAACAATTATATTCAACAGTGTCTAAATTTGCAAAGGAATTGAGGAGGGTAAAGATGGAGGAGGGACATCTGAATCTGGTATTTTAGAATCAGAGTTCTGTGTTTTGAGAGGGCTATTTTATCAGAAAGTTGGTAAATAAGAAAGAATGCATACAATTAAAGAGGCATCCTGGCACTTTGGAAGCAGAAAAGTGGAGTAAACTACTCAGAAGTTTTTTTGTTGAATGTATGAAAGTGGTGAGATTGTAAACTGAAGGGTGGTAGAATTAGGAAGATATGACTTAGATTGGAAGAATTTTAAGAATTTTGATACATTATACTAGTACACTATAGGAATCTGTAACACATGGTATATACTATACTATGTACTATATATAATATATGGTATGAATCTATAAATGTTGATTTTTCTGGACAAAAGAGGCAAATGAAAATCTCTCTGAATATTCACCATGTATTTTCAAAACAAGTTTTTTTTTTTTCCCATTAATACTTATCCAATGCAATTCTATTTTTAGCAAGTTATTTTTTATTAATATTGATTTCTACTTAATCCCCTGGAATGCCTTTAAGTCCCAGTGCATTTCCTTCCCTTTATTAAAAAATAATCTTTCAAATTCAAGTTTTGTCAGAGAGCAAGATGGCACAGGGCAGAGAGTACAGACCATGACATAGTTAGAACATTTTAACATGACTTGACTTCATAAAATATGATAAAATAAGGATCAGGCAGCACTTTGTTTTAAAATATTTGCTGCTGGAATTCTATTATTCATTAAAAAAAGCCTGCTGATCACTAGGGTTCTGTCCCCTGATGCCCGGTTTTAGCACCTTCCACAACTCCCTGTGAATAATGTAGAGCAGTGATGGAATACTTCAAGCCAAATCTAGAAATAGACCATCTTAAAAATATGATTTTCCATAGTTAAATAATGCAACAGACTTTCCTATCTAGAAAAATGGCAGTAAACATTGAATTTTTCTAGCTAGCATTTACATTTATTAAACTAAAGTAAAGGAAAATAGTTTTGACTTGCCATCCACAAAGCTGATATGCATATGAATATATGAATGCATGTATTGTGGATGTTTATAATTAAGTATGATGGAAAAGTATAGCATGATTTTGACAAATAAGACCAGACATCTGAAATTGGTCAAATTCACATTTATAATCTGAGCTGTAAAGTACATCCTTTAACCATATTTATAAGTAGCCCTTTGAAGTATGATTTCATTTTCCATCATGTGACATAGTAGAAAACAGTAGGAAATAAAAAGCAAAAAGGCAGGAAAAAAGTGAAATAGTTGAAGCAAAGGTATAGCAAACCCAGTATCAAAGAGCTGAAGAGGAGAAAGACCAATATCCTAGATTTCATTTTTTCTATCACAGAAATAATTATCAACTTCAGAATGTCCATCTAAAATTTTCAGTAACAGTGAACTAAAATATATAGACAAGGACTGACTTGATGGTTTGACTATGATTTTTCAACTTTGGTGCAAAAGTGATATCCAGATTGATGCGCTGTAAGAAAGTGTGCGTGGCACACCTTGAATGAGATCCTCAGGTCCCTTGATGTTGGGTCCCTTGATGTCTTAGGGAACCTCCTGTTGATTTCCCCAGATCTGGCCAGACCTATATGGAAACCTATATGGGAGGGTGGAGGAACTGGCTGCTGGATCCCTGAGAGCCCCCTGCTTCCAGTGGGGCACAACAACAGAGTTGTGTGGCCTGCCAGGGTGCCGGCCCTGGAATTGGCCTCAGCTGTTGGGGCGCTGGCCGCCTTGGACCCCTCCAGGCTGGGCTCTCCCACTTCACCCCCTTGATACCCAGAGCGCTTCCTTCCCATGTACTCTGGGGAACAGCTCCAGCAGCTCTTGCCAGGCGCAGAATCTTCAGCAGGAGCACGTGTAAAGTGACTGATAAGGTACCTCTGATGCAACATGACCAGGTGGGCAGAAGTTACTACCACACATAATAAGATGCCCTTGTCTGCAACATCATGGGAGGACATGAAGAAGGGGTCCTTGGAGGGGACAAGCCAAAATCTACCAAATCGTAAACAACCTGAAGCCAATAGACTGTCCCTTAACAATGTTTCACCCCAAGCAAAACATAAAAAGAACAAAAGGAAGAAAGAATACTTAAATGAAGATGTGAATGGATTCATGGAATACCTAAAGCAGAACTCACAGATGGTTCACAATTGGGAGATGATAGCAATGGACAGCCAGGAAGTAAGGGAAGAAATTGCAGTTGCTTAAAGAAAGACAGTCAATGGGAAGGAAGACGATTAAAAAGACAAGCAGCAAAGAAAAACGCAATGGTATGTTTCCACTGTAGAAAACCTGGCAATGGAATTGCAGATTGCCCAGCTGCCCTTGAAAATCAAGATATGGGCACTGGAATATATTATTGATGTGGGTCCACAGGGCACGAAATAACCAAGTGCAAGGCTAAAGTAGACCCAGCTCTTGGTGAATTTCCTTTTGCAAAATGTTTTGTTTATGGGGAAATGGGGCATCTGTCCCACTCATGTCTTGATAATCGCAAAGGACTCTATGCTGATGGTGGTGGTTGCAAACTTTGTGGTTTTGTGGAACACTTTAAGAAAGATTGCCCTGAGAGTCAGAATTCAGATCGAATGGTCACAGTTGGTCACTGGACAAAGGGGATGAGTTCAGATTATGAAGAAATTTTAGATGTGCCAAAACCAAAGAAACCCAAAATAAAAATACCTAAAGTTGTCAATTTTTAATAACATTCAGTACCGTTGTTAATTACTATCACATTGTTACTTTCCAAACTGGCTGTGCTTTACAAGTTAGGCTTCCTTAGTGCCAAGAATAGTTTACAGCATTCTGTCCATCAAGGAGTACTTCTACCGCTGTTGGGAGAAAATCACTGAAGAAAAGCACAAGATGATTAAATTGGATTCTCTGAAAGAACTTGTTTTTAATGGAGAAAACTTAGACAAAACTAAGTTATATAGTTGAATATATATATATATATATATATATATATATATATATATATATATGTATGTGTGTATAACAAAAGCATACTTGCTTTGCACTTGTGAATGAATTTTTGATCATATTGTTTTCTTGGTGTAAAATATCAATTTATTATTATACTAGAAATTTATAATTTGCCATAAAGTCTGTATTTTTAAAATATTGAATAAAAAATGCATTTGCTATTCCTTGAAAAAAGTGATATCCATTCAGTCTATGGAATGAATCATACTTTAGATTTTGAATAAAGGTCTTTTTCCAAGCTAATGATATGTAGTTGACATGTTCTCAAGTTCCTGGACAGCATCAGAGAGCTGCAGCTTCCAGTCAGCCACACCACTGTGATAATCTACAACTAATATTTAACAGTGTACTGTATTGCTGGGATAGGACATTTGATAGGTTAAATATAGAAAATGCAATTTTGATTTACATTATTTTCACTTTGTGGCCCTATAATAAATCAAGGATCTTCTGTGCAGTATTCCATGACAATAATATCCTACCCATATTCCTCCCATAGAAATAGAGTGGCACTTAAAATCCTATGAAGTAATATGATTGAATATGGTACTAGTGTGTGTTTGTTGGTGTTGCTTAATATATTTCTTAATCTTTCGAGTCTTTCCCATTTCCCACAGAACTAACAAAAAAAATGGAGTTAGTAATAAAGTTGTCTGAAATGCAGTCTTACTACTTTGAAATTGATGACCCACAAAATATTACTTTATCCTTGCTTTTGTGCCTCCTTTTACCAATTATCTAAGCCAGAAATCTAGAAGGCATTTTCAACAACACTCTGTTTTCTTTGTATTTAAAGTCACCAAATCCAATAAATTATGAGGACAAATATGTCATAAATTCACCATGTTCTTTCTGCCACCATTCCTACTGTTTTCTAAGCCCCCAACATAGCTCATCAGTTCATTGTTTTAAACACCCTTGAGTGTCATGGGTCAAGTACTATTACCTTTTGTACTTCACTGGTCTCCTAATTGGTCTTGCTGCTGCCACTCTTCCACAGACCACCCACACTGTATCCAGAGTGATCTTTAAAGAAAAAAAATTAAAATGATATTACTGTTTTCATGAGTTGACTGTCAGTTCTCTGAAATTATCACCAGAAAAGCCCTACTGATCAAGCAGTGTTAAGTGTCTTGGACATACTACCATAAGGGAAACTACTAATTTGACAAGGTCTTGGCCATGTGTTAATGTGAAAAAAAATGGAAAAGGGATCATACAGAGCTTGGCTTGTGATTGGTTATCCAGGATTTACAAAGAGGGGAGCTGTTTGCTATAGGATAAAAGATTTGACATGATAGTTTTTAGACGGATAAGAAGAATGGTCTTGAAATGAAGAAACAATCTCCACAAAATTAATAGCTACGTTGGTTCACAGTCTTCATTCTAAGTGTAGGTATTTCCCAGGGCATGAAGCTAGGTCGTCTTTGCTTTGTCTTGGTATTATAAGGATAGGAAATCATACTGGTTTTTGTACTTGTGTGTTTTTAGTTGCTTCCTCTGTATTATAAAACATAAAATATTTTATAAATGTCAAAATGTATTACAAAATATATTTTAAAGGAAATTTTACTTTGTAAAGCATACAGATTTTATGATATGTTTTATTATTTTTATCCTACCCTCAATTTATGTAATATGCAAAACAAATTATATCCTCTAGCTATATTGATTCTTGTGATATTCTTCCCCCACCCCCGGCACATATGCACTCAGTGTTGTCTTACATAGTTTTATGTCTTTGAACAAATTCTTCTTCTGTCTGATAACCATCCCAAACCTTCATTGTTTTCTTTCCTTGTCTGGCAAATTTTGATTCATCTTGCTAGATTTCCTCAAAAATCTTTGTTTTGGGAAATCGTTCATGATAAAAAAATTCCTAGGTCTCAGTAATGTCTGTTTTCCCCTTTCTAAGCTTTCCTTTCTTCTTGGGCATATACCTATATAGTTCCTCATGGGACTATAATTTCTTTGAGGGCAGATGTTTTATTCTTCTTCATATATATTCTTGTCTAAGAAAGTGACTAAAACACAGTTTATAACACATGAATAACCAATATGTACTTATTTTAGTGTTTTTGATTGAGTATACAAAGCATTGCTTCTTAAGTTTGTTTTACTTGGCACAGTTGCCAGCTTTATTGAGAATTTAACCATGGGTGAGGCCCCTAAGGTCTGTGCACAGGTAAGTAACACATTTAATTTTCCTTACAAAATATAGAAAGAAGTTTGAGTGGTACAGGAATATTTTTGGTTCCATAGCCCTTATTCTTAATCCTTTAATGCTACCCTTTTTTAATATGCTTAATATCATATTGCTAAGGATTGCCAACTAATTCTGCCACAAATATGACAACCATAAACATGATATGTGTTATTTGGAATACTAAAGGGCACATAATTTATTCTATTAATATTTAGATAATGTTCATTAAGTATTCACAATGTGCTAGTTACTATTTGAATTTCTTTATATGAACTACGTAAGCAACCTAAATAAATTTAGGAGTTTTGCAACATACATTTACTCCCTCCTCTTTGGTTTCTAAGGTACTACACATTCTTGGTTTACCTTTTGTATTTCTAGCTTATGGTTTAATTTTCATTTTCAGATTCTTATTAATCCAAATTCCTAGTATCACACTAAGCAGGGTTCAGTTCCTAGACTACATTAATTTCCTAGATGATATCATGACATTAAATATTGCCCATAAATTGATGCCTCTCAAATGATTATCCCAACTCAGACCTTTTTAGTATAGTCCAAACGTTTTAAAAATTTTTTAAAGACATTGATGGATCTTTATTTTATTCATTTACTTATATGCGGTGTTGTTATTTATATTTAACCCAGTGCCTCACGCATGCTAGACAAGTGCTCTACCATTGAGCCAAACTTTTTAATATAACTATCTACACACTCTCTAGTCAATTTAAATTTGACCTGTTCAAAATTGAATGGACCAAGCTCCAAATCTGCTTCATCAACAGTGCTTTATATTTCTGTATCAACCACATTCTTTCAGTTGCCCTAGTTGAGCACTTCAGAGTCAAGCTTAATCTACCCCTTTTTTGCAAGTTGTAGATCAGAAAAATATACCAGGACTAACTTGACCAGGTCTATATCCACAACCTACTCACTTCTTACTATTTCCTTTGTCACTGCCATTCTTTCTGGTCTAGATTGTTGAAATAGCATTTTAAGCTGACCTGCCTACTTTGGCCTTTGCTTTACCTACAAACTATTTTGTCTGCTGTATGGTCCTGATAACCTATAATTCAGATCACATCACTCTTTTGCTGAAAATCCTCCAATGGTTTGCCACTTCCCCAAAGGAAAATGTAGTCCTGCATTCTTGTAAATCCAAATACAGTCATCTCCTTCTCCCCATCCATTTCTTTCCTGGCCTCCTCTACCAAAATTGTTACCTTTTCTCATTCCAGGGCAGTCATACTGGCCTAATTTATGCCTCTGCCTGAACACATAACCTCCACATATTGACATGGAAATCTCTTCTACAAGTTTAAGTCTTTCTTTTTTGCAATACTCAGTGAACTCAATGATATTCTACCTGATCTTCCTAATTCAGTCCACAATGTTCTCTCCCCTGGCAATTCCTATTCCCCTCCCTCACTTCATTTTTTTTTGTAGTATTTACCATCTTCAAATACTTTTAATTTTATTTAATATATCTCCTCCAATATGATTAGTTACATAAGAACTTGGATTTTTTTGTCTGTTTTGTATATGCCTCTACACTAATCCTCTAGAATAATGGTTGGCCCTTTTTAGTTGCTTAGTAAATAGTAGTTGAAGACATACTACTTTTAGTAAGTGACAGAAGCAGATGATTTTAGAGCCCTTCTAAACAAAATAAAAAAAGCCATGATGCATTGAATATATAAAGTCTAGTCTACAAATTGCTCTTCTACCTGGCCTATCTGCAAATATGACAATTTCTGACAAATTATCTATTTGAAGTTTTTGTATTATTAGTTCATTTGCTAGGATAGATAATGAGAGGTATAACAATTGATTATGAATAGCTTATATGCTT
The DNA here is from genome assembly GCF_021218885.2 of Marmota monax. Lineage (NCBI taxonomy): Eukaryota > Metazoa > Chordata > Mammalia > Rodentia > Sciuridae > Marmota > Marmota monax. The sequence continues at coordinate 839,954 of NW_026694772.1, forward strand.
ATGAAAAGCAAAATGATAATGGATGTAACACATTGTGGTTTCCTTATTTAAGGAGTATTACCTACGATGAATAGATAGGATACTTAATTTTCTGAGTTTCTCATTTACCCTCAAAACAAAAATAGACTATATATTCATTTGTGTGATGTATGCATGCACACCTCTGTGTGTGTGGGGGGTGTGTGTGTGTGTGTGTGTGGTGTATGTGTGTGTAGTCTATATGTCTAACTATAAACACATATACACATATATCCTTGCACTGGTTTCATCAAATATTGAGAAAATCTAATATAAAAAATGAAGCTTGCTAGTTGTCTCAGTTCCTGGTGCAAACCCTTTTTTTCCAGCAAACATTGTTTAGTCACCAAAAACCTCCCTTCACAAAGCTGGGTTTCAATTTGTTGACTTCACATTTAAAAATGGTCAAGGTATTAGCAGTGAGTGTCATATGTTGCTCATTGGCAAGTGAGATCTCTAAAGATGGCCTATTATATGCTAAAAATAAAGGACTTTGATGCCAAAACCTCTATTCAATTCAGTCAGTATTTCAAACAGTACAGTGAGGGAAAAATCAGTTGAGGAAAATTGTCATCATATACATTAAATATCTTTGTGCTTCCCGTTTTGGTTAATTTTTCTCGCACCTTCAAATGCTTTGTGGGATCTGCTGCTGACAAGGAGCAATTTATTTGTTTAGAATTTCGGCAGCCTTTCCTTCTTTAGCCTTGACTTTCTTGTAGACGTGCTAATGAGCTGTGAAAAGGCCAAATGGGAAAGAAATAAGACTTCCAGATAATCCATACTCTGATAAACTACTCCCATGATAATTGGCAGTTTATGGTTCTTCTAGGGCAGTGGGATAAAAAAGCAGTGTTGGCCATGTGTATGGAACAACCTACATTAATAAAATTATAAAAGAAATTTACAAGGTAATCACAATCCATTCAAACAAATGTCATGTGAGTACCTTCAGGCCTAGGCACAATTTGATTATCTGAAAAGCTTTATAGGTCAGATTGTGCTGTGTCCCAGCATTTCTAAATCATGAAATTCTAAACCTACTTGTGGCTATTTCTCTTCTACCTTAAATGAATTTCTTTTTCCTGATTTATATTTTTCACAGGCCAGATCAAAAACACATCTGCCCTTCTTTTTCTGCTTAATTTTCATGAAGTTATCTACATTACAATTTTCAACTGCTTCCATATATTTCATATTCAAAATTTAAATCACTGTGTTAATTTATGGATATAGCAATAATTCTGTTTCATTTCTAGCATAATGTGAAATAAGTCACCATATAAAAATACTTATTAAAAATAGAACAAGGAGTGATTTTGTAGGAAAATTTTAAGGATTATAGAAATCAGGAATATAGAGAATATTTTAAAAATATAATAAAACTTTGTTTTTAAACACAGTGTTTATTCTTTCACTATTTGAACAAAGTATGTTTATACATTGTATCTTTCCATTCCTATTTTCCAAAGTAGATCAACCAAGTCAAAACCTACCAATAGCATGTTTTACGTTTTGATATATATGATTATATAGCAATAAAAATTCCAGTAATATTTTTGTTCCATATTTTATCCTGTTCATGCTTTAATGTGCTGATTTGAAATTTAAATATGATTAAATTTTAGGGCACTGTGCTAATGAAGCCCATGGTAGTTCTTTTTAAACAAATTCATATGAGTATATTATCCATTGAGGATGCAGATATTGTACACTAAAAGTCAATTATTTTATAAATATATAAAATTGGTCACAGACGGATCTAAGGGTGAAAGAATCTAGATGAATAAATGAATTCTGTCAATAATTGTATGGGTTTATGATACACGTAATGACCACATTCACATAAAATATGGCACATTTTTATATTTTGATTTTTAAATGCAATTTTACAAATCTAGCTATCTCTGGGAAATTTCTTTCCCTTGAGTTATTAAAATGATGTCTGACTAAATAGTTAATTTTAGAGATGTCTACGAACTGATACTGAGTTCCGTTCCCATCTCTGCTTTTTATTAGCTCTATGACCTTGGGCAAGTTTCTAACCTCTATGAATGTGGTTTTCTTATTGTAGAATGTAGACAATAATTATCTCTTATGATATGAAGTAAAATTAAATGATTTAGTGACATATTTATACATATTACAAATAGTGGACACTCAGTGTATTATTTGTCTTTTTGATTGTAAATTTTATAGGAGTTTAGAAGACAAGACAAGCATCATAGATTAAAACATAGTCTACAAAGTGAGGAGCACCCACCTAGGTGAAACAAAAAATGATTCACTGGTTTTATAGAATAATGTATTACAATGTGTTCCTATATTCATATTATAATTATTAACTAATATACTTTATCAATTTAAAACAATAGTGATAAATTATTTAAACCAGCATACCCAAAATATTATAATATCAATATGAAATGGCTTTAAAAATAATGATAAATTTGCAATCATTTGAAATATTTTAATTTCAGTTAACATGTATTAATTATACATATTGATGGGGTTCAGTATGATATTTTGACACATGCATGCAGCATGTGCTAATAAACTCCAGCCTTATTTTTAATCCACCCCTTGCCTTTCAAATCTCTACTAATCACTATTCTACATTCAGTTCAGCTTTTCATAGCTTCCACATGTGAGGAATAACATGCAGTGCTTGTCTATCTGTATCTTATTTCATTTGCAATATTCTCTAGTTCTGTTCATTCTGCTGCAAATAACAGGGTTTCATTCCTTTTCATGATAGAATAATATTTCATTGTGTATATATTCCACATTTTCTTCATCCATTGACCAGGTTGATAGTCACCTAGGTTGATTCCATATTGTGGATATTATGAATAATGCCTCGATAAAGATGGATATGCAGGTATCTGTTTAGAATGCTGATTTCATGCTTTCAGGTCATTTCATATAATATATGGTATGTGATATCTCAAAAACTTAGAGATCCTGAACAGGATGGCAGTAATAGTAGACCCCTTCCTTATTTACTGGTATCCTCTGTGTTTGCAATGCAATGAAACACATGTGTACAGTTTAGTGGGTTAATGGATTTTATTATCTTACATGATAGAATATTTTTGCTGGGTATGGGGTATAGGCCTGTAATTCCAGTGTCTTAGGAGACTGGGGCAGGAGGATCACAAGTTCCAGATCAGCCTCAGGAACTTAATGAGACCCTGTCTCAAAATAAAAAGTAAAAATGGCTGGAGATGTAGGTCAGGGATAGAGCTCCACTGGGTTCAATTTACAGCATCACCCCCCAAAAAGTAGAACACTAAATGTTTTTCAATAAAATAGGAGTGTCCTAGGAAATCTTTTTTACTGAACAGAAAAGTTCTAGTTATCTCATGGCAAAGTAAGAAAATAAATTCTGTATTCTCTTTTTCAAAAAGTCAAGTGTCTCAACTATGCTAAACTTTTTTATGTTGGAAAGTGACTGTGAGTACCATATTATTCTCAGATATTTCCAAAAGCAATAAACTACTTGATCTTTCCATTGAAGGCAAAGGTTCTATATTAACAATGATTTCAAAATGAGTAGCATTTTATAAGAAAGTTATGCTAAAGAGACAACATTTCAAATGGCTATTTGGCAGTATTCTCATCATAAGTGTATCAGTTATAGAATCTTAAGCCTCTGTAAAACAATCTTGAAAAGTTTTCCAATCTGTTGAAAATATTATAAATGAAATGTTTTAGTGAGGTTTCAAATCCACAGTAGAAATAGAAATAGAAATAGAATAGAAATACACACACACACACACACACACACACACACACACACACTTCTCATTGCTTTTCACTGTCTTCCTACATGGACCCTCTGGTTTACTTCACCAACATAAAAGAGGACTTTTATTACTTTTCTTGAGGCAGCAGATAGAATTTGCAGCTAATAATGAAATCTGCTAGAGTCTTCCCAAGGCTTAATGCCATTAGTATTTTTTTTACACTGCCAAGCTCTAATGTCCTTAAAGGATCTTCTCTGCTGAAGAGAATAGGGAGACAAATACAGGAGTGGATAAAGCAGCAGGTGCAATAAATAGATGTGGAATATAATATTTTTTTCTCTGCTATGATATGGAAAGATACTATGACTTTGGACTTCATTCCCTCATGAAGAAATATCTTTATAGTAATCTAAATTAAGAAGGAATTATGATAAGATATGTGCTAGAGATTGTTTGACTCAACAAATATCTGGCATATTCTACTATATGTCAGATACTGAACAAAACTTTCTACTTTCAAGGATCTTACCTTTATGCCCCCTATGAGGCTTTTTCTGAAGGTTATTCAACACCATTGTTTTGGAAACAAGGAAGGGAGACAAAAATATGTAAAATAACTTCTAAAAACTCACTGAATTTATTTAAATAATATATGTAGAAGATGTTGGGATAATCCAAGTAATGGTATACTTTAAGAAAAACTAGTTTTTTGGGGAAAGTTGGCCTATTTAGCAAAAATGTCTTCAATTAAATAAATGTTTTTACAATCAAACTAAAGTCCTCTTAGTTGTTAGTTTTTCTTACTTCTATATTCTACACAGCACTAAATCAGAAAAAATGAGGCAATGGTAGTGATTTTATAAAGGTTGAATGGAAAAGGGTGATACTTAATATTAGTAATAAAGGACTCTATGTATATGAGTCTTACAAACACCCTGAAAGTAGTATCATCACCTTATCCATTTTCACATGTATACCAGAACTTTAAACTTAAATAGCTTTGCCTAGCACACATTGCTTATAAATTCCAGAAGCTGAACTTGACCTTAGGATTATTTTACTCCCAAATGAGACAGATTTAAAGTACCCCCCTTAGATACCGGTTTTACACACATTGAAGCTTTTGGTACATTGTTATGTCTGTGGATATAAGTGGAGCCAGGAGGGCAGTGAGATTTTAGAGAAAGCTAGCTTGGATATGCAAGAGTGGAAAAGTGACTCAGAAGAATCAGTTGGAGAGGGAGAGGTTGGAAAGAGAAGAGCTAATCAATACTGGGATGTTCTTGAGTCTTTAATAAGGAACTAGTTTAAATATGGGAAGCAATTAAATGATCAGGAGACTGCAATCAATGGCCTGAGTCTCAAAATAGATTTGGCACCTGTGGTTTCTAAATAAAGTTTTATTGGAACATATTCATGTTTATTCACTTATACATTTTGCTATGGCTCCTTTTGTATTGCACTCTACAGTGACACTACAAATTAAGTACAACTAGCTGGTAGTAGTTGGTAGAAACTGAAGATATTTACTACCTGGGCTTTTACAGAAAAAGCATGACTCTTTGGTTATATGATAAGATTTTCCATTGAAATACAAAATACTAGTATTAATGTGATTATTGATAAGTTTTTGGGTGATTCTACTCTTATAATTTCTAATTTATTTAAATGTAGACTTCTAAAATAAATAGAAACATAGCTAAGAATACTGTAGAAGGTGATTCATGAAATAAAGCAAAATTTAAATTATTTAAAAATTTAATTTTTTAATGAATGTGAGATTTTATTAATAGTCCCATACAGATGGTTTGAAACAATAAGAGAAAAATAGTACATGGATTTTATGGAAAAAAAGTCAAACAACTTAAAAAATCTGCTATAAGCATAAAGCATAAAATGGCCATATGGAAAAATTTTACAATATTTTTTCCCCTCATAAGTCACTCTGGTATATTTTATGTTGTAGAAAATTCTAGACTACAGTGATTTTTAGATGGATATGAAGTGGAAAATATTTTAGTTCAGATAGTGTTTTCATTTTCATGAGATATATGTATTCCATTTTGAAATGTTTGGTAGGTGAAAGAAATTGCATAAAGCAGCTTAGTTTAGAATAATTTTTATTTTAAAGGTATTGACTAGTGAGTCAGATTTTTTATATATTTGTAAATAAATGATTAAAATAAATAACACTTGTTACTGTTGCATAGGCCTTAGAGAAAATAACTTAGAAATTTACTTGTTCTCAGATATTTTGACACTATCTTATTTTAAAGTTATTTTTAGAAAAACACTTATTTTAAAATTACCTACCAACTATTATGAATTCCAACCAAATATTAACTTTTTAAAATTATTAATATATACCAAAACACTAAAAAGTCATTGTGTTTATCTTTCTTCTCTGTCATCTGTGAATTTCATAATATTCTCTCAGCTCTTCATAATGACAAAAAGAATGTAGGCTTATTGGGGATCATGTTTCTTATCCCACGCCTCATAGATATGACTTCAGTTTCACTAATCACGAAACTGGACATCTGTTTTCTACTACCTAATACACTTATGAGAAAATTGTTTTACATAGGAGTTGATTGATGTTTAATAAAAATGTTATTGTATACTATATTTATTTAATAAATGACAAATTTTTATATTGTCAACATTCCAGGAAAAGAGATATGGATCCCCAATAATGGGACTATCAATCTTGAATAAATAAGCAGGGGGATAACAATTAAAAGCATGTATGCACAGGCCAGGGTAGCCTATGGTAAGTCTGAAGAATAAAAGAAAGTTTGGAGTTAGCAGGTGGAAGTAGAGAAGAAATTTAAGGTGTTTTGAAAGAAAGCTTATTGGCACTTGTGACTTTATGTGAGAACCGGTAAGCTCTGATTAGCAAGTGGCTACAATTACTAGGTTAAACCAGTCTTAAGTCATAACAGGCTGTTTGGATTGGGCTTGTTAAACAGTAGTGTCAAGGAAGTGTTCTTGTTAAGTAGTTACTGTTGTGATAATTATTATCAGGCAAACTGTGCCTGGTAGGCCTCCCTTCATGCCCTTCTCTGGCTCTATTTGTCAGGGTTTGACGTGGGTGACTACATTGTGAATCTGATAACTTTCACAATATTATGTTATAAATTTTTCTAGGTACATTTAAATTTAAGTATTTTATTATTTTCTCTCTGAACTTTTTCTTTTGTTTAGGAAAGTCTGTCAGAGTAATGATTTCTTCTTTCCCTTCTTTCTTTATTTTATGAGAAGGTTTCTATTACTTTGTGGATTATAATAACCAAAACAGAAATTCTCAGAAGATGGACAAGAAAAGAAGAAATAAAAGGATAAAAGATGGAATGACTTAGAATGTATATGTATATCCAACAATATAAAATGGGGAATTAGGGCTGGGATTGTGGCTCAGTGGTAGAGTGCTCACCTAGCATGTGTGAGGCCCTGTGTTCATTCCTCAGCACCACATAAAGATAAATAAATAAAGGTATTGTGTCCATCTACAACTAAAAATATTTAAAAGGGGGGATTAGACAAAGAAAGAAAAGTAAATAAACACATACATATCTGTTCTATATGAATATATACATACATATAAATATACAAGAATTATCAAATGGAATATTGGGGCATACATATTTAAAATCATGACTATGTTATATATCACGATTTTCCTCTTTAAAAGACATAGTTATTATTTAAATCACAGTCCATGGGAAACTTTTATTGAAAGCATAAATGTCAATTGAGAAATTAAAATACTCTAACTTATTTTAACAGTATTTATTAGTTACCTTCTAGTAGGCAGAGTAGTAAAGGGTAGTGTAACATTTAAAGGTATCATATAAAGGTATACTCTTATCCACAATTTTGCTTTTAAGGGTTTCAGTGCCCCATGTTCAAAAATAGTCTGAAAATATTAAATATGAAGTTTTGAAAATAAGCAGTTCATAATTTTTAAATTATACAGTATTCTAAGTAGTGCAATGAAATCTAGCACTATCCTTTCTGGGTTTTGAATCATCCCTTTGTATAGTATATCTATGCTAGATACACTATGTGCCTTAGTCACTTAGTAGACATCTTGATTAATCTATTAGATTGACCATCATAGTATTACAGTGCTTGTGTGTAAGAAAACCTTATACTGTAGCCTAACAGGCTGTCACAATCCCTACATCATTCACCTCACTTCATCTTATTACATAGGCCTTGTGTCCCACCATCAGAAGAGAAGGATGAATATAATACAATGGGGAGAAGGGAAACTATATTCACATATTTTTTATATAGTACATTGTTATAACCCTTATATTTTATTAATTATTGTTGATAACCCCTTACCTGATTTCTTTTTCTCTTTTTTTATTAGTTGTTCAAAACATTACAAAGCTCTTGACATATCATATTTCGTACATTTGATTCAAGTGGGTTATGAACTCCCATTTTTACCCCATATACAGATTGCAGAATCACATCGGTTATACATCCACGTTTTTACATAGTGCCATATTAGTGTCTGTTGTGTTCTGCTGCCTTTCCTATCCTTTACTATCCCCCCTCCCCTCCCCTCCCCTCCCCTCTTCTCTCTCTACCCCCTCTACTGTCATTCATTTCTCCCCCTTGTATTATTTTCCCCTTTCCCCTCACTTCCTCTTACATCCCTTACTTGATTTCTAAGTTAAACTTTATTACGTATATGTATGTTATAAAACACAATATACATACATACTATGTATGGTTTTATGCATTCACTTGGGCACCTTGGAATGTATCCTCCTTGGAGATATATATGTATATGAAGCAAAGTGGACTGGAAACATTATTGGGAATCTGTTTTTGAGAGAAAAGATACATTTTCAGATAAATATCTGACTTTATGGGTAGAATTTTTTTAAAATAACATAATAGCTTTGACAAGTACATTTTTAAAAAATTGTATTTCTTTTTTAGATATGCATGACAGTAGAGTATATTTCTGGCATGTTATACATACATGGAATATAACTTACTCTAATTAGGATCTTATTCTTGTGACTGTAGATGATATGGAGTTACCCTGTTCGTGTATTCAAATACAAGGATAAGAAAGTTATGTCTGATTATTTCTACTATCCTTCCTATTCTCATTTTTGTTGTGGTGCTATTTACAATGAAATCTCAGCTCCCAGACACTTTGGGCATGTTTTTATATTAGATACACTATAGGTTTTGTGTCAGAAAAAAAAAATGATGATGGATTAGGTAAGAAAGTTTATCTTTCAGAGTTATTTCTCTTAAAATGTCTACATGGAGATTCTCAGGCCTTGTACTAAATCTTTGCTCATCTGGGGACCCAAAGTTCCTCTACCTTCTTGTTCTGTCATCCCCTAGGATGCTGCCTTCATCCCTGTGATCAAAGATAGCTTGCTATCACCATGTCTGAACCAGGGCCTTTTGAAGGAGGGAAGAACAAAGAGGAGAGCATACCCATTTCCTTTTAGTCATGGTGAACAGATTGCAGATATCCTACTGGCCAGTAGTTGGTCACATATTCTACTTAACTGCAAGGGAAGGGGGAAAAGATAGTTTATATCCTGAACAGCCAAGTAGTCTCTTTTCTACTGCTATATGAAAAATGGAGTAGGACAGATATTTGAGGACATTCTTTTTCATGTCCAGGTTTTTCTAGGTATCAAGATTAATACTTTTGGTTATAGAACCTTTTGTTTGATATATTTTGATAAAAATTGAAAAAAATAAAACATATTCTTATATACAAAAATGAACGCATTCAATACAAATTTTTCCTATTAAATATAGAATGGTAAACAGGCTATAGCATTTATGTGAGCCTTTAATAGTTAAGAGTGTCAGCTTTACTGACATTAAACATAAATGCAAATGACAAGATTGATAGAAGGTGTTGAGTTTGAATAGTGGACTTGGCACATGCCTTCCTTTAGAAAATATTGGCTAGTCTTATTCTTTGCTGAGTTTCCTCTGTCTCAGCAGAGTGTGTATATCATTACTTGGGCTGTATCCCATGCCTCTCTATTATCCCTTTTTACAATGTGATATCAGTGTCTGACTTACAAGCACAATTTTGAATGATGTATTTGATTTCTTACTCACTAACCTAATGTGGTCCAGATATTTCTCTTAGTATCTTCAAAACCATTGACTCTTAATTTGTAGCAATGTAGCATTGAATATGTGCATGTGTGTGTGTGTGTGTGTGTGTGTGTGTGTGTTATTAAGGTATTTTGTAATGGTAGGTTCATGAATTTTGAATTGAGTTTCTTCATTTAATAAAATTTAGCAGACCTACATTTGGAATCCAAACAACCTGGTTTTAAATCTCAAAACCACCAAGTACCTTTGTGACCTTTGTCAAGTCACTAATTTTTCTAATCCTGTTTCCTTATCCTATTATTGTCTGTCATCCTGACCTATTGCAGTGAAAAATGCCACAATGCACATCAAGGGGTTGGCAAATTGACTGACACTAAGTGCCCAGTAAATAATGGCAGCTGTTATTATTGCTACTATATATGTAGTAGTAGTTGTTGTGATTGTTGTTTCAATACTGCCATAACAGCAGGCCATATTTTTTCCTAAATTCTCATTAGGGTTTAACTTTGAACTGAATTTCAGGCACAAGCAATATTAAAAATTACCTAGTTAATGGTATCATTAGATTGGATGTCATGTACAGTGTTGCATGATGGATTAATTCTTCATAAATCACCTCTGTAATCATTTACATACTCTGAATAATACCCTGGTTTACATATCCTATCTCAGAGGAAACACAGTAGAAGTGTGGCAAGAATATTTCCAGATACTAATCCTGGTTCCTCTGAACTGCACTTCTGTTATTTAGTAAAAGAACCACTTGGTTATCCCTCTGTAATCCTTTAGCTCTGAAATAATCTTTCACTGAGGGATAAAAAGATTATAGAATACACCAAAAAAATTCACCATCCATGCATTGACTTAGATTCTATGTTTAAAAATAAGAAGTACAACACATTTAAATGAACTAAGAATGATAAAATTTTTAAATGTCCTTGAAGCATTTGTGCATTCAAGAACAAGAAAAATGTTTTATCCAGGTTAAATCGCATATCTCATTTTAAGGTTGAATTTGGGGAGGTAGCCAAAATAGATCAATTTCATCAGTGATATAAAACTGCTCAGTGATAGAGTGTGCCCTCTGGAAACATGCCAGCTATTTTTCTAGCGGTTTTGTGGTTTGTTGAATTGCTGGTTTCACTATGTATATGTAGCCATTTGATGACTTATCTCAGTTTGAATTGTCAAAATCATGGTTCCAAAAATACACACAGCTCATCCAACTGTTTCCTCATAAAAATCATTTGCCATTTCAATGAACATGGGCCCCAAATACAAGCATTGCAGAGCATTTCTTGGAATCTAGAATGTGCTCAGCATTTTATATTCATTATCACACGTAATCTTTCCAACCATCTTAAGGACATATATTTTTACATTCCTTGTTTTACAGATGGAGAAACTGAGCACAGCATTTGTAAATAACTTACCTAAAATCAGAAATATAATAAACTGGGTTTTAAAGAATGGTTGTGAAGTAGTCAAAGCTATAGTTCTGTATTTTATTAGGAGGTAATAGAAGTTATTACTAGAGATTTCCATTACTAGAAATTGTCACTAGAAATGAGTTTCCTGATGTTTTCCTGGATACTGTAGGAGTAAATCAGTTAGTCAGTGTCTCTCCTCATAGTTTTACCTTTTCCTTCTCTATTCTTCTACCTTTAATGCATGATCAATGTTTTTAAGGAATGTAGGCAACAATATCGAAATCTTTTTCACACAAAAGAACAGTAATAAAACCCCTGAAGTGTATGGATAATTTTGAATAAATTTTAGTGATGTTTATTCTGAAAACAATGATAAGCTTTTTCACTCACTCATTTCTATACCTTTCTAATAATTATTTGATGCCCAGTGGAATAGAGAAACGTTATAAAGACAAAAAAAATGAAATAGGATTGAAGCATAGGCAAAATCTCTTTCTAGCTGATGATACTGATATCTCCATTCAAGAAAAGACTGCTGTCTATCTTCTTTTTCATTTTTATTGGCTCATATAAGTTATACATAACATTAGCATTCATTTTGTCATAATTATAAATGCATGGAATGTAATTTTTCTCTAATGTAGTCCCTAGTACTTCCCCTTAACCTCCCCCTTCTTCTTCCACTTGTACCCTTTCCTAAACTCTGCTGATCTTTCTGCTGTTTACTTACAGTTTTCTAAAATTAGTTTTTTTAAGATATACGTAATGGTGAGATTCACTGTAGTATATTTATATAGGTAATATAGGAAAGTTAGGTCAGACTCATTCTACTCTTTTTCCCTTATCTCATCCCTCTTCCTTTCCCCTCCTCCTTAATTCCCTTCTTCTACTTCACTGGTCTTTATTTTGATGAAATTCCCTGCCCCTGTTTATGTTCTCTTTTGTTCCTCCTCATTTTAGACTACCTTCCACATATAAGAGAAAACATTAAACCTTTCACATTCTGGATCTTATTTCACTTAGTATTACAGTCTCCAGTTCCATCCATTTTCAGGCAAATAACATAATTGTCACCTTCTTTATGGATGAGTAATACTCCATTGTGTAAATATACCACATTTGATTTATCCATTCATCTATTGAAGGGTACCTATGTTGGTTCCATAGCTTACCTATTATGAATTGAGCTTTTTTAAGCATTGAAGTGGCTGTTTTGTTGTAGTATGATTTTTTAAAAATTCTTTGGGATATATACCAAGAAGTGGGTTAAGTGGTTCAAATACTGGTTCTATTCCAAGTTTTTAGAGGAATCTTGACAGTGCTTTCCAGAGTGGTTGCCCCAATTTGCAGTTCTACCAGCAAGGTATGAGTGTACCTTTTCTTCCACATGCTCACCAACATTTATTGTTACTTGTAGTCCTGATTATTGCCATTTTGCCTGGAGTGAGATGAAATCTAACTGTAGTTTTTATTTGCATTTCTCTAATTGTTAGTGATGTTGAACATTTTTTTCATGCATTTGTTGGCCATTTGTATATTTCTTCTTTTGAGAAATATCTATATGTAGAAGATTGAAACTGAATCCCTATTTCCCAACTTGCACAAAATTAAATTCAAAGTGGATTAAGAACTAGAAATTAGACCAGAAACTGAGCAACTGTTAGGAGAAAATGTAGACCCAACACTTCAACATGTTGCACAGGAACCAACTTTCTTAATAAGATCCGGAAAGCACAAGAAGTAAGACCAAAAATCAATAAATGAAATGCTATTGAATTCAAATCTTCTGCACAGTGAAGTAAACAAGAGTATGAAGCAAGAGCTTACAGAATAGGACAGGACCTTTGCTACCTGCTTCTGAGATAGGGCTTCAATATCCAGAATATATAAAGAACTCAAAAACTTAACACCAAAAAAAAAAAAAAAAAAAACAAATAACTCAATTTATAAATGAGTGTCTTTCTTGTACTCATATCTTTCACAAAAAAATAGTTTCAAGTTTCCTAGAAAATGTGCTATGGCATGTATAAACTGGCCACACACATATGTTCTATATGAAATTCTATGATGATAAAAACATTTAATAATGTTGAAACTTAAAGCATAACCCTCTCTATTGTCTCTTTAACTGTAAATAGTTTGTGAAAGATGTTTTAAATTAAGTGTCTTTTATTCCAAGGGTTCTACTGAAAATGAACAAATGTGGAATTCAAGCAAGTTTACTCTTTCATTAACTCACCTCATCTGAAATCCTAGAATCATTTCCAATTTTGTTTCATGAACTGCAGAAAAAAAATAATTTTGACCCAGAAGAAATGTGCATGTGTAAACACAAACACACAAACACATACACACAGATATACATACATACAGTATGCAAAACTGAAACAAGAATTTTGAAAATAATAATAATCCTTAGTATAAGTGAGAGACTCTTATTTTAAATTTTAATTTTAAAATATTCCTTGTCACAACCTACAAATTTTATTTCATAAATCACTGATAGATAATAAATTTGAATATAAAAAACAATGGTTTATATAAAGAAAGAATTGTTCAGAGCCGAAATGACAAGTTTGATCATAATTTTGTATATAGTGAAATGTATGTATATATAGTTGATGTTATGGATGTAGATAATTAAGTTATTCATATTTTTACTCAGTTCATCCATGCTTTTTTTTTTTGAGAGAGAGAGAGAGAGTTTTTTAATATTTATTTTTTAGTTTTCGGTGGACACAACGTCTTTATTTTTTATGTGGTGCTGAGGATCAAACCCAGCACCCTGCGCATGCCAGGCGAGCACGCTACTACTTGAGTGGTCATCCATGACCAGTCCTGGTCATCCATGTTTTAATGTAAATTTAAGAAGGTTATCTGTGAAAAAGTTTTGTTTTATGAACACCTTCAGACAAATCATTTAGATGTCTTTTAAAGGACATGCATTTAAAGAATATGGCTTTTAAATTTTTCTCCAAAATGTATGCCTATATTAACTATCAGTAAATGTTAAAGTATTTAATTTTTAATTAAATTTGCACAATGGTATAGTGTTGTATAAATTGAATTATATGCTTTTTACAATTTATTATTTAGAGAAGATATTTGAATGCAAGATTTCTAATGATTTTAAAGAACGCTAAAAAAGACACTAAATTTAGGTTCAAATCTGTAACAGCTTATTTAAATCATTGAAGCTTATACGTTTTTGGAGTCATTTTTCTACAATAATTGTCTGGTTCCAGAAATCTGGGCAGTGACTTAAACAGATAACCTTGGGGCAGGATATGTTTCAAAATAGTTCTTATGTAAATAGGAATCTAATAATAATTACAACTATAACAAAATGTATTGTGTTATTATGCAAAGTCAGGCATTCTACCAAGTACTTTATATACTCTTCTTTAAATCTTAGCATGATCTTATTAGGGAAGAAAGTATTACTGTTCCCATTTTATATATCAGAGTTATAGAAGGGCTAAGTAGCTACCCAATATGATAAGACCTTAGATCAGAGTCAAGATACAAACACCCACTGTTTACCTCTAAAGCCCCTGAGGTTAACAACCACATTCTACTACTGCCATAATAAATATCCACTTCCTCTCACTTGTAACCTAGAGAAGGCAGAAGTTCAGAATTGGATTGAAGTGTTTTTAATTTAGATACAAGACTGGTTTCATAATTTGTAGGTCCCAGTTAAAAATGAAATGCTTGGAGGCTGGGGATATGGCTTAGTGGTAGGCACTTGCCTAACATGCTCAAAGTCCTGGGTTCAATTCCCAGCACTGCCGGCCCCCCCAAATTAAATGCACAACTCCTTATTCAAAGAGTAGGGAAAGAGTATATTAAAATTACTAAAATATAAAGCTGTTTATTCCATGCTCCCTCTCACTTTTCATGGTGTTTATTTGCTATTTAACATTATAGTGAATAAAGACAGTCAAAAATTTAAAGTGTTAAGCTGGATTTTACTGTTCATTGTTATATCGTGCAATTTCAGTTGTGAATGCCATTTTAAGAGGGTTTAACTCATACAAAAATCACCAGATTGTATAATTTTCATCTCATTGCTAGAAAATGTATATGTATTCATTCTTACCAGAATGTAGAAACACACAAATTAGTTGTTTTTATTTTACTTTTTGAAATGCTTATATTCTAGCAATACTTCCTCTTTTCAGCTTACTGAGTAAGCAACGACTGAAATGCAAAAGGAACTTTGGGTCCTTTAACTTTTTCTTTCTGTGTGATCAGTTTCAGTTAAGTTGCTCAAGCAGGCAGGTAGCACATAGAGGAAAGGACATTATAGGGGTTCTTGGTCTTTTGTGTTTTATTAGAATTGCCTTCTTTCTGCATTTCAAATAAGGTCTGATTCAAATGGGAAGCATGATCTATCAGGGACTGGGGCTCTGAGTGCCCTCCTTTACTCGGTTATAGACATAAAAGTCTCATCTTCTTTTCTCTTTGAGTCTTGTTAAACTTAAATACTGTGAGTTCACCAGACTTCTGTACTCAAGGGGCATTGAAAACACTATATGTACAAGGAGGAGACACACATATTGCATGTATCTCCTCTTCTCAAATCCATGCTTCCTCATCCCATTGGACTTCTCTTTAAAAACCCAAGTACTAAGACAAAATTATTAAAAAGTTAAAAATAGCAACAACAGATAAAATAAACTTAGGTTCCTTTTTTTGTAGTTGTAGATGGATAGCATGCCTTTATTTTATTTGTTTTATTTTTGTGTGGTGCTAAGGATCAAACGCAGTGCCTCACACATGCTAGGCAAGTAGTCTACCACTGATCTACAGCCCCAGCCCAAACTTGGGTTTCTTTTGAATTCAGGGTCCTGCGGTAAGTACACAGGTTCACAATTGTGATTCCACCTAGATTTCACCTAGACACATCTTTTTAGGCTACCATTTTAACTTTTCTCCTTAATGCTTACTTTGATATTGACTATTAATATTTCAAGATAAAAAAAGGATACACTATGGAATGTGTAATACATTACCGATCCCTTTGGGATCCCATGTGAATAATTCTCTATTTGAGATACTAAAGGTAGGTGATTTTGACTTACCAGAATGGCCTATTTTGGACAGTTCTCTATAAACAGGAAAGGAGTACATTGTTTGATGAAAAGATAACTCTAACAATTGCCACTATGCTTTGTCATCTTAAAGGATTTAACAGTTGGGGGAAATTTACAATTATATTGGTTTTAAAACTGGATAATTTATCATAAGAGCACAATTAGGTTGTTGCTGGCAGCTCAGTTGACTAAGGCCCACCATTGAGGTGGTCTAGAAATATAAGACAGTCATACCAGGGGGAAAACCATCAAAAGTTGAATTTCCAGGGCTGGGGTTGTGGCTCAGTGGTAGAACACTATCCTAGCACATGTGATGCACTGGGTTTGATCTTCAGAACCACATAAAAATAAGTAAATAAAATAATGTATATATTAAAAAAAAGTTGGGTTTCCTCTAGGCAAGAACATAAAATTTCCAAATAGCTCCTGGAAATTTTATGTTGCCTTTTGTTTCATTTTCTTTTTTTTTATTGGTTGTTCAAAACATTACAAAACTCTTGACATACCATATTTTGTTTCATTTTCAAAATCTTCTTGTTAGGATCCTGTGCTGGCTTGCAGTAATTGGGGTGCACACAAGACTCCTTTCCAAACACTTTTTCAATATTCTTTTGACTCTGTTTAACTCCATGAACTGTTTGCCTATGTTCTTTACTTCATCATGAAACTCTTAAATACAGTCATGATTTCTGATGCCCAGAAACCCGTCATCAGTGCATTTGACTCAAAGAAAAACGTATGTAGACTTTTCTATTTATTCAAATATCTTCCCTTAATAATTGTCCTAAGGTTAAAACAGCATGTAAGTCATCCCAACAGATATCTTCTGATGCTTCATGGAATTGTTCTCATAGTAGCTGAATATCAGCCAATGCATGCCAGGTTTAGAGGCGAATGCTAAATTGTGTAAATGACCCTGTCTCTATTGCTTGGCTTTGGGTGGGGAGTTTTGGCCATTCAGAAGTCCACCCACTCCAGAAGAACCCTTTCTAATAAAATTTCTCCAGTCAATATCCTTTCTTCACCTTAAGCACCTTTGAGCTAGATAGTAGGTTAGGGGTTGTAAGATCAGTTTTATGATAACCTTTTAGCAATTCCTTCATAAGAGCTTAGATTTTTTCTTTAGAGTATGGGCACTTTGTACTGTTTATACTTAGCTTTAGGATTCTAGTGGAAATTTCAAGAAACATATTTGTAACAGTTTACTTATATCTATTTAATATCTAAGTAATTATATTGGGAAGCACCTATTTCATAGCAAGAGTAAGAAATTGTCTTGCTAGTTAAGTTATTTGTCTCCTGGAAATAAATGCTAAAGTTTATAAATATTTTTATCCTGTTAGAAGTTTTAGACAAGTCTTCAACATATTTTTTAAAAATTTATCTTCATTTCCTCTACACACACAGTTATTTTCTTATTGATACTTTTACTGTTCTGTGAAGTTTTGGAAATATTTTCTTATACAAGGTCATCTTGGAAGAAACGTTTCCTTTAAAGGAATTCCAAATACATGTAAATATAATTCCAGTAATGTATGTGTAAAATATTTTAAATATGAACTGGAAAATATAACCTATGGATAAAATTGCATAGCATTTTAAAGGCAACCTATAAAGATCATATACTAATTCACTCTTTATAGTAATCCAGAAGAGCATTAATAAAATGTTAATTTAGTGTGGATGCCAGCTGTCATTTGTGAATCTGTGTATTTGTGAGGATGTTAAAATGCAGGCTTGGTATTGTATGTGTCTGCTGTTCATGTCTCTGATAATGCAAGTGGACATTTCTAGCATTTAAATATTTCATTCGATTTATCATTTAATGTACTGGAACAGTCTGCAAAGACACTAATTGTATAACACCCAATTTATTTTATTGTTCAGCATTTGGAAGCTTCTGAAGAGAAGTCATTTGGCAGTTCATTGATGGAGACTGAAGTAAACCTGGACAGTTACCAAACAGCTTTAGAAGAAGTACTCTCATGGCTTCTTTCTGCTGAAGACACATTGCAAGCACAAGGAGAGATTTCGAATGATGTAGAAGAAGTAAAAGAACAATTTCATACTCATGAGGTAAAACAAAAAGCATTGATTTATGAAATCAAGCACATGACTTATAATGGCAAGTCCCCCTTTCTTTTTCCTCAATTACTCTATAAAAGAGCATTATAATTTGTAAATATAGTTTCATTTTGAGATGGAAACAAATAATGTTTATGTGCTTAGGATTTCATCAGCCAGTACTTGAAGTTCTCTTTTGGAGAACAACTCTCCAAGGGGTTAAGATCTGGTTTGCCAATGACTCCTGTAAGAATTTAAAATCCCAGCCCCCTTATGCCAAGGCAATAACAAGGGATAATTCTTAGGTATGTTCAAATATAGGTATGTTCCAACAGTTATCATCAAAAATCATAATTCTGAAGTATACCTCAGAATACCTGAGTGATAGTGGATTGTACTACCTTCAGAGGGAGACTTCAGGAAACTTCTCTTCTGAAGGAAAAGCCCAAGATAATATGCTTGCTTGGCTTCCTCTCCTTCCTACATTCTTTGGTGCTTCTTCAGTACTCCTGCACGTCCTTCTGGGAGCTCTTTCTTAATAAATCACTTGCACTAAAATCTCTCTCTCAGGGTTTGCTTCTATAGAAAGTGTCCTAAGATAGTAACTTTAATTCCTATTAAAATGTTTACAGGGCTGGGATTGTGACTCAGTGGTAGAGCACTTGCCTAGCAAGTGCAAGGCCCTGGGTTCAATCCTCAGTACCACACAAAAATAAAGAAATAAAATATTGTGTACAACTACAACTAAAAAAATAAATATTTAAAAAATGGTTTACAGGGCTGGGGTTGTGGCTTGGTGGGTAGAGTGCTTGCTTAGCATGTGTGAGTTACTGGGTTCAATTCTCAGCATTGCATATAAATAAAACAAAGTCCATTGACAACTAAAAAAAAAATGGTTTACAGTTTCATTTGAGATTGAAATGCTGCAGGGTGCCATGGCACACATCTGTAATCCCAGTGGCTTGGGAGGCTGAGGCAGGAGGATCGCCAGTTCAAAGCCAACCTCAGCAAAAGTGGGGCACTAAGCAACTCAGTGAGACTTTGTCTCTAAATAAAATATAAAATAGGGCTGGGGATGTGGCTTAGTGGTTGAGTGCCCCTCAGTTTAATCCCTGGTACCCCCTCCCCCCAAAAAAACCCCAAAATTGAAATACTTTTAATGGGAACATACATTTAATGAACTACAGGTTTAAAACTCAAAAAATAAATCAAATTCAATTGCATAAAGCATTTATTATAATTGTTAACTTTTTTT
Organism: Marmota monax; assembly: GCF_021218885.2. Taxonomy (NCBI): domain Eukaryota; kingdom Metazoa; phylum Chordata; class Mammalia; order Rodentia; family Sciuridae; genus Marmota; species Marmota monax. The sequence continues at coordinate 859,692 of NW_026694772.1, forward strand.
TTTTTTTTTTGTCAGGGATATATGATGGATTTGACATCCCATCAGGGACGAGTTGGTAGTGTTCTACAGTTGGGAAGTCAGCTGATTGGAGCAGGAAAATTATCAGAAGATGAAGAAACTGAAGTACAAGAACAAATGAATCTCCTAAATTCAAGATGGGAATGCCTCAGGGTAGCTAGCATGGAAAAACAAAGCAAGTAAGTCTTCATTTATATTTAACTAACAAAAATAGCAAATTTATCCAGATAAGATGGCACATGTCTGTTATCCCAGCTACCTGGAAGATTGAGGCAGGAAGATCATGAGTTCAAGGCCAGCCAGGGCAACTTGGTGAGACCCCCCCATCTCAAAATAAAAAGAGCAGGCTGGAGTTGTGGCTCAGTGGTAGAGCACTTGCCAAGCAGGTGTGAGGCACTGGGTTTGATTCTCAGCACTGCATATAAATGAATAAAATAAAGGTTTATCAATATACTGTGAAAAAATTAAATAAAAAGAGCAAGGTTTAGAATCTTACTATTATTTTGATGCAGCTTGGTGGCTTAGGCTGGATTCTCAGTTTGTTCTTAAGGCTTGTGGCTTTTCTTCATGAGACATTATAGTTGGATTGTCACGTCAGTAACTATGGGTTTTCAGTTTTGCAACAGAAGTGGAGATATCACATAGGTAGACTGTTATCTATAGAACTATGCTTTAAGAATATCCAACATTTTGTCATAATGAATGTAGAAGGCACAGAAGCATACACAGGAATCCATGTACATAAAATCACCTATTAGCTACAGTTGACAGGAAACTTCTCTTCTCAAGGAAAAGCCCATGAAGATATTAAAGAGTTACTCATCTGTTTATGGAAATCTTCTTGAAATAATAAAAAAAAAGTTTCTCAACTGCATTTAGAAATCCTTATTCAAGTACAGTATGACTATGAATTATTTTGAGATTTTATATTGACTTAATAAAAAGTTTTTGAGACCTTTCTGAAAATAGCATATTTCTTGTAAAGGTAAAAAGCAGATTTCATCATTCTGGATGTGTTGCTTTGATTTATATTGTTAGGTGTGTGTATTCATGTAGAGCCTATCGAGACAAGATAGATTTATTTTTAAATGAAAAGAAATGAAGTGCCAACTGTGGATTTGAATACATTAAGCTAACAAAATTGTCCAAGTGCCTTAAGTTTACTTAGCTATTATTTATAAAGATTAAAAGCTTTAAAATAGGACTAAAGAAACTCATTAGATATGCTGGGAGGATTGCTATTCCAGTACTAAATTATAGTATGACAAAAGGGAGGGGAAAAACACATTTTTAAGCTCATGTCTTCTTGAAAGAATAGTAAGGCCTATTTAAGAAAGAATTTTCAAAACTATATCAATATTCCAAGCTAAGAGATATTAGTCTATGCATATTGACATGTTTTCCCTGCTGAAATGATTGCAACTAACCTTGGAGGTGAGAATTATAATAGTTATAAGTATTGAGTTTGCCTCCCCCTAATACCCACAGGTCAATTTATTTACTTCACTCATTTATCATCATAAATCATAAGATATAGAACCACCTACTTGTGGTCATATGCCAACTGTCTACAAGCTATAACTTCTTTTTGCAATGATCTATGTGACTTAACTAGAGTAACCTCAGGGGTAAAAAAAGTTAAAAATTCAATCTCCTCTTTTACTGACCTTCCCATACTGATACTTCAGTGTTCTCTTTTGAGAACTTCATTTTTCAATATTCTTCAGGGAACTAAATACATTTCCCCATTATTCCTGTGCTCCCTTTTTTCATTAGGACTAACAACATGGTATTAATTATTCATACTAATCAATTAATTAATTGCAGTGTGAAAATGAGTTGCGAGAAAGATAATTCCAACTGGAATTGAAATTCCACGTCTTCTATTATTATAACATTTAAAAAATTTTATTTCAAAAAATCCCCTTGTTAAAGGGACATCTATCATTAGATGATACCCAATGTTCATACATACAAAATGTGTATGTGATTTTCTCACCCACATCACAATGGATGATAAAAATCCTAAAGTGGCAATAGTACTACTTAAATAAGTTCAGCATAGAAATACCTTTGATCACAGGAAAAATTGGGGTACTTTTTTGTGTTAAGATTTTTAGAATGATCATCAGGAATGCAAGAACAACCTTTTAGTCATCATAGCTTTCATGAAAACAACTTAAGAATATTAAAATTGAGACACTAATAAGGAACCCCTTGTAAAACATAGTATTTTCTAGATAATTACTTTGAATACACATACACAAAATTTTATTTAAACAAAGCAAATTGAGAAATACGAATGTTTGTGGATAACTGAGAATTTGATGCCACTTGTGCTAACTTTGTGCATGTTCATGCATAAAACCTATTAAATTCTATTAAATGAGATAAGGCATCATGCAAATTTTGCTGGGCCTTATTTTTGACAATAGTATTGTGGGAGGAAACAAAAATCTGATTAGGAACAAAGGACATTGTCATTCAAAAATATTAATTCTAGATTTTATTTAATGCTTTAAATTAATATCAGCAAGTTTTTTCTATCATAATCATTATACTTATGACTAACTTCAGTTTGGAGCATTACATATTATTATCAAACATACTATTGATTTAGACAAGTAAATTGGTAGTAACCAAAAATGCATTAGTTTATACTTCTTATCTCTCTCTTCCAAAGAAAGGATGTGGATAGACAAGTCAGAAGCCATTATCCCTGCCTAAGACTAGGTTTAGGGATGAGAGGAATGATAATTATGTTTTCTCTAAGCATATTAGGTATAACTGAAAACATGCAAGAGTCCTTAAATTGATATAACAAAAGTAAAAAAGAAAATTTGAAATAAAGATAAGCTTGCAATTAAAATTTAAAAACATTTATATTCAGCATTTGTTAATTTTATCTACCAATATATTTACTAACAACAAATTGTTTGATATATATTCATTGTGATATATATATGTAATATATATGTATATTAATGTACATATATATTAATGTACATATAATGTGTATATATATGTATATTAATAACATTATTGGAAGACATTGAGTTATGATACAACTCAAGGCACTGAGAACACAATAGTAATCATAAGAGATAAAGTCCCAGATCTCATGGAGCTTATATTCTGGAGTCACTGACAGCCAATAATAAAAAGACCACAAACAAGAAAAATAGCAAATAGGAATATAGATTTTAAAGAGACTGAAAGGTAGTATGTTAGAGTGGTTGAGGGGCTACTTTTCAACTTTGTGATCCAGGAAGGACTTTGAATGTTAGTATCATTTAGCTTGAGATTTGAATGATTGGAAGAAATCGGCATTTGCAGATAAGGATGAAGAGTATTTCAGGCAGTAGGAATAACCATCCAAAGGCCATAAAAGAGGGATAGGTCAGCTTGGTGGAGGGATCAAAAGGCCTATGGGACTGAAGAGTTGCAGGAGGGAAGCTTAGAGAGATAAGGCATGATATATGATTGAAATACAAGTAGGTACCTGATAATATATGGCAGCCTCACTAAAGGTAAAAGATAAGGGCATTGAGTTCTAGACTGAGTTGAAGGAAAAAGCCATAGAAGGCTTTAAGTAGGAGACCTGTCAAGAAGGCATATAAGGGGCTAGGGCTGGGGCTCAGCCGTGGAGTGTTCTTCTCGCATGTGTGAGGCCCTGGGTTTGATCCTCAGCACCACATAAAAAAATAAAAAGGTATTGTGTCCACCTAAAACTAAAAAAAAAAAAAAAAAATTAAAAAAGAAGGCATATTAGCTAAGCCATGGAATAAAGGGAGGACAGTTATTAGTGCATTGCAATATGCCATATTTTAGTGTTTTAAACAAGGTAGTAGTTGTGTTTAGCCTTTTCTTTGTATTTATTTTTAGTTCATTTTTTTTTCCCTTTTTAACAGTTAAAATGATTTTTGCTTTGGAAATAGTAATCCTTGCTTTGTTCTTACAGGCACTACTTTTATACATTTAGGAACTGCTATTTGTCTTATAAACAATAATTATTCAAAATAATAAGATTTTTAGAAATGAGTAATAACATTCTCTCATTTTCACTGTGTCTAAAATCTTCACCAGTTTATTTAAAGGAGAAGCTCTCAATTTCTCAAACATTTTTTTAAATGTGAACTGGGGCAATATACTTCTCCTCTGTGATTCTTGGTTTCAACTGATTCATACAACAATGACAGGTCTGTGAGACTAATACACCAATAAAAGATGCTGGTTGAGATATAGTTTGAAAAAAGTAGTTTGTGAATGCGAAATTATTATAAAATGTAAAGAAAGATCATACTTAAAAATAACATGTTTTTTCATAGGTTAAGTACTTTAACCATATCATATCAATTTGCATTCTCTCTCTCTCTCTCTCTCTCTCTCTATATATATATATATATATATATATATTCCATATATATAATCCAACTCAAATTACTTCATTCATTTTTTTTCAAAGAGTATATTTGAGAATTTTTCTGCATGATAAGAATGATGAAAATTGCATTTGAAATTATTTTTTCACAATGAAGACATTTAAAATATGCACACAAAGAATTCAGTTAAAACATAAAAATATTAATGGTTTTCCTTCCTTTCTTCCACTTTTTTTTTTTTTACTCCACTCTCATTTGATTCTTTCCTTCCTTTTTTCTTTCCTCCCCAGTTCTGGTACCCATGCATATAAATTAATGATGAAGTGAAAACTAATACACTGAAGACGTTTGTTAAGACATGCTGTGAACTGGTAGTTTAGAATCACTATGCTGATATTGGTTAGTTACAAATCTCTAAGCATGCCTATCACATAGAAATAAGAGAGTTAAGTGATACTGGTTTCATTAATCAAAACAAAACAATGAAAACAACCCAATGTCTGCTGACATTCTTCAGTAAGAAATCCTAAGTTAGAAAGAAGCTAAATGATTTTTGTTTTGCTTCCGTTTTATGTAGCATAATACCCTAAGGGTAGTAGGAGGTGAGGGAGAGAGAGGAAAAAGACAAAACTTCCAACTGTGGAAGTACAAGAAGACAACTGGTGTAGGGACAACAGAAGATTTTCTTCTCTATGAATAAACTAATTAATTTGATTGAAAAATGCAACCTGCAGAGAGCAAAAGAGATTTACTGGCATTTCTACAAGGATTCATAAAGATAAGCACAGCAAGTTCCATCAACTTCTCTGATAATTGTGGTTAGGACATGCAGGGGAAAACTAAAACCTTTGTGCTGGTATGGGAAAAACATGAAAGCAAGTCAGTAAGGAGGCCAAGTGAAGTTATGTTCTGGTTTACATCAGCAGGAAGAGCGATATGAATAGAATATGGGTAAAAACACAACTGATAACGTGGAAAATCATTGGGAATTAACATCAACACATTGACTGGAGAGAAAAATATGTCTAACAAATATGGTTCATCTTTTATCCCCCAAAATGTATGTTCCAATCTTGAAATGAAATAATATATGTGAGAGTGTATAGAGTAAAGGAGGTGCTGAACAAATGGTGAGTTGTTTTTCCCCAAATGAAGTGACTAACATATTACATATATGAATATATGAATGGATGGATGGATGAACCGCACAATAAAATACTTCAGGTAGCTCTATGTTTGAACTGAATTTGTTGTAATTTTAAAGCTGCATAATCTCAACTCCTACTTGTAATATTATATCGCAGTTTGGGAAATCATTGATTTTCTTTTACTTCATCCAGTAATGTCAGAATGATAATTTCTTTCAGATCAAAGTGGCCTGAGGACTAGCAATATTAGCATTACCTGAGGACTTGTTAAAAACACACAGGCTTTGTTCTCAGTCTGATCTGCGGAATCAGAATCTGAAATTTAACAAGATCCTAGGTGATTCCTAAACATATTTATTTTGTGAAGCACTGAAATAGCTAAAATGATTACAAAATATTATATATATATTATATATATAAATTATACATTGTAATATATAATTATATATAACATATACATATATAGAGAAAGATAGATACATACATATATACATACATACATAGATACTGGTGATTGAATCCAGTGTTGCTTCACAATTGAGCTACACTTTATATTTTATTTTACTTTTTAGTTTGTGACAGGGTGTTGCTAAATTGCTAGGGGTTCTCAATATGTTACTGAGGCTGGCCTTGAACTTGAACTTGAACTTGATATGCTTCAGACTCCTAAGTTGCTGGAATAATAGTGGTGCCCCACCATTCTTGGCATAAAATAGTATTAATCCAACCTCCTTTGTATACCTCTACTTACACACTTTCTCTCTATATTTTTCTATCAAGTACGGTGGAACAAATATCTTATTTTTTCAGAAGCTCCAGAAATTGTGCTAGTGATGTTTCATGCAGAGCATGTATTAATACCATTTCCGATAGGTAACTAATGGAATATGAAGACTCTGGAGCAAGAATATATAATAGATACAATATAAGAGTATTGATAACATATTGCTGGCCTAATGAGAGGCAACAGTTATTTATATATTACCCTGGCATTTGGTCAAGTTGTAAATGGATATGGCCACAGTATCTTTTTTTTCTGAAAATGCTGTTAATGTCAACAACTAATTCTGTTAATGTCAACATTCTTTTTTTTTAACTAATATAAAGTATGTGTCTCTTATACTTTAAATTATAAACAAGAAAGCCAAATCTCTAGAATTCATAGAAATGAGAGAGCAGCATTTTTGGCAGAATGTTCTCTCATAAATAATGATAATTACCAAATTAAGTTTAATCCCTATTTCATCCATCCAACTAACATTTATTACTTACCATAGTTCCAGTACTATGTTAGTTATTGAGTGAACAAGACAGATTCCATCTCTTATTGAACTTATATTCTATTGAAAGAAGACAATTAAAATATATATACATATGATGTCATATGTGGTTAAATTATCAAAATGAAAATAAGGCAGAGGATAATGAGTGAAACATTGTTTGTTAATATAAATAAAAGAAGGCCTCCCTGATGAGGTAGTATTTAAGAAGAGCCCTAAACAAAGGGAAGTAAAAAGCAATGCAGATAGTTAAGGCAATGGGAATATACAAGTGGAAATATTCTGAGACAGGAGTGAGATAGGCATGTTAGAGAAACAATATGCCCATCTGACAAATGGTAAAATGATTACATTCTGATTAAAATGATTAAAATTAATTTAATAAATGGTCTTAAAAACAGATCTAATAGATGGTGACTTTTAAAAATAAATTTTAGTTGCAGATGGACACTATACCTTTATTTTATTTATTTATGTTTATGCAGTGCTGAGGATTGAACCCAGAGACTCACACATGCCAGGCAAGCACTCTACCACAGAGCCATAACCCCAGCCCAAAGTTAACATTTTTTGTAATCTTAATTCCAATATTTCTGTTTGGAAAAGTGTCTGAATTATTGTACTGTTTCCTTATGCTTGGTTGATAATTAAGTTATTCTACTTATTCACTGAAGAAATATTTATCATGTGTCTAGCTGTGCCAGGCATTTTGCCAGATCCTATGTAGTGGCAAAATTAGTGAAGTTGAAAGTGGGCTTCTATTGCCATATAAATGAATATAATCTCAGAGGGTCAACATTACCCATTCTCATTAGAGGTAGTTTAAATAATCATCCAATCATTGTATCTTCGTAGTGATCCTTGGTTTGTGATGACAATCTGTGAGTATCTTGATTCACTTTTTAAGTATTTAATCAAGAAGACTGAATTGAGGGTTGCCATAATGTATTTGCCACAAGAATCTTTTTCATCCAGCCATGTAGCTTCTTTATTATGTTACTGTTACTATTTTGAATTTATGTTTTCAAAATGCAAATGAATTTGTTTACATTTTGAAATTTAATCTTCCACTGGGTAGTTGAAGAATATTAGTAATCAAATTGTTACCAAGCAAAATGAATGAAGGAATAAAATAAATCGAGACTTTGAAAACAATGACACATTTTAAAATTTTCTCTCACAGAATCCTTTATAAAAACAATGTTATTTTCATATTCTATTATGAGTTAAAATAAATATTACTGCATGTTTAATGTCGGGGAAGATTGAAAATTTCATTTCCATTTGTAGGAAGAGGAATTTAGGTTCTTTTAAAAATATTTATTGTGAGGTTGTAGTTGGAAAACTTTGGCCTCTAAGATCATGTTACATGGTGTCACATAATGGTAACTATTATAATCATCAGGAATTTTCGAGAAATATAAATGGCCTGTTCTTGGTTTCTCCCTTGGCCTAAGATATCCATTAGTGGGAGAGGTAGTGTAACAGTGGTCCACTTCACCTTTTGAATGCATCGCTGGGATCAAGATTACCCTGAGTTATCTGTTTTCCACAGGAAGGATATGTCAAGGGGAGAAGTAGGAAGTGACTATCTACCAAATTAACAAGTGAATTTCACCTGGGATCCCCTGTAGTCAGGGGACACCTGGGATGTGGCCTTTGAATAGGTTCTTTAAAAACCCTCCGTTTTCCCTGCTGGGCAGAACCACAGCCTCTGGGATTGGAGTCCCCTGTGTTTCTCCTTTGCTAGCAAAGTAATAAAACTTCTTTTTCCTTTTTCTCAAAACCATGTCCTTGTTATTGTATTGGCATCAGGGACAAGGACCAAGCTTTCCATGACAGTAGTACTATAAAGAGGAGGATAGACACATTGCTTTTTTACAAAAATGCCTCCTATTTCAGTGTTTAAGTTTTCTGGGCACAAGAACACCATCCAACATCAGGCTTTGCAGCTGGGTCTTATAAAGAATGTCCAGGATTGGGAGGGAGGAGGATCTAGTTGTTGAGACATAATGATACAAGAGGGTAGGAGGCATGAACTACCTCCACTGATACTGAAGGCACACATTCAGAAATTTAATGTGGCAATATGAGGGCAATGTTGGTGCTGGTAGTAGTAATAAAATTATAGAAGAGTTAATAGTGGTGGTTGAAGTCTTACACATTTTAGGGACATTGTATTTACTTGTATTTTAGATCCAAAGTGTATATTTCATGTGGCATGCATTGAGCTTTGATAAATGTTACAACCTTGGGAGTTGAAAAACTAATTTGTTTGCTATGACTTATTCATTACTACCATACAACCAGAACACATTTATATGCATTTACATATACATAACCAAAACTTTTCTTTTAAAAATTCAACATTTCATTCCTATTTTAAAGCAATGTTTACATTTCTGTAACAGTGGTGCTCTTCACCTTTATGAATATACCCTTGGTTATTTTAGAAAGGACATATTTTTCTTTTTCTCTTCTCCTGCTCCCCCTTCCTAATTTGGAGGCAGGGAACAAGATGACCATTGATTTATCTGTTCTGCACAGAAAGGAGATGTCAAAGGAAACTAGAAAGTGACTATCTACCAAATAAACAAGTGAATTTCAACACACATCAGGGTGCACCTGGGACTCCCTGTTAGGGCACACCTGGAATGTGGCCTTTGAAGAGCTTTAATTTTTATACCTTTACTTAATTTTTTTGTAATGTGGTGCTGAGGATGGAACCCAGTGCCATGTCACACATGCGAGGCAAGCACTCCACTACTGAGCTACAAGCCCAGCCCTTGAATAGCTTTTTTAAAAGCTCTCTCTTCTCCCTGATGGGCAGAACCATAGCCTCTGGGACTGGAGTCTCCTGTGCTTCTCCTTTGCTATTAAAGCAATAAACCTTCTTATTCCTTTTTCTCAAAATTGTGTCCTCATTATTAATTTATCATGAATTGGCATTGGGGACAAGGACCAAACTTTCAGTATTATTTCTGGCATCAAATATATCATGTTTTCTAAATGCTCTATTTAATGATACACCTAACTATGTAAAATATTTGGTCATTCATTTTACATTGTAATCATGTTTGAAGGAGAAAGGGTCTCAGAATTATTGTGTTTTCTGTCATTAAAATAGAGCTTAGACTGAGAACAACTATCTCAACAGTATCAACTGTAATTTGCATTTTGGTGTCAACAAAGTGTAAAATATCTGTTAATGACATCACTTTCTAAAATCCCATCGAATGATCCTCTTCTTTCTCCTGTTTTTTTTTTTTTTTTGGTCATATTTTATAATTAGTGCCTTAAAGAAAATGAAGAAGATAAATAAACTTCATTTCTACAAAATTAACCTTAGCATACGTAGTATAGGATGATGGTGAAGCAGGCTCCAAGGCCAAACCAGTTGAGTTCCCACTCTCTTACCTCTTCTTGCTTGCCTTTTGGTTCATATAAACCAAAAGGCTAATTAGGGCTAATATAATATCCTGCATGAGTAGGATTTATCATAATAATACCTCTCTTATATGACAAAGAATATTATTTATCATAAAATTATATTTAAGTGTCAATTTTACCAGGCCAAATTGCTATTTAATAGATTATTTATGACCTCTATAGCACAGTTTATAAGTACAACAGTAATGACATAATTATGTGTCATATTCTGCCTCCATGTAATCTCCATACATCTGGTTCATGTTAACTCTGATATGCCATGATGACCAGACTCAACTCTCAAACATTTGCTAATTGTATCCAAAGGCTGAAGTGAAAATTATGGCTGATTCCTGAACACCAGCCCAGTTATTCTCAACCCTGGATGGTCATTAGAATCCCTGGCAGGAGATTTTTTTTTTTCAAGTATCAATGCCTGGGCTCCATTCCCAGACATTCTGATTGAACTGGTCTGTTCATGGGCTGGGACATCAGTTTGAAAAGTTCTCTCATTGATTCTAATGAACAGATTTTTTTTTTCTTAAGGCATTATTTGCATAAATTCCACTAATCCATTTCTTCATGATAGTTGAAACTAAACCTGGACTGAGACTCATGTATTTTAATAATTTTCTTGATGGGGAAATGAAGCAAAAACCCAAACAAGGGTGTTAACATAACTACATATTTAGCATATATTGGTGTTCTGGAAGCATCTAGTTGCAATTTAAATGATTGTTGAGTTAAAATCAAAACCATATGATCCAGCCATTGTAACCAGTTTGCTAAGCTTTTTGAATCATTTTCAATAAGTAAATAATTTTTTTAACTTTCATCAGTTTGATATTAGTTACTAATTGATGTATATTTGAAAGTAAAAAGTGCATTGAAAATTCAGTGTCTCTAATTCATACTGGTATCCCTCCAATAATTTATTTTGCATGTGAGATATGTTAATTGAACACTGTTGGCAGTTCTTTTATAATGTAGACATTCAAAATAATATTTCACTTCCTTTAACTAGTTGTATTCTTATTTGAGAATAGCATATTAGCAGATAATGGTGAATTCTAGGAAATTGGGCCCAGGAACTGGTCTTCTTCCTAAAGAGTTCATACTTCTTGGTAATTTTTAATTATAATTCTCCAGGATTTACAAAGTCCATATGTTTATACCTGTATTTGAATACTGTCTAAAATATGGTTATATATTTTTTTAATATTTTAAATAATTTTTTAAAAAATATTTTTAAGTTGTCAATGGACCTTTATTTTATTTATTTTTATGGGTGCTGAGGATCAAACCTAGTGCCTCATATATGCTAGGCAAACGCTCTGCCACTGAGCCACAACCCCAGCCCTAATATTTTATATAATTTTCTAATGCATTATAATGCCCAATAATTGCTATTAAGACCATCAAATAATAGGCTAAAATTAATGAAAACAGGTACCATTTTGCATTTACAAATTTGTCTAGAAAATGAAAATTTCAAAAAATTCTCTTCTGTGTTTATTGTTAGATTCCTGATCCCAGGATATCATTCCTTATACATATTACAGGGTATAATGAAATGGTGTAGGTAAGGACTTAAATAATGGTTTGTGACTTTTGTCAGTCTATCTGTTGATTTAGAGTTGTGTGCTGTCCAATATTGCAGCCACTCGCAATGTGTAGCTGAATTAAAATTATTATAATTAAATATAGTTACAAATTCAACTTCTTAGTTCACATTGACCCCACATGGCTAGTGGTAATCATATTTGATAGTGCAGAAAGAATATTGACATCATCATAGTGAATTCTTTTGGATAGCCCTGGTTAGACAATGAATGCCTTTTTATATATACTCTAACAGAGTTTCTATAAAACATATCCAGTGTTCCCATTGACTCCCTTCGTGTGCATATAGATATATTCCCATAGTAGGGTGTCAGCTAAGAGACAAATCTCTAGTAAATATTTTTAATATTTATTTTTTAGTTGTAAACAATACCTTTATTTTGTTTATGTATTTTTTATATGGTGCTGAGGAACAAACACAGGGCCTCGAATGTGTGAAGTGAGCGCTCTACTGCTGAGCCACAACCCCAGCCCTCTAGTAAAATTGTTTGAAAAATGGAATTTCCTAGATTGCCTTTTATTGCAACTAACAAAAACCCAACACACAGAGTGCATTATACCAGTATTCCTTAATGTGTGATATATAGACTAACCCCATAGGCATCCCTTGGGAACTTAGAAAAGTGAACCTCAGGCCCCATCATAGATCTGTTAACTTAGAATCTGTATTTAGACATACTGCATGTGGTAAAACCTTCCTGATATCTACTATGTTATAGAACAATAAATTCACAGGTGGGGTGACTCTAGGGACCATTAAGTCTCTAACTCCATGTTGTCCAAGTCCCAGGTTATTTTAGTCTATTTTGTTAGCTTTCTCTGTCCTTATATGATCTTAGTGAGTGGAAGTTGGTTGCAGCAGTTCCTAGTATCATATCCTGACATACTTTTGCTTTCAGGTATTGTCAGGACCATCTCCTGCCCTACACTGTTTTATCCCAATTCCACTATCTCACCTGTCATATATGTATAATCCATTTTCATTTTGCTTTTATTTCCCTTCTACATGATCACTTGAAAAAATAAAAGGAAATCAAGAAAACTGAAAACTTATGTTTCGTAGATGAAAGGTAGATTTTCTGTGTGAATTAGATGATTTTCACAAATTTATTTGCATCTTTGGAATGTTGGAAGTGTAGAACTTGTCATTTCAATCATATTTAAGTTGATCAGTACTGAAATTATCTTTTCTATGGACCAAAAATCTAAAATATTAGCGATTTGTATGGCCCAACTAATACAGTATTATTTCCATGACAAAGTAAAATAATTCAAAGTTAAGAGCACAGACTTGGATCACAAATAGTTTCCAATTTTTATACTGGTTTCAAATGCCACTCTGTCACCTTTTGCAAGTTCCTATGACTTTTGAACTTCCAGTGTCCTTAGTAATAAATTAACAATAGTATAATATACCTCAGTTGGTGGTAAAGAGGAACAATATGGTAATTCAATATTTGCCAAACACTTGCCAATTATGTTACACTTTCCTAATTTTTTTATTATCAGCACCCATTTTATCATTATATATTTAATAATTTTACTTAATTTGACTGCTTTACTTTCTAAATTATAAAATTGAGAATATAAAATTTAATGTACACTACATGTATATAAAGCATATATATATATGTGTGTGTGTATATATATAATATATATACATATACACACTGTAAAACATTAAAATAATTTACCCAATTTTTTTATTGTGCCATCAAAACTATTTTATTTTACTTTATTTTATTTTATTTTTTTAGTTGTAGGTAGACACAATACTTTTGTTTTATTTATTTATTTTTTTATGTGGGGCTGAGAATCAAACTCAGTGTCTCATGCATGTGAGGCAAGTGCTCAACCACTAAGTATAGCCCTAGCCCCCAAAACTATTTTAAAAACTACAACTAAAATGCATACCATTGTTTAGGAATCACTGAACTACTACATATAAAATATTTAATGGCAAGGTCATCACACCAAAGTGTTGAGTAAACATTAACCAATTTATTTTAATATTGGCATTCATGACATTTTAACCTAATGGTTAGCTTTCCCCTCCCTGAAGTTACCCCTTCTTTCACACAGGGTCGTGGTGTTTTGAGGGCTCCTAATCTGACCTTTTCATAGCACCCCCTCATGTTTACTTCTTCCTCTGACCTAGCCTTGACACGGGACACTCACTACTCCCTTCTTGCTGCTCATCCAGAGACCTGTGGCCTGTAATTCACATGCATTTATTAATGCTCTTTCTTTAGAGGCCTCAGGGAGGAAGAAAGCACAGCAACTTTTACTACCTGATAATTTGTTTCATGTAGCCCCAACATAGAAAGCAATAAAGACTGTTCAAACATTACTGGTTAATTAGGGTATCTAAGAAAACAACAATGAAAAAGTAAAAACTGTTTTAAATGTTATCTTAAACATAATTGTTCCTGTAATCCCAAGAAAAATTGTAGAAAGTTAAATTCTTTTCAGAGGTTCCCTGGGTGGATATTATTGTTTTTCTAAATTTGTCACACCCACCAGTGAATTTTCCTTTCAGAGGATGATCTTGTCAGATTGTAATTATCTATTCCTGTAAGATTCTCCAGGCTATTCAAGGATTTTTTGTTTGTTTCTTTTGGATACCCGAGATTGACTCAGGGGCACTCAACCATTGAGCCACATCCCCAGCCCTTTATTTGTGTGTTTTATTTAGCAACAGGATCTCACTGAGTTGCTTAGTGCCCCACTTTTGCTGAGGTTGGCTTTGAACTTGAGAACCTCCTGCCTCAGCCTCCAAAGCAGCTGGGATTATAGGCGTGTGCCACTGTACCCTGTGAGGATAGGTATTTTCTTTGCCCATGTCTAACAAATAGGAGTTTCGTGCATACATACAGAACTCAATAAATACTTGTTGAATGAAATATCTGTGTATAAGCTAAAATATAAATGACATTCTTAAATGAATTTTGTTGTTAACTCTAATAAAACATATGTGTTAGACTTGAAACTTTTATTCAAGTGTAAGTAATACTGTGGGTTCGTTTTTCAGTCTTGAAATGTGAAAGTTTTTAACTTAACATAATGACAAACTGAGCAGGAAAAAACAACAAAAACAAGTTATGATACTGCATCCAGTATTCATGAAATCTTTTATTCTCATAGAATCTTATTATCTGGTCCATTCTCAAATGGATAGACTAAAACAACAAAGTAAAATATTTATTTACATACCTTGTGATGCTGGGATGATATTCATTGTCTAAGAGGTTTAAACAACAACTTTCAGTTTTCCTTTCACTTAAATGGATGTTTCATCTCTGTTTCCATAAAAAGAAAATGTCTACATTTCTGTCTGATTTCCATGTGCCTCAGGGTATTTGTGCCTCTAAAATGTTAAAGGTCTGTAAATGGTTCAATCAAAATAATTTTATAGACTCCTTATGAATATATTTTGCATATTTAAATGTGCCAGTTAATGAAAATTTCTAGTAAATATTCCATAAATAAGAGTAATAAATTTCTAATTAAAATTGTACCTGCTTATAGGATCAGTATTTAATATATTGTACTTTCAAAAATGCTTTAAACATGACTTTTAAAAAAATTGAAAATAATATTTACCTTAAAATCAATGTTAGTATTTCTCATTTGAGTCTTAAGTTTTTGTTCTATCAGTGGATGAACTTATGCCATATTTGTATTTTCATCCTCACTATAAAATTGTGTAATTGACAGGCAAGGTATTATCTAATGTTCCTGATGCTGGATCTGTAATTGAGAAGGTTTTAGAATGTGGTCTAGGGCTTATCACTGGGCTATGAACCTTGGCCTTTGGACTTTAAATTCATTGCCTAGTCCATTATTTCCTGTGTCATTGAAAAAAAAAATTCTTTGTCTATTTCTGCATAACAAATGACTTTAAATTTTAGTGTCTTAAAATAATAATTTATAATTTCACTATGATCTTATAAATCAAGAAAATAGGCAGGGTTCAGGCAGGTTATTCCTCTGCTTCCAGTGATGAAGCTGGGATTGCTCCTTGGGCTGCATTCAGCTGGAAACTTACTTCTAAGATAGCATTTCATATTCTAGGGTCATCCTGTACATGGTCACTAATCATTTAGTGGCCTTGCCTCCATTATAGCATGGAATCTGGGCTCTAAAAGAAAATAAAAATCCTGTCATTTCTCTTACAGCCTAAATTTAGAACTGGTTCATTGTCAATTCTTTCCATTGAATTAGCCAAAACAAGTCAGGGATGAGGAAAAGTTGATCACTGGGTATACAGTTGTGGTTAGATAGAGTAAGAAATTCTGAAGTGCTGTAGCACAGCAGGGTGACTAGAAATAATAATCTTAAAAAAATAACATTTCAAAAAGATAGAAGAAAGGATTTGGGGAGCTGGGGTTGTAGCTCAAGGTAGAGCCCTTGCCTAGCATGTGGGTTCTATCCTCAGCACCACATAAAAAGAAATAAGTTAAATAACGATATTGGGTCCATCTACAACTAAAAAAATATTTTAAGAAAGGATTTTGAAAGTGTTTGCCATAATCAAATGATAAAGTTAGGAGAACGATATGTTTTACCTGATTTAAAGGTTATGCAATGTATGGATGTACTGAAATATCACACAGTTCCTCATATGTAAAATTTTAATATTTTTGTGTATGAGTTTTAAAAGAAATTAATTTAACTTTAAAAATAATGATTTGTGGCCATCTTTAACCACCACACAAATACTAAATAATGGGAATTTTTTTTCTAATGGGAAATATTTTTTCAAATAGATCATAACTAGGATTTTAATAAAAAGATATACTACTAATTCAATTACCAAATATTGTTCACACTTTAGTTAGCATATGCATGCTTTGTTAACTATGGGAATCTTTCTAGAAATTGGGATGTATGATCTCTAATAAACCTGAGAAATGATAGTTTCAGAGGTGATTGATAATGAGCTTTACTTATGCCATTCTTAATGTCCAAAAGATACTGAAAATTTTGAATATGCCATAAATTATAAATATCAACTGTCTTACCTTGTTACATGTTTGCTAAAAATAATTTGCTTTACTAGAGGTAATAATAGACTTTTTTCAAATTTTCAGTTTACATAAAGTTCTAATGGATCTCCAGAATCAGAAACTGAAAGAGTTAAATGACTGGCTGACAAAAACAGAAGAGAGAACAAGGAAAATGGAGAAAGAGCCCCTTGGACCTGACCTTGAAGACCTAAAACGCCAAGTACAACAACATAAGGTTAGCATATTTTATGCTATGTGTTTTCTACTATAAAACAAGCTCGGTATGTATATGTGTATTACATACACATATAACACACAAGTCATGATTTATAGACAAGAAAGAATTAAAGCTTCAAATCAACAATAGTTAAAAATAAATTTTGCCAAGTATGTTTTGTAATCTTTGTTGCTATGGTTTAAATAGGACCCCGTAAAATTCAGTTGCCAATGTGATAGTAGTAAACTGTGGGGCCTTTAAGAATTATCAGACTATGAAGGCTCTTCCCAGGTGAATGGATTATGACCCTTATAAAAGAAGCTTCATGAGCATTTGGCAATTGTTTGCCCTTCCACAAGAGGACTCAGCAAGAATATTCAACAGATGCTAGCACCTTGATTTTTGGACTTCTCAGCCTCTAGAACTGTAAGAAAATTAATTTCTATTCTTTGTAAGTTACCCAATCTTAAGTATATTTCTTACAGAAACACAAAATAGAGCAAGATACTACTTTGTCAAATACAGCATAACTAGGATTTCAGTATTTAAAAAACATCAAACTTATTTCTGGGACAGAATAACTCAGGGTATATGACCTACTAAAATTTTGGTTTCAGGGGACAGTTTCTGTAGGAACTACCTTCAATGCACATTTGAATATTTAACATATTTTTAACATATTTTTACCTTCAATTTGTAGTTATTTAGAACTTGCCGAGTTTGAAGACAAACTGAGGATCTGTAACATTGCTTTCCTGTAAAATATAACATTTTAATTTTAATATTTCTGTCATAGCTCTCTTCAACTTTTAATTTTTAGTTGTCTGAAGGCGTTTGTTGTTTCTGTGATTAAGATTTATACAAAACTATTTCTGAACCAGAATCTGAGTGTGCTTCATTTTAAGAAACACTATAAAATGTTAAATGTAGCTCTGAGTTTTATGGTTGGAATAGAGCATTGCTCAGTTTGTGAGGACACACTTGCAAATAAAATCTTGTTGACTGGCCCAGGATTAAGGATACTACACTTAGCAAATAAAAATACAAGAAGTCTAGGTACATTTGAATTTTGGATAAACAGTCAACATGTTTTAAAAGTTTATGTCCCCAGTTTTTCATTGCTTATTGGAAATTCACTTTTTTTTTTTTTTAACTGGGTATCCTTTATTTTATGTGGCAATTCTCAGGATCCAAGTTTCTTAGATTTAAGGGAATGTCTGCACCCTTAACTCATGCCTCCTAAAGCCATATTTTCTCCAACTTAATTTCCTCATTTTATAATGATTTGTCAGATCTAGCTTCACAGTTCTTCCATGAAGACAAGAGATGCATGGTTTTTATTATTTAATAAGCTACACATTTCGTTAATAAATGGAGCTAGTTCTTGTTATTACTGCCCATAAAGCAGTCTACTGGTTACAGCAGTTTAGGATGAAGCATTTAAGAAGAGCTGGAGATATGGTAATGGGGGGGGGAAGCATCAAATCTATTATAATTATCACATGGATGTTGTTAGTGATGTTAATTGCCTTATATCTTAATTGAACAGCTGAGGAAGGAAGGAAGGAAGGAAGATCACTCTGGTGCTAGTTCTCTAATTGTACCATTTTACTTGTGTGGATCATGCACTCTTTTTGTGGACCACTGTCTGCCCTCTTCTCTTTGGCCTGTGTTGGAAGTTTCATGTACAGAATTTGGGGATATGCCAATGGACTCATTATGTCTGAGGGTGTTACTGAGATGTAAAAGCATCTCGGCCAATTTAAGTGTGGACAGGAAGTAGTTGTAGCACTACCAGTGCTGCCTTAACCTATGATTGATGGGAGTTGATAGATAAATCCCGTAGAATCCATATACCATGGTGGGATAATTCTAAAGTGTGTTCCTCACAGTCTCTTACATATTCATCAGCAAGACTGAATTCCAGTTGTCCACAGAGTAACTTCCTTCAAATTATTACACTTTCATAATGCATTATGAAATCAACTCCCAAATACACTGTTTTCAATATTTTTCCTTCATGATCTGTTTTAGAGGAATCTAACTTAAGACAGCCTTCTTGCCCTAGAAATCGGGTTTCTAGCACTAACTAAATTTGTGATTTTTCTGAAACCACTAAGTCACTCAGGCTCTAAATATCTTCACTTAGGAAATAAGTGTGTTGAGCTAGTTGGTTTCTGTTTTTCCTTCCATTCGAGGTTTTAATGTGTTTAATTTGGGAATATGAAGCATTTCAAGAAAATGCAAGATGAGCACTGTAACATTGAACTTCAGAAGGCAGGGTGCAGATGCTGAATGCTGGGAATATAAAGGAAGAGCCATGAAGAAGGGCTCCAAAAGATAAGTGTGAATAACTTAAAGCAACTCCAAGGGAAGGTTTTAGCTTGCCACTCTGAAAAGACTCTTTATTAAGGTTAGACAGGCCATCCAGGATCTTAATATTCTGACAATTACCTGGAATGTTTTGTACTTTCCTCCAGAAGATATAAAGTGAATGGAATGGAAAATATTTGACTAATATTGCCATAAAATTTGAATAGATTGTCCATTACTTCAAAATATGCTGCTTCTGATGAGTATGAAATTGCATTGAAAAAAATAATTTGAAACAAAAAAATCCAAAGGATTATATGCAAGCTGATTATGAAACATTTTACATCCAGGACTTATTCATATAAAGTGTATAATGAGAAGAGAAGCAATTGGTTTGCTGGCTCAGTGAGGCTAGATCCTACCTCTAATCATTCAAACACACTTAAGGATGCATTAGTTTTTATAAAATTAAGACAAGAAGCTGGGTGTGGTGGTGCAGGCCTTTGACTGGAGGCATTGGGAAACTGAAGCAGGAGGAATACATGTTTCAGTTAGCCTGGGAAACTTAGACCCTATCTCAAAATAAAAATATCTAGGGATGTAGCTCAGAGTACAGTGTCCTTGGGTTAAGTCTCCAGTATCACCAAAAAAAAAAAAAAAAAAACAAAAACCAGACAAACAAAAAACAAAACAAACAAACAAAAAAACCCACAAACAGTCAATAGAAAGTCTAACAATTGGTAGCAATACTCTTTTGTTACTTGGAACTAATTTTGGTGAGAAGAAAATTATTTAACTCAATCCAAATTTAAAATTAAGTTGCTACTTACCCTGATTTTATCATCACATAATATATGCATATATCAAATTATCATACTGTTATGTATAAATATGTAGAATCGTGTCAAAGATAAATTGAATTTATATATTGTGAAATATGTATATGAAAAGTACACATTTAAAACTCTGTTAGTTTTCATGTTTCATAAAATGAAAGAAGATAAACCTTCTTGGGCAAATGAGTTCAAACTAAAGCCTTACTTAAATAGTTGTTGATTCACTTTGCTGGGTTTTTGTTGTTGTTTGTTTGTTTGTTTGTCTCCCCCCCCCCCCTTAAAACTTTTAAATCAAGGGAAATGGGGAATCTCTCTTTCTGGCAACAAAATACATCAGTAACATAAAGCTACTTCAAAAGGTATCTTCCCTTTGCTACATCAGTTCCAACCTAATATAAGATTTCAGTTATTTGATTTTTGTGTAGATAGACTTAAAATCATTAAGTCATCCCCCATTTTCTTAAAGATGATTATAGATGGTAAAATTAAAGACACAGGTTTTGTTTGTAGAAATTGATTTAAATTCTGCTCATACCAGAGGGCACATGCTCCCTTACTCAAATGAAGAGCAAGATAAAGATATTTGCAAATCTTCTAAGTACACTGTGAATATTACAGATATGCTCCTGTATATTCTGTGACAGGATCCTTTGCTATCTTCATTTCAACAACATTTTATTATGAGGCATGTTAGAAATTCAACCACGGTGAAATGCCATGAAGATAAATCAGTTTTACTGAATCTGCCAATTAGGGAAGATAAGGTAATTGATCCTATATTGGCAGTTTTTATTAACTGTGGGTAACCGTGAGAAGTTGGGGGCTGCAAACTTTGGAAGAAACCATTCAGTTTTCATAACTCTTGTTTTAGAGAGAATTTTAGAGGTTTTATTTAGATTTAAGGTACCCAAGAGTGATTCTCTCTGGGGAGTGAACATATTGAACCTCATGTTCTCTGTGGGGAAAAAAAAAAGCTAAATAATCCTAGCAGGTTATTTCTATCATCAGAAGTAGACTCTATTAGTGATGTTAAGGGTTTTATCTTAAATTAGTGACAATACTATTAATGAGTAAAAGCATGTTGTGGACCTGAGCTTTCATTAATGGGAGAGAGCTCACCATTATGGAGGGTATTTTCTTTCACAGAGAAATATTTCACTATGGAGGATTTTTGTCTCATAGCAGTCAGACTGGAATGGAGTTTAAATCTTGACTTGCTACCTAGGTTTCCATTTCTTCTGAGAGATTTAGACTTTGGTCTTAGACACACTGCCTTTTTCGGGGGGCGGGGGTAACAGGGATTGAACCCAGGGGTGCTTAATTACTGAGCCACATTCCCAGCCCTTTTTTATATTTTATTAGAGGCAGGGTCTCGCTGAGTTGCTTAGAGTCTCACTAAATTGCTGAGGGTGGGGTCACTGGGATTATAGGAGTGCACCACAGTGCACAGCAACACATTGTCTTATTGACAACATCAACAAAGTCCTTACTATATAATTAACAGATAAAAATGTAACATGTCTAGTATATTCCAACTTTAGTGAGTGTTCTGTGTTAAATACTGATTAACACAATTGAAATAACACCTTAGAGACTTAACCACCTATCCTTTCCTTGAAGTTTAGTTAATCTCAAACACTTGGTTTGCCAAAATTGTGAAATATCCTCATCTCGTGACCTTTAAAATAATCCAGATGTTCATGTAACAGCAAAAGTTTAGGTGTAATCCTGCCAAAGGATCTGACATTTCATTTTATTCCATTGCATTCCATTCTGTATCACTGAACAAACATTCACTAAAATACATAGGTGCTTTGAAGAGTACTAAGATCATCCATATATAAAATCTTCCCCAAGAAACTCATATTCTAATACATCAGGTAAAGATTTAAAACACATGTGGAATATGGCAAATGGCATGAGAGTTAAAAATGGCAATTTGGTTGAGCAGAGGACATGAGGTGGGAAAATGCAAGATACAGCATTTGCTTGGATCACATGTTGAGTTTAAATTCACACCATATGCTTAACACTGGAGAATTAAAGCACAATCATGGAGGGTATTGTATACATTTGTAATTGTCCCATGTGTGGCAGGGTCCTATTGTTAAACTGAAGAGTAACAATTTAGGACAATTTATTTTTTAGGAAGATATGACTTGTAAAATACCAGAGCATGGAGAAGCCAGAATCAGGAGATAGGATAGGACAATATTGCAGAAGGCACATGAGGCTGAATAAAGGTAGTTCAATAAAAAACTGTGAACAGGTGTTAAACATTTTGGGGCTCAGCAGCTGAGCCAACAGAGTTGGACTTATAGAATGAGTAAAGAGCTTGAAATAATAGATTGAGTGTGGGCAACTGGGAGCCCAGAGTTGAAATTAGGAAAGTAGGCAATGTAAGAGAGAAATGAAGTACTTTGGAGAAGGATTAGTGATTCATTTCAGCCCAAGAATGCCATAGAATCAAGTAGTGCTGTTAGTGCCTAGCAAGCTTTTTCCTATATTCAGTAAGATTCAAATTACATATCTTAGTTATTGCTATAAAGTTCCATTCTGTTTCCTATCTTTTGCCCCTGTAAGTGCTTAATGAAAGTCTGATGGTTATGGAAGTAAAGATAAACAATATACTTAGGAGAAAATGCCATACTACAACCAAAGAGCCAGACCTCATCTGTGCTTCTCTAATGCCTTATGGAGTGCTTAGCAAATAATGGCTCAGTAAATATTTTTTTGTTCATAGATGTTTTAATAATTCTAACTAGTTCTATTGCTCGTCTTCATAATTTCTACCTAACAGGTACATGGAAATTTGATAAATAAAAATCTGTTTGTAGGGGTAAGAAAACAACTGATAAGGTAAAGTGGGAATGTATCTCTAAGTGGCTTACCTGGAGGGATTATCTCTGGTGCCCTCTTATTTTCTTCCTATTTCATTTCCTTATTCAAAAATCTTAATAGTTATAAGCTATTGATGATGAAATTGAATTGTGTGGTGGTTTTCTTTTAACATAATTGGAATTTAATGTAAAAAAACAGCATCACATTCATATAGTCTATATAGTAGGATGTGTGTGTACTCAGTTATAATTTTTTAAATTCAATGGAGAGGACACCTAATTCTCCATGAACATTCTGTTAACAATTAGATTTCAAGGATAACTTTGTTTACTAAGTAATGCCATTGATTGTTTAATAATAATAATAACAACAACAACAACAAAATCCATACGCATGCTATTACTCTTCTCATGTTCTTATTGTAATAAATAAAGTGATTATAGCTCACTGATTACAAATTCATTCATTAGAAATTACTGCATATTGATTCAGTAACATTGCTCAGAAAATCAGTGTTTTTTTAAGTTCATCAATATGTCTACTAAAGATATACCTGCCCAAGATTCACATAAGAGGCATTAACTCTATGATTTATACTTAATTGCTTTTGCAGTGTTTCTTCTTTAGAAGTTTTTGGCCTCTGGAGTGGAGCTTTTAAAAAAGGAAAATATAGGTTCCTATGTATTTCCCACTTAACAAATTAGTCTCATGTAAAGTCTCTCTTTTCCTGAATCAGTAACAATTAATTTAAATTCCCTTGAATAGATAATATGACAGTAAAAATGTAGATTAATTATTTAACTATATGAAATATTTAAGAATGCATTTTATGGAAAATCTCTTTAGAAGAAAGCTACAACAGATATGATAACATGAATCTTAAGGCAATTATTTTCCTTGAAATATATATTAATGTAACAAATGAATAACTATAAATCCATTCCATGTTAAAAATAAGGTAGAATATGGCACCATATCCGTCTACAGAATATAAAATTGTTAACTACAGAATACTGTCAATTTATATTTATGTCTGTTATGAACAGAATGGTTTCTAGTAGGCCAACTGGTACTTCTGTGTTATTCACTGAACTAATGATAATACACACTGCCTGGCATTTTATTGTCTATTACCAAAGATGTAGTTCCTATCTGATAAGAATAACGGAACTCTTTTTTAAAAAATTTTAATTGTAGATGGACACAATACCTTTATTTTATTTATTTATATTTATGTGGTGCTGAGGATCAAACCCACTGCCTCACATATGCTAGGCAAGCACTCTACCATTGAGCCACAACCCCAACCCCAATAATAGAACTCTTAAATCAGATTTTTACATGATCTATAGTTTCAGCACACTGAGAGTATTTACTAATTAAAAGATAAACAATCTGATTACCAAGGATATTATAAATAAATACTAATACTCTGAAGGGCTGTTTTCATGCACCTTAGTCTAAGAACAGAATGAAAAGGTAAAGATGGCAAATATAGAAGAAAATAAACATTTCATACCACCTTCTAACCCTGCTAAACACTATACTAACTGGTTGTAACTTAGTATCTCATTTAACCCCTTATTAAGCCTGTCCTGGAGGAATTTTACAGATAAATATGTTTAAGGCAGTTCAAAAGTTCCCTAAGGTAACATGAATAGTAATTTGTACACTCCACTTTTTATTTTATTTTTGAGACAGTGTCTCAGTATGTTGTTTTGGCTTGTTTTGACATAGTAGTTTAAGTGATCCTTCCCAGTGTGTGCCACCACCCCTTGCTAGAGCCTGATTTTAACCTTGACCTGACTGCCTTTAAACCCAGAGACTTTACCTCTGTTCTGAGATTCCAGTGAAACTTGACTCAGGCTGTGACCCTAGAAGGTGGAGCAAATGCAAAAAAGGAACTGAGATTTGGGTTATTGTAACATTTGGTTTCCTAGGATGGGGAATTTCTGGATGGACAAGATAGAGACTAAAGGCATGGAAGTGTGCAAACTTGAAGTGAGCTATTGTAAAATGGCATGCTGGTGACAACTGGGCATAAAATGGTCAAAACCAAAATGTTTAAGGAAATAATGTGTTAATATTCGTCCTGTAGCTCTTTCTCTAAATTTGAACAAAAGGGACTGGAATGAGAATGACAATACTATCTGAGCAGGGAAATAATAGGTAGAACTGAACTTTATATATATATATATATATATATATATATATATATATATATATATATATATATATATATATTTATATTGAGAGAATCAATGCATAACATTTCCTCTATGCTCCATGTGAAGTCTTCCTGTCCAACTTCTTTTCTCAATTTTGTTTTTCTTGTCAATAATTACTGCTAGACTAAAGGCATTTTATAATTATTAGACCTTACTGGTGTTCACATTAAACTGATTTCAATGGTGTAATTATTCAAGATGTATGGATATAAGTATGCATGGATTTGTTGAAGGAAGAAGGAAGGCAGGAGAATTAAGTGCTATCATTTAGTGATTAGGCTATTTTCTCTTTAATTCATGACATATCTCTGACCATGCAAAATTTTCAGCAGTGCATGATACCACTAGATCAGGTAGTTTAAAGCTATTTTTGTTAATATCATACATAGTATGCAAGCTTAAGTATAAAGATATGGAATTCATAATGTAATTTTTTCAGACCCTCAAACTTTGCTTCAACCTCAACCTTTGTTTTTCTGATTTTCCCCAAACCACATTCCCTTCATATATTTATGATATCTATTAGAGGATGGTGGTCAGAATGCATTAGATAAGAGTGAATTATTGGGTTCTTGTAGTTTAATCATATCAATATGCTTAAATACAGTATTTTAGAACTCAGTGGTTCTTATCATTCATTGAGTTAATATGCTCGGCCAGGTAAAATGGTAAGCAATTATACATTATTCAGTCTTAAAAACCACTGAAATAGTTATTTATTCCAATTATGCAAAGTAGGAAGCTGAGGTTTGGTGTGGTTGACAACTTTTTCGTGGTCTCATGAGTGATTATTAATGCATCTGTGAATTAAACCCAGGAAAGCTGACTTCAGATCATATATAGTTGACTAGTGTTTCCTTATAAACATGTGCCATTTTGTTAATCTACTCCATACTGTTTTCTTTTCTTGCTTATATTATGAAATACGCATAGGCACATTCATTGTATACTGGTTTTAAAATAGTCTTTGTTCTTGCAGGGCAGTCTCAAGATGGCTATAGTTAGGCTCCCTCACTGAGGCTTCCCAGAAGAGTGTTTTAAGTAGGTATCCAGGGTTATAACCACCTTGATTCAGCATATGTATTTGAGGTCATAAACATTTGCTTTTGATCATGTACCTACTTATGTAACCTGTTGGCAGTGTGTGTTCTATGTCCTGCTTATATAAAAATATATTTAAAAGGCCTATGGAAGGATTCAGGTGGGAAAATGGGGCTGGATCTGCAGACTGGGGGCTGTGGACTACTGTTGCCACCTCTGAATAAAGATTATCTACTATACCAACTCCACCTCATATCTTCCTTCATCCGCTGGGATCCTGAACCTGTTTCCCAGGGTCTGAGCCTCCATCTGACACTTCTTGAGCTCCATTTCTGCTATTGGAAAGCATTTAGTGCTTTTACAATCTTTCAAATCTCTCCATTGATATGGTCTTTTAGAAACCCCTTTTAGTAGCATAGGTATGGCAGAAACATAAACATTCACACTGACAAAAAGATCAAAACAATGAGTTCTGATATAAGGACTAATAAAGCTAAGCAATCACATTTAAGTCAGTGGATATCAAAATAAAAACTCTTCCAGGAGAACCTGTTGGGAGGCTTATTTAAAATACTCAGCAAATTTATAACAATTTATATGCCATAAATAGATCCTCATGGGGAGCTAGATAATACTGTGGCCACCCAGGCTTAGCAAAGTGAACATTTGACTGGAAATAAAATTGAAAGTCATTTCCAGATCATTTCATTCAGGGCAGCAGGGGATATAGAGCCTAGTCCAGTGCAGAGGCAATGGAAAAATGGAAGTAAGATTGAGCATGAGAGGAAAATAGAAAAGTCTAAATAGTTGTCCTTGCTATCATTTCATAAGAAATACAATCACTTTCTGATTTGAATTTTAAGTTTATGTAAAATAATCAATTCATATTCAGATGTATTGAATTAGCTAATTGATCCTTAACATCTTGAAAGTTTTTGTTCCTGAGACAGTTTTGAAAGAAATTACTTTCCTAAGTATTAAACTAATTAATCTCTATTCCTAGAAACTCTTCTGGTTTTATAACATCCTTTGGAAATTTATATTTGATAGAAATTTTGTTTTCATCAGTCTTTCCTTTTGTGTACATTTATTTTGCCAAGAAAAAACACTACAAACTACTTAAACTTAATGCTTGTAACTAAACATCTTTCTAATTTCATTAATTTATACTAATTTTGGGGTGGAGGAATTAGATAGCCTTAGATCCCCAAGCAGAAAACATGATCTCTATTGTGTGTATAGGTATGGGCCTTTAGAACATAGGACCTGAAAGTGTTTGCACTTTCATGTTTGTAAATTATTGAACCAGGAGGAGGCCTAAAATTATACAGAGGTAACCACTGCCCTTTCTTTATGCAGGTAGCAAAGATATACCATGGCCAAATAAATCATGCTACATCATTCCATGGAGCATACAGTAGACCCAACCTTATTATATTTTCAATTATATTATCTTTCTATTAAATATTGATCTTGACCTTGAAACTCAAATTCAAAAATTCACTATCCTTATGTACTTCCATGTGTATTTTCTAAGCATTATTTTACATGTGTGCTAAAAAGGGGCAAAATAGCATGAATCTATTGTAAACACTGAGGTGAATTCTTTGTCCAGTGGTGGTTCTAAGTTGATTTTTAAAAACCAATGTGACCTGGGATGATGAAAGAAAAATGTAGTACCAATAATGATACAAAAGTAGAATAGTCATATTTAAATAATAAATTGTGGTCATGTAACAAATTTACTCAGATCCTATAACTAGAGAATTCTTTAGTAGAAAGAAATATTCATAGAGGTATAACAAAACCCAAGTTTATCAAATATAATCATTTTTAATGTTACATTTCACTGTTGGCCTTTTCCCTTGTCATAAAGAAAAAAAAAAAAAGATTGTTATTTGACATTAGAGAACAAACATCTCTGACATTTGTATCTATCTAATAACGGTATAGAAATTTAATTAGGAGCATGACAGATTTTTTTTAATCTGCTAAATGTTACAAAAGCATTACTTGAATAAAACTAATGGCAAGAAATACATAATAAATTAGCAAGTGTGTGTTTACATGTGTGTTTATATAAATTGTAAGTTTGTGATAAAGAAACATTTTAACATTTATTACAGTATTTTCTTTGAAAGTGTTATCTTCTAATAGGCAAAAAATTTAATCAATTTCTCTTGGGATACATTTGTATTTGAATATAATTTGGCTCATATTTCAGGATTTTTTTTAGCAAATCAACAGTAAATCTCCATTGTATAAACTGCTTGTGAGAAACTAAAATCCATCTGAAGTCAATATTCAACTAAAGTTTAAATGAAAAATAGTTTAAGAAAACTTTAATGTGGCTTCAAAACTTAGTAGACATGAATCCATTATCTCAAATAAGGAAGCAGGTAGGCATCCTGCATACCAATGACCAAGGTCCTTATTCAAACATGCCTAGGTTGGTAGAACAATTTACCTTTTTAACCCACATTTTTGTGTTTGGCAATTTTGTTACTTGTAAGAATTAATTTTAAAAAGCAGATCATTTACTTTGGATATTTTATAATCTTTTGTATATTGAAGATATTGGAAAGATCACCTAATGTGATATTCACTCATGTTTATTTTGGGAGTTTAAATCTGAGAAAAATAAAAATCTTGTAGTAGTTACCTTGCAGCCATTGAATGTGCTCAGAAAGGTCAGCTTAACCTTTTTAATTTAAGCTCTGATTAGAAGTGAAAGATGATATATAATTTTAAAGTCACTGAAGAATAAAAGAGATACTGGAAGTAACATTAAATCAAATATGTTTATGCTAATCTATTCCAGTTCTATGTATTCTTCAAGATTTTCAGCCACCAATCCCATGTTCTTTTATTTCCCTCTGCTCATAGTACGTCCAGTTGGTTCCTGAATTGATTTTTAAAATGATGGTACTGTGTGTTATCACTTTCACAAAAGCATAAAACTCTTTATCAATAAATCTGATATTAGAATAAATAAGCTAAACAGAATCAGACAACTCATACCAGAAAAGATACTAGTACATTTGATTACATATGCTTCAGATGGACTCATCCTGAGTTAGAAATAAAAGTGAATCAAACTAGGATATTCCCATGGTCCTTTAGTTAAATATTAAAATAGTGAAAACAATTAACATGTAAAACTATGAATAGCATGACATTATTCCCTACTAGTTCTAACATGTAATTATATATATTTATATTGAGTGGTAGGAAAAATAATTATCTAAATTCAGTAAATCAACTTATGACAAACTGGCCACCAAATTATTTTAATTCTAAAAATTTCCAATTGACAAATATAAAACGTTCCCAGTCCTGGCTTATTTAACTCAGAAAACAGGCTTGACATGATTGTCAAGGACAACTCTGAATGTTAATATTTCCATTTTCAGCCTCATGGCAGAAAGAGTTTTATTAACCAGTATAAGCTCTGGAATGTCAAAGGCTTGATAGGAGTATAGACTCCACACACAAAATAGATGCATAGTCATTTTATCCTAAATTGCTTTACTTGAAAATGTAGCATGAAAATCTAGAAAGGATGTAAAAAGAAGTGATTTACAGTGGTCTAAAATGTTTGGGCTTGAAAAATAGAAGTCCTGGAATAAAAATGCTCATGCATTAGAGGTTATGATTCAGCCATCCTAATAAGTTCTTCTGCACTTGCCATAATGTTTGAATAACTAAGAGCTGGACTGATGGGTGCCAACCATCATTGTTGTACAAAGTGAAACAGCAGGTTTTCCAGAAAATAGCAGGCCATATCTCAATCTTGGTTCTCTATTTTTGTGTTATAAAACAAAAATCATCTAAGAAGCAAACTAGTTAGCTAGAAGTCTGAATACTTACTCATGTAAATATCAATAACAACATAACAGGGTAAGGTCCTAGAGGATCTCTGTTTTTGTTCAACTTATGCTTTTCATCCCATTTATCTTTAATAAAAAATGTACACCACATTTTTAAAATGATTGTAAGTAATATTTTTAATGGTATATGATTGGAGGAAACAATGACCTTTTAGTCACTTTTATAAGTTAGAAAGCTAAGATTCAAATTATTCTGGTTTTACCTGAAGGTTCAGTTGAAAAAGTTTCCTGCAAAGGTTGATATAATGACACTAAAAAGAACAGATTCCCCTTAACCTACTGTAATCTTTGCATAATCGAAAAGGACCAAACTCGGGTCTGGGGCTGTGGCTCAGTGGTAGTGTACATGTCTGGTGTGAGTGAGGCACTGGGTTCAATTCTCAGCACCTCATGTGAATAAATAAAATAAAGGTCTATCAACAACTTCTCTCATGTGTGTGTGTGTGTGTGTGTGTGTGTGTGTGTGTGTATGTGTATATATATATATATATATATATATATATATATATATATATATATATATAAATTTTAAAAAAGACCAAACTCATCTGTGCCTATTGCCCTCCCACATGGCACCACTTATTCAACAAATATTTATTGTTCTCTATTTGCTTAGAATGTGTAGAAAGGAGTTCAGAGAAGATCTCTGTTCTGATGGATGTTATATTCTAGTAACTAGAGACAAACAACAAATGATTACACAATAAAGTAGAACAATTAAAAAAAAAGGATAGAACTAGAGAATAACTTGGGACATTTTACATGCTGATGAAAAGTCACTCTGAAGATAACAAAACTATATCATGAGTAATAAGGAGGAGAGAATATTGAAAGATCTGGAGGAAGAGTAATTCAAGCAGCAGGAACATTTTGACACATTTATGGAAGAGAAAGAAGGTAACCATGTTTGAAAGGTAGTTATGAGAGGGCAAGAATGTTTTACAGTTATATTGGTGAGGTAGGAAAATGCTAGATCATATAAGTATTTCACATATAGAATTTGGATTATTGTTCTTAGTGTGATGATATTCTATTGGTTTTTATACAGAAGAATGACATCTTATGTATTGTTTGAGCAAAAGAGAAGGAACTAGCATGGGAGGATAATCAGGAGAGGATTGTACATAAAAATCAGAAGAGTGCCCAGAATGAAGAAGTTGTCAATTGATTCAGTAATCAAAATATAAAATAAGATATTGTCAAAAATTGCTATTGGAACCAAGTTATGGAACCAGCCCAGGTGCCTGTCAACAGAAAAATGGATAAAGAAAATGTGGCATATATACACAATAAGGTTTTACTCGGCCATAAAGATAAATGAAATTATGGCATCTGCTGGTAAATGAATGGAACTGGAGAATGTCATGCTATGTGAAATAAGCCAGACTCAAAGTCAAGGATCAAATGTTTTATCTTTCATGTGAAAGCTAGACCAAATTAAGGGGAGAAAAGTTGGGGGGGATTCAATGAAAATAGAGGGGAGATCAGTGGAACAAAGTAAGGGGATTGATGGGGAGGGAGGAGGGATGGGAAAGGAGAGGAAAAGTGGAAGGAAATTGACAGAATTAGGCTATGTGCATATATGAATATACTACAGTGAATTACACCAAAAAATAAAGACCTTTATTTTATGTAGAGGAAAGAGAACAGGGCAGGGAGGAAAGGAGGGGGAGAAGTATTGGGGACTGAAGTGAAGCAAATTACTTTCCATGCTTATATAGTTATCAAAAATGAATCCCAATATCATTTATAATTATAATACACTAATAAAAACAGAAAAAGTGACTATTGAATTTGAAGACCTGAAAGTTAATGGTGACTTTTACAAGAGATGTTTAGTGGGATAGCAGGCAAATTGAGTAGTGGGGTCATTAAGTTGAGGGTATAACTAGGAAAAAATGATTTCTGTGCAGGTGTACACATGACAATGGAAGGAGTTGTTGGGTCAATAGAGCTTTATTTGTATGGTAATAAACAACTTTAAATTAGAAGGTATTAGAGATGCCAGAGGTGCAGGTAATTTTAGGAAAAAAGTACTTAAAAAGGTGAGAGAATGTGGGATAAGGAGCAGAATATTCTACTGTAACTTTCTCAGTACATGACCTCTTTTTATACTTTCCAAATCAATTGACAGTTGAATCACGTAGATTTTGCTGAGTGCCATAGCAAAAATAGTACTTGAAATAATTCTAGTTTAATAAGAAATTATATTACTAAACACATGGCAGAAATAAATCACACACATTTTGGTGGGAATGTTTTCAATATACATATGAGATTGTTATTTTTATTTCATCTTTGACAAATTTTATCTTTTAGGTGCTTCAAGAAGATCTAGAACAGGAACAAGTCAGGGTCAATTCTTTAACTCACATGGTGGTGGTAGTAGATGAATCCAGTGGAGATCATGCAACTGCTGCTTTGGAAGAACAACTTAAGGTCAGAAATTTTTCTTTAATGAACTAAATATGTTCTTCAGAAAATATAATTACAACTTGAAAACATTCAGACGATTTAGAATATGATTTATTATTAATATTTTAATGTGATATATTAAAGTAATTAAGATTGTTTCCCATTTATGAATGTTTTCCTGTATATTGTTTTCTGATACTAATTTCCTAACCTTTGGAGAAATATACAAAGAAGGGTTCCTTTATTTTTGTTACAAGGCACTGGTTTAACCAATACTATTTATATCATCTTCAAGTCTAGAGCCTAAAAGGGCACAAACATTTTTTTTAAATCATAATTGATTAAATCACAAATTGAATGACTTCAGTATGTGTATTCCTGTAGGCCATCAGTTGTAGTCTTGATGTAAGGATAGCAGGATTGAGTCATATATGTTGGTTGAAGTAGACATTTAGTCTTTCAAGCATTCTTCCAACCTAAGGTACAATATTTATGTTTTTAGAAACAAAACCAGTATGATTAAGAAAAGATAATGTGAACATTTTAATTTGTTTTGTCTTCTAAATTAGAAAAAATATTGTTAATGTAAAAAAATTTAAAAGTATATTAAATATGAAAATATCAACAGTAAGTGAAAACAATCACTTTGATGGACATATATAATTATATGTCCATCCAAATTATAGTAATTTCACATTCTTTTTTGAGACACTCATTTTACCCACCAAATGCCTGTTTGTCCTTTGTGACAGATAGCAGTCACCAGTCTATGTCAAAGGATCTTATCAATGTGGGTTTAAATGGCTTTATCAACTCAAATTAGATCTAAACATAATTTCTCCTACCTAACCTATAACACAATTTTTTAAAACCTTATTTCAGTTTTCTTCCTTTTCTTCCTGATTTTTTCTTATTCCAGTGAAATATCTTTTCCTCAGGTTATTGCTTTAGACTGCCAAACTTAAAAAAAAATGTTATCTTATTCTCTGTCATTAAAAGACAAAGGGAATGCTCTTGAACTAACAGGTTGGACAGTGCTGCAACCAAAAATTTAATATATACTGACAATTCATGTTATATCACTTGACTTTCAATAAAATTGCAGGGATCAAAAAAGACCTATGACCTCAGCTATGAAAATATATCATTAAATATATAATCATTTGTATTGCATACACACAAACATACACAAACATACATATGTGCACTTTTGACCAGTTAAATTACTGCATTTTAAAAATCCACAGAACTGATATAATAGTAACAAATTATAGGATAAAAATCTAATACTCAATATTTCCCAGAATTTTTCAGAAAAGATAAAAGAAGACTGCAGAGTAGGGGTTGTTTGGAATAGTGACTGGTTAAAAAAAAAAATAGGACAGGGGATTGTTAGGTCACTACTCGAACCAGCACAATTGGCTTTACAATATAAAATTGTTCCAGGTGATGATTGTGGACCTGAGGCATCTCAGAAAACAATTCATAAAACTCAGATTGTGACTAGGTTAGAACTTAGGAAAGAGTCATTATTCTACATGCTTTCATTTTTACCTTATTTTTCTGCCTGTATTTCTTTAGTTCAAAGACATCTACTAAATACCTCTGCATGTATTGGCTATTCCAAATTCATATAAACCCAGTGTGCATTTGTCCATGATTACCTTCTCCTTCAGCAATCTACATACCTCTTTACTGCCACTTTAATTTCAGATATTCTAGTGTCCAAAATGGAGTGGTCACTAGAGATCCCCAAAGGAGAGGGGAGACAGAAGAAATTAAGAGGACTTTTAGGGATTTGGAGAGATGCTGGGCAGCGGAGGAGAGAGCTCAAGAGTGGAAGAAGGGTAGTTAGAAACAATGTATACATATGTATGTATGGAGATATCAGTGAATCCTATCAGTTTGTACACTTAATATGTTAATTATAACACATACTATAAGGGATTAAATAGAAAGAGAACTTCTGTTATAAATTTTTCATTATTTATATTTCATCAGTTCTTCAATCCTAAAGAATCTGTATTTGATTTCACACTTTATTTAAACCATCAGTTGGAATTACCCTGAAATGCTTCATTCATTTAACTGTGAAATAAAGGTGATTCTTTCTCAGGTTCTTTTCAAGGGATATAATCTCATTTTACCTAGTTTAATTCTTAAAAGGAAGAGAAAGAGAATATGATGGAGGAGGGGGAGAATAAGAAAGGTAACAAAGAATAAAAGGGTAAATACATTAAAGTCCCTTTAAAGGAAACACAGTTATCTTGGACATGTGATAAAAATTCATGTGTTTTTAGAAGGAGTCTGGTAGAAGTATTTGGAAGAATTATTATAAGGAAGAGAAACTCACATATGGACCCATACAAGAAAATAAAATTAGGAGAATCCTGAGAATGGATCCTTGAGATCTTTTTTTCAGAATAAGACCTGGTCATTCCTACTTTCTCCCCCAATAAGAATGTTCATGCCATGCCTTCTTTCTCCTCTATGGCCTCCCAAGTCACTATAATGCCTGGCTCTCTTTTGCTCCAATTCAGTTGATAAACCATTCAGAGGCTCAAAAAAGATACCCAGAGACAATGATTTAATTTGATATCCTTCTTTCTTTTTTTAAAAAAAGGTAAACTAGGAAGGCAAATTCTTCATTTAGTAAGACAAGGGAGAGAGGTATTCGTAATATTCTATGATAGAACTAAAAGTTAATCTCATAGAATCTTTACATGTGCTCATTTAGTTCTATGAACTCTGATTATAGAATTTCTTGAATTTTAAAACCTTTAGAAGTCTTTTTAAAAGAAGGCTTAAAAAAACAAAGATGGGTTAGAACATATGCTTAGGGATTCTGAAAGGCAGCACAGCTTATGAAGAATAATATTCTGAAAAGTACAGTCTGTTTTAAATTAATTTGTTTCTTTCTCCTGGAGATTCTGCCTTCCCCTCAGCAATGTCACCACAGGGTCAAAGCCTTGTCCTTAACTTTCGAGGTTTCCAGAATATCACTGTCCAGAAGGCCTGATTTATAAACAAATGCCAGTTAACTATTTTTAGATAAGTACCTGAGAATGATAATTTATGTAGAGTTTTCATTCCTGGAGCTTATTATCATATTCCTAAGCATTTCACATTCCATTCTTTTTCATTTTCCTAAACAATTACTTGTTATGTTCTTATAAAAATGCCCAGTGGACTGTAATGGATAAAGTAGTGAGAAAAATATGTCACTATCCCCATTGGTTATGAGGAGTAATGTGCAAGCCTGTGACATTCCTCAGAACCTTGGATCAATGGTACCCATTTCACAGGCTCCATCTTTTGGAACAAATGCAAACTTTGTCATTCACAATTACCATAGTAGGCATTGTGGACCTGATGACTGCTATTGTGGTACATGTGATCAGTTACAGGAAACAAGCTTTGGTAAAACAATACTTATTAATAAGCAATAATTATTTTATTAATGCTTGTTTCCTGTAACTGCATTTATGCAATTTTCATAAATTATATTAGTGAAAATGATCAAATATTTTAGAATGGACACAATATATTTCTGATGGAAAATAATTATTTTATTTATTTATTTATTTTTTTGTGTGTGTGTATGTGTGTGTATGAGATGCTGGGGATTGAACCCAGGGCCTTGTGCTTGTGAGGCAAGCACTCTACCAACTGAGCTATATCCCTAGCCCCCTGGAAAAGAATGATTTTTGATAGAAAGTTAATCTTAAGTTTGAAGGCAAGGAATGATTCCTGAGGAAAGTGATGTTTCCACTAGAATCTAAAGAATATATTGGAGAAAAACAGATAAAGTGGGTGTGTAGAGAATAGTGGTGGAGGTAGGGAGAGTTTCTAGGAAGGGAAAATGGTAAATCAGGTGAGTACAGTATTCTCAAGGAAATGGAGGGGCAACTGTGCTACAACACTGATAATTGAAGAGTGACCCTTGAAGAGGTTTGAATGGTAGGCAGGAACTTATCTAAGAATTAGAATTAATGTGATATTAAACTCTATCATAATTTATGCAGTCAGTAAATATATTGAGCATCACTTATCTCTCTGCCAGCATGGAAGCTGGACCACAATGATAGGGTGGGGCAGAGGTCATAGTTGTGCTGCCTGCCTTCATGGAGTCACATTAATCAAATACAGTTAAATATATAAAATGACTGAATTCAATGTGTCAAAAATATGCAGTTTTCAATGACCTATCATGTTCTAGAGAGTCATGAAATACCACCATACATGACTTTAAATGATATCTGAAGATTTAAAAGAAGTAGGCAGCACTAGAGAATAGGTATGTGTTCTGGACAGAATAGCATTTATTAATTAAACAAATATGTATTGAATACCTTCTAGGTACTAGGCTAGACTTAAAGGTTCAATTATGGAAAATAACTAATTATTTACTCTATGGATCTTATGTTCCAAGCAAGCATTGAAAAAAAAAAAAAAAAAAACTATTGCAGGCATGGTGGTGCATGCCTGTAATCCCAGCAGCTCAGGAGACTGAAGCAGGAGGATCACAAGTTCAAAGCCAGCCTCAGCAACTGTGAGGCACTAAGCAACTCAATGAGACCCTGTCTCTAAATAAAATATTAAATAGGGCTGGGAATGTGGCTCAGTAATCAAGTACCCTTGAGTTCAATCTTTGGTACCAAAAGAAAATAGGCAACTATTTTCAAATGAAATGTTTTAAAACTAAGTTGCAACACATCTAGTGTTGTAGATTTAATTGGTTTTATTTGTGCTTCAAGACTCCAGCAGCAGTGTGGACTAAGATTATTTATAGCCAGAAAACAAGAAGTGACATATAGAAAATGGAAGTGAGGTAGTGACAGCTTACAACCTCACTTTCATTTGCCTGATTTGAACATGGTTTAAAGAGTTGGCCACTTGTGACTAGCCAAGATTCAGCTGTTCATTTTAAGAGTTCAGGTTAGTCTATTTACACATCAAACCGGGTTATAGTTCATTATGCTCAGAGAAAATGTTAGACCAAACTTAAAATATAAATGCAGGCATCATTAGGTAAATGTAATTCAACAGCTATATAGAAAAAAAAACCCAAACAAACAAGGAAATAGTTTTAATTTGTGTGGTCAAGGGATATTTCACTGACAGGTGGCATTTGAACAAAAACTAGAATAAGGGAATCACTTTGGAGGTGCACAGGTTGTGTGCACATTTCACATTTTAAAAACTAAACTGTTATAAATGAAGCATAATGGAAGCATATTTTTCCTGAGATATAGTTATTTCTCATAAACAAAGATCCAAGAACATGGTTAAGCCCATAGCTTAGAGAAGATTAATGAAAATATCTTACAAAGAAAAGGCAGAGCCATTCAAATCTATTTTTAATTTTTTTAGATGGAGACGGACACAATACTTTTATTTAATTTATTTTATTTTTATGTAGTTCTGAGGATTGAACCCAGTGCCTCACACATGCTAGGCAAGCATTCTACAACTGAGCCACAACCCTAGCTCTCAAATCTAATTTTAATATATGCTTTTTATATATGTGAAAACTTGGAAATCCAACTCAATGTACTAATGTTTTTAAGGCCACAAACCTAAGAGTTTCTGGCACATAAAAGGCATTAAACTAATATTGTTAAATGACTAATACTATAGTTAGTCTACCATTTGGGATACTTAAAGGTATATATCAAAAGAATGGATAGAGACAAGTGTCCTATTTTAAAGAAGGATAACATTACAAAACAATATTTTAGCAGATCATTAAACATGTGCACTGGTACCATTTCTCACCCAACTCATAAAATTAATGAACATGTTTTTAATAAAGAATAATATGTGCTGGGGTTTGTGGCTCAGTGGTGGAGTGCTTGCCTGACATGTGTGAGGCACTAGATTCGATTCTCAGCACCACATATAAATAAATTCCATTGACAACTAAAAAAATTTAAAAAAGAATAATATATGAAGATTAGAAAGATTCCTAAGAGCCAAGATACATTGATTAAAATCAAGATGTGAAACCCAAATTTATATCAATGACATTAAACAAATTATAAAAATATTATAGAGTAAGACAAATTTTGTGAATTTTTAAATTAACTGATCCAGTGGAGTGAATGCATACAAAGTATTTTGGTTTCCCTAAAGTATTTTTGCAAAGTCTCCTATGATATGTTTATGGATAAAGTAAATCTTATTTCTTTAAGGATTGGTGGAGAATGTCTTTGTTTTATTATATTATGTCCTAGTATCAGACTTTCATACTAGATAATTGTTTAAAAATTGGAGTTTTATTTAAACTACATTATCAGAAAATTCTAGGGAAATAAGTTGTTCGGGAATTTCAGCTGGGCACTGTGTCTAAGTTGTTATTGGAGGATTTCCTTCCCCACCTTTCTTTACGCTGTTCATAGCAATGTCCTGTGGAGTTAGAATGTCATACACTGATTTAAAAACTCTTTAATTCAGTTGAATTAGTTTGGTATAAGAAAGGTCTGGCTTCCCATCCATAGATGCAAATGTAAACACATAGAAATGTAAATGAATATAAATGCATATGAATTTATGTATATACAGATATTCCTCTCTATCCATGGTTTCTGTTTCCATAGATTCAACCAACTCTGGATCAGTTTTTTTTTAACTGCATCTGTAATAAACATGTTTACATATACAAACATTTTTTTGTTGTTGTTGGTATTAGGGAATGAATTCAGGGGCTTTCTACCAATGAGCCCTTTCTATGTTTTCTTTTTTAACCAGGGATTTAACCCAGGTGCATTTAACTACTAAACCAAATCCCCAGGCCTTTTTATTTTTTATCTGAGACAGTGTCTTGCTAAATTTCTTAGGCCTCCCTAAGTTGCTGAGGCAGGCTTTGAACTTGATATCCTCCTGCCTCAGCCTCCTGAGCCACTGGAATTACAGGCATACATCACATTCCTATGTTTTCTTTTGAAACGGTTTTCCTAAGTTGTTGAGGCTGGTTTCAAACTTGAAATCTTCATGTTTCAGTCTCCTGAGTAGCTAGGATTACAGGGCTGTGCCACTGCACTATCACAAACTTTTTCGTATCATTGTCCCTTAAACAGCACAGTATAACAACTACTTATCTTATACTCTATATTATAAGGAATATAGGTAAATTTGAAAGTAAACAGGATGACACACATAAGTCATATGTATATACTGTACCATTTTATATATGAAACTTGATTAAGGGGGCCTGGTCCCAAACCTCCACAGATGATGAGGGATGAGTACACATGAGTGCGTGTACATTCATATACATTTATATGCATTATATTTTATACATTATTTGTATACGTGTATATACACACACACATGAGAGTTGTGCAAGTTTACGTGGGTACCAGCTTTATAATAAACAAGTTTGAGAAGGATGGTGTAGTAAATGAATTTGATATTAGACAATGATATGATGTGTGGATATAAGAACTGGTAGTTGTGTTTTGTGTTGGTTTGAATAGAATATTTTTTAAAATATTTTTAAATTGTACTTGGACATAATACATTTATTTTATTTATTTTTATATGGTGCTGATGATCGAACCCAGTGCCTTGCGCATGCTAGGCAAATGCTCTACCACAGAACCACAATCCCAGCCCCTAAATAAAATATTTTAAATGTCTAAGACTGGCACTATATTTTGACTGAGTTTTCTAGGATGGGAATGCATCCTGTGGAGAATGCAAGTGGAAACAGTTTTTCTTTAATTTTAAGAAAAACCTAAGCAGAGAGACTTGGTACATAAGCGGTATTGTTATGTTGAAAATGGAAAATTTTCTCTGTACTTTAGAAGGTTTGCTATCAAAAATAGGTAGAAGTTGATAACTCTAAATGTCTTCTGGTCAGATTTCTTTTGTGCCCTATTTTCTTCTCTTCCATTCTTTTCTGAATATATCTGTGTGGAAGTCCAAAAATCACTTGACACTCAGCAAGGTGAAACCTAACTCGTTGTGCCCTAAATCTCTCTGTAAATCTGCTTCCTTTACTAAACTGTCCATTTATTGTTATACCATTAATGATGACATCTGTGCCAAAAACCTGAAATTTTTGAGACTCATCCCTAATCATTTCTCTTAGGAGC
This sequence comes from Marmota monax, assembly GCF_021218885.2. Taxonomy (NCBI): domain Eukaryota; kingdom Metazoa; phylum Chordata; class Mammalia; order Rodentia; family Sciuridae; genus Marmota; species Marmota monax. The sequence continues at coordinate 900,461 of NW_026694772.1, forward strand.
CTTCTGCATATAAGATCACAATATTTCTGAGCTGTTTTTTTTTTCACATTCATTATTTTATCTTTGTTTTTGTCACCAATTCCCAACATAAAGCCAACATCAAAAGCCCCCTGGAAGTCCTTACCTCCATCTAACTCCCTTCCATTCAGTCTGCACATAGAAATCAGCGTAGGTTCTCCAGAGCATATTTAGTAGTATCTCTTCTGCCTGAAGTTCTGAGTAACTTTTCCCTCATCTACAATTTCAAGCCGCCTTGACCTACAAGATTTTGTATTATCTGACTCCTTACTCTCTCTAGACTTGTCTCCTGTTAGTCCTCTCATATCCTCAAACCTGCATTCTATTTTCACACTGTGTATATCACCACTGACTGTGTACATACTACCCCTATTAATCAGAATGTTTTTCCTTGTAATGTCTACTCTAAAATCCCTACCACATATAGAAAGCTTGGATGTCATATTCCTCCATAAAGATGGCCATTCGACCTAGTAATGACCACTCTTATTCTGCCCCTATACCCCAAATATACTTCTATTTTAGCATATATCATCCAGTTTTCCAATTATTATTGTCTGCTTTTCCCTATTAATAGAATCTACCTTATTACATTGTTGAATAGAGTCCAGAGAATGATCAGTAATGCTTGATGGATGGCTGAATACATCAATGAGCAGATGGATGATTGGATGCAATTCCAAGATGGAAGATTTGACTTAACAAAAGGAAAATTTTCATTGCAAGGGAGTTAAGAACAATAAATCTGGAAATATACTCTGACTGTTCTGTCATTTATCTAAAATATATTATTTTAATTGGTACATAATAATTAGACACATTTATGAGGTACAGAATTATAATTTGATACATTTGATACATGTATACAATGCACTATGACCAAATCAGTGTAACTTACATTTCCTTCCCCTTCAAATTTATCCTTTATGTTGGGAAGCCTTGAACTTCTCTTTTAGTTCTCTATAAAGTATATAAGTTGTTGTGAACCATAGTCACCCTAATATGCTGTATAACATTAGACATTTTTCTTCCTTATTTGTTTGTTATCCAGTATCCAATCTCACTTTTCCCCTCTTTCCAGGCCTTGAGTGACTACAGCTTCATTCTGTGCTTTTATGAGCTCAAGATTTTTAGCTTCCACATCTGAATGAGAACATGTTTTTTTTTTTTTTTTTTATCCCTGTGCCTACATTATTTTACTTATTTTCATTATACCAGAACATTCTTAGAATAGAATTGGAGTTGTACGAAATAGTGAACTTTTCTTCATTGATAACATTCAGCAGAAACAGAAATGTCACATGTTCAAGTATGTTTTAGAAGATATTCCATACTAAGTAGAAAGAGTTAATAACCTCCAAAGTCCTTTCCAATACCAAATCATATACTAGTGGACTTCAAGAAAAAAAATGGTAATGCTGTCTAATATATTAAGTAGAAGCATAAATTTCTTGCATTATGCAGATAACTTCAAATTAAAAGGCTTTATTTTCAAAATTACTTTAAGAAAAAACTCTCTAAAAGCCAAGGCAAAGCATAAAGACTTTGAATGCTGTATTCTGCCAATTATTTTTACCAACAATTATAATTATCAGAAGTGACAAAGTAAATCTAGAAGTAGAAGAGTTCCAGACATTTAATGACATATTTTGTGCATTGTTATCATTATTGTTAATACAATTTATAATTTTAACTGGTGAAGTATGTGAGCATTGTACATATGACAAAAGAAATGTGCTATCTCAGTTAATCTGAAAATATTAAAATAAATGAACAATGAAAGTTGATTGGAAATAAAGTAGTATACCAAAGAATATTTGTTCAGAAAGAGTATATTTCCCATTTTCTATCATGACTTAAATATGGAGAGCGTAACTGAATGTATTTATAGTAAGTACTTGGGATAATATGGGGAAGGAGAAAAGTCTATAAAATGTTAAGCCCTATATAATTAAGAAATAGAGATTATTTATGGAAAGGAACATGGATGAAGAAATATATTGATATTTTCATCTAGTTTATAATTTTACATTTGGTGAATAAAATACATCTTAAAATTGTAACTTTTAAAAGTATAGAAACAATCCACCAAGTCAAGTGTTGATAATTGCTGCCAATGAAGCACTACTTATCATTGTTAACGCTTGTATGATCTTATTATTTTGTGGTAGTTTTAAGTAATTTGTATGACATGCAGCTTCAGTATCACAAATGAGAAAGCCAGTACATGATGAAGTTACATTCAGGTTCATGTAGCTTGTAAAGTGACAGAGCTGGGACTGCTACACAGATCTGTGTGATACCTTAACCTGGGCTTTTTTCTAAGCTCTCAATTTCATGGGAGAAAATTACTATGTGACCCTGAGAAAATCGTGCAGTTTTTCTCAGTTTTGTTTTACCCAGAAGCAAAAGGGGGATAAGGAAACCTACTAAAAAAAGTAATGCAGTTTTATCTGTGAATTCAACTCTCACATGCACAAGTATGCTCTCTCTCTTTCACTCTTTTCATATATACCTATAACATACTATTGTGATAAGTATTTAATATTTTCCTCTTTTAGCACAACACTAATAGGGAAGCTACTGTACACATGTGGATATTTAGAACACTTGAACAGTGGTTAGGGTATATGAGAATCTGCAGATTTAAGTTAATTTTAACTTTATAAAACTTGTACTTAATTCAACTATTAGAAAACTTTTGGGGCTGGGGAATAGCTCAGTTTGTAGAGAGTTTGCCTTGCATGCACAGGTCCTAAGTTCAATCTCCAGCACCACACACACACACACACACACACACAAAGCTTGTTTTGTACAGCTTAGATACATGGATTTAGTTTTTAAATGCAAATTTTATGTTGTCTAAATTAATTTTAAATATTTCTAATGAAAATTGAACATCAAAATCCAAAGGCTTTTAAAATTATTTTTCCTTTTTTTTGTTCTAATTAGTTATACATGTCAGTAGAATGCATTTTGACACAGCATACGTAAGTGGAGTATAACTTCTCATTCTTCTGGTTGTACATGGTGTAGAGTTACACAGGTCATGTAATAATATATGCACATAGGGTAGTAATATTTGCTTCATTCTACTATCATTCCTACGCCCATACCCCCTCCCCTCCCTTTACTCCCCTCTCTAATCCAAAGTGACTCTATTCCCCACCCATTACTGTGAATTAGCATCCACATATCAGAGAAAACATTTAGCTTTTGGTTCTTTGGGATTGGCTTATTTCACTTAGCATGATATTCTCCAGTTCCATCCATTTCCCGACAAATGCCATAATTTCATTCTTTTTAAAAAATATATATTTATTTTTTATGTGTAGATGGACACAGCACCATGCTTTTATTTTTATGTGGTGCTGAGGATCAAACCCGAGTCCTGCCCATGCTAGGCGAGCGCTCTACCACTGAGCCACAATCCCAGCCCCATAATTTCATTCTTTAAGGCTGAATAAGTCCATATATACCACAACTTCTTTATACATTCATCCATTGAAGGGTATCTAGGTTGGTTGCATAGTTTAGCTATTGTGAATTGAACTGCTATAAATATTGATGTGGCCATGTCACTGTAGTATGCTGATTTTAAGTTCTTTGGGTATAGACTGATGAATGGGATAGCTGGGTCAAATTGTGGTTCCATTCCAAGCTTTCTCAGGAATCCATACTGCTTTCCAGAGTGTTGCACCAATTTGCCGTCCCACCAGCAAGGTATGAGTGTGCCTTTTTCCCCACATCCTCACCAATATTTATTGTTCCTTGTATTCTTGATAATTGCCATTCTGACTGGAGTGAGATGAAATCTCAGTGTAGTTTTGATTTGCATTTCTCTTATTGCTGGAGATGTTGAACATTTTTTTATATATTTGTTGATGCATTGTACTTCTTCTATGAAGTGTCTGTTTAGTTTCTTAGCCCATTTGTTGATTGGGTTACTTGTTTTTGGTGTTATTTTTTAAGTTCTTTATATATCCCGGAGATTAACACTCTATCTATGGTGTGTGTGGTAAAGAGTTTCTCCCATTCTGTAGGCTCTCTCTTCACATTATTGGTTGTTTCCTTTGCTGTGAAGTAGCTTTTCAGTTTGATTCCATCCCACTACTTGATTCTTGATTTGACCTCTTGTGCTTTAGAAGTCTTGTTAATGAAGTCAGGTCCTAATTGGACATGGTGGAGATTTGGTACTACTTTTTCTTCTATTAGGTGCAGGGTCTCTGTTCTAGGGCTTAAGTCCTTGATCCACTTTGAGCTGTGTGCAGGGTGAGAGATAGGGGTTTAATTTCATTTTGCTACATGTGAATTTCCAGTTTCCCCAGCACCATTTGTTGACCAATGTATGTTTTTGGCACTTTTGTCTATTATGAGATAACTGTATTTTTGTGGGTTTGTCTCTGTGTATTCTATTCTGTACCATTGGTCTATGTACCTGTTTTGGTGCGAAATCATGCTGTTTTTGTTACTGTGACTCTGTAATATAATTTAATGTCTGGTATTATGATGCCTACTGCTTCACTTTTCTCACTAAGGATTTCTTTGGCTATTCTGGGTCTCTTAATTTTCCAAATGAATTTCATAATTGCTTTTTTCTATATTTATGAAAAGTGTCATTGGGGTTTTAATAGGAATTAACTTCAGATTGTATAGTGCTTTTGATAGTATAGCCATTTTGTCAATATCAATTCTGCCTATCCAAGAGCATGAGAGATCTTTACATTTTCTAAGATCCTTTCCAATTTCTTTTAGTGTTCTGTAGATTTCATTGTAGAGGTCTTTCACCTCTTTTGTTAGATTTATTCTGAAATTTATTTTTGAAGCTATTTTGAATGGGGTAGTTTTCCTAGTTTCAGTGGATTCATCACTGAGGTATAGGAATGCATTTGATTTATGGGTGTGAATTTTATGTCCTGTTAATGTGCTGAATTAATTTATCATTTCTTGAAGTTTTCTGGTGGAATTATTTTAGATCTTCAAAATATAGAGTCATGTCATTCGCAAATAGTGATAGTTTGAGTTCTTCTTTTCCTATTTGTATCCCTTTAATTTCTTTTATCTGTTTAATTGCTCTGGTAGGGTTTCAAGGACGATGCAGAATAAATGTGTTGAAAGAGGGCATCCTGTCTTGTTCCAGTTATTAGAGGGAATACTTTCAATTTTTCTCCATTTAGAATGATGTTGGACTTGGGTTTAGCATAGATAGCATTTACAATGTTGAAGTATGTTTCCACTATTCCTAGTTTCGAACATGAAGGGGTGCTATATTTTGTCAAATCCTTTTTATGAATCTATTGAGATGATCAAATGATTCTTGTCTTTAAATCTATTGATGTGATAAATTATCATTATTGATTTCCATATGTTGAACTAACCCTGAATCCCTGGGATGAACCCAGCTTGATCATGGTGCACTATCTTTTTAATATGTTTTTGTATGCAATTCGCCAGAATTTTATTAAGAATTTTTGTGTCTATGTTCATCAGGGATATTGGTCTGAAGTTTTCTTTCCTTGATGTGACTTTGTTGGTTTTAGTATCAGTGTGATACTAGCTTCTAGAATGGTTCTATGGAAGGGTTCCCTCCTTTTCATTTTCATAGAATAATTTGAGAAGTATTGGTCTTAATTTTTCTTTGGGATCTCTTCTGGGTTCCACTCCTGTGATAGGGAGAGCCACTTCTTAATGCCCTACATCACCTGAGGACACCAGGTTTCCTGTTTTCAGGTTCAGTCTCCAAATAATCTCTCTCACTCCACCCTTCTGAGTTCATGGCCAGATGTCTCTCTCCCAGCAGGTCCTGCAAGCAGTCATATTGGAGGGGTAGGGGTAGAGCTAAGTGGGTTTCTATGACCAGGTATCCCCTGTATAAACCTCTCTCCATATTTGATTTTCTTCTGGTCACTTAGGCACATTTTATATCATGCAGTGTGTGTTTATTGGGCCTGTATTTTGGGCCAAACTCAGGTTTGCCAGGAACTGGCTTCCTCAGCTCTTAGCTCTAGTTCTGAGGCTGCAAAATGGTTCCTTCCTTTATCCTCTGCAAGCTGCCTGGAGAGATGGCAGCTTCTTTCCCTGCACAGGGATATTCACACAGCATGTCCTTGTCCTTCAGGTTTATTGGGCAATTTCCTTGATCACTAAATGCTCCATACCCAGACAGGCCTTGGGCCTGCCAAAAATGAGGGTTCCTTTAATTCTGTTATCCCTCTACTATGCTCATGGAGGGACCTCTCTGGCTTATGCTTTTGGCCTGGCCCTGGAAGTGGTTGTGCTGCTGGGGATTTTTTCTTTATTATATCCAACCTCCTGTGTTCCCGGTCTGCTTTGAATGTCCAGTTTTAAATTCCAGTAAAGTTCCCCACCCCAAACTTTTTTTTTTTTGTTCACACACCTTGCAGAGAAGCTGCCTGTCTCCTTTCTTGGTTTCATACCACAGAGCATCCAGGAAGGTGACCTCCTCTATTCTGCCATCTTGGATGACATCAAAATCCAAAGTTTTATAAGAATACAGTACATGCCAGATTTTGAAGAATTCCATTGATGGGTGACTTGTGATAATTTTACTTATCCAGGTGGGTGTTGGATAGAGTTGAAATAACATCATCTCTAGATTTCTAGAGCTGAGCTCAATCTTGATTTTTATGACTTATTAATTGAGCAATAAGCTCTCTTATGCCCAATTTATCAAATGGACTCAGATATTAATAATTCCCACTATATAGAATTACAGGAGCAATATAAGCAAATACATTGGAACAATAATATTCATTTTTTTCTGAGCAATAATATTATTTATGAGTATAAATTCTAATTTTAATACATTTAGAATTAGAATGTAATTCTTTTTGAAGAATTTAAAAACTTTTTGTCTCTGCGGAAAACTCTAAACATTATAATATGACCCTTTTTTAAAAAAGTATTTTTATTAAAATACCCAGAAAAGCACACGTAATTATAGCTTAAAGACTTTTAACAAAGTTAACATACTCATGGTTCTATACATGAATAGTATGTTATTAGTAACTAATATATTCCTGTCAAACCTATTGTTGTAATAAACTGTTTCCAATTCCTCACAGGCTACCTCTATCTAAATTTATGATACGTCAGATAAGTTTTGCTATATTTTTAACTTAATGTAAATACATTTGTATGGTATATATAGTTTTAGCTTGACTTTTTCACTCCTTTTATTCATGAAATTCATCTATGTTGTATATAACATTAATTCATTAATTTTCATTGCTGAAACATATTATTTTTATGAATATATCACATAAATACTACTGTTAAGAAATTATGGATTGCCAGGTGCAGTGGTGCACACCTGTAATCCCAGCAGTTTGGGAGGCTGAGACAGGAGAATCGAGAATCCAAAGCCAGCCTTTAGCAACTGTGAGGCTCTAAGCAACTCAGTGAGACCCTGTCTCCAAATAAAATACAAAATAAGGCTGGGGATGTGACTCATTGGTTGAGTACCCTTGAGTTCAATCCCAGTACAAAAAAAAAAGAAAAAAAGAAACTTTGGATTTTTTCATGTTTGAAATCATTACAAACAATGCTGCTATTAATGAAAGTTATAGATATCTTTTTGTGAAAATGTATGACTTTATGTTGGGTATGTACTGAGGATTGGAATTTCTTGAGAGTTGGGCATGTGTGTATTTAGTATTATAGATATTTAAACAGATTTTTTGCAAGTTGATTAACAAGTGTATACTCTCACTAGCAGCAAATAAAGTACAAATTGTCTCATAACTTATTCAATACTTGGTTGTTAGCTTTTCAAATTGAGTCCTTCTGTTGGGTATATAATGGTATCTCTTATTTTTCATTTGCATGTACTGATGACTAGTGATATTGAGCACTCGTTCATTTGTTTAGTGGCTATTCAATTGACTTCTTTTGTGAAGTGTCTATTTTGCTATCTGTCTATATTTCTCTTAGTGATATATTGAAGCTATTTTTATTTTTTATTGGTCCGTTATAGTTCACATAATAGTGGCATTCATTTTGATGTATGTATAGAACTCAGAAAACTTAATACCAAAGAAACAACTCATACAATAAATGGGAAAACGAACTAAATAGTCATTTCTCAAAATAAGACATTCAAATGGCCAACACTTTCATACTCTCGGTAGGAATGTAAATTAGTACAACCACTAAGGAGATTAATTTGAAGCTATTTTTAAATACATATTCTGAATGTTAATTCTTTTTTGGTTATTTATATTATAATTTCCTCATTTAATAGGTATTTTGCCCTTTTACTCCTTAATGATATGTTTTTAATAAATAGATGTTTAAATTTAATATGATATTCTGCATTTTAATATTTAATACTATGGTTAGTATATTTTTGCCCTGAGTTTTAAAATAAAAGTATCCTCTCTAAATCATAAGGTAATGTACCATATTGCCATATGGGAAAATTATTACTATTCCTTTCATAATTACAATCCGCCCACTATGGCTGGTGTGTGGAAGAGGTGAACGTCTATATTTTCATATAGATCCAACTAAAACAACACTATTTATTGCAAATGCCAACTTTTTGCCAATGTTATGCAGGTCGCCTTTGATATAAATATAATACTCAAATGCTTATACATTCATTGCTCAAGTTATAGAGTCTGATCAGTTTAGCTTGCCTGTTAGCCTATCTTAGGCCAATATTATATCATTTAAGTTGCTATACCTTTATAATGAATTTTTATATATGGCAGTGTTGTAAAAGAATAATTACAATAGGCAATTAAATAGACAAGATTTTATTCAATACTAATGCAATATGGATCAAGACTCTTGCCATTTGGGGAAAACACTGAACTAATTTCTGTGGAACAAAATGCAGGAGTGATTTTAAGTGCTGAGCTGAGCAAATGGAGAAGCACTGGAGAATATTAGGGTAGGGGGTTGTATGATCCATAAGATTAGGCTGTGTTTGCTTACTTGTGTATACTGAAGTGGGGCTCCTACACTACTATAGAGACTAGAAGATAGATGTACTATGTTTCTCAATGACCATCTTTCAGAGATTGTGCTGAGGTCCTTGAGAATGGCATTCCTGAATTGTAGATTTTTATTTTTATTTATTTTTTTGCTTTCTAAGGCAGAGAATTAATTTATAATAGCAAGTTTTCTAAATAAGTGCCCTAAGAAAAGGGAGATCAGGGGCTTTAGTAAGAAAAAAATATATAAGATTTAGTGATGTTAACTTGCCAAACTCCCCAAAATTCCCTGCTATGGTTTAAATTAAATTTTATTGAATTTGTGGACCAGTTTGTGGAGAATTAACATTTTTATCTTATCAAATCTTTAGATCCATGAATGTCAAATAGCTTTCCATTTATTTAGACCTTTACTTTCTCTCAATATTATATGTGTTTTCAAGGTAGAGAATCTTAGCCTTTTTTCAAGATATTTTCTAGGTATTATTGCAGTTCTTATTAATGATATTTTTTAAGATTTCAGTTTGTATTTGTTCTGATATGGAGATATGCTTTTGATTTTTTCTTGTTCTTGTATCCAAAACTATATGAACTTTACTTATTAATTTGAATAGTTTATCCATAGCATCATTCTGATGTATCTATACAGCTTGTGAATTAGTTTTATTTCTCCCTGCCAGTCATTATTCATGTTATTAATTTTCCTCACCTTATTACACTGTGTACATTCTCTAGTACAATGGGATTATTGTGGACATTTGTTTCTCAATTTAGGAGTCAGGAATAAGGTTTTTAATCAGTCCCCATTAAGAGTATTTCCTATAAGTTTATTGTAGATGGCTTTCATTCCTAATATTCTAAAAAGGTTTTATTATAACTGCTGAATTTTATCAAAAGTTTTTCTGGATCACTTGATATTAGTTTTTTTTCATTATTGTGTTAATATATCAAAACAGACAATTGCTTAATTTTTTGATATTAAAATAGCCTTAATTCCAAAAAAAACCCAATCCTGAATGAGATGTCTAATTTCTTTAAGTATTGTTTAGTTTTCTTTGCTAATTTTCAATATTGATTTAGTTTTCCCATTATTTCCATGAAAGTGGTTGACCTGTTATGTTCCTTTCTTATAATATGCTTCCTAAGTTTAAGTATCTGATTGTGCAGGTTTAGGGATTTGCCTAATCCTGGATTACACAAATAGTAGTTTCAAATGAAAATTTGACACACTAATTGACATATAAATTCCCATTTTTATTTGTATTTTTTCATTTTTTAAAAAAATTAATTTTCAAGATTTCCATTTGTCAGTTTCAGTAGTTTACATCTTTCTAGAAATCGGTCTAGTGCATCAAAAAATTGCAACCATATTCATATAAAGTTCATTTGGTACATATGTTATCTAATAATATATTATTAATATTTGAAATTGAGGAGATGTGATATAAAATGAGGGATTTCTAACTTCTCTTATAAAAGTAGGTGCTCTGATTTTTGCCCTTTTTTCCCCACATATTAACCTCAGTAGAAATCAGGTAACTGTACACTTTTAGCCATAATCTCTTTCACTACCCATTCAGTTATTTTTAAGCTATTTAATGGATTTTATTATGCATAAACATTATAATTTGGGATTTTGTAGATGGGTATTTCCAATGCCAAGAGTTAGAATGCTACATAGAGGGATAGATATCTGTTCTCCATGCATTTTCTTTCAGTTAATAGATGTATTAGAACATGGTCCTGGTTTAAAAATTAATAGTCTGGGCTGGGGATGTGGCTCAAGCAGTAGTGCGCTTGCCTGGCATGTGCAGGGCGCTGGGTTCGATCCTCAGCACCACATAAAAATAAAATAAAGATGTTGTGTCCACCAAAAACTAAAAAAAAATAAATATTAAAAAGTTCTCTCTCTCTCTCTCTCTCAAAAAAAAAAAAACTTAATAGTGACAAATTTCTCAACTCTTACGAGGCTATAAGCCTTATAGATGGCTATTAAAATATGAAAACGCTGTAATTTTAGTGTCCTGCAGAAATATTTCACTGTGTTCTATATTAAAATTCCATAAAGTTTCAGAATTTTTACATATGGAGGAAATACTGATTTTTCTGTCAACTGAACTATAAATCCTTACCAATCACACCCATTAATCAATTTTCAGAGAACCTTCATATTTGTTGACTTCTCTGATCCTTGTAGTGACCTAACCTTGAGGGTTATTATCTTCATTTTATTAGGGGAACATGAACATGTGCCAAGATTAAGAGTTTACTGACAGCTGTTAAAAAGTTGGAAAACAGAATAGCTAGGGCAAGATTTCAGGCAGTCTATACTTTAAGACTGGGGATGTGTAAATCAGCAGATTCAAAGATTCTCCTGTATGGTTAATGGCCATGGTAAATTTTCAAGATTTGGAATCTCAGATATTGAGTGTAGAACTTCAAAAGTAATCTTTGCTTCCTATAGGTTTTCCAATTCATCATATATGATTGGTAGGTGTGTAGGTAAGTCATGAAGTAAGAGAAAGTGTTCCAATGGAATAATTGGGAAACAGTTACAGTGATGGAATTCAAATTTTAAGATATTCATGCACTTCTTCTGAATTCATGTATTACTCTATTAGACTTTATTAACCTCAAGGGTTAGCAGCCTACCTCAAGGAGTCTAGAGCTTGTGAGGCATAAAACCATAAGGAACAGTAAAACCTCAGGCTTTCAAGGAATTCCTGGCAATGTGATGAATGCTGGAAAGGACACTGTCTGCTGAACTGCTCCTAGGACTCCACCTGCTCTTTATTTTCTGGTATCCCAATTGAGTAGACTGGAGGGAGCTGGGAACTACAGTTTATTAAGCTACCAAATCACATTAAGTAATAGCCTACAAATAATAACAGCAATGGCAACAACAAAAGGGTCTTTCCATATTTATTCATTAGCACTTTATAAACTATTAAAAATAATATGGGGGCTGGGGTTGTGGCTCAGCAGTAGAGCGCTTGTCTTGCATGTGCAGGACCCGGGATCAGTCCTCAGTACCAAGTAAAAAAAAAACAAATGAGTGAAATAAAGGTATTGTATCCAGGTATAAACTAAATATTTAAAAAAATAATATGGAATTGACTGAAAGATCACAGAAGAACATGCTTCTTCAACTTAAAAATCTCACTACATTTTCAGCATAATCACCATGGCAGAATTTCATTAATAAATCAGACAGTCATATTTGCTTTTTGAAAAATAAATCCTAACAGGGATGGGGCTGTAGCTCAGTGGCAGAGTGATTGCCTAGCATGCATGATGCATTGGGGTTCAATCCTTAGCACTGCATAAAAAAGTAAATAAGGACATGCTGTCCATCTACAACTATAAAAAATAAAATAAAAAAAAAAATCCTGACAAAGAACATACATTCTTTATCTAGAAGTGAAAGTATTTTATGATTTTTTCTTATTGTACTTAATATGGAACTATGATGTCAAATATGATTTCAGATCAAATTATAATAACAAGATTCAAATTTTTATCAACTGGGTCTAGATAAAATATTTAGTAAAATATATTCAAACTTCTATAATAAGAACAGCTATATATAAAAAACTCAAAAGGGATTCAACACCTGTACATCTTGCTGTGGATTATGTAGCAAAAATTAGAAGGTATAACTTTTATGTCAAGTGCCCTGCTTAGTAAATGGCATCATGAAAGAGCATGGGCCTATAGTCATATTAGATCTGAAGTTGAATCCCAGATACTCAATACTGTGGACTTAGACAAGTTAGTTAACCCATCAAATATAACTTTGCTCATCTGAAAAATACACCTTTAGAAGTAACATCACACAGTCCTTGAGTTCACTTAGGAGATATAACAGTTGAAGAAGCATGTTCTTCTGTTCTCTTTCAGACAATTCCATATATTATTTATTTTTAATAGTTTAAACAAAAATAAGAATGATACTTTCTGAGAATCCCTCAGTAATTTTTTTTCCCCAATACATTGAAATAACATTTTTTCTCTCACTGGATCACATGTTATTGAAGCTATAAGGCCTGCCAATTTATAGTATGTTACTTCAGTTAACAGTTTATAAAAACATGCAAAATTGATAACAAACTTACAAATTGGCTAAACATTAGTTTGTTGGACTCTGCCACTTCTCTCATCATGCGGTTTATTTTCTTTCTTTAAGTTACTTGATATGATTTCCATTTCACCACTGGTAAAATGAAGTTGCATATGCCTTTTAACTTTATGTTTATAATGTAGGAAATAACCAAAACTGTTTTTCAGAAGGCCCATTACACATAAAATTCATTTGTCTGGGAAGTATAGTAATTGGTCTGAAACTTCCATAAAATGAGCTGGACTATTCCTTGCTGCTTCCCTCTTTTATCAACTCCACTGTGTGCTTCATTGCGTGGCCCATAGTACATAATTGTTTTTCTTTTTTTTTTCTTTTTTTTTCTTTTTTTATTTTTTATTTTATTTTATTTTTTTTATTGTTGGTTGTTCAAAACATTACATAGTTCTTGATATATCATCTTTCACACTTTGCTTCAAGTGGGTTATGAACTCCCATTTTTAGCCCATATACCGATTGCAGAATCACATCAATTACACATCCATTGATTTACATAATTGTTTTTCATTAGTGGACATATGCCCAGGAAAAATTTATTTCTTAATGTCAATCCTGATGACAAAATTTGGTCTCATATTCTATGAGACTTATATAAATTCAAGGATCACTGTACTTCAGCTTTACCTTCCACGTTTGTCAAACTTTCTTCAGTTGCCCTTATCCAAATGTACTTTTGGTAGACATTTTTCATGTTTACCTTGAAAGCTCAACTCAACCAAAGTTCTTGGCATGGATAGTGATATGAGATATGAATTAAATGGGAGGGAAAAATCCTCTCCATTGTGGATCTGAGCATGGATAATGGAGTTGTGATTTAGTCCATGAATATTTGTTAGAGTAAGTGATGTGACCTTTAGCTCCTCTTACTGTTGAGCCAAAATGAGAATATAAATAAAAATTATTTTTTCTTATCACCTTGAGAGATGTTATAAATCACTAATTTTGCATTTATGCTTATAATATCTACTTAGCTCTACAAAAGTATGCATTATTTCCTTAAACTTAAGAACTCAGAAAGCATTGAGTAAATGCACATTTTTTTCTCTAGACAGTTATAATCCTAATGTAGTTGTTCTTCTGACACAGGCAAGTATTATATGTTTTCCCTTGTGTAGAACCTAGGAGGTAAACAACATGAAAACAGAAGAGAGTCTATTAGAGGAAAAGGGGAATTGGGGAGGGGGGAGTGGAAAGGGGATAGATAGGATTAAAGTATCTTATATGCATGTACAAATATACTGCAATAAAACTAATATTCCATATAACAAAATGCACTAATGTATTTTTAAATTGAGCTTTTTGTCAGTCCCATTAAATATAATTCTTTATACTTGTCTAACAATTTGGGTGTTCATTTAATGATAGGAACCAGCATCTTTGAGGCAATCTAGAGCTGAATGATAATCTTCCCATTACTTAGCTTCATTCTTTGTAATTCAAATGAAGGCCAATACTTTTATGCAATAAAAAGAAATCCATAATTCAAACAGTATGTACATATATGATTATGCTTATATGTATAGCGTGTAAGCAAGCAATTCCTAATTCACTCATCTAATTACACTGAGACCAGTAAAAAGCATCGCCCACATTGAAACAGAAGTGACTTAGATTTGATTCATTTAGAGTTTTCTGAGAACAAGATAGGTTTAAGTAATGGAATGTGTTTTTGAAGGACAAATATTTAAATATATTGGGAGATGAAATATCTTTTAGGTTTAATAAGTGCTTTTTGTTTTAAAAATCCAAATTATTTTTAATTTTTTTTTAGTTACATGTAACATTAGGATTCATTTTGAAATATCTATAAAAGCCTTGGATAACATTTGCTCTAATTCAGTCCCCAGTACTTCCCCTTTCCCTCCCCTTGTCCATTCCGCTGGTCCCTTCCCTCTACTCTAATGATCATTTTGCTCTTTACTTGTAATTTTTACTTTTTAATTAGTGTCTTGTGGATATACGTGATGGTGAGATTCACTATGGTGTATTCCTATATGTACATAGAAAAGTTGGGTCAGATTCATTCCACTGCTCTTCCCTTATTCTATCCCTTCTCCCTCCTCCTCAATCCCCTTCATCTAGTCCACTGATCTTTATTCTATTTTTGATGGGCCCCTCATTTTCTTTTCTCTTTTTTACAGGCAAAAAGAGTAAATGACCATTGGCATTTATTGGAAGATTTGATTTTAAACATGTTCAAACAAAATGTAAAAAAAAACACAATACTTACATAACTTCTTCAAGTTAAGAACACTTTTCAATACATGATCTTTTTAATATTTATGTCAGTTCTTATAAGATATTGGTATTTTCTTTAATAGACTTAATAATTTGGCTCTAAATTTATTCCAGAAGAGCCTTTTTCAGATATGACTTCCGTATTAGTTTGTAATTGCTGCCATAACAAATATCAAACTGGGTAGCTGAAACAATAGAATTTTATTTTCTCAATTTTCTGAGGGTTAGAAAGTCCAATATCAAACCTACTGACTCAATTGATGTCTTCTGAGTCTTTTCTCCTTGACGTGTAAATGGCTGCCTTCTTCCTGTGTCCTCATGTGGTCATGTGGTCTCTCCTTTACGTACTTATTCCTGGCATTTGTATCCAAATTTTCTCCTCTTAAAAGGCTACCAGTAAAACTGGACTAGAGACTATCCCAATGGCTTCAATTTTAGACCTTCAAAGAAGGCATTAGCTCTAAATATGATTTCATTTGAGGTAGTGGGTTGGGTGTAGTGCTTCACCAGTAGTTTGGGGGAATACTATTAAACTCACATAATTATTTTGTTCATATTTGGCACATATAGGTTTTTTTCAAATAGATATTTGAATAAATTTCATGATTGATGAGTGAGCAAATTAGAACCTATCATGAACTAAAGATAAATATTGGCCAACTCATACCAGGTTCAATGAATTATCAAAATTTGAGTCATTATTTGGATACAAAGGACACTTTAATGACATTCTTAAAATACTGTCTTAAGTAGGTTAATCATATACCTAAAATACTTAATCATTAGTAGTATAGTATTTATCATGGAAAACATGACAGTATACAATGCATCACATTAAAACATTTTATAATTTTAGCTGGCTGTGGTGGCATATGTCTATAATCTCAGCAATTCTAAAGATTAAAACAGGAGGATCACAAATTCAAGGTCAGCCTCAGCAAATTAGTGAGACTCTTAGCAACTTAGTAATACCCTGTCTCAAAGTAAAAGGAATAAAAATGACTGGAGATGTAGCTAAGTTCATTGATTTAAGTTGGCTTATCAATCCTCGGTACCAAAAAGTATATATTTTAGAAATTTTTTAAAAATTACTTTAAGTAATCTAGAATATGAGGGGTTTTATTTGGATTTGTAGAATCCTACAAATTTTTCTAATAACATTAATAAATTATAATTTTTCAGTAGTAGGATCACACACTTCAGTTTACCTTTGTTTTTTGCAGCAATACATAGGTGCTTTATGAATTTAAGTCTCCATTTTCTTTCATTATAAATGTTATAGTTCCTTTGCCCTTCCCCACCTTTATTACCATCTTTATAGAAGTTGGTGGGCTATAGCAAATATACCATGTTTTGACCTTTTATAACTATACAATCTAATAAGGAAGATGGTATAGTTTATAGCTAAGGCATAAGGTTTTCTGTTTGAAGTTATTTTTTCACAACTGATCTATGAAGCATTATGTTACATGAATCAGTGTATCTGATGCATATATAAACTGTTACTAGTTTTCACTAAAAGAACTTAAAATATATATTAGGATAAAACCAATTTATTTGTTTGTAATAATTAAATGGTAATATTTTTAAGCTCATTGATTTAAGTTGACTCATTTCCTGAGGGTGTCTTGCATTTCTATTTCAATGTTATGGTTTTTGTCATAACCTAATGTAATTCAAAAGGAGTTGAGTAGAGAATGAAACTATAAAAAATAAGAAAATCAGTTACATTATGCTGAAAGCAATAACATTTTTATTGACACTTCTGAAGAAAATCTGAAAACTCACTTCTGACTGAGATGCATATGAGTACATGATCATTTTAATATTGTAGTAAAATGTTTATTGCCTACTATTTACTCATGCATGGGATTTCCTTTTTGAAGTAGTAGTAGATTAAACAGTGTAAAAAATTATGGAGATATCCAAGTTACCTAAGGATAGATGGATTTTTTTCATAACTCTAACTACATTTGCATTGTTTGAATCCCATAATAATATCTTCTAAATGGATTGATCCAAATATGCAGCATCAAGATAAGTAGAAAATTGTGAGGCTTATTTTAGATACTGGATATATTTTCCAAAATATGAGTTGTAAACACTTTTATTTTAGTTTTGATTCCATACAAAATAAAGCATTCCACATATTGTGATACCTCTATCTTTAAAGATTCAACAGCGATGATACATTAATTCTCTTTATATAAAAAAATCATAAAAGTTTGAAATTTTAGGCTCTGAAGTGCATCATAAAGGAGTGCAAGTAAATGACATACTTTTTTGTCTTTCAAACACTCCCTGTGCATTAAAATCATTATAGTATATATTTCGTATCCAAAATCATTTGTATTTGGTTTATGTTATACATTAAATTACTGTGTACACTTAGAAATTAGTGACATGCTAAAGGTATGGAGTTCCTATTCAGGGACTATTATAATTTTATCTCAATGTTTTTGAGATAGCACATTTCATAGTCTGTAAAAATATAGATAATTTAAACTTTATATGGTAATATTAGTTCTAATTAAGCAGAATTTAAATAAGAGTCCTTTTAAGGTCTTTAATTTAATAGTCAGACTTTTATTCTTTGGAGTGTTTTTTTCAGACCTAAGTAATATACAGAGTTTACATGTTCTCATTGGAAAATCCCCTTCATGTTTTTAGCATTGACACATAATAGTTGTACATCTTTATGGGGTATAGTATTGTTTTGGTACATATATTGTGTATTGACATTATATAATTTTATATTTATATCTTTGCTAATGTATTGTTGAGATAGTGGTATAACTGCTTCAGACTGCTTGTAAATTGCTTTTCAAGGAAAGGTGAAAGACTGAAATAATCTGAAAGGCACATTGCTTACCTAATTCAAAGCAGAAGCAGAAAAGGTGGTATTTAAAATCCCCATTATACATAGGAGACTCAAAATCGAATACTTTGTCAAATCATTTATGCCATTTTTAATGAAATTCAGTTAAAAATTGTTTACTGATGTGTTCCGTCCTCTCTTCCCCAGGTACTAGGAGATCGATGGGCAAATATCTGTAGGTGGACAGAAGATCGCTGGGTTCTTTTACAAGACATTCTTCTAAAATGGCAGCGTTTTACAGAAGAACAGGTGAGTTATGTGGAAATTATGGCAGTTAAAGACATGGAGAGGTATTAATTTGAAAAACAAAAAGGTCTATTTTTAATAATTATTTTTCTTCTCTGAAATTTCTTTCAGTGCCTTTTTAGTGCGTGGCTTTCAGAAAAAGAAGATGCAATGAACAAGGTTCAAACAACTGGCTTTAAGGATCAAAATGAAATGTTATCAAGTCTTCAAAAAATGGCTGTATGTATATTTTAGCCTTCAGTAGTCTTTTAAAACTTCATAGTATATTATTACCATTTTTTGGTATTTTCTATCAAGTCTGAAAGGAAATGTGCATCTTTTTTGCTTAGTTTAGTTTTTTGGCATATGTTTACTATTTAAAATGGGGAAATCTGTACATAGATTTTCACATTTGCTTTTCAAACAAAATTGTGCTCATGAAAAAATAAGTATAAAACTTTATTTAAAACATAAAAAGTAATACTAAGAAGTATTTGTAAGCTAAGAGTTCTAAGTATCATCATTGTAAACTGATAAAGTTGATACTCGGAGTAATATACGAGAAGTATAAGAGATGATTATTATCACATACATGGGTTAAACCTTATTTTGACCAAAAAGGAGAATCAAATGACATTCATTATATGTACCTCATGTGTTTTGAGAAATGATATGACATTGGCAGTAACATGACTCCAGGGAAACCTTCAATGACACATTTGGTTTCAGTTGAACAACATTAAAAAAAAATAGAACTCTACAACTTCTTGATCTTTTGGAATTTTATTACTTTCCAGGAAAGGAGAGGTCGATCTAATATTAGGAACTTAAATTACTAAGTAGAATATTCTAAATTAGAATTTATTAACATTTTAGATACATCAATTTTGTGAAATGCTAACTTGATATTAGCTACTTAAGAAACAAAATTCTATTATAATAGTTCATGATTTTACCTAAATTAATATACTTTTATTTGTATTGATATTAGATATTATACTTATATTGATGCTTGAATAATTTCTTTAAAGCTAAACTTAAATAAATTTCCCTGGTTATTTTAAATATTTTAAATATTTATTTGAATTATATTTTTTTTGTTCCATATGTACTAATACTCATTGGGCATTTAATTTAAAATAGGTTTACTTATTGTTACGAGTTAGCTTTTAGATAAATCATGGATCAAAGAATAGATGCTTTTGGAGTGATGCAATGCCTATGGAGTTCAGAAAAGTAGTTTATGTAGTGGAAGATATGTAAAAAATGTTAGATATATTTAAAAATTTCTTCATCAACTGGTGGGGGCCATTGAGAGATTGAAACAATCATATTTATCTTTTTGTAATACTCTTTGGTAGTAATATTTCTGGTAGTAAGGAGATTAATTAGAAGTTTTGAACTAAGTAGCACTGTAAGTGAGATAAGAAGGGAGACATGACAAATGTTGATGGAATGAATAAAACTTACCATAAGAGAGAGAGGTCACAAATGATACCTATACTTCTAAATTGGGTGATTAGAGTCCTAGAAAGGTTAGTAGACTTAAGAGGAAAATGGATGAGAAATATTTGGAAGGCAAAAATGATAATTATTTGAGTTTTGATAATATTTAGTCCAAAATGTCTTCGGGACATCAGAGTGAAAACATTCATTTCTTTAGCTAACTGGATATACATACCAGACTCTCAATAATGAATTCATAACTATATAACTATAAGTAACAGAGAAGATTCAGGGAGAATTTTATAGAGTGACACAAAAATTAAGAGGGACAAAAACTGAGGGTGCTTCTCAGTTCGGAAAGAAGGGTCAGAGGACAAGAAGCTCAGAAAGTAGATTTGAATAATTCAAATAATTCATGGTACAAGAGGGAGGAAAAGAGTGGCATTACAAAGTGAGAATATTTTACACAGGTAGAGAGTAGTACACACTGTCATATGCCACAGAGAGGAAAATATAAATTCAGGGACGATTTTTAGCATATCCAGGGGAAAGGATAGTTGGGCTACATATCCTTAAAATATGGGATTTTTTTTTGAGAGAGAGAGAGAATTTTTTAAATATTTTATTTTTTAGTTTTGGCGGACACAACATCTTTGTTTGTATGTGGTGCTGAGGATCGAACCCGGGCCGCACGCATGCCAGGCAAGCGCGCTACCGCTTGAGCCACATCCCCAGCCCTAGAATATGGAATTTTGGCAAATATTATTCTTCTTGAGCAATATATGGATCCTTTCAGTCAATATTATGGTGAACACTGATTATCAACATATAGTCATGCTCTCTAACTCAGAACCAAGCTATACTGCTGTTCAAATGCAGAACCATAGTTAATCATAATGGAAGTGTAAAAGCCTCATTCAATTGTAGTCTCGGTTAATATAGGCACTCTGTGCCTTTGTTTACAATTGTATCCTTAATGTTAAGAATGGTGAGTTACACAAAGTAAACCTTCAAGAAATATTTACTTGATAGAACCTGTCAGGGAAACCTCATCTTCACAAGGATGAGAGATCAAGAAATACACAATGGGCAGACTTTTTAAAAGGCAACACTTAGTTGTTCTTCCAGTTAACTATTGCTGTGTAATAGATACTTTAAAAGTTTTAGCTTAAAATGAACTTTTTATTATGTTCATGGATTTTGTTGGTCAGTAATTTAGAGGACATATACAGAGAATGGTTCATATTTGTTTCACAGTTGTGGGACTTGACTGGAATGCCTACATGACTGGACTCTAGAATCATCTGAAAGTATTCATTCACTCATACCATCAGGCTCCTGTGTTGGATGCTTTGACGTCTGGGGCTGCTCACCAAAACGTGTTCCCTTGGACTTCTCATGTTGTTTGGCCATATCACAGCATGGTGGCCTTAAATTAGTCAGAATTCACAAATGGAGACTAAGGACTCAAAGCAGCATTATTTCTATAAAGAAAACTTAAACTTCACAAAGCATTAATACTACCATACTCTTCTGGTAGAAATAAACATAAGCCTGCTTAGATTCAAGGAAGAGGAAATAGTATTCCATATCTTCATGGAGAAGCACCAAGGTCAAATCATAGTAGAGCATCTTGAACAATTTGTTTTAAAAAAATAACCATATCTGGAAAATACCACATGCTAAAAATATTTTGTGATAATGAATTCATAATTTCACTACATAGTGCAGGTTGCTATGTAAATCATTGATTAAATTTACCAATCAAGAATGTTGTTCTTAGGAAGCAACATATTGACAAAATCCAATTATAGTAAAACTAGTAGGAACTTTGAAAATGATCTAGCTTATCTCTGATCCAATTACAAGTCTAAAGTTCCTTGGGATCAGCTACTCAGGTTATGTCTAAAGAGGAAAATGAGGTCCAGAAAGAAACACATGGCATATACCAGTTATTATATAACATTAGTAGCAGAGTTAAAAGAAGCACTAAGACATCCAGATTCTAGCACAGGCCTTTCAACCCATTTTAAAACTCCTCATATCATTTGATTTCTTAGAAAAAAATAACTGCAATTAGAACTCTCATTTCTAACAATCATGTGCCACTATTTGGACATTTTTACGACTAAAAGATTTTGTCATCCTCGGGACCATGAAGAGTCTCTCTTAGCAAAATCTCAATAATCTTTCAATATGATTAAAATTCACACTATGTCACCTTAGTTGTGAACAAAGTAAAAATATGTTTTGTATAAGTCTTACCATTTGATAGTTAAGCCAATTAACAAAACCTGACAGCTGGTCTAGAATTTGAGGTAAAATTCCCCTGCTGACTCAGGCAGTGAATAAGAATTTAATGTTCATTAAAATATGTCACAGTCTAAGACCCAAAACAGGTACCATCTGTCACTCATTTCTACTACATACCTGGGTATAGATACAGTAGCTAAATCTCTCTTTTATTTACAATCAGAGTAATTTGTTTTAAAATATTATTATTAATAACCCATGGGATTGCCTCCTATTTTTCACTAGGAATGTGAGATAAGGAATTTGATATTCCATTTCTTCTAGATCTGTGGGATTCATATCCATGGCATGTAGATTTATTATTTTTATGATTAGATCTATTTTGGGGGGTGTAAAGGAGACAAAGGAGAAAAGAAACTTTGGCCTTTAAGAGGTGAATTAGAAGACTTACAGAATCATGTAAGTTATGGGAAGACCCAAATGCAGAATACATCTGTTTCTGGGGAATGTTGGTTTTGCCAAAGAAGGATAACTCTGGGGAAGCATGGTGATCCAGGAAAGAAAAAACAGATAAAAATATTAAACACATAAAGAATTTATTCCAGTGTAATAAAAATATGTCTTGGCAGTATTCTCTGAGGCATACTACTTATGATAATAGAGTGAAGGTTTCCTGGGTCTTTTGTAAGTATACATTGTTTTATTCACTTTAATTAATCTTCTAAACTTGACCAGAAAGAACTTGTCTATTTTTGTCTTATTGAACAAGTTATCTTTCTCTTCTTGATATCTCCTACTGACCCAGTCTGATTTATTAACTGTAGCTTCCTTCCTTCTATGTAAGGGCTATGGCAATACTGTACTCTTCACTGGCTGTGGAATCAAGTGACAGGGTTAGAGTGCTTATGGGAATTCAACAAGTCCCTGTTGATAAAGCTCATCTCCTGTAATGGCCTTCAAAGAATTTATCCACATAGAATTGGTGTTTTATAAAGTGTGGTCCCCAGACCAGCAGCATAAACATTACCTGGAAACTTATGAGAAATGCAAATTTGTTTGAATACAAAAATATTTTTTAAAAAAAGATAGTGTGCGATGATCAAATGGGGTCCATCCCAGGGATGCAAGTTTGGTTCAACATACGGAAATCAATAAATGTAATTCCTCACATCAATAGACTTTAAAGACAAGAATCATATGATCATCTCAATAGATACAGAAAAAGCATTTGACAAAATACAGCATACTTTCATGTTAAAAACACTATAGAAACTAGGGATAGTAGGAACATACCTCAACATTGTAAAAGGCCAATATCATTCTAAATGGAGAAAAATTGGAAGTA
Organism: Marmota monax; assembly: GCF_021218885.2. Classification (NCBI taxonomy): domain Eukaryota; kingdom Metazoa; phylum Chordata; class Mammalia; order Rodentia; family Sciuridae; genus Marmota; species Marmota monax. The sequence continues at coordinate 923,962 of NW_026694772.1, forward strand.
TTCCCTCTAAAAACTGCAACAAGACAGTTCCCCACTTCTATTCAGCACAGTTCTTGAAACTCTAGCCAGAGCATTTAGACAAAAGAAATTAAAGGGATATGAACAGGAAAAGAAGAACTCAAACTATCATTATTTGCTGATGACATGATTCTATATTTAGAGGATCCAAAAAATTTCACCAGAAAACTTCTAGAATTAATAAATGAATTTAGCAAAGTAACAGGATATAAAATCAATACCCATAAATCAAATGCATTTCTATACATCAGTAATGAAAGAGAATTTAGGAAAGCTATCCCATTCACAATAGCCTCAAAAAATACTTAGGCATTAATCCAACAAAAGAAGGGAAAGACTTCTATGACAAAAACTACAGAAAACTAAAGAAAGAATTGAAGGAAACCTCAGAAGATAGAAAGACCTCCCATGTTCTTGGATAGGAAGAATAAATAGTCAAAATGACCATATTACCAAAAGTGTTATACAGATTTAATGCAATTCCAATTAAAATCCCAACAACATTCCTCATAAAATAGAAAAAGCAATCTTTAAAATCATTTGGAAAAATAAAAGATCAGAATAGACAGAGCCATCCTTAGCAAGAAGAGTGAAGCAGAAGGCATCACAATACCAGACCTTGAACTATAACATAGTGTTATAGTAACAAAAATGGCATGGGAGAATAGAAGACACAGAGACAAACCCACATAAATATAATTATCTCATACTACACAAACATGCTAAAAACATACATTAGAGAAAAGATTGCCTCTTCAACAAATAGTGCTGGGAAAATTGGAAATCCATATGCAGCAAAATAAAATTAAACCCCTATATCTCACCATGCACAAACTCAACTCAAAGGGGATCAAGGTCCTAGGAATTAGACCAGAGATCCTGTGCCTAATAGAAGACAAAATAGGCCCAAATCTTCATGTTGGATTAGGTCCAGACTTCCTTAACATGACACCTAAAATGTAAGAAATAAAATCAAGAATCAATAAATGGGAAGGATTCAAACTAAAAAGCTGTTTCTCGGCAAAGGAAGCAATCAATAATATGAAAAGAAAGCATACAGTGTGGGAGAAAATCTTTACCACATGCCCATCTGAATCAGCACTAATCTCCAGGATATATAAAGAACTCAAAAAACTTATCACCACAAAAACAAATAACCCAATTAATAAATGGGCTAAGGAACTGAACAGATGCTTTTCAGATGATATACAGTTGATCAAAAAATATATGAAAATATGTTCAACATCTCCAGCAATAAAAGAAATGCAAATCAACACTACACTGAAATTTCATCACACTACAGTCAGAATGGCAGTTTTTAAGAATACAAGCAAGGATAAGTATTGGTAAGGATGTGGGAGAAAAGGTACACTCATACATTGCTGGTGGGACTACAAATTGGTGCAACCACTCTGGAAAGCAGTATGGAGATTCCTCAGAAAACTTGAAATGGAACCACCATCTGATCCAGCTACCCTACTCCTCTGTAACCAAAGGACTTAAAATCAGCATATTACAATGACACAGCCACTTCAATGTTTATAGCAGCTTAATTTACAATAGCTAAACTATGGAACCAAACTAGATACCTTTCAATGGATGAATGGATAAGGAAACTGACATGTATACACAATGGACTATTACTCAGCATTAAAGGAGAATAAATTTATGGCTTTTTCAGGTAAATGGATGGAGTTTGAGAATATTATGCTAAGCAAAGCAAGCCAATCCCCAAAAACCAAAGGCCAAATGTTTTCTCTGATCAGTGGATGCTGATCCCTAATGGGGGAGGGTAAGGGAAGAATGGAAGAAATTTGAATTGGACAGAGGGTATTGAGAGGAGGGGAGGGGGCATGGAGGTAGGGAAGATGATGGAATGAGATGGGCATCATTACCCTAGGTACAGGTACCATTGCACGAATGGTGTGACTCTACATTGTGTGAAACTAGAGAAATGAAAAGTTGTGCTCCATTTATGTGCAATGAATTGAAATGCATTCTGCTGTCATGTATTAATTAGAACAAATAATAAGAGAAATGCAAATTTGTGGTCTTATTCCAAGCTTGCTGACATAGAAACATTAGAGGTAGCACCTAGCAATCTGCATTTTAACATCTTTTGGGCGATTCTAACGTTCTCTTAACTTGAGAAACCCTAAATAAGACTAATCTACTTAAGTACAATAACTGGTGATTAGAGCAAAGTGAAGTACTTCTTCCATTTAGATAAGTAATTACAGATTGAGCTGATAAAATTCATTTTTCTATTGTAGTAAATATTATCTTGGCATTATTCTCTAAGGCATACTCCTTATGATAATAGGGTGAAGGTTTCCTGGGCCTTTTATAAGTATATATTTGTTTTTCCCACTTCAATTCATCTTCTAACCTTGACAAGATAGAACTCTTCTATTCCTACGTATTTAATAGGGTGTCTGTCTTCCCCATATGTACTATCAACCCAATCTAATTTACTGATGATAGCTTCCTGCCTACTTGGAGGTAGGTCCAAGTGACTGGATTCTATGAAAATAAAATATATGTTCTTTTAATATCCCAGCTGATCTTTACCTGTTATAAGTTTTCTAAAGTTTACTTTTGTTGCCTAGACTTTTAGAACTCTGTGGGTTTCTGGCACTCACAGACCCATTATCAATTCTTGATATGCAAAATGACATCCTCTAATTATTAGGAACAGTTAAACCATAATTAATAGTCTCACATAAGATCCAAGCTTAAAAGAAAGACAGGAGAAAGTAATTCATTACTATGATCCAGTTTATCTGGCATAGCCATGGATTTTTTTCTTATCCTCCCTCTGCTAATTATTGTGAGAGAGTCCCTTCAGGAACTTGGAGATTATGGAGAGCATCCAGGGAGGTGGAAAAAAAGAGAAATACTGAGACCAAACAATCTGCCATCATCATTTTAAAATATTTACATCTATAGAAATTTATTTAGCCAGTGGTTTTGTCATATAGATTTATATGAAAATGTATTCAATAATTATACAATTTCATTATAATGCTATTTTAATTTTACCTTGAGTGTATTTTTCCTCATTGTGTTTTTAATGGTGCCTTTCAATTTTATAATTTCACTAAATCCATCTTCATTTGATTTCATATTAACACAGGAGGCTTAGTTTCATTTGTTTAGATAGCACAAGGTTACCCATAGAATTCCAACACATTTTTCTTGAAACAACTCTCAAATTCCTATTTTGAAATGTTTCCAAATCATTATATATTTAGCTTAAATAATGAATGTACCTTTTAGCCCTTCACATAGGGCTATTTAAATGGTTCTTTAAGCTCTGAGATAGTAAGCCAAAGAGGATTGCACTTTCATTATTTTATTTTTAAATGTATGTCTTTATTTATATCATGCGTCTTTCCAAAAAGAAGTCACAGTGGCTCACACAAAATAAATGCATGCCAAAAGTTAATAAAGAAAAAAAAATAAAATGAATCTCCATAAAGGAATCTGAGGAATATATGTTTGAAATTCAAGTTTGCCTCTCAGCTCTATTCAGGTAGTATAAACTGTTGTTTTACTACTAGTACAAGTATGCACTTAAATTTTATGGAAAGGTAACATGTGAATTAAACAAAATGAATATAAAAAATCTATATACTACTGCACTAACATTCTGAGAGTGTTATAGATATAACTCCAACTATTAATATTTTTCTGTCATTTTTTTCAAACTGAGAAAAAAAAGTAATTATTGAGGAAGTACATTACAAATGAACTTTAAAAGTTGCTTCCCTTCCCCTTAAAATGACAAGAAAACTGAGACATAAAATATGCCAGATAAACCCAGTTCTGAATAAAGGATGAACTATTTGAACATGAAACCAGAACATTTTACAGTTCATACCTATCCATGTAAGTAACATGCTAAAATGAGTTACTTTGCAGGTGGTGTATTGACTGCTCTATGTGAATGACACTTTGGTTCATGAGCAATTGGTACATCTGTTTCATGATAATATATTTTATTTCCATATGTAATGTTAGTTGTTCTTAAATAAGCTTGCATTTGTTTTAAAAAGTCAGGTATCAAAGTTTAGCTTATATTCATTGTACTTGCTACTGCCAGAAGAATGGGGTTGTAAAAGGACTATAAAATGATTTTTCTTCCTCCTCCCTATTTCTTTCCTGTGTTTATAAGTTAAGTCACAGGCTAGCATTTGGTACTTGGAAATTGGATTTCCCTATGAGCAGAATGACCTTAGTGGTAGATAAAGTGAAAGAATAAGCTGCCATGATCTACTGATTTCACATAAGTCACTTTGTTTATTATTTCCAAATCAAACAAAAGGCAATTGTGAACCTTCATTGCCCACAGAAACTTTGGAAATATGATTGGTATAAAAAAATTACTCTATAAGGGCTGAGGCTGCAGCTCAGTGGCAGAGTGCTTACCTAGCATGTGTAAGGCATTGGGTTCTATCCTCAGCACCTCATAAAAATAAACAAATAAAGGCATGCTGTCTATTTACAACTACAATCTATTTTAAAAAAAATACTATATGAAACATGTAAGTATTTAGAAAATAAGCAGATAGCTTCTGAGGGATGTGGATCATACTCCATGTCTTTCTTTTTACTTAATGAGCTTCAAATTAACATTAGAAAATAATTATTCCGATAGTATAACTTTAATTAAATAATAGATGCTAATGAAGCTTAAGGTCTGTTAACTTCATGGAAAGTTTTTATTTATAAATAATGGAATATTGAAATTGTGGAAATAAATAATATTGCAATTTTCTCCAAATAAACAGCATTTCAGAAAGCAAAGCCCTTTAGACACTCTCATCTTCTCAAGTCACCAGTAATACTGGCACTTTATAGTCAGTTTTTGTTAGAAATTTTTCAGAGGAAATTCACTACCATCCAAGAGCAATGTCACCCACTCCCAATTGTTAAAAAGTAGTTTCCAGCTGAGGGTGGCAGTGCAGTTCTGTAATTCCGGTAGCTCAGGAGGCTGAAGCAGAAGAATCACACGTTTGTGGTCAGTCTTGGCTAGGATCTAAGCAAAATGAAGAGACCCTGTCTCAAAATTAAAAATAAAAAGAGCTGGTGGTGTTGCTCAGTGGTTAAACACCCTTGGGTTCAATCCCTACTACCAAAAAAAAAAAAAGTTTCCACATGTTGATCTTGTTTTCACTTTAGAAGAGCTTTTACTAATTGATCACTAGGCAGTCCTTCTAGCTCTGAAGTGCCTCTTCATAGTCTTTATTCTAATGTCTCTATTTTATAATCTCTTCAACCTTTATTGAAAGATTTTTTGAAGTTATTATGTGTATGTTTATGGATGTTCAATAATTTGCAGAAATGATTGCAGTCTTTGCCCATCTATAGAAATGAGTGAATGCATGAAAAGATGGAAACAATAGTGTTTTAATAAAATGTTACCTAGAACCTAAGACTTATTCTGTGATCTGGTTTTAACAGGTTTTAAAAACAGATCTAGAAAAGAAAAAGCAAACTATGAACAAACTCAGTTCACTCCACCAAGATCTTCTTTCAACACTGAAAAATAAATCAGTGACACAAAAGATGGAAGCCTGGATGGAAAATTTTGCACAGCGTTGGGAAAATTTAGTCCAAAAACTTGAAAAGAGTTCAGCACAGGTAAGTGATACCAGTTATCATACTATGAATTATGCTGGAGATTTTGAAACCTGCATTATGAGAATAATGCTATGACCTTACGAAGGATGTCATAGGATAATTCTGTGCCCAATGGTAAATTGAATTTTAAAAAAAACATGGCTTCTGCCATGCACACTGGCATGCACCTGTAATCCCAGTGACTCAGGGAGGTTGAGGAAGAAGGATTGCAATTTTGAGGCCACCCTCAGCAACTTAATGAGGCCCTAAGAAACTTAGTGAGATGTGTCTCAAAGCAAAAAAAAAAAAAAAAAAAAAAAAAAAAACAGCTCGGGATGTAGCTCAGTGGAAAAGCACCCCTGGTTTCAATTCCTAGTATAAAACACTCCCCCCCCCTCTCTAACACACACACACACACCTCTTACACTTCATTTGTTATCTAATAGATTTATTTTAGCAAAAAAAAAAACAGGCTTTCTAGCTTAACTTGTTATTGGAGAATCATAGGCAGGGGAATGAGCACTGATTGATTAAATTAGTTACTATACTCCAGTTTAATAGTAGTAGGGAGCTGCATGACAGAGCAGTTGACTCTGAATCACAGATTCCTAGAACCATGAATGCCATTAGTTAACCTCATTTTACATTTGGAAAAAAAAAATGAAACCAGAGAAGAAAAGTGAATTATACAAGGAAATGTAGTTGTAGGAACAGGACTTTAGCACAGGTCCTTTAATTTCTCTGAAGGCTTTTTTTATGAGGGCAAATAATGATCTAATTATTGGGTTTTCAGCCACAGACTGCTGATTTCATAAAATCATGAATGTTGTTTAATTACATATAGGCTATAGTTTAGGAAAATACAAGCTGTAGTTTAGGAAAATAACAAAGTTACAGTTCTGGAATGTGGTTGTATGTTAGTAATTTTAGAAGTTTTAGTAATTGAAAAATCAGGGATTGTTTTTTGGTCTCATTATCAGATGGTAGAAAAATAGGTAGCCATTCAAAATATTGACATTATGTATATTCTGTCACATCATTTTGTATTACAAGGGCATTTGTAATTGATCACTGTTTACAACTCAAGGCTATGCATACACACTTATTAAAACAATGATCATATTCAATAGATCTTAGGCAGATATCTCCTTTGTTGTGAGACAGGTACAAGGAATTTGTTTTCTTGAGACTTGATATTTGATAAGTAACACTTAGGAAACATTTATTGAAAGATGAAGAAAGGAAATTTGAGGTGTTAACTTCCATAAATACAATTCTAAATATTAATCAGCCATATATGATTTCATTCCCTGTTCAATTTTCCTTTTAAATCCAAACTCATGTAAAAATTAAAGAAATATGAGAATTTATTTCACTCATTTGTCATGCAATTAAGTAATAATAAAAATCCATTTAGGGCTGGAATTGTAGTTCAGTGGTAGAGTGCTTGCCTAGCATCTGTGAGGCACTAGGTTCGAACCTTAGCACCACATTAAAAAAAAACAACTTAAATAAAATAAAGGTATTATGTCCATCTACAACTAAAAATATTTTTAAAAATTCATTTGTTATCTAATAAATTTATTTTAGAAATTAATTTATTGAATAGTAATTTTACTGTAGGTCATGGTTTGTTATTATGTGTGATCTGCCTAAGGCTACTTTTAAATTTGCAATATCCCTGATATTTATGCCACAAATACATGAGGTATTAGTAAATTTATGACTTTTAACTCAACAATTATTTTGATGCAATATATACTCCTTGATCCCATAGGTTATTGTTGCAATAAAATTGATAGTATCTATGTTAACTATTGGCATTATTTGATAAAGTTGTTTTAAAATGCATTCATTTAAGTGATATATTTATGGAAGTGTAACTGTTAAATTGTATGTCATATTTGGTTCACTTGCACTATATTCAGTTGTTTTCAAGCTTAAGTGCATGATAATCATCTGGGGAACAGAATAAAATGCATCTAGACTCAGAAAATCTCATTCTCAGTAGGTCCTGGGAAGGACCCATGAATATACTCCTTTAAAAAACCTTTTATTACAGACTGCATATATACCTTATTTCACTGCATAATTGTTGAAGATTTTATAACATTTTTCCCCAAAAGTGAGGTGCATGCTTTTTTGAAGAAAAAAATGGGCTGGTAATACTTAAAAATCATTTGTTGCTAAACTGTCTTTGGTGCAACATTAGAATTCACAGGATACTTCTGAGTATACATTAATGTGATGATTATACGGTAAAATATGACATTTTTATAAACACTGATTAACAAAGGCGGTGACATACTTATCAACCTGTGCCTTCTGGTTTTTCACAATGCTGGCTGAAATGGGAAAAGGGAGACCTTCCTAGAGATGCAGTACTTAAATATACTCATTCCCTTGGAATGGTACTACTTTTCAATGAAGGTTGTATATATCTCTTCAATGTGTTACTAATTTGGTTATTCTAGTTGGTGGAAAAATACTAGAACCCTTATTTTTAATGGCCTATGAGTTATGAGACTAGTACCTAGGCAATTTACTTAACCTCTTATTCAGCAGTAAAGCAGTACTAGATTTGATTTGTGTAGTTCTTCACAAAATGATGTTCACCAGACATTATAGCATGTATCTGTTCTGCTTGTTCATTGGGATATGATGAGAATAAAACAAAGCAATAGCAATAAAATCATTTTTGAGAGAAGAGAAAAGGTGATCTTAATATATAAGTCATACTGATTAGAAAGTCTGTAGGCTTGTGGTTCACCATATTTTTTTTTTTTCAAACAGTCGTATGTTCCTATATAGACCAGGAACAGATAAAGAGACCTACACAAGTTGTTTCCTAGAACACTAAGTCGGAGCTTTTATAAGTTTATGTGTTACTTTTTCCTCACTGAATTTTCCCCAAAATATACCATCCATATCTTTTCCAATATATATCTTTGCTGGGGGTTATTGAATTCATAGGAAGAGAGAAATGAAGCTGCCCAGGGAAAGAGGAATTAAAGGAAGATAAAGACAGGGAAGAAAGAAGTGATCATTTACAGTTAAAAAAAAGTGACTGATTTTCTTTTGTGAATGTCAAATTGAGCTTGATCAAAATTACATTTATGTAATTCTGAGAATGTTAGGGTGAGGTTGTGACTTTGCAGAACAGAACTCACTTGTGTGTATTTTCCCCTTATGTTTATGGGGAAAAAAAAATCTGTCATTAATGATTACTTTATATCTAGATTTTTTAAAAAAGCCTTTTGAATGGTGAAAAAAATGAGCAAAGTTTGGATAATAATTCAAAACTCATAATAGTTAAAACTTGTTATTTTTGAAGCAAGGGATAGGAATTGTGACTGAGAGGACAAGGCATCTGATTGTTCACATATAAAGAACATTGTGTGCTTGTGACTCTGACAGCTATTCAGGTCAAAGCTTTGAGGGATTTTGACCTTATGAAGCAGTTGCATGGCAAGAGATCAAAGCATGATTAAAATGAGCTGTGAGGGCTGCTCTCTTGCATTTTAAAGTCAGGTTTGGCTTGAATAATACCTGGACACAAGCTGAGGATGTTAAACTTGATGAGAAGGCAGTCTGAGAAAATAGAAATGCTTTGTCTCTGAATGTTGGAAAGATAGTAACTCTTGTTATGTGGATACTTAATAGGGAAAAAGAGGGCAAAAGAAAAATACTCTGGGTTGACTTCTGTGAAAGCCCAAATGATCCTATACCTCTCCCTATTTTTTAAATGTATATACTTGTTGAGACTTGGTTTATTTTTTCAAAGCCATGACACTAAAGAATATATTCTATGTTGATTATAATTATGAAATATGATAGAAATCCATTCTAATGGGGGAAATAAGATATAATTTAAGTGATTTGAAACATTATGCCCATTTAAATGAAATAATATGCACTGTGTAAAGAACATATTTTTGAAAGATTTTAAAATTCATTATGATAATTTATATTAAAGTTGGACATGAGGAACTTAGATATAAAATATATCTCTCCAGGTAAGTCTAAAAGTTTTATAGTTTTATGACATCTTAGCAGAATAAATATCTCCTTTCATGGGAATAAGGAAAATTCTATGACTCAGATAAGTTTTAGGATCTCATTCCCATTTTGTAAATATTTTGCTACATGACCAATTTTGCAGTATTCTCAACTTGAGCAAAAATACCTTAAAAATAATATACTCAGAATCCCTCTCTCCTTGAACATGAACACTGATGTTCATTCTGTGTATCTGTGCATGATACCCCAAAAGGAATATGATCATTATATATATATATATATATATATATATATATATATATATATATATATACCTATTCTATATCATTTATGTCCTGCTGAATGATTTAACCCTTAACAGACACATGGCTAATGTAAAGCATGGCTAGATAAGCCAGTGATTCTCATTATTCCCAAATGCAGATTGAAGGATGCAATCTATTAAGGTGGAAATTTATTTGTCCTTTTTTCTAATTCAATTTTTATTCTTTAAATATTTTAATTTTTACTTGTGACAAAATATTTTATATTCACATTCTGGCTATATCCATTCAAAGCATTCATTAGGCTGTATCCACTCTCAAAGCATTCATTAGATTGCAGACTTATTGATATATGTGATGTAGTTACAATTGGTTTGCCTCTATTCTTTTTTTACTAGTAATTTTAATTAAAATACTCGAAAGGCTTTTAGTTGACAAGCCTTTTTAGTCATTTCTGAAAGCTTGCCAAGCCTTAGAAGCCTGCTGCCAATTAAAAAAAATATGTTTTTATAAAAACTAGAATTAAAACAAAATTCCTTCACTTATTTTAGGATTCCATCTTGTTGAAATTTATGCATTAACTACCTCAACTTTTAGAGTGTTCTTTGGTTCATTTATCGGGTGTAAGTTTTATTAGAAAATTTTGAAATTACAGTTCAAATTACTTTGGAAATTAATTATATACTTTTGCTACCTACAATTGTAAAAAGTATTTAGAATGGAACTTCTATAGCGGTGCAATAGGTTTATGTAATAAATTCATTACCTACAACAATATAAAACACTGTGAAAAATTAATACATTAGGGCTGAATTAACTCTTGGAATTGTGAAAATTTAATACATTAAGGCTGAGTTAATTCTTAGAACCTCTCCTTCTCGTTTTACAAAATTAAAATTCGAGGATAGACAGATATCTATATGGTCCTCATAGTCCTAAATGTCTAATGTTTCTATTTGCTGGAAATTTTGTATTAAAATTTGGATTACTGACAAGATTCCAACTCTCTCACTATATCAACTTCAGAGGCAGCTGGACAACGACTATGAAAATAAAATCCTCTTTCTATTTAAAATAGACTGGCCTCAAAAATTATTATATTTCACTCTTGAATATGTAATTAATATGGCATAAGGATATGATACTTAACATCTATATGATATATTCACTATCTACCGATAATAAATGAAATAACACATGAAGATAAATGTAAGTTCTTTTCCTAACTATGTACCTGATAATATTCATCACTAGTTACAGAATTTATTTCATTACTTCCATGTCAGATGGTATGTAGAGGAAGGTCAGGTGGATGAGAAAAAATAAATTACATTGCTTTTGAATTTTTGCAGGTGCAGTTAATTCATACAGTTGCTCAAATTCTGTATTTAGTATGAATCCAGAAGCTAAGATGTACTTCTTCTTTCTGACATATTTTGTACTAAAGATAATTTGAAATGAGGAACAAAATACATAAAATGGAAGAGACAGTTTTACAGAATGAACCTTCTTAATTATCCTATATTTTATTTCAAAGGGAAGAATGGTTTCTTTTATGATGTCTTCTGAGTATTTGACTCTAATTGTGCTCATGATTCCAATGTCAGTACCTATTCAAGAAGTTTTATTGCCTCATTATCAATATCAAAACAGGACAGTAATTAATATTAAAATTTAGTTACCAAGCTACTGTCATGAACTTTAGAACTTATTGTATGCTACACTTAGTTATGGCAGTTGCTTTGTACTCTTTTGTGAAATAGAGCATTTTATAACCTTGTGCTTAATAACAGCCTTCTTTGTGAGCACCTGATCTTTTATCCAACGATTCTCCCACAGCTCAGCATATAAATCTTTTCCATTGCTTAGAGATATAAATCTTAACACCATCAGATTTTTATGCCTTGTGCTAACATGTTTGTGGAGATACCTTTAAGCTTGGTTAACAATTACCAGCTAAAGATGTTGTTACGATTGTGTAGTATGTTTTAAAGTGTAAAATTACAATGCATGAATACTGATTAAACATTAATGAACACTCAAAATGTATGTTTATACATATGTGTATATATGTACATATGCAAATATATTAAAACCTATATATGATTATATATAAACAACTTGGGAAAACTTTCCTGAAGCTTTGTAACTTTCCTATGCTTATAAAAGCAACATTTTGTCCAAAATATTTTGTGGTAGAAATTTGGAAACTCAAAATAATACAGAAATATATACTACACATGTAAATTATAATTTCTCTACTTACAATAGGTACCAGTGTTTATATCTTCCAATGTTTACTCAATGCAATCATGCAAACATTTTCCAAAACTATTGAAATAGTAGCAATATGAATATTTTATCACATTTATGTAGCATAATTTACTTAAACCATCACCTACTGACTTAATGTTGTTTCCATTATTTTACTGTTAAAAATAACCCTATGAACAGGGGAAAATGTTATATACAGCCTTCAGCAACAAAATAAATTGAAATGTTAAAATGCTCACGGAGGAAAATCTGCTTTTCTAACATTTCAAAAGAAATTTCATTGATTACTGTATGCTCAGTACATGTAGTTATTTTGCATACTGAAAATTTTCAGATGGCACACGTTTCACAATTATTCTTGTGATTATTGCCTTCCCTGCTAAAATTCCTAAAGGCAAAGATTCCACTCTACTCATTTCTAAATGCCTTCCAATGTGTACCTGTTCAACTTAATTGGAATTTAATTGAAACATTACAGTTTAGGTGTTGGATAAATTATACAATTTTAGATTGCTTTGACTGAAGATGGTGTCCAAAGTCAGGAAACATTGAATTTAAAGTATCAGTCATATAAAGGTAGTTCTAGCAAAAAAAAACTGACAATATAAGACTTGGGAATGAGATTTATTAGAGTTGTGATTATCAGACTTCAAATGTTTTAAAACTGTCATGTAGAAAAAATACTTAATTTCTTCTGTGTTTCAAGATTCAAAACATATTTTAACTGGAGGAAGTCACAAGACTTCCATAAGTTGTTAACACCTTTGCCACTGAGAAAGATTGCTGCCATACTAAGGAAAACATTATCAGCTTCTGGAAGTAGCAAATTTTACAGTAAGCAGGAGGTTATGTTAAATGGCCTCCATAATCCCTCTCCTGTCTATATTATAATGATTCTAACACATAATTGAGTCATTTCTAAAATCCATGGGGAAATTTAATATATGACCAATTGTTTTATATTCTAATTATAAGGAGTAGGTTATGAGAATAGTTATTATTTTCTTATATATAATGTGTTCAACCTTGTATTTACAGGGTCAGTGTACAGTTGTTTTCTTATTTCTCTATCCCAAAAGAAATGAAATAGTATTTTCAATTATAATGTTGTAGTGATGAGAGTATAGAACAATTATTGATCCATGCCTTACTGTTGGTCTAATAAAAATTAATATTTTCTTCTTTTCATAAGATTTACTATCTTCTTAAATGCAGTTTCATATATATTATGGTGTAATTTCCCTTTACTATACCCTCCATAGGCATATCTATCCAATTTCTTAATACTTACCAATAATAAAATATTACTAATATATGTAGGAAATAATTTCAAAACTAATATTCAGTAGCAAAGATTAGATATAACTGTAAAAGAAATAGTTTTATAATTTCAGAATCTGCATTCTGCTGCCTGTACATTCAAAATTAGATAATCTCCTAATCTGAAAGTATTCTCTTCTAGGAGTCATTGTATGCAAAGAAAAGTGTGCTCATAATTAAAAAAAATATTACAATAAAATGCTCTTGGAATCCAAATATAAATTACATTTTCTTTTTAACTACAAGTGAATTAAATTTGTTCATGTAATGGTCACTTTGTGTTGGATGCAAGTATATTGTTTGTATTTTAAGCATTTAAAAAAAAACAGTTGCTTTCTCTTTTTATGTATCTTATCATGGCACTATATAATTCAAGTTGCTTGAGGCTCAGTGATTGATTCTGAATGACTATGAAAATCTTAGAGAAGATAAAATGGGTGCTTCACACATGTAACAATTAAGTATCTCTTAGTGTCCTTTTATTGGTAGCCTAAATAGCTTATCAAAATAGAAATTCCTCCCCCTTCACCTATGTAAAGCTGTGGTTTGTATAAAGGATAGCATTTTACCAATATGTATGTCAAAGCTATTTTTACGTGGGGTACCATGGCAAAGGAATTCATCTCTTCACTGCTAATTGCCAATTTGGAAACTAAAATAACAAAACCCTGAGGCTTCTATCATTTCTTCCCTTTGAAGGGATCAGTCATCATTGGATGAGGCAGGGAGATTATTCTAAACCCTTCCCATATCTCTTGAACTTCAGAAAAATCAATAAAACTAATCTTGACCCCAGCCAGATTATTGGCCTTGTGCTTGTAACTTAAAGCTGATCCAATGCAGGCCTTTTGTTGTTTCCTTGGAAACAGATCTTCCAAATAAGTTGGATTACCAGAAGGGTAGTGTTTAATAACCCAAAGGTAACTTTATGGCCATAATATGAAGAATATTGGGAGTCAAATAATATGAAGAACATTGTGAGTCAAATAATATGAAGAATATTGTGAGTCTAATGTATATTATATATATATATATATATATATATATATATATATATATATATAAATGAGGAATATTGTGAGTCATTATACAACTTCTCAATGCTGTGTATTGAGATGATGACTGTCCATGATTTGTGTCACAAACCATATTATTCCAGAGGCTGATGAACTGTCACACCCCCCAATAAAAACAAACTATGAATGGAAAATTAAATTGATTACAAACTGAATCTCCAGTGATGAATTTGGAACCTCAAATATTGGAATATATTTACTAATTTAAAACAGGAGTATTATTCCTAGCATTCGAGTAATGTTGATCATAAAAACATGTATGAAATAATAGATACTTTGTTTTAACCTTATATAGTAATTTGAAAAGACATTTCATGTATTTGATTAAAAATAATTTATAACTATTTAAAAGTATGTGAAAAAATATTCATTTTACATGATAATCAAAACTTTTTATAAACCATTTTATTTTATATTTCTTGGTTTTATACATTTGCTTATATCCAGGTATTATTTTTATTTTTAGTATAGTTTTTTATTAGTTTATTATAGTTATATATAATGTTGGGGTTCATTTTACCATAAGCATACAAGCATGGAATATAATTTGCTTCACTTTAGTCCCTAGTAATTCCTTTTTCTTCCCCTCCTCTTGTCCCCTATTCCCTTTCCTCTTCTCCATTGGTCATCCTTGTATTTATTTATAGCTTTTTAAAAATTAGGTTTTACACACACACACATATATGTATTTTAAAATTAGGTGATATATATATATATGAAATTCACTACAGTATATTCATATAT
The DNA here is from genome assembly GCF_021218885.2 of Marmota monax. Classification (NCBI taxonomy): domain Eukaryota; kingdom Metazoa; phylum Chordata; class Mammalia; order Rodentia; family Sciuridae; genus Marmota; species Marmota monax. The sequence continues at coordinate 939,302 of NW_026694772.1, forward strand.
GTGTATAGGATAGTTTGGCCAATTTAATTCCACCAGTATTTTCATTTTAAATTATTAAGAATCTATTAGTAAACATCTGCAGTCTGCCACATGTTGGAATTTGCATCCAGATACTTGAATAAAATTTCTGTAGATGTTGCAAACACTTTTTTTTTAATTTTTTTTTTATTGGTTGTTCAAAACATTATAAAGCTCTTGACATATCATATTTCATACATTAGATTCAAGTTGGTTATGAACTCCCAATTTTACCCCAAATACAGATTGCAGAATCACATCGGTTACACATCCACATTTTTACATAATGCCCTATTAGTAACTGTTGTATTCTGCTACCTTTCCTATCCTCTACCATCCCCCCTCCCTCCCCTCCCATCTTCTCTCTCTACCCCATCCACTGTAATTCATATCTCTCCTTGTTTATTTTCCCATTCCCCTCACAACCTCTTATATGTAATTTTGTATAACAATGAGGGTCTCCCTCCATTACCATGCAATTTCCCTTTTCTCTCCCTTTCCATCCCACCTCATGTATCTGTTTAATGTTAATCTTTTCTTCCTGCTCTTCCTCCCTGCTCTGTTCTTAGTTGCTCTCATTATATCAAAGAAGACATTTGGTATTTGTTTTTTTAGGGATTGGCTAGCTTCACTAAGCATAATCTGCTCTAGTGCCATCCATTTCCCTGCAAATTCTATGATTTTGTCATTTTTTAGTGCTGCGTAATACTCCATGGTGTATAAATGCCACATTTTTTTTATCCATTCATCTATTGAAGGGCATCTGGGTTGGTTCCACAGTCTAGCAATTGTGAATTGTGCTGTTATGAACATTGATGTAGCAGTATCCCTGTAGTACGCTCTTTTAAGGTCTTCAGGGAAAAGTCCAAGAAGGGCAATAGCTGGGTCAAATGGTGGTTCCATTCCCAGCTTTCCCAGGAGTCTCCATACTGTTTTCCAGATTGGCCGCACCAGTTTGCAGTCCCACCAGCAATGTACAAGAGTACCCTTTTCCCCACATCCTCTCCAGCACTTGTTGTTGTTTGACTTCATAATGGCTGCCAATCTTACTGGAGTGAGATGGTATCTTAGGGTGGTTTTGATTTGCATTTCTCTGACTGCTAGAGATGGTGAGCATTTTTTCATGTACTTGTTGATTGATTGTATGTCCTCCTCTGAGAAGTGTCTGTTCAGTTCTTTGGCCCATTTGTTGATTGGGTTATTTGTTTTCTTATTGTTTAATTTTTTGAGTTCTTTGTATACTCTGGATATTAGGGCTCTATCTGAAGTGTGAGGAGTAACACTTTAAAACAATGTGACATTATATATCAGAATAGCACCCTAAATTTTTCTCCTTTGCCCCTTTATTTCATATACTTTGACCAATAAATTTAAGAAGCACTAAATTTGCTTCTGGTTTTGAGATTTCCTTGCTTTGTTATTTTAGTCAACGTAACGAAAATCAGATAAAACAATTTGATTTGGGTTCAATATGGTGCTATTTTGATCTGAAGGTCAATCTACCAACAAGCAGGAACAGTTTCTCATTATTTTCCTTCACTACTCCAAGCAGTCTTTACTGAAGTCTTTCAAGCAATGTCTGACCTCTGTTTCAATACTTCTCACAGATTTCACAGACTGTCACCACCACTCAGCCATCACTAACACAGACAACTGTAATGGAAACGGTAACTATGGTGACCACAAGGGAACAAATCCTGGTAAAGCATGCCCAAGAGGAACTTCCACCACCACCTCCCCAAAAGAAGAGGCAGATCATTGTGGATTCTGAAATTAGGAAAAGGTGAGAGAGCATTTCATTCATGGCTTTACTCTCAGATGAAGATTCATTGTTAAGCATGAAAACTCATTTTACAGCTGTTTTGATGGTAGTATTTTTGCTTAAACAGCATTTCTAAGTCTTCTTTGCCTGTAATGCCAGTTAATTCAGTGAGAAGAATAATGAGGTAAGTTTTAAAATTTACCCAAGAAATCATTATCCCAACAATAAATGAATGCTTAATGAAAACGCTGTTTTCTGAATTAAAAGAAGAAACCACAGGCAACATACTGCAATGGATACATTTTAATCCTGAAAGTGTCATTTTTTTCTTATAAAGGGACTGCCTGTTCAGTCCTTAGTTTTGCAATAAGTTGTCTTTCTTGCAGTAATAGAAAGTGCATTTTCATGAAGAAGTATACCTCTAATAGATGAGATCCATTCTGCTAGTTTATGAGAACATGATGTCTCAAGCTGCACATCCTAAATCAGGAGTAATTACAGAACAGATTTCCTGTTCTTTGATATTTATAAAGTCTTATCTTGAAGGTGCTAGAATTTTTAACTGATCTTTTTGTGGATATTTTCAACTAGATATTTTAGATAAGTTAGGTATTATGTAAATCTGTGGATATATTAAAATGATGGCAATAAAATTTCATAAAGGCAAAGCTAGCATGAAAATCATAAAAATGGTACAATTTTCATTTTATTCCAGTTATTGTAATTCTAAGATGAAGAAAGAACATTGGAATATGCTTCATTTTTCTAAGCAGCATATGTTCAGGAATGCATGGAACACTTGACATTAGAATTTGCGTATACCAGGGAGTAGAAGTATGGGAAGAACACATACCTAAAAATAGTGTGTCAGATGTTCTAAGCAAAGAAAAAGAAACATCTAGAAAAGTTATTTGAATGTGTTATTTAGGACTCCTCCATTTATTCATAACTTATGACCTCCTATTTCAAAGTAAATCATTGGGTCTTGTCTTCCTTGGTAGTGTCTGCTTGGTGGAACAAATTCTATAGTCCAAGGGTCAGCAAACTAAGGCCTGCAGGCCAAATCCAGCCTATAGATTTTGTATGGATCATGAGCTAATAATTGGTTTTACATTTTTAAATTGCTGAAAGTAACCAAGAGAAGAATATATTTTGTAATATTTTCACATAATTATGTAATATTTCAATGTCTATAAGTGAAAATTCCGTGGAACACAGCTGTGCTTATTCAAACATGTTCTATCTGTGGTTGTTTTCACATTACAAAGTAGTGTTGGAAGAACTGTAACAAATTGTATAGTCCAGAGAGCCTAACATATTTACTGTCTGACCCATCATTAAAAAAAAAAAAAATGTTGGTCCTTGCTATAGTCAAATGGTTCTCAAACTAAATGTTATCATTCAATTTGGGGCAACAAATTCCATGTACTGTACTCATGATGGTAGTTTAAATGTTAATGCTTATTGGTGGAGGAAAAAACAATAATGGCACAAATAAATCAGGAAAGCTCTTACTGAATTTACTTTTTATTAATCCTAGTAGGATATACATTCATTTATTTAACATCAAATTAAATACTTGTCTATAGACAATGCTTAGTTTGAACATGGATTTATGGATATTTTGTAAGAATTCAACAACTTTCCAATAGTTCTTCAAACTGAGTACAACCTAGATGCCTACTCCTCTGAATGCCTTCAGAGATTGCCTCATAGAGAAAGCAACAAAGCAAGTTGACCCATGTCAGTCTGTTTTCCAAAAGCTTATTCTTAGCTCTTGTTTTGACAATTTATTTGGTTACAAATGTTTATTTTGACTTGTTTTGTTTTCAGGACATTTGCTAGTTGTGAAATACTTTGTCTCCTGAATTCTTTTTATATCATATGTTCTTAGTAGTTATTGTAATTGCTAGAATTAGAGGTCCAAATTGGAATATAAAGATTCCTTAAATAAAAGCTAATACTTTGGAGGACTCGTAGTGTGCTCAACACTAGATTCAATGATTTAAGTTCATAGCATTTATTCTTCCCAATAACCCAACATATGCATGGCTATTATTAATTCACATACAACTATAGAGTACCTGAGCTAAAATTTCAATTATGGTGGCTGGGCTACAGAATCTGAATTGTGTAATAAAATACATCTTTATTATGTATATGACTCAGGTGATCTTATTTCTTTGTTTGCCTTGAAGCTACCTAATTATACCTATTGTCCCAACGTAGTTTTATATAGCACTAACTTTCAAATGTGTCCTGTTTTAGACAGCATAATCATATGGATATTCTAACTATGACTCTAGATTGAGGTATTTAGACTGAATAAAGAGAGCTAACATTTAGAAATTATTAACTTCAGTAATTGCTAATTGTCTATAGGATGGAATCTGGTTAAAATACTGTAACAGTTAAAAAGGCAACATGGAAAATGACATCTTATGTTTAGCTAGTATCCTGCTTTCATTTCATGTGAGAACCACTAGCATTTCATTGTGAATACCATAATTTTGACAATTTATTAAATTCATTTCTTTAAAAAAATCATGTCATCTTTCAGTTGCTATGACATACTAGTCATCCCCTTACCATGCTTCACTTGACTTGTTTTTCTCTCTACCTTATTCCTATTGGAGTATCTCATAAATCCTTCTTTTTGCCCCTTCTGACTTCTTTATGTGAATAATCTCCTTTCATTGATTCAAGTCTGGTTCTAAGTGACTGACTCCCATATCATAAAACTTTACATTGACTGTCTCCCTCAAATTTCAGCTTTAGAGTTTGAAAGTTATGATTTGGGTATTACCATTTCTACACCCAGCTGTTACCTCCATTTTAGATTTTTATTGCCCCAAATTAACCATATACACTTGTACGTTGCACACATATTTTAGTTATAATTCATACCCTTGGTATCTAAAGAAGTAGCAAATATTGGAAAAATCATGTCCTTTGGAATCAAAATTACTCAGGTTTGAAATTTGCCTGTTTAATAACTAATTTGTGATCTTAGGAAAATTATTTAAGGTCATGCTTCAGATTCAATATTCTCACTTTATGAAAACACTGAGTATTATGTATGAATCATTAGATATGGTGGCTATAACAAAATATGCATTCAAAAAATGCAGTATTTTCTGGTGGTTTAGTTATGGTAGAAGTGGAGGAGATGGTGAAATTAGTATATGTGGAAATGATGGTGGTGAAATTATAGGTACTAGAGGTGATGATAATGGAGTTTGTGTTGGAGATGGTGAATATGTAGAATTGGTGAAAAGAATCCCATAGTAGGGGCTGGGGATGTGGCTCAAGCGGTAGCGCGCTTGCCTGCCATGCGTGCGGCCCGGGTTCGATCCTCAGCACCACATACAAAGATGTTATGTCCGCCAATAACTAAAAAATAAATATTAAAAATTCTCTCTCTCCTCTCTCTCTTTTTTTAAAGAATCCCATAGTAAACATTATCTCAAACTGTGTTAGGTTTTCATTTCTGTGACCAAAATATCTGACAAGAGCAATTTACAGGAGGAAATATTTATTTTGCCCCATGGTTTCAGAAGTCTCAGTCCATAGTTGGTGGAGTCCATGACAGAAACATCATGATGTAAGGGCATGAAAGAGAAAAGCTGCTCTTCTCATGGCAACCAGAGGCAGATCACACACACACACACACACACACACACATGCACACACGCACACACACCAGGGATAGTCCACTAAGGTCTCCCTGGCGACCTAATTCCTTCAGCCGTGCCCCATCTGCCTACAGTTATTACAGTTGAACATTCAACTTATTAATCCATCAAATGGATTAATCCACTGATGAGTTTCAAGCTCTCAAATTTATTCATTTCCTAAAAGTCTCACCTCTGAACCTTGCTGCAATGGGGACCATGTTTTCAACATGAGCTTTGGGGGACATTCCAGATCAATACCATAACACAAACTTTACATATATATCAAATACCTTCTAGTTTTCTTCTTCACATTGGAATATATCACCAACTTTTCCAGTTCCATTGACCTCTTTCTCTTCTTATTTATTATTATTATACCATATTATTGGGCAGGTGCCATCATTTCAGTTATTTTCTGATCATAATGAGTGCCTAACTCTATAACATAAGCCATTTAACTCATGATGGTAAGGCTTCTCCCCCTTTCTAATTAATCTCTGTACAATTAATTTATCTAACAATATTGCCTTTATGCTGTCCCTTCAGATATGAAATGCTCATATTTTAATTACCTCCAAAACAACACAAAAACAAGTTTATGTCTAGCTTCTCCAAGAGCTTTTCACTTCTGCTAGTATATTATGTTCCGTTCATTTTGGTATATTCTTTAATGCCATTAACACAAAATCTCCTAACACCAATTACAATATAGAAATCCTGTTATTATACTTATTTATGTTTTACTTAAACTTTATTATAGTTAGTACCACACATGCAATAAATAACCAGTAAATATTTGTTGAAAGAATGAATGGCACAGTTCAACTAATTAAAGTAACTATTATTTAACATTCCAGTATGATTTAAGAATTTTACGTAGCTTTTCATGAAATTTTTAAAATAAATGCATGATCATTCTAATATTCTTTAATAATTATAATTTTACCCATTAGGATATCATTATTTAATCAAAACTATTAAGGGATTTAGAATGCAGCTTTGTACTATAGTTTCTTAATTATCTAGGGTACGTTTACTTGATTCCTTAATAATTATATTGTTTCTACAAATGCAGTATTTACTGTATAAATTGTTCTTTTTTATACTAAGAATTACAAACATCTTTGATTTTGGGTCACAAGGTAATGATTTCTAACACTAAATTATCCTATAGTTCAGTGATATTATTTTACATATAGGTAATTATCAGTGTATGGAACTCAGACTGTGTTAAAAATAGATCTATTATCTGGTTAACAGGAATTTATCCAGGAGATTAGTTCATAATAATGTGGTAGTTATTTTTAGAGATTTTTCACAAAAAAACTTCATTTACATTTTTGTACTAACCAGGTGAAACCAATGGCGAATTAAATAGATTTTTAAAAATAAATGCCAGTTCAAGAAATAATTTCCCAAAGTCAAGTGTTAATAAATGAGCATCTTTGACCTCAAGGATATTCCTGAAGCATTTAGAAATACCTAAATTCTCCTCATGTGTTTTTCTTATCTCCAGAATAAGCAGAGTATAAGTGTGCTTTCTTTCGCCATGTCCTACATTCATATTTAATGATGGAATAAATTGGCTGGACTATAGACCTAAATTATTCTTTTATATTCTATTTTTCAGTTGTTGATTCTTATGTCATTTTCTTTTTATAGTTGCAGCCCAGGTCAAATTAATTAGTGTCACATCCTTGGAAAGATTGATAAGTATTAGATAAACATTCTTGTTTTGCAATTTTATCACATTCATGCCTAAAACATTATTATTTTAACTTGGATCTACAAATTAAAAATCAGGAAGATATACATTAAAAATAGCAACTTATTCAGAGAATCAAATTAAATGATTAATCTATGAGCTATTTTTTTTTTTAATTTCTGTGATAAATTGATCCTAAAATACCTGGGGTGTTAGACTAACTAATGACATTTTGCTCTGTGGCAAAGCCCAGAAAAACAAAACATTTTAGATGATTTACTTCTTTTTTCCTAAGGAAACTAGCCTTGTCCGATTACAGGTTAATTGAGGTCTTGAAAGGTTAAATAACTTGCTTTCAGTTGCAAAATAAAGACTAGTGCTGAGTCTCCTCATTACCATTCTAGTGTTATAGCTACAAAACCTTGCTTTTTATAGTTAAATGACCTTGGTCATAAACTCAAATTTAATTCATAACCTATTTTTGATGAAGAATGGAAACCTACATACTATCTTCAGATCCTCAGAGATAATTATCATTTTAATGTTTTAAAAATTATTTTGTCATATAGGTCAAGAATAAGTACATAACCATGTTTTGAAGAATGTGGTAATATGAATTCTAGAGACAAACTAAGGAACTCAGAATACTTAGAGAAGGTATACTCAAAGTGCAATGTATCAAACAGCAAACAGCTCCCATGGAACTTGGGAGCTTGTTTGAAATGCAGATTTGGGGGGCCTTTCCAAACCAGATATATCAGAAACTCTGCTAGTGGGCCAAAGAATCTTTTACAAGCTCTGCAGTTCATTGCGATACACCATCAAGTTTGAGAACACTTGTATAAGTACACTGGTTCTCATACTTTAGGACATATCAAAGTTACCTAGAAGGTTTATTAAAAGATAGCCTCAAGGCCCCTTCAGATTTTTTGATGGTTGGTCTGGAGTGGGACACTAGATTTTCAATGTCTAACATGTTCCTGAATGATGGTGGTGCTGCTGGTTCAGGGCCCATATTTTGAAAATCAGTTCAGTAGGGAGCTCTGTTACAACTTGACTTCTTATTTACTTTCTCCATACCAGACCAAATACAGGGACTATCTACTACAGTTAGTCCAAGTGATGCCATTGTTCCATCTTATGATTTGATTCCTGATTTATGTTGCAATGATCTTATTCAGATGACTGTTTCATCTACTAGATACAAAGCTTCCCTGGGCTTGAGTCCATTTCTTACTCCTGATCTGGCATGAAATCTTCTGTATAGTCAATGACTAATGGGTGTTTTTCAACATGACGAAAAAGTTTTGGTGTTCTGTTATACAATAGGGTGTCCACAGTTAACGATAATGTATATTTCAAAATAGGTAGAAGAGAATTTTGAATGTTCTTCCTACAAGTAAATGAAAAATATTTGAGGTGATGGATATGCTAATTACCCTGATAGGATAATTACACAATGTATAAATGTATTGAAACAGCAATTATACCCCAAAATATAAACAATCAGTATGTCTATTAAAAATATAAAGAAATGCAGTATAATGGGAACTGGTCCTATGAGACACTACACATAGCTCTGAATATCTAGCTATATTGCAGCTGTATGAAAATGTACTCTTTCAGAATGTAAGGCATTAAAAGAAACCAACAAGCAGGAAGACAGAGCCACATTCCCAGAGCTGTAACATGTATAGTTTGGTTTGTTTTCTGAATGAGGAAAATGATAATTATATTTACTTATTCATCTATAAGAAGAAGCATAGTTGAGTGTGAGCAAAGCCAAGTTTTATTCAGAAGATCTATATTTCCTTACTTTTGATTCTTTCCTTCACCCTTCATTCTGTATATCAAGCACTGAAACTGCTCTCAGCAAGGTCGCCAGAGAGCTTCTTAATTGCCAGCTCCAAAGGTCACTCTTCAGTTCTTATCCTTCTTGACCTTTGTGCTGGGCTTGACAGTGATGATTAGTCCTTTCTTGAGTTTTTTTCCTTCCCCTCAGTTTCTGGGACATTGTTCTCTCCTGTTTCTTTTCTCCACCTGGCTTTCTGACTGTGTCTTGTCAAACTCCTCCTCTTATCCCTTTAATGTCAGTTTCCACAAGACTCACATTTTGATTTTATTTTCTTTTTGTGGCCCTTTCTTTTCCCAAGCAATATTATTAATAATCTTTGCTTTATCAGTCATATATATCATCTAATTCCCAAATTAATATTCCTAGCTCACCCTTACCCCTGATGCTCATACCTGTATAATACAAATGCTTATTGGCTAAGTATACTTGGATTTCTTACAGGAATCAGAATGTGGCTCTTTAGTTGGGATTGGACAAATCTAGAGTCATTTACATGATAGTCTTGAAGAATGCTGCCCCTAGACTTGCATAATAAGCATCCTCTGCAGCCATTCACAGTTGTCTCCTTATCTGCCACATCACTAAATCCCTCTTCAGATATATCTGTTAAATTCTCTTTAATTTATTCCTTCCTCTGCATCAATACTAGCTTCTCCCTATTTTAGTCTCTGATAATTTTCTGCATGAAATTCTTAACTGGTTTCTCTGCCACTAGTCTCACCTTTCTTATCCATACTCTTCACAATTTCCTGGGAGATATCTTATAATGCAATTTAATCAGATCATTCCTCTGCCCATAATTCTTGAAAAGCACATCATAGAATTCCTTTATGATCTTCCACTGCCTAAATCTCTAGCTTCACTTCCTTCTCCCCTGTCTTTTTTTTTTTTTTATATTCCAGTGATACTCAAAATAGTTTGAAAACTGTTTATTACCAGTCCATAATTTGATAAGGAACTTGAGCTGAATATAAATCAATGCACTGCTTCCTCCATCAAGAAATTTGGCAATTAAAAATAAAATCAGATGGAATAGTGTGCTTAGTGACTTAATTGATTAATTCTCTGGTGAAAACTCCTTTCCTCTCATAGACCGGTAAACAACGGTTCACAGACTGTCCACAGACTACATTTGGAATGGCACTACCCTACACTTCAATTTTAATTAACCACTCTTTGATCTCCCAAAGTTCTATATTCTCCAAGGCTGCTGTTTCTCTTTTCTAATGTTCTCTTTACCTAAGATTCTTTTTTCATAACTTTCCTTTTTCTATTTCTACATTCCTTGCCTCCCAATTGACTACCTTGTCTCTGAGAAAGTAATATCCCAGGCATTTCTCAGCCTTTTAAATATTTCCATTAAAACACTTTCCAAAATTGTATTATAATGACTCCTTTTGTAATCCTGTATTTTTGGTTATCTTTTTGAGGTCAGTAATCATTTATTTTCATCTTTAAACTACAGTGCATTTTCCAGAAGTTAGCACATAGTGGGTATTGGGTGACTCTCCATTGGATATTGAACAGATATTTGTCAGAATTTTGCCATAGTCACATTAGTAAAACAGAAGTTACTTTAGGTGTTTCAAAGAGAGGAGACATAATACTGGGTATTGTTTAAGCAGGTGATAGGGAATTTGGAAGCAACACAGGAGTTGGAGGGGCAACTTCAAACATTGTCAGCATCAGAAAGCTACTAAGATTCCAGAGCTGGAGTAACAACAGTATAGGCCAAGTTATGTGACCAGAGCCCAAGGGCTGGGCCTTCTAATAGGAATTTAAACACAGTTAAGACTGCCAGGTGAGAAATTAGACTGGGAGCAGGGGGCTATTTGGAGAAAACTGAGTTACTAATTATTAATTTGAAGAGTTATCTTCTCATTACTACATTTACATGATAATAGAAAATGTTATTTTTACTCTGGCATCTTCTGTGAATATTCTTACAACAGTGTTTTCTAATTAGAAATCTGTATCTGTGTAAGTGAGCATACATGCCACCACATAGGTACAAAATGATGAATGTCTGCTTTGGACTGAATTGAGTCCTTCCAAAATTGACTCATTGGAACTCCAATTCTCAGTGTGGGATGGTATTTGGAGATGGAGTTTTTGAGACTTAGAGTTAAATGAATTCATGTTGGTGGGCTCACCATGAGTGTATTAGGACTCATATAACAAGAGACTTTGGAAAATGTGCTTGCTTTCTCCCTACCGTGTGAGGACCCAGCAAGAAAGAAGCCATCTTCAAGCTAGACAGCAGACTCTCACCAGAAACTGACCCTACTTGGACCTTGTTCTTAGAACTCTAGCCTATAAAACCATGAGAAATAGATGTTTCTTGCTTAAGTCATTCAGTATTATATTATGGCAGCCCAACTGACTAAGAACAGGCTTTGTAAAGCAGTGAGATTTACTTTGTGTTTTAAGTAAAGTTCATAGAGATGCTCGCTAAAAGAAGTAGATGGATTGAAACAGGTCATGGTGCCCGGGAAGTGGCAGTGGGGCAGTAAGAACACATCAGATTTAAATGGCTTTCCACATTGCACTAGATAGTTTCTGAACCCTGACTAGAAGTTATTTAAACTTTAAAGACCCACAACATAAAAGCATGTTGAAGTTCTTTAAACTCAGCCAGCTTTCACACTGAGAGTGTTTAAAGTTTAAATTGCCTCCCACAGGGTCCAAGGCACATCCAGTATGTGGTGGGTTTCTTTGAATTCTTCTGTAGTCAGTAGGAGTCCACAGTATTTCAGAAAGAAAGTCACAGCAACATTTGTTTCCATGCTAATTTTTTAAATTACTCAACCAAGAACTAATGAACCTCTATGATTTGTAAAGTACACCAGTTGCTGTGACTGTGAACCTCCCTTACGTAAGTCTTCCCTCAGAAAGCTTACATTCTACCATAAACTAAGTCATGAAACAAAAATTACCAATAAGATATTAGAAAGTTTCAGGGAAGAAAAGCTCACACCTGGCTTGACATTTGGACATGGAAGGCTCCTGTGAAATTAGTATCTGTGGAGAGGCATCAGACGCAAGATGATCCAATATAATAATTCAAATACAGAGGACAGTTCATACACAAACACAGCTTACATAGGATTGTAAGCATTTTTGCTTGCCTTACAGCAGAAGTGTGGTTAAAGGAAGTATATGATAGGTTGGTTGAAAAGGTACCTTGGGTTCATATAAAGAAAGGAATGCCAAACTAAGGAGTATAGACTTTAATCTTCTAAGTCATGGAGATCCAGTGCTCTTTAATGGGGTGGGGGAGGTGTGATGGAGAGAGACTCTCACAATGCAGTATGGCCAATGTGAATAATACTGTTTAGCTCTCACTTGAGAGTTGGAAGCAGCCATCTTCCCTTCACTGTGTACAGCAGGACAGAGGTCAGCAAATTTTTCTCTGCAGGGATAGAGAATAAATATTTTAGTACTTCTGTACCATACAGTTTCTTTTCCAATCACTCAAGTCTGCTGCTGTAGCTAGAAAGTAGCCATAAGCATATTAAATGAGTGAGCATGGATGTATTCCAATAAAATTTTATTTACAAAAACAGTTGGTGGGCCATATTTGTCCTTTGGATCATAATTTGCTAATTCCCGCATTGAAGGGTAAAATGAATGAAATTATTTTACCGTTGATGTTTTTTCTTTGTTGTTTTATTATCTTTGTTTTAGCTGTGTTTGTAACTTTTATTCTTGTCATTTCAATAATGACTTTTTTTCTTAACCTTATCAGTCTTTAACAAAACAAAACAACACTAAACCAAATATGACCACCCTCTCACATGAGAAAGTTAGAAGTGGCTTAAACCCAATTAAGAAATGTTCATAGAAGTACTAGTCACTGTAATTAGCATGTATGTGGTTCTGACTATATATTACCCTCTCTTATCAGCATTTTGTGCATATTAGTGTATTGGGATAGAGAAAGAAGGTAGAATTTTACCCTAAAATGACTTTACAAAATAAATTGTATTATTGTCCTCCTTTGCTAGTGAGAAAAATGAGTCAAAAGTTTAGGTGAACTTTCTTCTCCAAAGTGATATAAGAAACAATGCAGACAGGCTTTGGACATGAACAGCCTTGCTCAGGCTACTGCATTTGTAAACCCCATGCTTTCCTATATTGTAATGAGATAAAGAGAATTTTTATCAAATTCTGTAGTTGTAGTTAAAGCTTGATGGAGACTGTTAAAAATATGCCAAAGTGTCTCTATGAAAACCGTGTGCTTTAGATTATGACCATTGTACATTTTGAAGTTTTAGGTAGACTCTAGGCTCCCTTGGGAGTATATGGCTTTCTTTAAATACAGGGATCTTTTTAACTGGAAAAAAAGTTTCTTTCAATTAGAGAAATGTAAAAATGAAAACTACACCAAAATTTCATCTCACTCTAGTAATAATGGCAGCCATCAATAATCAGGTAACAATAAATGTTATCAAGACTGTGGGGAAAACGTACACTCATACAGTGTTGATGAGCCTGCAAATTAGTACAACTGCTCTTGCAAGCAGTATGGAGATTCTTCAAAAAACTAGGAATGGGTCTTAACTGGGTGTTAACCCAATTAAGAAAGGGTCATAGAAGTACTAGTCACTGTAGTTAGCATGTATGTGGCTCTGACCATATATTACCCTCTCTTATCAGCATTTTGTGCATATTAATTTATTGGGGTAGGGAAATAAAGTAGAATTTTAATTATTGATTTGACCCAGTTATCCTACTTATTGGTATATATCCAAAGGATTTAAAATCAGCATACTACAGTGACGCAGCCACATCAATATTTATAGCTAAGCTATGGAGCCAACGTAGGTGCCCTTCAACAGATGAATGGATGAAGAAAATATGGATGTAACTGGATATTATCATGCTATGTGAAATAAATCAGTCGCTAAAAGTCAAAAGGTAGAATGTTTTCTCTGATATGTGCAAGATGATCCCAAAATGGGGTGAGGGTAAAAAAAAAAAAAAAGGATAGATGAAAGGTCAGTGGAGTAGAGAAAGAACAATGAAGGGAAGGGAGGATGATTGGGGTAGGGAAAGAAAGTAGAATGAATCTGACTTTCCTGTGTATGTATATTAAACACAACAGTGAATTCCACTATCTTGTACATCCATAAGACACTAATTAAAAAAAAAAAACTATAATTAAATAGCAGAAAAATCAGAGTATCAGGAATGAAACAGGGATAGAAAAAGGAAGGGGAGAAGAAGAGGTATTGGGGACTGAATGAGAGCAAATTATATTCCATGTTTTTATTATTATGTCAAATGGAATCATATTGTCATGGATAATTAAAAGGAAGCAATAAAATTTTTTCAAACTTAGGAGTCATCTTCAGCATTAAGGCATGAATGAAAGTCTCATATAATTGAGCTATTTTTTCTAAATGTAAGACTTCTTATGTCCAGGTGTTTTAACCCTATCATATAATGCCATAAGTAACAAATGGCCTTTGTCATATATGCTTCATGTTAGTTCTGATGTCAGAAAATACATGAATAGATTGTACTTGGAGGAATTGTAGAAAATTGAGGAAGACTCCATAATGAAAACAAATTTGGAAAAGTATTTTATAATACCATGAGGGAATACATTATGCAACTCAGGATCATAGTTTAGGTTAATGAAGAGTCATGTCCTGATGTTAGAGATTCCAGTCAAATTTTGACATAATCCAAAAATGTAACCACTGAACAGTACTATACTGTATAGCAACAAACCAGAATTTCATGTTAAGTTTCTTGTCTTAAATATAGGTTTCCCTTTCATTTGGAACAAAATAAAACTAGTAGAGTGGAAATCTTCAGATTCAGGTAGACCTGGTTTTTAACTTTAACTCCATGTTTCACTGTGTAAAACTAAAGGAGTTCTCTAAAGTTTTCTGTTCATGGTCTACCTATGAAAATGAAAATGACTGATGGCTTTCAGAGTCCAGAAAATACCACTAGATTATTTGAATTATGCATGTCTCCCCAAAGTGCAGACTTATTTTCTCAAGAGATTCTATTTATAAGACTTCAAGATGTATGTATATATGTGTCAAAATGTCTGAAAGCATTTTAACTGTGCATTTAAAGATGTCTTACTAACATGTTCTTTGTATACCATTTTATCTGTATCTTTGGACATTTTATGTTTATGTAAGAAACCTCCCATGAAAAATCCACTTGTTATAATGTTATCAAAATGTAGATAAGAAAATGAAAGAGAAGCCAAACTGATGAATAAGCAAGGTGTGAAAGGGAATGTGCGCCCTCTAGTGACCCACATTTATTTCTCACAAGGACATTTACAGCTTTTCTTTTAGGTTTCATCATTTTAAATAAACTTCAAATTTGATTTTGAAATAAATGGCTCAGGATTTTCAAGTGAAGCATATTACATTGTAGGAACATAGATTTATTACTGTGACAATATTCCATCTATCACTTAAGAGAATATTTCTATTAACCTGTGTTAAGATGATTTTCTTGCACAGAACTGTGTTTCAAAGGGATTTTCAATTTATTGAACATGAAAAATAAGCTTGGAGCATCTGTGGCTTAGCAACATTTTATTTCCAAACCTCTGGGTCATGAAGTTTTTGTCCATGTGCATTCACACTCCTCGGCATTATAACTAATTCATTTCCTTTAGCTAGTTCTGATATCTTAGAATTCGGGGGATTTCCTTATTTTTTAATTTTAAGGGAGTTTCTGTGAAAGTTATATGAACAGAAAATGTAAAAGCGAGTTCTTTGAAACCATGTCAAACTCTAGAAATAAACATTACCAACGTATTTCAAAATGATTAATATGTGATATCAATTTGAGGTAGGAAAATTATTTGGTAGGAAAATTATTTGAAAGTAATTTTATCTACCATATGTTGATATATTTTGGTGGTTATGTATTTTTCAAAGAAGAAATATTTTTCAGAAGTTTTCTTCTGTTCAATGAAATCAACTATGCTAGATGTACAAAGATTAATACTAAAAAGAGTTCTGGTATTAATAGCTTAAAAAAAATTAGCCACTGAGTTTGTATCCAAGGGCATATATCTTAAAAGGCAATATTCATTAAACATATATAATTTAGTACACCACAATTAACAATATAGAATATGTGCAATTTTATGGACAATATTTTATGTTTGGAATAGACTTCATATTTTGAGGCATGCGTTAAATAGGCATATTTTAGAATAAGGTAAACCACACAGAAATGGATTTTTTACTGTCTTTTAAAGATGCATTTCAGTGCAATCTGGAATCATTAAATTTTACTGTACTGAAACATTATTTTATGAGTAATGTGCTAAAATTTGCACATATAAAACTAAAAAATACATTTAAGACCATGCAAACATAAGGAATTGGTTGCTTCATAGGAATGTTGATGTAGCAGTTTATACTAACTGAAGATGGTATTCTTTCTTATATATCATATTGTCTTAGGTGCTATGCAAACTGTTAAAAGGAATTTTTAGGCTTCTTATTAGGCCTTGGAATTTAAACATCGTTGGATTTTATTTAATTCGATTGCTACATGAATGGACTAATGTGATTAGAATATCAAAGCCACAAAATAAGCAAAACTGACCTCAGCTTTGTGTCTCAGGTCAAATCTCTTTAATTAGAGACGTGAGTATATACACATGCATTATTGTTAAAAAGTACTTGCAAGTTTTTACATCATGACCAGTTATTTAAATGAAGGACAGAGAAATTAAGAAATTTTCCCAAAAATTCAGCATAAAGATCAGAGATTAAAACATGGCACCTTATGTTTCAGTGTATTTTTAATGCATAATATTTCCTTTACATTTATAATACATTTAAGCATGTACACTAAAAATGCACACACATCCATCATGAATATTAAAATATATAAGACAATAATTTGGCTCCCTATCTTCATTCCTTCCACTACGAAAAACTCACATGATAAACACATCTATATATGGGTGTGTTTGTGTATAAACTATCTAGATTGGGGAGGGCTATTTATCTAAATGTTGGCTTGTTTTTATTGTGCTTAAGTAGGATTTTCATTTGTAATCTGTATTTACAATTTAACAGTTGTCATGTACTTAGAACATCTCAAAGTTCTACAAATATTTTTAGCATTAATAGAGTTTATACTAAATTTCATTTGATATTTTATAAGAGCAGTCTGATTCATATTCAACTTGTATCCTACTTATTCATTTTTAAAAGCAAACATTGTAGAGGAAACAGGGAAGAACTTGCCTTTTTCCAGAAGGGAAGTTTAAGGGGAAAGAGTGATGAGAAGGTGATCAAGAAAATTACCCAGAAGAATTGCATCTTGAACTTTGTCTTGGAAGATGAATAGGAGTTCATGAGGTAGTATGAGGTCAGTGGAGTAACTAACTATACTTCTATGAAAATGAAACATATCATTTTATAAACAGCTGAGGTTGTGGCTCAGAGGAAGAGCACTTGCCTAGCATGTGTGAGGCACTGGGTTCAATCCTCAGCACCACATAAAAATAAAATAAAGGTATTGTGTTCACCTACAACTAAAAAATAAATATTTTTTAAAAAGAAAAATTATTATTGAAAATAGAACAAAGTTTTGAAATTTTTGCCCCCCAAATATTCATTCCTTTATTAATACTAACAAAAACAAATTATGTATATTAAATCTTGCTTTGTAGATAATGAAAATATATATTTAAAATTTGATTTGATAAATTACCTGGTGTCGCCCAAGAGCCCTGGGACTCTGCATGAGTTATCATATTTCACAGGTGTCTGCACTTTACTTCCAGGCTTATAAGGATAAGTCTCATAGGTATTTTATGAAATTCTATGTGCAAAGATATTTAAGTATGTAAAGTGGCCATTCATAAATGGAGATCACTAATCGAATTAGTTAAGTCTGGGAGCTTGGAGGATTTCCTCTTTCAAATTTTACTCATTTGGGAATGATGAGTTCCAAATGGTAAATTGAAAGTGACTGAAATGAAATTTATATAAATGTGTCATCTTAGCTTACTATTTTACATAGCATTCACTGTAAAGATAATCCAAACAAAATCAATGTCCATTAAGAGGCTCCTCTAACATACTTAGCATAGTTATCATGTAACACAAGATCCACACAATGGTATACTGTTCATAATTCAAAATTGACAACTTTTTAAACTGCAAGTATTTGTTTCTCTAGATCTTTGGGATGTTTTTCTGTACTTTTACCTTTTAGTTTAAATGTTTATATGCACAGCAAGGTATAATTGATCTGATTTGGATCATCTTTATGGGAAATTCACCTATATGAGATTAGGTCCATTTGTGCAATACATTTTTTAGGAAAAATTTGACTTTCTGAATATTTGATATATGTGAACCATGCCTTTTGATATTCTTGAAACTTCCTATAGTTTGAAATTTTAGGTTACACTTTTAGCTCTAGGCCAATCAAAAAATAAAAAGTTTTTCTAATTTAAGGAGCGCTTTCAGAAAATGGAAGATTTATATTTTGGGTAGCATTTTTTTTTTTTTTTGTGCACTGGGGATTGAACTCAGGGATGCCTTACCACTGAACTACACCCCCAGCACTATTTGTTTTTGAGACAGGGTCTCACTAAGATGCCAAAGCTGTCCCTGAACTTATGATCCTCCTGCCTCAGAGTCCCACATCATTAGGATTACAGGTGTGTGCCACAGTTCCACTTTTGGAAAGCCTTTTTGAACAATAATTCTGGTTTAGTAATAAATTATTTTTGCACAAAAGAACTCAAACACATGGTTGCCCTGTGCTGTGGGATTTAGCAAATTTTAGTTTTAGGAGTTAGCATTGGGTACATTTGTCAAGAAGGGGAAATTGTCACTTTACTGTTAGTCATAATAGGGTAATAAAAGTAAAATTTTAGTAATATAGCTACAATTTTAGTAATAAAGGTAAAATTTTAAGATGAACAGAGGATGGAGTATATGCATCAATAATTATAATAGAATTATTTGTGAACAGAGAATATAAAGTCATGATTTTCTTAGCAGATTAATGATCTTTTAAGTTGATTAGACTATATAGAAGGGATAAGAACCATGATGATAGACATACACTGACTGCAAAGTGTATTAGAAGAGTATGATAAGAATAAGCAATATTTTGGGGGGAGGGCTGATTCTGAGGGCATAGAGGCCAGTTATTAGCAACTTACCATGTATCAGTTCATTTACGAGGAAAAAAGAATGAGTGAAGTAATTTTATGAAGAAGGGAAAACACATACACAGAATCCAAAAAATAACTTATCAGTGTTTTCTGGGAGCAGTTTTAGGAAGGTAACTTATCTTAAATTCATGATTAGATACCTAGTCTCAGGTAATAAGAAGTTTTATAGAGAATATCACGAGCAAAGCACTGGGAAGAGTAGATAGCACCTAATTTATAATCATGCATAGGTTTAAATTAGAGGGGTCTGTTAATTTGACAGGCATCTCAGTAAACATCTGTACAACATCCTGTAGCAGTGGCAAATGTGAGAACTACATGACATACCATAGAAAGCAATGAAGAAAGCTGCCAAATTGATAAGAAATAAAATAAATGTATAATTGTTGCTTAGAAGCCAGGGTCTGAGTAGGATCCAAAAAGGAGACTGTGTTCATTGTGCAGTGGAAATGTCACCAAGCCTAAGCACTGAATGTAGGCCATTGGCACTCAGTGAGAGTGCATGGGATGCCTTTTGAAACCCTGCTTCTGCTTTCCCTTCACCCTTCCTTCTTCAGTGCTGGCAGTAAAAAAATGGGGACGTCTACAGGCACTATACAGGATGGGAAACAATGCTAGCAGCTGACACTTGACTCCCAGGACTCTAAGGACTGGTGTTGAATGTTAGATGTTGGAGTGTAGGTGGACTGAAAGTTATATTGGGACTAAAGATTTAAGTAAAGAAATCAGAGTGATGGTTAAAGTAATAGTCACAATCAGAAGTAACAGAAGACAAAAAGAAGATAGTTCGCATATCGAATCAAGTAAGAATAGTGTTTATCTTCCACCTGTTTCCTTAGGAATCAAGATGTCACAATGATCATAGACAAAAACGATTCCAACCTTGGGAATAGTATAAACTCATTTATATTTTGTTTCATTCCATTTTGGAAAGGAAGTGTGACATATTAAACTATGTGTCTATGCATACTTCTTCCTAGGCAAAACACTTTACTCAAAACTACACTAGCAATATTTGGAATCCTTTATTAAAATGTGTAAATTAAAATGGGGTGTAATCATGCTCTACAGCATCCATATGTGAAAGGGAAGTTCAAGCACCTGGTGCAATCCCTTTTCAAATTTATAAAATCAGACCAAAAAAATTGAATTAGAAAAGACTTCTTTTGTAGAATTTTACATTCTGTTGCCTGAATTGATGTGAATTAGTAGAACTACATGCCAACTGGTGTCTAGGCCTCCCTTAAAATCTTCTCAGAACAGCAAGCAGACGGTTACCATGGTGTTGACTCCACAAAGCCTTCTTTGTGTGGAGATAACCAATTTACTTGGCAGAGCCTCCAGTCTAGAAGCTGATTTAATCCTAATTCACTGAAAAAGGTGTTTTTAAAAAATTATCTTGAAAAAAAAGTCCCAGTGTGAACTGAGCCCCAGTTCTCTAAAACCTTTTATCAAATAGATAAAACCAAACTCCTGGATAATGTAGACTGATGTATTAATACCATATCTGGCACACAGTAAGCAATTGGTATATAGTTTGTGTCAGAAAAAAATACATATTTGAACTTTTTAAAAGGAAACATAATTTCACATTTTGTTCAGAAAGATACATGTCTAAAACTGTTATAAAATATCTTGGATAAAAAAAATCTGCTTCCTAACTGAATATATATCCTTGTTTATTATGTTTCTTTTCATTGGTTAGAAGAGGCTATAGAGCTTGATTATGACACATGCATACAAGACTAACACAATGCTAGGTTTAATGGAAAGCTTTCTTGAACAGACCTGAGAAGAGTTCTCCATGCTGTAATGCTAGCATGGAGTGAGTCAAGTTGAGGTTTCACAGACGAATAGGTGAAAGTGTACAATCTTTCCTAGAGACAGTGTCAATCAAAACAATATAAGATAAAATTTAGTGTGAATTTTATGATGACCGGTGCAGGTTCACTTTTCATATTCATGAGTCAGATTATTTTGTGCGTAATTTAGCTTGATTAATTTAAAAGTAATGAATTTGATCAAAATGGTGAAAATGAATTATATTAACAGATGAAGGTTTTAATACAGTAAATGTCCATTGGGCAGGTGGTTAAAATCAGTGATGGATTTCTGTCCATTGGAGCAAGGACAAAACTTAAGTAAAGCTCTTGGGCATCCTAAAAACCTTGCAGGGAGATTTGTGTCTAGAAGAAATTCTTTAAAAAGGACAAAGTAGTTTGTTTCTTTATTCTAAGAAAAATGTAAAAGTCTGTGATTTAATAAGTGAGCTAAGATTATTAGGTATATTTTTTAATGATGATTTTTGATACTAGTACATAGGATAGAAAGTTCCAGAAAGACTGTCCAGAGACCAACTGAGAATCAATTATTGCAGCAATTTTGTTACATTTAATGGCAGCACAAATTAAGGTACTGGCTGTGGAGACTGTGAGAAGCAGACATTAAGGATATATAAAACGTGTGATAGATTAGACTTTGCATTTTATTAAATGTGGGAAGAAAGGATATTTTATTCCACACAAGCTGCTGTAACAAAATACCATAAACTGAGTACCATATAAGTTAACTGATCCCAGATTAGAATATAGTGGAAACACCCTGAACAGCAGAAATTTCCTTCTCCCTTTTCTGAAGTCTGGGAAGTCAAAGATCAAGGGACAGCAAGTTGTTGTTTGGGGAAGGAATGTTGATACACAGCTGTTGCCTTCCATGCCTTCACATGGCAGGAGAGAATATCTTTGGTCTTTTCAGCCCCCTTTAAGTGTATTATTTCCATTCATGAGTGTTCCACCCTTATGAACTAAATCACTTCTCAGGCCACATCTCTTAATCAGGAATTGGGTGGAAAATTCAACACAGGAATTTTCAGCGGAGACAGACTATTAGCAGAGAGGATGGTAATAAAGATGATAGATGGTAATGTCATTCAGAGATCTGAGAAATGCTGGTAGAGTTCTAGTTTGGGAGAAAATATCAAATATTAAGTCTTAACATCTAATTTTTAAAATTTTTATTCTAATTTGATATATATGACAGCAGCACAATGCATTACAGTTCATATTATACGTATAAAGCAGAATTTTTCATACGTATAAAGCACAATTTTTCATATCTCTGGTTGTATACAAAGTATATTCACACCATTGGTGTCTTCATACATGTTCTTAGGGTAATTATGTCCATTTCATTCCACCCTCATTTCTATCCTCATGCCCCCTCCTTTCCTCTCCCACCCCTTTGCCCTATCTAGAGTTTGTCTAATCTTCACATGCTCCCCCTCGCTACCCCACTAGGAGTCACCCTCCTTATATCAGAGAAAACATTCAGCATTTGTTTTTTTGGGATTGGCTAACTTCTCTTAGCATATCTTCTCCAACTCCAACCATTTACCTGCAAATACCATGATTTTATTCTCTTTTATTGCTGAGTAATATTCCACTGTGTATATATGCCACATTTTTTTAAATCCACTCATCCACTGAAGGACATCTAGATTGGTTCCACAGTTTAGCTATTGTGAATTGTGCTGCTATAAACATTGATGTGGCTGTGTCCCTGTCCTATGCTGTTTTTAAGTCTGTTGGGTATAGACTGAAGAGTGGGATAGCTGGGTCAAATGGTGATTCCATGCCCAATTTTCCAAGGAATCTCCACATTGCTTTCCATATTGGCTGCATCATTTTTCAGTCCCACCAGCAGTGTATGAGTGTGCCTTTTCCCCCACATCCTTGCCAATACTTATTGTTGTTTGTCTTCATAATAGCTGCCATTCTGACTGGAGTGAGATGAAATCTTAGAGTAGTTTTGATTTGCATTTCTCTAATTTCTAGAGATAATGAACATTTTTTCATGTATTTGTTGATTGATTGTATATCCTCTTCTGAGAAGTGTCTGTTCAGGTCCTTAACCCATTTATTGACTGGGTTATTTGTTTTTTGGTGCTTAGCATGTTGAGTTCTTTATATACCCTAGAGATTAGTCCTCTATCTGATGTGTGAAGGGTAAAAATTTGTTCCCAGGATGTAGGCTCCCTGTTCACCTCACAGATTATTTCTTCTACTGAGAAAAAACTTTTTAGTATGAATCCATCTCATTTATTGATTCTTGGTTTTAACTCTTGTGCTGTAGGATTCTTATTAAAGAAGTTGGGGCCTAAGCCCACATTTCTTCTATTAGACACAGAGTCTCTGGTTTAATTCCTAGATCCTTGATCCATTTTGAGTTAACTTTTGTGCATGGTGAGAGATAGGGATTCAGTTTCATTTTGTTGCATATGGATTTCCAGTTTTCCCAGCACCATTTGTTGAAGATGCTATCTTTTCTCCAGTACGTGCTTTTGGCATCTTTGTCTAATATAAGATAGTTGTAATGTTGTGGGTTAGTCTCTGTGTCCTCTATTCTGTACCATTGGTCTACCAACCTGTTTTGGTGCCAGTACCATGCTGTTTTGTTACTATTGCTCTATAGTATAGTTTAAGGTCTGGTATAGCGATACCATCTGTTTCATTCTTCCTGCTTAGAATTGCTTTAGCTATTCTGGGTCTCTTATTTTTCCAGATGAATTTCATAATTGATTTTCTATTTCTATGAGGAATGCCATGGGGATTTTGATCAGAATTGCATTGAACTTGTATAGTGCTTTTGGTAGTAAGGTCATTTTGGTAATATTGATTCTGCCTATCCATGAGCAAAGTAGATCTTGCCATCTTCTAAGGTCTTCTTCGATTTCTCTCTTTAGGGTTCTATAGTTTTCATTGTATAGATCTTTCACCTCTTTTGTTAAGTTGATTCCCAAGTATCTTATTTTTTTTTTGAAGATATTGTGAATGGGGTAGTTTTCTTCATTTCCATCTCAGAGGATTTGTCACTGATATATAGAAATGCCTTTGATTTATGGGTGTTGATTTTATATCCTGCTACTTTGCTGAATTCATTTACTAGTTCTAGAAGTTTTCTGTTGGAGTTTTTTGGGTCTTCTAGGTATAGAATCATATCATCAGCAAATAGTGCTAGTTTAAGTTTTTTTTTTTTTTTTTTTTTTTTTTTTTTACTATAGTTATTCCTTTAATTACTTTCGTCTAATTACTCTGGCCAGTGTTTCAAGAACTATGTTGAATAGAAGTGGTGAGAGAGTGCATCCCTGTCTTGTTCCAGATTTTAAAGGGAATGCCTTCAATTTTTCTCCATTTAGAATGATGTTGGCCTGAGGCTTAGCATAGATAGCCTTTACAATGTTGAGGTAAGTTCCTGTTATCCCTAATTTTTCTAGTGTTTTGAACATAAAGGGGTGCTGTATTTTGTCAAATGCTTTCTCTGTGTCTATCCAGACGATCATATGGTTCTTATCCTTAAGTCTATTGAGTGATGAATTACATTAATTGATTTCCATATGTTGAACCAACCTTATATCCCTGCCTGGGATGAATCCCACTTGATCATGGTGCATGATCTTTTTGATACATTTTTGTATTCGATTTGCCAAAATTTTATTGAAGATTTTTGCATTTATGTTCATTGGAGATATTGGTCTGAAGTTTTCTTTCTTTGAAGTGTCTTTGGTTTTGGAATTAGGGTGATATTGGCCTCATAGAATGAATTTGAAAGTACTCCCTCTTTTTCTATTTCCTGAAATAGATTGAAGATTATTGGTAATAGTTCTTCTTTAAAGGTCTTGTAAAACTCAACTGTATATCCGTCTGGTCCTGGGCATCTCTTGGTTGGTAATCTTTTGATGGCTTCTTCTATTTCGTCACATGATATTGGTCTATTTAAGTTGTGTATATCTTCCTGACTCAATTTCTGCAGGTCATATGACTTCAGAAATTTGTCGATGCCTTCACTGTGTTCTATTTTATTAGAGTATAAGGTTTCAAAATACTTTCTAATTATCTTCTGTATTTCTGTAGTATCTGTTGTGATATTGCCTCTTTCATCATGTATGCTAGTAATTTGAGTTCTCTCCCTCCTTCTCTTCGTTAGCATGTCTAAGTGTCAATCTTATTTATTTTTTCAAAGAACCAACTTTTAGTTTTGTCAATTTTTTCAATTGTTTCTTTTGTTTCAATTTCATTGATTTCAGCTCTGATTTTAAGTATTTCTTGCCTTATACTGCTTTTGCTGCTGATTTGTTCTTCTTTTTCTAGGGCTTTGAGATGTAGTGTGAGGTCATTTATTTGTTGACTTTTTCTTTTTTTAAGGAATGAACTCCGTGCAATGAATTTTACTCTTAGTACTGCTTTCATAGTGTCCCAGAGATTTTGATACATTGTGTCTGTGTTCTCATTTACCTCTAAGAATTTTTAAATCTCCTCCTCCTTGCCTTCTATAACCCATTGTTCATTCAGTAGCGTATTGTTCAGTCACCATGTGATGCAGGAATTTTTCTTCTTTATTTTATCATTGATTTCCAATTTCATTCCATTATGATTGGATAAAATGCATAGTAGTATGTCCTTTGTATTTGCTAAGAGTTGCCCTGTGGCATAGTATATGGTCTTGATGCTGGTTGATATATTTTATATATATATATATATATATATATATATATATATATATATATATATATATACATCAATTAAGTCTAAGTTTTAATTGTGTTATTGAGCTATGTAGTTTCTTTATTCAACTTTTGTTTGGAAGATCTGTCCAGTGGTGTGAGAGGTGTGTTAAAGTCACACAACATTATTTTGTTGTGGTCAATTTTACTCTTGAACTTGAGAAGAGTTTGTTTGATGAACATAGCTGCACCATTGTTTGGGGCATATATATTTATGATTGTTATGTCTTGTTGGTGTATGGTTCCCTTGAGCAGTATGTAGTGTCCCTCTTTATCCCTTTTGATTAACTTTGGCTTGAAATCTACTTTATTTGATAAGAGTATGGGGACTCCTGCTTGTTTCCAAAGACCATTCGAGTGTTATAATTTTTCCTAACCTCTCACATTCAGTATGTGTATGTCTTTTCCTATCAAATGAGTCTCCTGCAGGCAGTATATTGTTGGATATTTTTTTAATCCAGTATGCTAGCCTATGTCTTTTGATTGGTTAGTTTAAGCCATTAACATTTAGAGTTACTATTGAGACATGGTTTGTATTTCCAGCCATATTTTTTTTATTTTTGTTATTTAACTCTACTTGGTTTTCCTCTTTGATTAGTTTTTCTTTTAGTGTACTACTTTCCTCTACTGGTTTTCTTTTTTTTTATTTTTTATTGTGGGTTGTTCAAAACATTACAAATTTCTTGACATATCATATTCCACACTTTGATTCAAGTGGGTTATGAACTCCCACCTTCACCCCATACACAGATTGCAGAATCACATCAGTTACACATCCATTGATTTACATATTGCCATACTAGTGTCTGTTGTGCTCCGCTGCCTTTCCCATCCTCCACCCACCCCCCTCCCCACCTCTCCCCTCCCCTCCCCTCCTCTCTCTCTACCTCCTCCACTGTATAACCCTGAGGGTCTCCTTCCATTACCATGCAATTTCCCTTCTGTCTCCCTTTCCCTCCCACCTCTCATCCCTGTTAAATGTTAATCTTCTTCTCCTGCTCTTCATCCCTACTCTGATCTTAGTTACTCTCCTTATATCAAAGAAGACATTTGGCATTTGTTTTTTAGGGATTGGCTAGCTTCACTTAGCATAATCTGCTCCAATGCCATCCATTTCCCTGTAAATTCTATGATTTTGTCATTTTTTAATGCAGAGTAATACTACATTGTGTATAAATGCCACATTTTTTTTATCCATTCGTCTATTGAAGGGCATCTAGGTTGGTTCCACAGTCTTGCTATTGTGAACTGTGCTGCTATGAACATCGATGTAGCAGTGTCCCTGTAGCATGCTCTTTTTAGGTCTTTAGGGAATAGACCAAGAAGGGGAATAGCTGGGTCAAATGGTGGCTCCATTCCCAGCTTTCCAAGAAATCTCCATACTGCTTTCCAAATTGGCTGCACCAATCTGCAGTCCCACCAGCAATGTACAAGTGTACCCTTTTCCCACATCCTCGCCAGCACTTGTTGTTGTTTGACTTCCTAATGGCTGCCAATCTTACTGGAGTGAGATGGTATCTTAGGGTGGTTTTGATTTGCATTTCTCTGACAGCTAGAGATGTTGAGCATTTTTTCATGTACTTGTTGATTGACTGTATGTCCTCCTCTGAGAAGTGTCTGTTCAGGTCCTTGGCCCATTTGTTGATTGGGTTGTTTGTTCTCTTATTGTCTAATTTTTTGAGTTCTTTGTATACTCTGGATATTAGGGCTCTATCTGAAGTGTGAGGAGTAAAGATTTGTTCCCAGGGTGTAGACTCCCTATTTACCTCTCTTATTGTTTCTTTTGCTGAGAAAAAACTTTTTAGTTTGAGTAAGTCCCATTTGTTGATTCTAGTTATTACCTTTTGTGCTATGGGTGTCCTATTGAGGAATTTGGAGCCCGACCACACAATGTGTAGATCGGAGCCAACTTTTTCTTCTATCAGACGGCGCGTCTCTGATTTGATATCAAGCTCCTTGATCCATTTTGAATTCACTTTTGTGCATGGCGAGAGAAAGGGATTCAGTTTCATTTTGTTGCATATGGATTTCCAGTTTTCCCAGCACCATTTGTTGAAGATGCTATCCTTCCTCCATTGCATGCTTTTAGCCCCTTTATCAAATATAAGATAGTTGTAGTTTTGTGGATTGGTTTCTGTGTCCTCTATTGTGTACCATTGGTCCACCCGCCTGTTTTGGTACCAGTACCATGCTGTTTTTGTTACTATTGCTCTGTAGTATAGTTTGAAGTCTGGTATCGCTATACCGCCTGATTCACACTTCCTGCTTAGCATTGTTTTTGCTATTCTGGGTCTTTTATTTTTCCATATGAATTTCATGATTGCTTTCTCTATTTCTACAAGAAATGCCGTTGGGATTTTGATTGGCATTGCATTAAACCTATAGAGAACTTTTGGTAATATCGCCATTTTGATGATGTTAGTTCTGCCTATCCATGAACAGGGTATATTTTTCCATCTTCTAAGATCTTCTTCTATTTCTCTCTTTAGGGTTCTGCAGTTTTCATTGTATAAGTCTTTCACCTCTTTTGTTAGGTTGATTCCAAAGTATTTTATTTTTTTTGAAGATATTTTGAATGGAGTGGTTGTCCTCATTTCCATTTCAGAGGATTTGTCGCTGATATACAGGAATGCCTTTGATTTATGCGTGTTGATTTTATATCCTGCCACTTTGCTGAATTCATTTATTAGCTCTAATAGTTTCTTTGTAGACCCTTTTGGGTCTGCTAGGTATAGAATCATGTCATCTGCAAATAGTGATAATTTAAGTTCTTCTTTTCCTATTTTTATGCCTTTAATTTCTTTCATCTGTCTAATTGCTCTGGCCAGTGTTTCGAGAACTATGTTGAACAGAAGTGGAGAGAGAGGGCATCCCTGTCTTGTTCCAGATTTTAGAGGGAATGCCTTCAGTTTTTCTCCATTCAGAATGATGCTAGCCTGAGGCTTAGCATAGATTGCTTTTACAATATTGAGGTATGTTCCTGTTATCCCTAGTTTTTCTAGAGTTTTGAACATAAAGGGATGCTGTACTTTGTCGAATGCTTTTTCCGCATCTATCGAGATGATCATATTGTTCTTATTTTTAAGTCTATTGATGTGGTGAATAACATTTATTGATTTCCGTATATTGAACCAGCCTTGCATCCCAGGGATGAATCCTACTTGATCATGGTGTACAATTTTTTTGATATGTTTTTGTATCCGATTCGCCAGAATTTTATTGAGGATTTTTGCATCTAGGTTCATTAGAGATATTGGTCTGTAGTTTTCTTTCTTTGAAGTGTCTTTGTCTGGTTTAGGTATCAGGGTGATGTTGGCCTCGTAGAATGAATTTGGAAGTTCTCCCTCCTTTTATATTTCCTGAAGTAGCTTGAAAAGTATTGGTATTAGTTCTTCTTTAAAGGTTTTGTAAAATTCTGCTGTATACCCATCCGGTCCTGGGCTTTTCTTAGTTGGTAGTCTTTTTATGGTTTCTTCTATTTCCTCAATTGATATTGGTCTGTTTAGGTTTTCTATATCCTCCTGACTCAATCTGGGCAGATCATATGACTTAAGAAATTTATCTATGCCTTCACTATCTTCTAATTTATTGGAGTATAAGGATTCAAAATAGTTTTTGATTATCTTCTGTATTTCTGAAGTGTCTGTTGTGATATTGCCTTTTTCATCCCGTATGCTAGTAATTTGAGTTCTCTCTCTTCTTCTCTTCGCTAGCATCGCTAAGGGTCTGTCGATTTTGTTTATTTTTTCAAAGAACCAACTTTTCGTTTTGTCAATTTTTTCAATTGTTTCTTTTGTTTCAATTTCATTAATTTCAGCTCTGATTTTCATTATTTCTTGCCTTCTACTTCTTTTGCTGTTGTTTTGCTCTTCTTTTTCAAGGATTTTGAGATGAAGTATGAGATCATTTATTTGTTGGTTTTTTTCTTTTTTTAAGGAATGAACTCCAAGCAATGAATTTTCCTCTTAGAACTGCTTTCAATGTGTCCCATAGATTCCGATATGTTGTGTCTGTGTTTTCATTTATCTCTAAGATTTTTTTAATTTCCTCCTTGATGTCTTCTATAACCCATTGATCATTCAGTAACCTATTGTTCATTCTCCAAGTGATGTATGCTTTTTCCTTCCTTCTTTTATCATTGATTTTCAGTTTCATTCCATTATGATCAGATAAGATGCATGGTATTATCTCTACTCCTTTATATTGTCTAAGAGTTGCCCTGTGACATAATATATGATCTATTTTTGAGAAGGATCCATGTGCTGCTGAGAAAAAAGTGTAACTGCTTGCTGTTGGGTGGTATACTCTATATATGTCAATTAGGTCTAGGTTATTAATAGTGTTATTGAGTTCTATAGTTTCCTTATTCAACTTTTGTTTGGAAGATCTGTCCAGTGGCGAGAGAGGTGTGTTGAAGTCTCCCAAGATTATGGTATGGTGGTCTATTAGACTCTTGAACTTGAGAAGAGTTTGTTTGACGAACATAGCTGCACCATTGTTTGGGGCATAAATATTTATGATTGTTATGTCTTGTTGGTGTATGGTTCCCTTAAGCAGTATGTAGTGTCCCTCTTTATCCCTTTTGATTATCTTTGGCTTGAAATCTATTTTATTTGATATGAGTATGGACACTCCTGCTTGTTTCCGAAGTCCATATGAGTGATATGATTTTTCCCAACCTTTCACCTTCTGCCTATGTATGTCTTTTCCTATCAAATGCATCTCCTGTAGGCAGCATATTGTTGGGTCTTGTTTTGTGATCCACTCTACTGGCCTGTGTCTCTTAATTGGTGAGTTTAAGCCATTAACATTTAGGGTTATTATTGAGATATGGGTTGTTCTTCCAGCCATATTTGTTTATTTCTGTTACTAAACATGGTTTGTTTTCCTCTTTGATTATTTCCCCCCCCTTTACTGTCCTACCTCCCACTGTTGGTTTTCATTGTTATTTTCCATTTCCTCTTCCTGTAATGCTTTGGCGAGGATGTTTTGAAGAGATGGTTTTCTAGCTGCGAATTCTTTAAACTTTTGTTTATCGTGGAAGGTTTTAATTTCATCTTCCATCCTGAAGCTTAATTTCACTGGATACACAATTCTTGGTTGGAACCCATTTTCTTTCAGTGTTTGAAATATGTTATTCCAGGATCTTCTAGCTTTCAGTGTCTGTGTTGAAAGATCAGCTGTTATCCTGATTGGCTTACCCCTAACTGTAATCTGCTTCCTTTCTCTTGTAGCTTATAAATTCTCTCCTTATTCTGTATGTTGGGCATCTTCATTATAATGTGTCTAGGTGTGGATCTCTTATGATTTTGCACATTCGGCGTCCTGTAGGCTTCTAGGATTTGGGATTCTGTCTCATTCTTCAAGTCTGGGAAGTTTTCTTGTATTATTTCATTGAATAGACTGCTCATTCCTTTGGTTTGGAGCTCTGTCCCTTCCTGTATCCAAATGACTCTTAAGTTTGGTCTCTTAATGTTATCCCATATTTCTTGGATGTTCTGCTCATGGTTTCTTAACTGTCTTGCTGAGCTGTCTATGTTCTTTTCCAGTTGAAATACTTTATCTTCATTGTCTGATGTTCTGTCTTCTAAGTGTTCTACTCTGCTGGTAGTATTCTCAATTGAGTTTTTAAGTTGGCTTATTGCTTCCTGCATTTCTAGGATTTCTGTTTGTTTGTTTTTTATAACCTCTATCTCCCTGTATAGTTGATCCTTTGCTTCCTGGATTTGTTTGCGTAATTCATTGTCGAAGTGATCTTTCATTGTCTGATTTTGCTGTTTAATGTCTTCCTTGATACTCCAGATCATCTGAAGCATGTATATCCTGAATTCTTTATCTGACATTCCATCTGCTGCAGCTGTTACCTCTTCTAAAGTTGGTTTGACCTGCATTGCTTGTGGTCCTTTCTTTCCTTGTCTTTTCATACTGCTTGCGTATCTTCCTGCAGGCGCGGGCAGCGGCTCTGCTCTTTCCTTATTCCAATTGGGGTGTCGTGGCTACCACGCCGGCAGGTCACTGGGCCTGTTCTGGGCGTTGGCGGCGGCTCTGTTCTGCCCCTACTCCAATTGGGGTGACGAGTGTACCACGCCAGCAGGCCACCGGGCCTCATCCGCTGGTCGGTTGCAGGTTTGCCTACCCTGCAGGCGCGGGCGGCGGCTCTACTCTGCCCCTACTCCAAATGGGGTGACGTGTCTGTCGTACCGGCAGGCCACTGGGCCTGTCCCGCTGGTCGGTCGCAGATCTGCCCACCTTTCGGGCACGGGTGGAGGCTCTGCTCTGCCCCTACTCCAATTGGGGTGTCGTGACTACCCCGCCTGCAGGACGCTGGGCCTGTTCCTGGCACTGGCGGCGACTCTGCTCTGCCCCTACTCCAATTAGGGTGGTGTGTGTACCACGCCGGCAGGCTCCTGGGCCTGATCCGCCCGTCTGTTGCAGGTCTGCCTACCTTGGAGGCGCGGGCGGCTAATCTGCCCTGCCCCTCCTACCACGCCTGCGGAACCCTGGGCCTGATCTGCAGGTTGGTCACAGGTCTGCTCACCCTGCGGGCACGGGTGGCGGTTCCGCTCCGCCCCCACTCCAATTGGGGTCACGTGACCACCACACCGGCAGGGCCTGATCCGGGCGTGGGAGAAGGATCTGCTCTGCCCCTACTCCAGTTGGGGTGACGTGTGTACCACACTGGCAGGCAACTGGGCCTGACCCACCAGGCTGTCACAGGTCTGTTTACCTTGCAAGCGCGAAGGGCGGCTCTGCCCTACCCCTCCTACCACGCCCATGTACCACTGGGTCGCGGGTCTGCCCACCTTGCTTGGTGCGGGTGGCGGCTCCCCTCCGCCCCCTCTCCAATTGGGGTCACGCGGTCACCACGCTGTCGAGCCGCTGGGCCTGCTCCGGGCGCTGGCGGCGGCCCGGCTCCTCCCCTCTGGCTCGAAGACAAATTGAGGAGACTCGGGTGTCTGTGCCTCACCCCCCCCTACCAGGAGACCAACTGTTTATGTCGCCGCTGGTATTGATGAAGTTCTCTCCTCCGCCGCTTTCTGCTGACATCAGATCTCTGCCATGTTGGTGTCCTATGTGAATGGCAGCATTTCGTTCCCCTTGCCGGGCAACCAAAGCAGCGGGTGAGTCCTGACCGGCCCTCAGCAGGACCCGGACCGAGAAGCAGTTTCCGCGGGCTCCTAGCCCCGGGCCAGGGAAGTTCCGGGAGCCGGAACTCGGCCGCTCTGTGCTCGGTGTAAGCTCCTATAAGTGTAGGCTCCAAGAAGCAGTCCCCGCAGGCTCAGTTCCGGGAGCCGGAATTCGGCCGCTTAGTGCTTGGTGTATGCTCTGATAGGAGCAGGGTCCAAGAAGCAGCCTCCGCAGGCTCCGCAGCCCTGGGCCAGGGCGGTTCCGGGACGGTTCCCGGAGCCGTAACTCGGCCGCCCCGCGCTCGGTGTTCGCTCCGATAAGATCAGGTTCTAAGAAGCACCCAGGCACTGAACCCTAGCAATCTGTCTGCAAGCCGCAGGCGAATTGCAGCCTGAAATTACCTGTTCTATGGCTGAATGAGCTGCGGTTAGTCGAAAACAGGGATGGTGACGTCAGCTTTCCAACATGGTGGCTGCTGGCCTCCTCTGTGGTCTGACCGGTGTGGAAAACCGAGATGGACCGCTTCCTTCCCCCGTCTCGAACCCAGAATTCAGCCCTGAGTACGGTGCTTGCACGGCTGGCAGAAACTGCAGCGCTGTATCCCTACGTCGCTATATCCTCGTTTCCCAGCGCGCTGCAGACTCTAGCCGCGGGGCGATTTGCTGAATAAGCAGTGTTACCCTCTGTGTGACAAACCTCTCGCGTTTGAGTCCCCGTAGCCGATCCTCGTGCGATGGAAATCCTTCCTCCAGGTTCCGGAGCACCCCACTATTGCTGGAAATTCCTAACAAGATATCCTTTAGCCGTCCTGACTTGTCATACTACCACACAGTGAAGCAGCACACGGGGGCAATGCACTCCCCTCGCCGCCATCTTCCTTCCCCCTCCTCTACTGGTTTTCATTGTTATTCTTTTCCTCTTCATGAAATGTTTTGCCAAGGATGTTTTGTAGTGCCAATTTTCTAGCTGTAAATTTTTTTAACTTTTGTTTATCATGGAAGGTTTTTATTTCATCTTCAAATCTGAACCTTAATTTTGCTGGATACAAGATTCTTGGTTGGAACCCATTATCTTTCAGTGTTTGAAATATGTTGTTCCAGGATCTTCTAGCTTTCAGGGTCTGTTTTGAAAAATCAGCCATTATCCTAATTGGTTTACCTCTCTATATAATCTGATTCCTTTCTCTTGGGGCTTTTAAAATTGTCTCCTATTCTGTATGTTAGACATTTTTATTATAAGGTGTCTTGGTGTGGATCTTTTGTAATTTTGCACATTCTTTGTCCTGTAGGCTTTTTGGATTTGGATTTCCATTTCATTCTTCATGTCTGGAAAGTTTTCTAATATTATTTCATTGAACAGATGGCTCATTTCTTTGGTTTGTACTTCTATACCTTCCTCTATCCCAGTAACTCTTAAATTTGGTCTCTTTATGTTGTCCCATAATTCTTGGATATTCTGCTCACGTTTCTTATCTTTCTCACTGTGTTAAGTTCTTTTCAAGAAGATATACCTTGTCCTCGTTTTCTGAAGTCTTATCTTCTAAGTGGTCTACCCTGCTGGTGATGTTCTCATGTTTTAATTTGGTTCATTATTTCTTTCATTTCCAGGCTTTCTCTTTGTTTTTAATAACCTCTAACTCCCTGTAGAGGTGATCTTTTGCTTCTTGGATTTGTTTATGTAATTCATTGTCAAAGTGATCTTTTATTGTCTATATTTGTTGTATAATGTCTTCATTGAGACCCCAAAACATCTGAATCACATGTATCCTGAAATGTTTATCTGTCATTTTTTCTGCTGTAGATTCTAATTCTTCTAATGATGTGTTGTCTTGCATTGTTTGTGGTACTTTCTTTCCTTGTCTTTTCATGTTGTTTCTTTCCAGCTCTGTGAGATTGTTGTGTTATTGTTTTCACCATATAGATTTGTAGCTCTTGTATAGTTCCAAGATCTCTCCTTTGTTGCTAAGAACAATGTTAATAGTTCCCAGTATCAACAATACATCATCTATGAGCAATTTTTTTTGTTATGAAGACATTTATAATTAGTATCTATGTCTAGAATCATTGGATTCAATTTTTATTTAAAATATAGTCAGTAGTTTCATAAAAGGTATACAGTTTCTGGTGTCATATAGAGAACTGGGGTAGGGCGTAGGATGTTATGTTACAGGGGAAAGATGTGATGGTATGGGGTTAATGTATCTTAGCTACTTTGGAGGAGAACTCTAATAATGGGGCTTAGTAGCAGGAGAATAGACAGGAGGTATTTATGGTAGACAAATATGTGGGAGGACAATAGGGTGCATAAAAACAAATACATAAATATGTTTAGTAAATTACATGCAGTAGAAATAGTAAAAATTAGGAGGTTGAAAGAGGAAGAGAGGGAGGAAGAAAAATAAAAAGGAAAGAAAAAAGAGAAAGAAAAGTAAAAGAGGGCGGGGGATGTAGCTCTACCCAAGATATAAGTATCTCCTTTCCAGTAACAAGGTCCATGTCAGATCAAATGAATAATAAGAGTCTTTTGATAAACACTGAATCAGGAAAAAGAAAATGATAAAGTCAAGAGAGATGGGCTGGGGATGTGGCTCAAGCGGTAGCGCACTTGCCTGGCTCGCGTGCGGCCCAGGTTCGATCCTCAGCACCACATACAAAACAAAGATGTTGTGTCCGCCGAAAACTAAAAAATAAACATTGAAAAACTCTCTCTCTCTCTCTCTCTCTCTCTCTCTCTCTCTCTCTCTCTCTAAAAAGAAAAGAAAAAAAAACTCTTAGAATTCTGTTTTCTTCTCTTCCAGTAGGTGGAGTTGTCTATTCCAGCTTGTGTCTCTGCCCTCAGGGTTGTGGAAGTAACCAGTGTGAGAAGGCTCTCCCTCTCCTGCCTGGAGCCTCCCTGATCTTGGTCTCTCTGCGTTGCTCCCGGTTTTTAGCCCCCTCCCCTCTCTTGCTCATCAGGTCTCAATTGCGGGATCTCTTGCTCACAGCCCTTGGTTCACCCAGGTGGGCAGCACCCTTGTTGCTCTGCATTCCTGATTGAGTGCTGTTTGGTGTTGGATAGTCACTGCGTTATCACAGCTGGGGAGAGGAGGAGTTGGAAACCAGCAACCTGTTCAGTTGTATTCCCCTTTGATAGCCACGCCTACCAAAAGCTGGCGAGAAGGTTTTGAGTTATCACAGCTGGGGAGAGGGGGGGTTGGGAACTGTATACCTGTTCAGTTGCCTATTCACGCTGTTAGCCACACCCACAAAAATTTGAAGAGATACATTTTCCAAGATGGATACGGACTGTTTCCTGCACAGGGTTGTCTAGTGAGGTGGAGGGAGCTGGACTGTCCCTGTGCTGTGTCCAGAACTCGGTCCAGTGTTCTGCGCTGATGTGGATCTTAGCCTGGTGTACTGCATCTTTGTAGAAGTGCTGACCAGGCATTTCTGCTTAGCTGCCAAAGAGCTGCAGGAGTGCTCAATCTCAGTCTACAGAGGGCTCCTGGCACCCGGATTTCCACTGGCAAAGAGTGATTCTGCTTTCTGTGTGTTTTGCACTGTGCTTGCCTCTCCGGTGGATTTTGCGAAAATCTGCTGTTTGGGGTCCTGTCACATGCTCTGAGAAGCTGCAATTCGTCAAGGCAAGCCCCTGTGGAGATGTCATTCAGTCACTCTCTTGGAATCATGCACAGAGCAGCCAGAAATGGAATCTCCTCTACTCAGCCATCTTGGATCTATCTTCCTGATTATTGATTTTAATTCTTGTGCTATAAGAATCTTATTAAGGAAGTTGGGTCATAATCTCACATGATGGAGATTAGAGCCTACTTTTTCTTCTGTTAGACACAGGGTTTTTGGTTTACTTGTAGGTCATTGATCCACTTTGAGTTGAGTTTTGTGCATGGTGAGAGATAGGGGTTTAATTTCATTTTATTGTAAATGGATTTCCAGTTTTCCCAGGACCATTTGTTGAAGAGGCTATGTTTTTTCCAATGCATGTTTTTGGTCCCTTTGTCTAATATAAGATTATCATATTTTTATGGGTTAGTCTATGTGTCCTCTATTCTGTACCATTGATCTACAATTTTGGTGCCAATAACATGCTATTTTTGTTACTATCACTTTGCAGTATAGTTTAAGGTCTGATAAAAGATGGAAAGATCTACCTTGCTCTTGGACAGGCAGAATTAATACTATCAAAATGACCATACTACCAAAAGCACTATACAGACTTAATGCAATTCCAGTCAAAATCCCAAAGGCATTCTTTATATAATAGAAAAAACAGTAATGAAATTCATCTCGAAAAATAAGAAACGCAGAATAGCTAAAGCAATCCTTGACATCTAATATTAAAGAGGATTTTGCAATTTATAAATGGATACATCCATAAGGTAATTGGTTATAAGCTGTGGGGCTCAACAGAAATGCCTTATTTTGAAATAGACATTATCAGTCATTGATAAATAGATTATAGTACAAGTTATGAGCATTAATAAGATTGCTGGTGAGAAAGAATTATATGGTTAGGTAGAAGATGATTGTTAATGTACTAGGTCTTGAACTCTACTACATTCTAACAAGATGGAGGAGGACCAGCAGCAAAGAAAAAATAATAATCAGCGATTATAGAAATAGAAGGCAAATTAGATTAGAGGGGTATCATGGAGGCAAATGAAGGAGAATTTCTAAAATCAGTATTATCAATAGTGTTAAATGTTATTAGGCAGCAAGAAAGTAAAACTCTGCATTGGCTTTAGTGACATGATCACTTTTACCAAACAGTATTTTTGTTGAGAAGCATTAGTGACTGGGTTAAAGAGTGACTAGGAAGTAGGAAACCTATTCAGTAAACTATATAACGGTTGTAAAATATTTACCTTTATAAAACACAAGCAAGGAGAAACAGGAAATGTGAAGGTCAAGAGAAGCTTGATAAAAATAGAAGTCAATAAACTATGTTGAATTTCCATATAACAATGCATTTGTGATATGGATGGGATTGAATTTATAGTAGATAATAGAAAATTGATGGTCTTTGATGCTTGAGAAATAATAGAACAACATTCAAAATGCAAAGTAGTGGGATTTATTTATGGTAAAAGAAAGGAAATTCACTCAAATGTAAGAGAAGGAAATGAAAAGAATGGCTTCACATGCAGGTAAGATGGAATTGTTAGATATAGCAAGTAGAAGAAATTCTTTTTTTTTTCTGAATGATTTTGTACTTTATTTCATGACTACAGTTCAATTAATAAAAAATTTATAATTTTCCAGATAGGCTAATAGCTGTCACTGTTTTTTTTTCACTTTGCATAGTGCCAGTTTTATTTTTTAATTTTTTTTTCATCTGGATTTTTTTTATTGGTTGTTCAAAACATTACAAAGCTCTTGACATATTTCATACACTTGATTCAAGTGGGTTATGAACTCCCATTTTTACCCCAAATACAGATTGCACAATCACATCGGTTACACATCCATTGATTTACATATTCCCATACTAGTGACTGTTGTATTCTGCTGCCTTTCCTATCCTCTACTATCCCCCCTCCCCTCCCATCTTCTCTCTCGATCCCATCTACTGTAATTCATTTCTCTGCCTTGTTTTTTTCCGCTCACATCCTCTTATATGTAATTTTGTATAACAATGAGGGTCTCCTTCCATTTCCATGCAATTTTCCTTCTCTCTCCCTTTCCCTCCCACCTCTTGTCCCTGTTTAATGTTAATCTTTTTCTCATGCTCTTCCTCCCTGCTCTGTTCTTAGTTGCTCTCCTTATATCAAAGAAGAAATTCTTATATTTGTATTTTTCTCTGTAAGAGAGAAAACAAGGTCATTTACTTTGACACCTGAAGGAACAGGGTGGGTCAGAGACTTGAGAGCTCTGGGAGAAAGTTTTAAATAGTTCCTGTGGTGAGTCCCAGTTCAAATAAAAAAAAATGTATGGTAGAATGCTGGATTCTTTTAAGGCTGTTGATCAGTCCCTTAGTTTGAGGTTCCCTAAGAGTAGATCTGGAGACAAGTAACTAAGTGCAAGTAGTTTATTTGGACAGTGATCCCAGGAAGCAAATGAGGGAAGTGAGATAAAGAAAAGAATATAGACAATAAAATATGATACCTGAGTAGGAATCAGAGAATTGCTGGTGGTAAATGGGGCTCATTCTTGCCAGGAACCTCTGAGAGACAGAATACAGTATACTTCAAGATGGTCCAATTGAGTAATAAGGGGTTTGGGATACGTAAGCATCAACTCAAAGCTCTCACTGGTTAATACTTGTCAAGTATTCTTGGTCTGTCCCATTAACTGTTCAGTAAAATCTACAGGCAAAGAGACACAAGGATTTTTATGTTGGGCCAAAGAAAAACAACAACAAAATCTAAAGTCAATAAATATTAACAATTCATGCACAAATGAAAAAGTGTTGACATTCAATTACATGAGGTTTAGAGGAATTCAGATCCCTATTCTCTCAATATCTAGTTGGGAATCTTTGGTAAATAACAAATCAGTAAATATTTATTACTAGGAAGTAGGCTCTCTTTTTGTTGGAGGACATAGAGGTGAGCTAGATGATCTAAGTTCTTATCCCATGATGCCAAAAGTCCAAGGTCAATTAACTTAAATTCTCTTGAGTCTCCCTTTCCTTATATTGGCAG
Organism: Marmota monax; assembly: GCF_021218885.2. Lineage (NCBI taxonomy): Eukaryota > Metazoa > Chordata > Mammalia > Rodentia > Sciuridae > Marmota > Marmota monax. The sequence continues at coordinate 978,844 of NW_026694772.1, forward strand.
GGTTATTGGTAATGTAGAACTATAGCTTTTTGTAAGAATATAAGATGTGTATATTTGTAAGGGTTTCTGTTTTATAAAGTTCCATATGAGTTTAATTTTAAAACAATAGCCTGAAAGTAAGTAAAACATTCTAAAAGATTCATACTAGTTAAAACCTTGAAATACTGGTTTAAAAAATCAGTTCATGGGCCTGAGGCTATAGCTCTGTGGCAAAGCACTTGCTCAGCATGTGAGAGACACTGGGTTCTATCCTCAGCACCACATAAAAATAAATAAAGACATGCTGTCCATCTACAACTACAATAAAAAAAAGAAATATGACTCTCAAATATAAAAATGTCAGTCCATATGTTTGTGATAGCTAATATAATTGTGTGTGATGGAACTAGCTTAATAATGTTTTATGAAAAATTCCAAAAAGTTGTAGGTCAAATTCACCTCAAGGTGTGTTGAAAATCTAATATTGACATGAAAACATTGATTAAAATAATAGACTATCATAAAAGTATTGTAAGAAGATAGTTGTCTCTTTTTCCTTGATTATACTGTACACTGCTCATGTGTTTTCTTTAGGTGCCAAATTGTAGGGAACCTAAGATATGGACAAACCATGGAAAATGCACTGAAATAATTAGGAATAGGCAGGGTAACCTTCAGATGTCTTTTGGTGCATTTAAATAGTTTATTTCAAATATTTGAAGACAGGAATAAAGAAGTAATAGCATGGTGATTAAAATGCCTTACTTTGTATCTTAAATTTTATATTTTCCTTGTGCTCTAAAAAGGTCCTCTAAAAATTGTTCTTTTTTTCCCTAAGAATGTCTATATGGTTTGTTTGGTTTGCTATGCTCAATAAGTTGTTGGATTAGATGATCTCTAAATTCCCTTGTCATGGATCCTTGATTGATTTTGATAAAATCTAGGAGCTCTTTCTGAAGAAAAACACATACACCTTCCGAATTTCCAGTGATTCATTCATTCATTCATTCGTCACCCCTGCAACTCATCTATGACTCCCTAAAATCTATGCTTTTTTGAAGTCTTAAATTTTCTTTTGTAAAACTTAATTTTTAGATTAAAATAATGTATATATATAAATGATATAAAACATGTTTTAATATATGTATGTGTTATGGATGGCTAAACCATGCTAATGTACCCACTATATCATATTTTATCATTTTTTTTCTAGTGAGCATGTTTCAAATCTATTAACTTAATGATTTTCAGATGGAGAATATTGTTAAAAACTACATTACCATTTTGTGCAATAGATCTCCTGGGCTTATTCCTTCTAACTGTATATTTTCATACTTTGATTAACATCTTCCTTACTATGCCATCCTTCTTCCAACCTCTGGTAACCAGCATTGTACTCTCTGCTTCTATGAGTTTGAGTATTTTGGAGATCTCATAATTAGTGAGATCATGTATTATTAATCTTTTTGGATCTGGCTTATTTCACTTAGTATAATGCCATCCAGTTTCATCCATATTGTTACAGATGATAGAAACTCCTTTTATAAAGCTGAATAGTATTTCATTTTGTGCATGTGTGTGTATATGTTTATTACATTTTCTTTATCCTTTGATCCATTAATGGACACTTGAGATTCTTCCATACCTTATCTATTCTAGATCTGAATTTTAAAAAAAGTTCCAAATAACATGGTAATTGATCAGATATTTCTTGCAGCAAAATACCCTACACCAAAACTTAGTAGCCTAACACAGTAGTTGTTTATCATTTCTCATATCTCTACAATGTGGGAAGTGTCCTTTGGGCACTGATTTAGCTATAATGTAGTGTCTCCTAGAACATCCATTATGCAATATTCAGCTGCTATTCAATGGGTCAGTAGGTCAGAGAGGCCTTATTCATACGATTGTTTCTTTATGTTCTTCCATGTATCCTGTCCACATGAATTCATTAAACTTCCTTAAAGCATGGTCACCTCAGAGTCATTGGACTTCTTATATGAATTACACTTGCCTTCAATAAGTGTGTATTTTAAGAGGACAAACTACAAAATGCAAGTGTTTATCAAGCCCTTACTGGGATTGTCTTACTAATATCCTATTTTCCATAACAAGTCACATGATCAAACCCAGAGACAATATGTTTAGAGAGTATCAGGACAAGGATATCAAAAATATGGTTCAATGGCTACCACCAACAGGAATTTCAGTTTCTTATAAATACCTCTCAAAAAGAAAGAAACTCATCTTGGGAAGTAGTAATTTTGCAAATACTACAAACATTCAAGCAGAGCCTGGGTAATAGCTTATAGGAGATACTGTAGAGGTGATTGCTGCATTGAGGGGAATAAAATGGCCTCCATGATCATAAGACTGTACATCAAAGCCGACTTCAAATTTGAGCCTGCCTAACTAGGGAAAGAATGGGGCTATTAACAGTAATAAAGACATCAGGAGGGAGTCTCAGATTGGGAAGAAAATGATAAATGTGAATAAATTGCTTTTCTTTCCATATAGAAGAAAGAGATAATGACCTTTATTCTTTGCTTTCTTAGGTTGGATGTCGATGTTACTGAACTTCACAGTTGGATTACTCGCTCAGAAGCTGTATTGCAGAGTCCTGAATTTGCAATCTATCGGAAGGAAGGCAACTTCTCAGACCTTAAAGAAAAAGTTAATGTAGGTTCTGCATTAAGTTTTAACATTTTTTTCTATTTTGTGCTACTTGTAAACTCTCTGCATTTTTAATTCTCTGATTTTTATTAGAGGTGGTACGATTAAAAAAATCTGATACAATGCTATTTAATATATGTTTAAAATTTATTTTAGATGTCAAGCAAAATCAAATTTTAGCCTAGGATAATCTTTTCCAGATTCTGCTGTGACAAGAAGTGTTTTTCATATATTAGAAGATGAACTTCTGTTGATTTCCCATCATATTTTTTTATTGGTTGTTCAAAACATTACAAAGCTCATGACATATCATCTTCCATACATTTGATTCAAGTGGGTTATGAACTCCCATTTTTTACCCCAAATACAAGTTGCAGAATCACATCAGTTACACATCCACATTTTTACATAATACCATATTAATGACTGTTGTATTCTGCTACCTTTCCTATCCCCTACTATCTCCCCTCCCCTTCCCTCTCATCTTCCCTCTCTACCCCACCTGCTGTTGTTTAATTCTCTCCCTTGTTTTTTTTCCCCTTTCCCCTCACAAACTCTTATATGTAATATGTAATTTTGTGTAACAATGAGGGTCTCCTTCCATTTCCATAGTTTCCCTTCTCTCTCCCTTTCTCTCCCCCCACTCGTCTCTGTTTAATGTTAATCTTTTCCTCATGCTCTTCTTCCCTGTTCTGATCTTAGTTGCTCTCTTTATATCAAAGAAGACATTTGGCATTTGTTTTTAAGGATTGGCTAGCTTCACTTAGCATAATCTGCTCTAATGCCATCCATTTCCCTGCAAAATCCATGATTTTGTCATTTTTTAGTGCTGCGTAATACTCCATTGTGTATAAATGCCACAGTTTTTTAATCCATTCATCTATTGAAGGGCATCTGGGTTGATTCCAAAGTCTAGCTATTGTGAATTGTGCTGCCATGATCATTGATGTGGCAGTATCCCTATAGTATGCTCTTTTAAGGTCCTCAGGGAATAGACCGAGAAGGGCGATAGCTGGGTCAAATGGTGGTTCCATTCCCAGCTTTCCTAGGAATCTCCATACTGCTTTCCATATTGGCCGCACCAGTTTGCAGTTCCACCAGCAATGTACAAGTGTACCCTTTTCCCCACATCCTCGCCAGCACTTATTGTTGCTTGACTTCATAATGGCTGCCAATCTTACTGGAGTGAGATGGTATCTTAGGGTGGTTTTGATTTGCATTTCTCTGACTGCTAGAGATGGTGAGCATTTTTTCATGTACTTATTGATAGATTGTATGTCCTCCTCTGAGAAGTGTCTGTTCAGGTCCTTGGCCCATTTGTTGATAGGGTTGTTTGTTATCTTGTTGTTTAATTTTTTGAGTTCTTTGTATATTCTGGATATTAGGGCTCTATCTGAAGTGTGAGGAGTAAAAATTTGTTCCCAGGATGTAGGTTCCCTATTTACCTCTCTTATTGTTTATCTTGCTGAGAAAAAACTTTTTAGTTTGAGTAAGTCCCATTTGTTGATTCTAGTTATTAACTTTTGTGCTATGGGCGTCCTATTAAGGAATTTGGAGCCCGACCCCACAATGTGTAGATCGGAGCCAACTTTTTCTTCTATCAGGTGCAGAGTCTCTGATTTGATATCTAGCTCCTTGATCCATTTTGAATTAACTTTTGTGCATGGCGAGAGAAAGGGGTTCAGCTTCATTTTGTTGCATATGGATTTCCAGTTTTCCCAGCACCATTTGTTGAAGATGCTATCCTTTCTCCATTGCATGCTTTTAGCGCCTTTATCAAATATAAGAAAGTTGTAATTTTGTGGATTGGTCTCTGTGTCCTCTATTCTGTACCATTGATCCACCTGCCTGTTTTGGTACCAGTACCATGCTGTTTTTGTTACTATTGCTCTGTAGTACAGTTTGAAATCTGGTATCGCTATACCTCCCGATTCACACTTCCTGCTTAGAATTGCTTTTGCTATTCTGGGTCTTTTGTTTTTCCATATGAATTTCATGATAGCTTTATCTATTTCTACCAGAAATGCCGTTGGGATTTTGATTGGCATTGCGTTGAACCTGTAGAGAACTTTGGGTAATATCGCCATTTTGATGATGTTGGTTCTGCCTATCCATGAACAGGGTACATTTTTCCATCTTCTAAGATCTTCTTCTATCTCTCTCTTTAGGGTTCTGTAGTTTTCATTGTATAAATCTTTTACTTCTTTTGTTAGGTTGATTCCCAAGTATTTTATTTTTTTTTGAGGATATTGTGAATGGGGTGGTTTTCCTCATTTCCATTTCAGAAGTTTTGTTGCTGATATACAGGAATGCCTTTGATTTTTGCGTGTTGATTTTATATCCTGCCACTTTGCTGAATTCATTTATTAGTTCTAGTAGTTTCTTTGTAGACCCTTTTGGGTCTTCTAAGTATAGGATCATATCATCCGCAAATAGTGATATTTTAAGTTCTTCTTTTCCTATTTTTATGCCTTTAATTTCTTTTGTCTGTCTAATTGCTCTGGCTAGTATTTCAAGGACTAAATTAAATAGAAGTGGTGAGAGAGGGCATCCCTGTCTTGTTCCAGATTTTAGCGGGAATGCCTTCAGTTTTTCTCCATTTAGAATGATGCTAGCCTGAGGCTTAGCATATATAGCTTTTACAATGTTGAGGTAAGTTCCTGTTATCCCCAGTTTTTCTAGTGTTTTGAACATAAAAGGATGCTGTACTTTGTCGAATGCTTTTTCTGCATCTATCGAGACGATCATATGGTTCTTATCTTTAAGTCTATTGATGTGGTGAATAATATTTATTGATTTCCGTATATTGAACCAACCTTGCATCCCAGGGATGAATCCTACTTGATCATGGTGCACAATTTTTTTGATATGCTTTTGTATTCGATTCGCCAGGATTTTATTGAGGATTTTTGCATCTATGTTCATTAGAGATATTGGTCTGTAGTTTTCTTTCTTTGAAGTGTCTTTGGTTTCGGGATCAGGGTGATGTTGGCCTCATAGAATGAATTTGGAAGAGCTCTTTCTTTTTCTATTTCTTGAAATAGCTTGAAAAGTATTGGTATTAATTCTTCTTTGAAGGTTTTGTAAAACTCCGCTGTATACCCATCTGGTCCAGGGCTTTTCTTGGTTGGTAGTCTTTTGATGGCTTCTTCTATTTCTTCCTTTGTTATTGGTCTGTTTAAATTGTGTGTGTCTTCCTGACTCAATCTGGGCAGCTCATATGACTAAAGAAATTTATCGATGTCTTCACTGTCTTCTATTTTATTAGAATATAGGGTTTCCAAACTTTCTAATTATCTTCTGTATTTCTGTAGTGTGTGTTGTGATATTGCCTTTTTCATCCCGTATGTTAGTGATTTGAGTTTTCTCTCTTCTTCTCTTCATTAGCATGGCTAAGGGTCTGTCGATCTTATTTATTTTTTCAAAGAACCAACTTTTAGTTTTATCAATTTTTTCAATGGTTTTTTTTGTTTCAATTTCGTTGATTTCCACTCTGATTTTAATTATTTCTTGTCTTCTGCTATATTTGCTGTTGTTTTGCTCTTCCTTTTCTAGGGTTTTGAGATGTAGTGTGAGTTCATTTATTTGTTGTTTTTTTCTTTTTTTGAGGAATGAACTCCAGGAAATGAATTTCCCTCTTAAAACTGCTTTCATTGTGTCCCATAGATTCCGGTATATTGTGTCTGAATTGTCGTTTATCTCTAAGAATTTTTTGATTTCCTCCTTTATGTCTTCTGTGACCCATTGATCATTCAGTAACATATTGTTTATTTTCCATGTGATGCAGGATTTTTCCTTCCTTCTTTTTTCATTGATTTCCAGTTTCATTCCATTATGATCAGATATGGTGCATGGTATTATCTCCACTCCTTTATATTTACTAAGAGTTGCCCTATGGCATAATATATGATCTATCTTTGAGTAAGATCCATTTGCTGCTGAGAAGAACGTGTATCCACTTGATGATGGTTGATATATTCTATATATGTCGGTTAAGTCTAGGTTATTGATTGTGTCATTGAGTTCTATAGTTTCTTTATTCAGCTTTTGTCTGGAGGATCTGTCTAATGGCGAGAGCGGTGTGTTGAAGTCACCCATAATTATTGTGTTGTGGTCAATTTGACTCTTGAACTTGAGGAGAGTTTGTTTTATGAACGTTGCTGCACCATTATTTGGTGCATATAAATTGATAATTGTTATGTCTTGTTGGTGAATAGTTCCTTTTAACAGGATATAGTGTCCTTCTTTATCCCTTTTGATTAACTTAGGTTTGAAGTTGATTTTATTCGATATGAGTATGGCCACTCTTGCTTGCTTCCGAGGGCCATGTGAGTGGTATGATTTTTCTCAACCTTTCACCTTCAGCCTGTGTATGTCTTTTCCTATCATATGAGTCTCCTGAAGGCAGCATATTGTTGGATTTGTTTTTTTGATCCAGGTTACCAGTCTGTGTCTCTTGATTGGTGAGTTTATTCCATTAACATTTAAGGTTACAATTGAAATATGATTTGTACTTCCAGTCATGTTTATTTATCTATTTATTTTAGTTTGGCTATTTTTTACTTTTTGGTTGTTTTCCTCCCCCTTTAGTGAGATACCTCCCGCTGTTGGTTTTGGGCACTGTTTTTCCATTCCTCTTCTTGTAGAATTTTGCCCAAAATGCTTTGCAGTGCTGGTTTTCTGGCTGCAAAATCTTTTAGCTTTTGTTTATCGTGAAAGATTTTAATTTCATTGTCAAATCTGAAGCTTAATTTTGCTGGATACAGTATTCTTGGTTGGAATCCATTATTTTTCAGCGTTTGAAATACATTGTTCCAGGATCTTCTCGCTTTCAAAGTCTGTGATGAAAAATCAGCCATTAACCTAATTGGTTTACCCCTGAATGTAATCTGCCTCCTTTCCCTCGTAGCTTTTAATATTCTCTCCTTGTTCTGTATGTTGGCTATCTTCATAATTATATGTCTTGGAGTTGGCCTATTACAGTTTTGGATGTTTGGGGTCCTGTAGGCTTCCAGGATTTGGCAATCCATTCCATCTTTCATCTCTGGGAAGTTTTCTAGGATTATTTCATTCAATAGGTTGTCCATTCCTTTGGCTTGAACCTCTGTGCCTTCTTCTATCCCAATGACTCTCAAATTTGGTTTTTTGATGAGATCCCATATCTCTTGGATAGATTGCTCGTGAGATTTAAGCATCTTTTCAGTGTTGACTATATTCTTTTCAAGTTGATAAACTTTGTCTTCATTATCTGATGTTCTGACTTCTACTTGATCTAGTCTATTTGTAATATTCTCGTTAGCATTTTTAATCTGGTTTATGGTTTCTTGCATTTCTAAAATCACTGTTTGGTTTTTTTTTTAAGATCTCTATCTCCTGGTAAAGCTCGTTCTTTGCAGTTTGAATTTGTTTGTTTAGTTGGTTTTCAAAATATACTTTCAATTCTTGGATTTGCTGTCTCATGTCTTCTCTAAAATTCCGTTCCATCTGAGTTAGGTATGCCTTGATTTCTTTCCCTGTCCATGTTTCTGATGCTTCTAGGTCCTCCTGTAGATTTAAGTTGTCCTGCATTATCTGTACTCCTTTTTTCCCTGTTTTTTTCATGTTGTTCACGTTACTTTCCAGCTCTATTTGACTGCTTTGTAACTGCTTTCTCCTATACATTTGTTTTGGCTTTGTTTATATCTGTTGTTTCTCCTTTGTGGTGGGAGATTATGCCTATAGATGTTGGGCTTTATTGTACTTTAGAGCTGATTCATTCAATTTATAAAGGGCTTCCGGATTTTGTATGCATATAGTGATTTGTTTTTTGTTCTTAGGACTTTAGGTTAGGTGCTATGAAGGTGTAAGGGTTAGTATGTCTTGGCTACTTTAGAAGATTGCTCTACTGAAGGGGGATGCTAACCGTCAATTGGATCAGGGTGTTGGTAGTAGCTAGGTATTTAGGAGCACTATAGATGGCCTCGAAACATTCACCTGTTTGCATTTAGACAGTTACACGAAATGGAGGACGTAATGCTTGGGATGAAAGTTGGGGGGGGGAGGGGAAGGAAGGTGCTCTTGAATAGAAAGAAGGAGGGGGAGTTAGATAGCATAGAGGAGAATGGAAAGAACAATAAAACTTGGAAGGGGAGAGAGAGAGGGAAAAAGGGAGAGAAAAAATAAAATAAAATAAGAAATAAAATTAGGTCTTAGAGATCCATTTTCTTCTCTTCCCGTAGGCAAAGCTGTGCCCTCCGGGCTGAGATTTGCCCTCAATGTGTCAACAGCAATCCCTGTAAGGCGGCTCCTGGGAGTCTTTCAATCCTGTTGGTCCAGAGCCGTTTCACTTCTACAGCCCCTCCTCCCCTTCCTCCTGCCAGCCAGCCAGGTCCTGTGCACCGGAGGCGGTTCTCCAAGGATTTGGTTACACTTTCAGCCCCTCTGAGTGCTCTATTTCCCTAACGACTGAGCACTCTCTCTGTCATTCATCTAAGCCCCAGTGCTGTGGAGCTGTGTTCTGGGAGTCAATAGTTTCATTTTTCCGGACCCCTTTGGTGGGCACACCTTCGGAATCTGGCGGCTAAGACCATTGGTGTCGCCACTGGTGGTAATGGGAGTTGGGGGTCGAGGATCCCCTCTGCTTCCCTCAGCCCCTACAATCATGACCACTCCGCTGGCGGTAGGAGGAGTTGGGGGTCTGGAGTGTCCTCTGTTTCCCTCCGCCCCTACCGTCACGCCCTCTCAGTTGGCGGATGGGGGAGTTGGGGGTGGGGAGTCTTCTCTGCTTCCCTCCACCCCTACAGTCACGCCCATGTCACTGGCAGTATTGGGAGTTGGGGGTCGAGAGTCCTTTGGCCCTTACGGTCACGCCCACGGAGAGATTTTGAAGTTTCCCAGTTGTTTGTATCTGATGCGGGTGGGAGTCACACACCTGCTAAAGTAGATTCCGCTGGGAAGGAATCTCTTTGGCCGAACTTTGGTGACTTCCCCTCTCTGCTATGGCGGGCCCCTGCCTCCTTGCTGGAGTGTCTGAAGGGAGGGGTGGAACTGGCTTGTCTCTGGTCTGACACGATCTCTGGTTTTAGTTCCCAGTTCGCTATTTCATAAAGGCTTGGTTAGATTCCCTTCACATCGGCTCAGGGGGGGAGCCGTTTGCTGGGTGGGCGTGGCCATTCGCAGTGGGGGCGGGGCCGTTAGCAGAGCCGGGAGGGCATGGGCAGTCTGCGGGGCCAGGCGGGGACCCTTCTCGCTGCGCGGGGCCACCGGGGGCCGCCTGCAGAGCCGGGCCGGTGCTGGCCGCGGGTGGGGCGCCAGCAGAGCCCGGAGGGCGGGGGGCCGTTTGCCGGGTGGGCGGGGCTGTTAGCAGAGCCAGGAGGGCGCAGGCCATTTGCCATGCCAGGCGGGGACCCTTCTTGCCGTGCCGGCCGCCAGGGGCCGCTTGTAGAACCGGGTAGACAGCGGCCTCGTGGCTAAGAGCCGGGCGGGCGGGGTGGCCGATCACAGAGCGAGCGGGGCCGCCAGGAGAGCCGGGATGGCCGGGGCCGTCTGCCGGGCCAGGTGGGGACCCTTCTCGCTGCCCCTGGCCGCTGGGGGCCGCTTGCAGAGCCGGTCGGGCCGTGGCTATGGGATTGGACCTCTGAGCCTGCGTGGCCGGCCAAGATTCACTTGTCTGGGGCAAATTGTCACCTCTAATAAACTTACTAATTCCTGGCAGGTCTCCTTTCAGCGGAATTTTGCTAGAAGTTCCTCAGTAGGTAGAATGTAGCTGTTTTAATGGGTGTTTCTGATCTGGTTAATGTGGAGATACTGAAAGTGCTGCTTCCTTGCCGGCCGCCATGTTGGATCCCCATCATATATTTTTATGTTAGCTCAAGTCTAGGCTTTAGGAACTTTGCAGAACAAAACAGAATAGAATGCAATAGAGTCGAACATAATACACTCTTAGAAATTCTATGGCTGAGGCAGGAGCATCGCGAGTTAAAAGCCAGCCTCAGCAATTTAGCGATGCCCTAAACAACACAATGAGACCTTGTCTCTAAATAAAAATATAAAGAAGGGATGGGGATGTGGCTCAGTGGTTTAGTGCCCCTGGGCTCAATCCCCAGAACCCCCACCCCACAAATAGTTATTCTTTATAGTCAATAATATATGTCATAAATTATAACAGGTTTATAGTTCCCAGATATATATAGTTACCTTAATTAAAATATGTCTATCTTCCTTCAGTATTTACTTATGATGAAAGATGACTTGCTTGTTTTTAATTCCTTTCCAAGACATTATAATTTTAACCTTCACAATAGGAAATTTTATTAACTTAATAATAGCTGTTTCATCTTCAGGGAAGTTATCAGGCTTTTATTTTTCAACTTCAACAGTTACAAAACATTCATTTTAATTTACAATTGACAGCAGTTTTGAAAGAATTTCTACAAGGCTGAGTAAATAAAGGGGATAGGGCAAAAAATCTGAATGTTAAATAATTTTAGTTATATAAATGTCACATATAAGTGTATATGTTAGTTCTGCTTTAGTTTTCTAGCATTTAATTTATGAACTACAATAGCTATTATATTATCAAATACAACACTACCTCAGATATAAGCTCATGTTTGTTGTGGGATTGGAAATTTTGAAGGAAAACAAGTGCAAAGAGCTTCTGGAAGAAAACAATGCATTTTTAGACTGCTGAGGAAAGACAATAATTTGTCAAATATTCTTAGAATTGACTCTTTATATTTACAAATTGGAAAGTTATGTTAAATTTCTTATTGGCTTTATAAAATATGCTGCTATCAGCATTTTAATAACCTGGTATAAATTGTTTCAAAAAATGGGAAATATAATTATATTAGTTTCAAAATTAAACTGAATAGACAGATAATAGTATAATTATTTATTATAGAATTATAGTAGTATTTTCCTTAATGTGAAATTAGCAGAATGTCTTTTTGTAATGTGTACATTTTTAAAAGTATATTCTTTGTTATGATATTTGAAAGAAAGTCCAAGTAGAAAAACTACCTAGAAAAGATACACTCTAACTTTCAAAGCTCATGTGATATATTTAACCACTAAAAGTATGAATCACATTGGGTAATTCATTAGCTAATTAAAATACTTTATCTGATTCATATAGTTTTCTGTTTGTCATCCTATTTCTGTATCTTAAAGCAACTTTGATCAAGCAAGAAAATTGAGTTCCTGCATTTCAGGAATATAAATTCAAAAATTTTCTGTTATCATATGGTTACCTAGAAGCAATTTACATTTAATAGATTGTGTCAACATGACAAACTAAAAGTGCCAAAAAATGTACAATATTGTATAAGTGGTTTTCTGATGCCTAGCAAGTCACCTTTATCAACTTGAACTCTCATTTTCTGAAATAACAACATCATTCTTAATTGCCTACTAAAATAGGATGTGAAATGATTTACCTAGACATTTCCTTCAGGCTAAGTATAATGTATATGTGTTAAAAGTCCTTGAGAGAAACACATAGTAATGATGATGGATATGCAGTTCAGGTGTACATTAATTTTATTAACTTCTTCACCTGTCAGTTTATGTAAGTTATTTTGAACTCATGGGAGGCCCATCTCATGAACTTGAATGGTATTAATTTATTTTTAGGCATCCATTAACAATGGTTAAACATTATTAACTCTTTTATCTTTTACTTGATTGCTTCATTCATTTATACCTTTCTAGTGTTTTCCACGAACAGTAATATTCAAGGCCATTGCCAATACAATTTTGTGTATTTTCAGATATGAACCCTTTAAAGTAGAACATAATTTCTCCATCTCTGTTGACTGTGTTTTATTAATATAAGTCAAAAAATGTACTTACTTAAAAGTGGAGTCTTATGGGATCTTACTAATCAAAGTGTGTCCCCTGGATAATAAATATTAGCATTATCTGGTAGCTTGTGAGAAATATGGAATCACAGACCTAGTGAATCATAATCTGCTGTTGGACAAGTTTCACACAGATTTTTATGGCCAGAAATATTTGAAAATCAATATTCTAGGACACAGTGTGGAGTATTACCAGACTTCTAGATGTTCTGTCTTTCATTCTGTGGATGTCAACATGATTCAGAATTTTTAATTGGACTAATTCTAGCTACTTATATTCTTTTTTTAAAAAAAATTATTAGTTATTGATAGACCTTTATCTATTTATTTGTTTATACATAGTGCTGAGAACAGAACCCAGTGCCTCACCCATGCTAGGCAAGCACTCTACCACTGAGCCACAACCCTAGCCCCATAGCTACTCATACACTTGATGCGGGTACTTGGTAATATAAATTAGTAATAAAATAACAAAATAGCCTCTTCTGACCACAAGTCAATGTAGTAGATGTCTGAGAATCAGGAACTTATACAAGGTTCTCTTGAAAGTTTTCTAATCAAACTATTATGGTCAAAAGGCCTTGGGCTCTTTGTAGGATATGTGCTTTCTTATACTAATCCTAAATAAAAGTTTTCACCATGTTGCAATTGGAATCTTCAGGTCAGTTAAATCTACTTTGTCTCCTATGTCTATTATCTGTGTTTACCTCTCAGAATAGGCACCTCTGTTTATCTGTCCTCTGTCTTTATGCTCTTCCCCACTCCCTTTCCTCTGCCTCATTTCTTGTGCTTTGTGCCTTCCAATAGTCTCACTGTGAACTCTTAAATCTGTTTTTCGAGACAAGTCTTTCTGTTCTATAAGTTCATTCTGTTTATACATGGAGACCACTTTGACTCTGAAGAACAACACTGTACCCATCTCTCTCTTATATCCCTACTCCTTTTGAATTGTTTTCCTAATTTCACAGAGCCAATTCCAAAGATACTCTTGTCTATACATGTTTTTTTCCTTGCAATTTGTGTCTAGTGGCCATCAAGAGGCCCTATTAGCCACTTTAGCTTTAGTGAAATTCTTTCCTCCTTCGGTTTATTGCATACCATGTACTTAACACTGTATTCTGTTATTTTCTCATTGAAGACTTTGGTACTAAGATCAGAGTCCTTTCTGCCCAAGTTGTATATTTATTCTTAGTAATCTTAGTACCTCTCTGAGATGTCTGCTCTTTGTAAAACCTTCCATTTCCCTATGTTCTTAAGTTACTCATGCAGTTGCATAATCCTACTATAGATGTTATCATTACCCGGAATTTCTCCTTTTCTTAAATACACACTTTAACAGAATTATTGATAGATTTGTACAAACTTTCCATGCGTTCCTACTAATACTTCTCCTTAATTTTTCTCAATTATTTAAATGTTAAGTATCTTCTATGCCTTTATCACCATTTGTAGTAGATGACTTTTCCTAATATTTTAGTCAAAATAATGTTTCTCAAATTATATGTATTCATTTTTATGCTCACTGTATCTTTCCATCTGCTTTAACGCACTTTAGCTAGTTAAGCTAGTTCAGCTAGCTAATATCTCTCTTTCTCTTTCTAATGCCATCACTGTCATGTATTAAGCACCCTTCCTCTATTAATCTGGATATTCATATCTTCAGTCCCATTCTATTCTCTGAGACTTAATCATCAATCTTTAAATAGGTTTTTTTAATATTTGAGGAAAATTTTTCTCTCCTAGAAACATAAACTTTTATATGTTATCTTATTCAACTTCTCTATAGAACTAGGCCCTATTAACTACTTTATTCTTCATGAAATTCTTTCCTTTCTTAGCTTATAGCATAGCACTAGGTACTTATTACCTTTTTTATATTTTGGTCATTTGTTCCAATTCATTTTTCTTTTAATAATGTTATTTTCCACAAAACTTCTCCTATTATTTTCCTCCAAATGTCCCCATTTCTTCCCATTTAAGTAACATCTAACTTACATGGATAGATAGAAGCATGTAGATATATAAATATATATCTTTAGATCATATGTTTCCTTTAAAGCCCACAGTGGGCCAATAAAGTATTTACTATATGAAGGAATTATTTTTCAGCCTGCTGGCTCATTTTAACACAAGCTTTGCTACCAATATGAAAGGTCTAACAATTTCTGAATAAACATTTGAGTGAATAAATTATTTTTCTATCAGAGGGTAAAACTTCATTATAGAATGTTAAGTGAATAGAAAATTAATTGCTTCTGAAGTCACTGTAGGACCATCAGGAATCTAGAACTTACTTTTCATATTATTAGAGAAGATGTCATTGAAAGGAAGAGGCTTTTAAGAGATGCCAATACAGCAAAAGCATGAAAGATCATAAAGGGTTTTTATAAACTTTTTTGAAGAAGTAATGAACTTTCTTTTTTGTAACTCTTAGAATTACTTAACATTTTTATCTTTTCCTTTATATTATTATATAATACAATTTTAGTTTGTATGTCATTATGTATTTTAGAAGTTAAAATTTTGTGATTACTAAGAATTTTCTTGACCCCTTACTGTATTATTAAGACGTTCCCACTGTAATTATTTATGAGCACATTTTTAGCCCATATATTCTTCACTTGAAGTTGTGTATAGTAAATATTTTAGAATCTTAGTAGTTACTTCTAAATCTGTGATCATATATTAATCAGATACTGATAAAGTATTAAATATTCTACATATTAATAAAATATTATTAAAACTATTTTATTTTATTATATGAATAGCTTTAAGAAATAGTATTTTTATGTATGTATGCCCAGACATTCACATATATGATAAATAGATACATAGAGGGAAGTGGACAAACAGAAAAGCCCTTTTTTTAATTTCCTGGAGAAAAATATTAGAAAAATATACTAATGCCAAGGGAAGATGTATGTTAAAAAATAAGGTGACTTCATTGAGATAGTTGTAGCTATCAATATTTAATGCCAAAATAAACATTGTACCTGGCAAAAAGAAAATTGGTAATTTTCATGAAAAACCTTTCTATGTAGTAGCAAGAATTGAAATCAGACTATAAATATTTGGACTAATTTTGGAGATGAAATACACAGAAAGTAGAGGCCATAGTTTAAAATTGTTCAGATGATACCCTTGACCTTGAATACATGTAGAAAACCAGATGTCATGGCACACACCTGTAATCCTAGTGGCTTGAGAGGCTGAGGCAGGGGGATTGTGAGTTCAAAGCCAGCTTCAGCAATTTAGCAAGACCCTAATCCTAAAAAGTGTTGGGGGTGTGGCTCAATGGTTAAGTTCCCATAGGTACAATCCCTGGTACTGAAAAGAAAACAAATGGAAAGCTTGTGTGTGTGTGTGTGTGTGTGTGTGTGCGTGCGCGCATGCGTATGTGTGTGTATACATATATATTCTTTATATAAAAACATGCATATGTGTGTGTTTGGTGGGTATAAAGAGAGAGAAAAGGCATGAGGATAAGATCCATGGAAGAGGAACATTGGGGTAAGACTTATTAAGTTTTGACTTACTGATTGTATATGCTACTTTTGTTTTCTACCTGAATAATTTTAAAAATATTATCAGGACATAATATGGAGATCAGGGTGATATGCCTAACTCCCAATCTGATTTGCAGTTTTTAGAAAACTTTCTTTTAATCCATTCTTACTTTACTGAGCTTGCAGCATTTCTCCCCATGGGCTGGTTCTATGATTGCTATATATATCATTGCTAGAATTTGTTACCCATTTTCTCATGGATCCAGGAAAACCAAATTGCATGTGGCAACATTATGCTACAATAGACTTCATGTTCTGTATTGACTATGTATCAGGCTCTACTCTAGATATTGGAGAGAAAGTAGAGAAAGAAATAGATGAGGATATCTGGCATTATATAGTTTATATTCCAGTAGAGAATATGTAAATAAAGCAAGATTAATATACAAAACATTTGGAATGTTAGTAATAAATGCCAAAGAGAAAAATACAGGAGAAAATAGGGCCAGGTGGCATGTATTCATATGTGTATATCAGTGTGTGTAGATAGAATACACTCAAAATACTGAGAAAATATTATCTAAGTAAATATCAATGAGCAGTGACAAATTTACAGATAATCAAGGTAGGAACTTTTCATACATGAGGGAGAGTGTGTGTGTGTGTGTGTGTGTGTGTGTATGTATATATATGTGTGTATATATATATATATATATATATATATATATATACACACACATATATACACACACATATATATCTGCATTGTACAATTACAGTTAACTCTGGTCATGTGTAGATATTTAAATTTAAATTAATGAAATGACATTAGATAAAATTAAGTTAAAATGTCACTTCCTCGGTCACATTGGCTGACTTTCAAGTGCTCAATACCAACATGTAGCTATTGGCTTCCATACTGGACAAAACAAATATTGCACGTTTCCTTCCTTGCATAAGTTTCTGTTCAACAATGCTGCAAATGTGCATGTGTCTATTATACCCCCCTCCCACATATACTCCAGTATTATACTGTGTAATATTTGTTTAAATGCCTGTAAGTATGAATATGATTTTGAAAAATAGTCCTTCCTCAAACTCAAGTAAAATCAGTTTTATAACTATTATTTTATCACAGAGATTATTCTTACTATATGCTAATTGCAATGTAGCTTTCTTTTCTGTGAGTAGTTTTGATTTAAGACATATGACATATGTTATAGACACATCTTTTTATGAGTATAGTAGAGTTCTGCATTTTGGTTTAATATGTGAAATATTAGCTAAAGTCAACGGTATACAATATTACTTTTAATGGATTTTTTTAATATTTATTTTTTAGGTGTAGATGGACACAACACAATGCCTTTATTTTTATGTGGTGCTGAGGATTGAACCCAGGTCCCGCCCGTGCTAGGCGAGGGCTCTACCACTGAGCCACAATCCCAGCCCCAATACTACTTTTTGTTAATTTAAATTTTGTAACTTTTGTTTAAAAGTTAACTGTGATTAGAAGGGATGAACAAAGGAATTTAGAAAGTTCTTTTAAACTGAACAAAATGTTCCTGGAAATTGGAGTATGTAGGCTATTTTACATAAAAAAAAATTAGCCTACAGTCTTGTATTTAAATCTATTTTTTATGCTAAATTATTCATAATTATAGCACTTTATACTTTTTCTATATTAGTGGATTCTTAATTTGACTTTTTTAAAAATTTTTTATTGTTGGTTGTTCAAAACATTACATATTTCTTGATTAATTTGACTTTTAATACTAAATATATTTCTATTTTCAGTAATAGTATCAGTGATATATCTTTAAATGATTAATTTCATTTAATTGTCTAATATTTTGTCTTTCATTGTTATGATTTGCCCTTTAACTTCCTTCTTTTTAAGTAGTATAACATTATAATGTATCAGAAATAATTACAAAAAATAAGTTTAGAAAATAGAAATCTTATTAAAAATAGCAATTCAGGATGAAAATATCTTTTGTTTTTACTGCCATTTTGATGCTTTTGGTGACAAAAGAGTTGAGGAAAATATCTGTAGATTTCTGCGATAAGCTGACAGTGAAATATCTTATGGCTTGAAAGGGCAAATAGAAGTTATAATTACTGTGTAGATTCAGAATCCTTGTATTGAAATATTCACCTTTGCTATCATGCTGCAGGCCATAGAGCGAGAAAAAGCTGAGAAGTTCAGAAAACTGCAAGATGCCAGCAGATCAGCTCAGACCCTGGTGGAACAGATGGTGAATGGTAATTACATGGAGTTGATTTAGATAATCTTCTTAGGGATTTGATAAACACATAGGTTCATATTTATCAGCTGAATTATATTAGACAAGCACTACTTGAATACAAATTTCAATTAAAGGGAGTTTGTTTTTTCAATCTTTCTTAATGCTAAGCAAATTATTAGGGGAAATTCAACTTGTGTCCTTTGGTAGAAAATGTGATGTGGTAGAATATCTTATCAATCTGTTGCAGAGAACTAAATTTTAATGCAAATATGAATAATTTAAGAAGGTTTATAGAAATAACTGGTGAGGAAGGCAATTGTATATAATACGTTAAAGTGAGTATAATCTGTTTGCAAGTAGTTTTTCCAATACATTTTTCCAAAAAGACTAATATTATATGGAAGGTTCTAAACTAATACCTGTTTTCTAGCTGTATATTTACATTTTCTATATTAAAGTTTGTGTCTTTCTTCACTTAATAAACATCTCTTGGAGGAATCTCATTTTTAACTAATTGTTTTATTTTTTATTTTTTGTATTTTTTTAAAAAAATAATTTGTTTTAATTAGTTATACATGACACTAGAATGTATTTTGACACATCATACATAAATGGAGCATAAACAACTTCTCATTCTTCTGGTTGTACATGATGTAGAATTACACAGGTAGTGTAATCATATGTACACATAGGGTAAAAATGTACAACTAATTCTATTGTAGTACCCCCATACCCTCAGTCCTCCCTTTACTTCCTTCTGTCTAATCCACAGTATCTCTATCCATGCCCCTTATTATGAATTAGGATCCACATATCAGAGAAAACATTGGGCCTTTGGTTCTTTGGGATTGGCTTATTTCACCTAGTATAATTTTCTCCATTTCCATCGATTTATTGGCAAATGCCATAATTTCATTCTTGTTTAAGACTGAGTAATAGTCCATTGTGTATATATACTACAATATCTTTATCCATTCATTTGTTTTGAAGGGCACCTAGGTTAGTTCCATAATTTATTTATTTTGGATTGAGCTGCTATAAACATCGATATAAGTTAAATTTTAGTGAGATAAAAATACAATGTTAATATATTTCTTTTTATGAATGAAATAAAATTAATCTTTGCTAACACTAGATACCTCAAAGTTATCTGTGTAAAACATTATTGATATGAAATATGAAAAAATTTTCAAAATTTCATTGCTATAGTATTATATTTCTTTTCAGATAAAAATAATTTTATGAAAATCATAAATGACATTTTATTTTATAAAGGATATACTTATAATAATATTGTAAACAAATATAACAAATGTTTTTGTTTTACATGTCAGCTTTTTATGGAATCTTCCAGATTCTGCAACATAAATTCTGTATATGAATTATTTTTTACATTAATTGCTACGTTGGCACTATAAAAATTCAATGAGTCAATGATCTTAATAGGAAATCAATTCATTTTTTTCTTCTAATGAGCCACATGACTATTTGCTTAAAATAAGAACAAGTTAATATGACAGCTTAGAATTGGGTTAATACGTTAATTAATATATAGATAATGAAAAGTATTAATAGGTTTTGTTTAGATACATGTGATTTGGTGATTTTAGTTGATGGTTTAACAGCACATTCATGTTAAATTATATGATCTAAAATATTATTTTAATTGTTATATAATCCCCCCTAGAAACTATATTATTACTTTTTCACTTGAATAAGCTAATTTAATGTCTGTATTTTCTTTTTTCATTGTGTTTTTAATGATGGGAACAATAAAAATAATTTAAAAACATCTAAAACCAATATGGTACTGGGAATTGAAATCAAGGCTTATTTCATGATACACAAGTACTTTGCCACTGAGCCACAAGTCCACAGTCTTTATTTTTTAAATGGTCTAATTTTTTAAATTATTGATAGGTCTCCATTTTATTTATTTATTTATATGTGGTACTGAGAAATGAAGTCAGTGCCTCAGACATGCTAGGCAAGTGCTCTACCATGGAACCACAAACCCCCAAATGGTCTAATTTTAACAATTAAATATCAAGCATAACTCACCTCAGATTATCTGATATTAGCAGACACTGAATTATTTTAAAAAGTATTTAAACACTTAGAAATAAAAGAAATGATTTATATTTTTTGGTATGTGAAACTATTTATAAGTGTTGAAATGATCATTGACTAGTGAGAATATCAGTTTTCCAAACTGTTGTCGTATCTCTAATTTTTGGAAGCATAGAGAATAAAACAGGACATTTAGTAAGTCCTTAGTAAATATTAACTGCTTAAATTCTGTTTCACAAAACAAAATTAAGATGATAATTAAGATAAAAAACATTGGTAATATTTTTAGAAAACAACCATGCAGTGGCAAATGCCTATAATTCCAGTGGCTAGGGAAGCTGAGGCAGGCAGATATCAACTTTAAAGCCAGCCTCAGGAAAAGCAAGGCACTAAGCAACTTAGTAAGACCCTTTCTCCAAATAAAATACAAAATAGGGCTGGGGGTGTGACTGAGTGGTCAAGTGCTCCTGAATTCATTCTCTGGTAATAATAATAATAATAAGGAGGAGGAGGAGGAGTCGTCGTCTTCAAGCTACATATATGTTATATTAGTGAAGAGAGGAGGAGTCGTCGTCTTCAAGCTACATATGTGTTATATTAGTGAAGGTATGATTAATTGATACATGCTTAGGCTGGAGTTTGGTCCATAAACAGGATAATTATTTAAAATGACCATATCTCTGCTCTCCCATTAAATAAAAATAATTTACATAATTACTATCAAAATATTCTGAATTCTGCTTTCATCCTTTTTATCTTTCAAAAACATATTACATAGTATTTATTTTCTATGATTGTACAAATAGTGAAATAAGCCAGACACAAAATTAGTGCCTTGAGTACCTGTCTAGGTTTATTTAAGAGAAACTCCTAACCCTAGTTTTGAATACTTCTACCAGAGAGCCAAGAACTAAAGTTCACTGGTGTAGTTCATGAAGCTGAAATGTAAATTAAGCTTTCTGTATAACAGGATTCCCAACAATTACCTCACTAAATCACTTAAACATACTAGTCCAGAATCATCTTTCTTACATTTGTTCTATGGGATTTTAATCACCATACTTCATTTAGCATCTCATGCAATTATATTCCTTTAAACCATATATACTTTCCACAAAAATTAAGATAAAGGCAAATCATTTTTACACAATGTTATAATATTTTTTATTTTTTATTTTATTTTTTTTTTAGAAACTTGCAGCTGACCCTTTAGGTTGGGGGATCAGGTACCACTCAGCTGCAAGTTGTTTTTTTTTTTTTTTTTTTTTTTTTTTTAAGAGAGAGAGGATTTCAATATTTATTTCTCAGCCTTTGGCAGACGCCACATCTTTCTTTGTATGTGATGCTGAGGATCGAACCCAGGCCGCATGTATGCCAGGCGAGCGCGCTACCCCTTGAGCCACATCCCCAGCCCTATAATTTTTTTTTTTTTAGAGAGAGAGAGAGAGAGAGAATTTTTTTAATATTTAATTTTTAGTTTTCGGCAGACACAACATCTTTGTTTGTATGTGGTGCTGAGGATGGAACCTGGGCCGCACGCATGCCAGGCGAGCACACTACCGCTTGAGCCACATCCGCAGCCCTGAATATTATCATATTATACCATCAACATAAATATATATCTATAATATATATGCATCTATATGTCTATATGCATGAATTCTATTTTGTCATGATAAAACACTTAATATTCATAGTGTAAACGTGTATAAAGACCAAGTATAGCTATTATAGTTTATGAAAGGAAAACATTTTGTGAACTATATATGTTCACATTTAGAGCAAATTGAATTTTCTACTTAAAATAATTTTCTAAAAGTTTAGATTATTTCTTAAAAATTTTCAGTGATTTTGGAACTCTTCTTGTCTACAAAATGGAACTCCAAGACATGACAAAAAATTGCCACAATTTACATTTTTACCTCAGGTTTGAACTGAAATAGTCCATTAGATTTATTTACAAAAAACATCTCTCCATTTCCAAATACTTGTGAAAAACCAATGTTTTAACACACATAAAAAATGCAGAAAATTAAATCCACGGTGCTGACAGCACTTTACTGAAGAATTTAAGAAATGTGCTGAGAAAGAGGAAGTGAAAAAACTGCAAAAATATACCAATGTAGAGAAATTTGGTATGATTTAAAAGTGATTCATCTCTTTATTAAATCTGTTTTTTTGAACTAACATTAAAATTTATTCTTTCTATGCCAAAATCAACTGGTTAGATAAGGATGGAGAACAGCTTGAAAGGGTATTGGAATAGATTTTGCATACATATAATGTTTGTGAATTTTATCATTAATATATTAAATTAGGATCGTACATTTAGCTTCAAGACATTGGTAATGTCCTAGAGCTTTAGTGAAGGTAGGTAGGAGACTAGTTTTGGTGTATAGTGAACTATTCATATGTTCCTCTCACTATGTTACACTGAGAGGGGAGTTTCTAAATTCTTTATTTGCTTTCTTTTTAAAAAGAAAACAAGACAACCTTCTTTAAAATTTAATTTCATACTTTTATGTAAATGCATAAATGGTATAAAATAATTTAAAATTTAGAACATTTTTCCCATTTAATACAGAAAATAATCTTGCCAATTCTTCAGTAACATGTAACATAGATGACTCAGTACTGGGGTCCTAAGGCATTATTTTGAGTTGTTTTAAACTGTTTTCTTCAAGGCAAACTTTTTCAGTATGTTATGGAAGTTGTGGAATTTTAAGACAATCCAAATCTCATCATGCACATTTTTATACCTAAACACATGTACTTTGTTTATATCTATTTAGAAGGATATTTCATTCTTAATTTTTGTATCAATTACTATTCTTGTATGAATACATACAACCTCTTTATCAGTCAGGTATAACATAAAGAAAGCCCAGCTTACATAATTTTCCTTTATTAATGTTGAAATTACCAGTTATATCAAAATATTAATTTGATATATATCCATAGCTCAAGTTTCCAATCCTTAAGCTAAAAAAATGGTTTCATCACAATTTCCCAAGGAGATACTATAATATCATTATATAATAGGGTAAATGGTGTTTTCTGCATTAAATTGTGCTTCATTTTCAACTTCTAAGTGTGATTTTCAGTGTATTAGTTAAGCGCCTGAAGGCAATCACATTAAGGAAAATTTTAAATAAAAGTAATGATTATTAGTATATTAGACTAAAAGAATATATCAAAACTGTTATCCCCTGAGTGCTAGATTATAGTACTTAAGGTAACACCTAATGGTAAGTATGTTAAGGATTGTAATTAAATAGCATAGAATGATAATTCAGATAAGGGCTTCTCTTATGTATAAGGTTAACTAACTCCATTTTTAAATACTTTGGTTTATAGTTCCTTAAATATTTTCAAATAAATAATGATGTTTAAGCTTAGGCAACAAAAATTTTTCAGATGTGCTAAGGAAGAGATCTTAATCAGTTTGGCTCATATCAAAATCACACCTCTCACAATTTTTTTTTCACGTCACTGAAGGATTTTCAGTAGTAACAACTCCTATAATTATCTATTTTAATATGAAGACATTTGGTAATAGGTCTTTATATCAATGGAGCATGGATATAGTTCTTTTTCTGGTAGTCCACCCCCTTCATTATGAATAAGTACATAAGTACATATATAGTACATAAGTACATATAAGCCTTACATAAGTACATATAGGTCTTGTTTTATCGCTTCTTTAATTCTGGGCAATTTGTGTTTCCTCTTTGTACATGACACTTAGAATGAAACTCAACACAGAGTTCACGTATAATAAATGTTATTTGATATATTTTTCTTGGATTAATTATAATCACCAATAGGTAGAGACTCTGTGCATGTGTTTGTGCATGCATATGAAAGGAGGGCATCATAGTGTCCACTGTTGTTGAGGGAAATCAATGACAAAACCAAATACCAGTTGCAAAAAACAAATAATAGGAACCCGACTTCTTTTTCTAAAAATTCTATGGAAATAAACATGGGATAGGGCTGGGGTTGTAGCTCATTGGTAGAGCATTAGAGTAGCATGTGTGAGACACTGGGTTTGATCCTCAGCACTACATAAAAATAAATAAATAAAAGTGTCCATCTACAACTAAAAATATTTTTTTAAATGGGATATATTAATAAATCTTTGGTTTGTCTTAAGTAGGGTCCCAACAATTACATACATACCAACATTCATACATACATAAATCTACAAGTGTGTGTGTGTGTGTATGTATGTGTATGTATATATATATATATATATATATATATATATATATATTAATTATTGGTTTTTAAAAAGAACTATTCTTAAAAATGGCCTAGCAGTTGTATAAAAGTTGGTATAGTCATGGAAGCCTCTAGAATTTAGCCTCAGAATTCAGCCTTGTCTTCATGGATTCTGAATAAATTTATACTACATGATAGACTGTTATTTGAATACCAAATGGACTTGTAAAGACCCTCACTTAAAGTGCAACAAAAAGAGGATACTGTTTTAGTGACTTTAAATTTTTATTCCAAATAGTCTTCTAATTCAAGAGCTCTGAAAACACATGTTTTTGCATTATTCTACCCTGGCTTCATGGCTAATGATGAATATACTTGATGAGAAATGCTTCACTTTAAGTGGCAGTTCTGAAGTACTTGCATGGAAGGTGGTGCACAATTAAAATTATTCTAACAGTCTGTTATGCACTGTACACAAGTAATAAAATTAATGGATGCACTTCAAGTAATGATCCATTTCCTCTAGGTGCAATATATTTATTCATAGAATATTTCAGGGGTTGTTTAGAATATGAGATGTGAATGGATTATGATCCATTATTCCTGAGATTATAATGTGCTACTACAAAGTGGTTTCCACAAGTATTGTTCATAATGCCTGGTGAGTTAGTGTTTGTATTCTTAAATAGCTAACAAAAATTAGAAAATCAGGTGCTCACACGATTGATACTTAAATTTGGCAGGTAGTTATTCTTACAAACTACCATAAAAATTTTTATTTTCAGTTAAGGAGAATAATTCTATGAACTGTTTATATATAAAACAGTTACATATAATAGTAAAATTTTTCATATGCATATACTCATATGAAAACAAATTCATTACTTATTCTAGAAAAGTTTTAAGGGCTCTTTTTATGATATTACCAGTAGAACTGGCAAATGTATTACCAATTCTTGAAGTAATGACAACTCAAATTTTAATTGAAGAGAGAAACATTGACAAATCTGAAATGTGACAGTGCTTCCAATCCCTCACCCAAGTATTGTAAAGCATACTTGAAGCAAGAGAGGACTGCATGATTTTTTGCTTCTTATATATAACTCTCCTAATGTTTGTCTTCATAGGATGTAAACTATTGATTTGGTGTTCAGTGAGTTCACAAGTACACTGTAGTTATTTTGTTTTTACTCTAAGCTGAGAACTCCATCAGATACTGCCAGTGGTGACACATTTCCTAGAGAGGATTATAGTTTAAAAGGATAGGCAGTCTCTAATTCAGCAGCAAGCATAATCACAAATGAGTTAGTAAAAGGATACAATGTTTATATATATATTATTCATAAGAATTTTGATTCTCTACGATTCATATTTGCTAGGGACATCTAGAAATCTCTCTAATTTTTGGTGTGGCTGTCCTTAATTTTAAATTATATTAATTGTATGACAAATAATTCCAAAATTCTCTCTTATTAATACATGACTAGTTATTGATAAAATTTCTTTAAACAATCCATACATATTTTTATATCCAATATTTATTTATATTATATAATAGTATATAATAAGTAATGACAACTCAAAGTAATGTCATTAGCAAAATCACCAGCCTTATGTTTCTCTAATAGGTTTGACATTAAAACTAATTTTAAAAAATAATTATCATTGGGACTGGGGTTGTAGCTGAGTGATGGAGTGCTTGAGTGGCACATGTTGGCCACTGGGTTTGATTCTCAGCACCACATGGAGGAATGGACAAACAGAATAAACTTATAAAAATTAATAATCGTCAATTTGTTATAAATTACTTTTTTCAATCATTAAAAAACTTCCTTTCCCCTAATTTCAGTGTTTCAGAGAACTGGTTCCTTTTCTTGCTTCCCACATGTTTTTTTTTTTTTTTAATATCCTCTATGTTAACAGTTTCTAATATGTATTGATTGCTTATTATATGTGATAATTTGTGTAAGTACTTCATATATGTTAACTTACAACCCTAATAAACTTTGTTCTATTTTAATTCTCATTTCATAGATAAGAAATATGAGTTCACTCATGTGGTAAATGGCATTCTTTTTTTTTTTATATATCAGAGGCACTTGACCACTGAGCCATATCCCCAACCCTATTTTGTATTTTATTTAGAGACAGGGACTCACTGGGTTGCTGAGGGCCTCACTGTCCCTGAGGCTGGCTTTGAACTCCAGATCTTTCTGTCTCAGCCTCCAGAGCCACTGGGGTTTTAGAAGTGCGCCACTGTGCCTGGCCAATGACATTCATTTTGAACTCAGATCTGTCTAAATATAAACTTCTGACTCTTAATTTCTATTCCTTTTATCTTGTTTTCTCATTTGTCCTAATGTGGAAGTCTTTCTCCTTTAATTCCTTTTCAGGCATGTTCAACATCTTTACTTTTTTTTGTTTGTTTTGACACAGCATAGAGTTTTATTTAATGATCAACAAAATTCATTAAAATTTGCTGCTAGGATTTTAATAGATACCACATAACGTGTTGATGTTTCATTATAGCTTGTTTTATCATTTGGAAATAGTCAACTATATTATTTATATTGAAAATTAATTCATGGTTATTTTTCAAATTTCTAATAGGTTTGGTAAGGTTGCACTTTCTCAAGAGCACAGAAAGTTTTCTCTCTGTGTTGGCTTACATTTAAACAAATGTTAATTAAGGTGTAGTCCAGCATAATCCATCAGTACCTTTAATTTGCTTTAGTATCTCTTATTTGCCTACTCAATATCTGGTCTCTGTTGACTTTTTACACATCATGGACTTCTTTCTTCTAAGTACTTGTTCAACACATGCTGAAAATCTTTCTCTTAAACATGTGATCATTTAAATCCACGGCACATTTTTAAGACATTGCCTAACAATTTAAAATCCCCCCCCATGTATTTTTAAATTTTGCCCTTTCATTTTCCAGAAACAGTTTTAACGTTCTATCATAATATCTTTTCTCAAAAACAGTGCCAAACATGATCAGAGTTTTATATTCTTTTCTTTATACCAAACATCATTATTTTACAATTACTTAGTGGCATTATTCAGAACATATTTTGGTATAATTCTTGTTCACTACTAAAAACCAAATTATCACGAACAGCATATAACACCATACTTCCACATGTCTCAATAAGATTAATTCTTCTCTCAAATATTAGGAGGGAATTAGGAGAGTTTTTAGTTTCTCTAATCTATGGGCTTTTCTGTAGCTCAATATACAGAGACAGGTATGTGTTATTTTTTATTATTTTTTCCTCATTTTACCTATTTAGAAAAATATCCTCCAAAAGAAGGATTGAAATATTTGTTTCCTCTGATGTTATTTTGAGTAGTATCATACTTTGAATTTTACTAAAATTAGATTCATGTTTGGAAGAAATTGAGAGATTTGGTTTGCAACAAATGGAAATTAAAATATCTGAACAGAGCAAAATTTAACGAGATAATATAGATATAGAATTCAAATCCATATCTTTAGTCTTTAAAAAGGATGAAGTGGGAGGCATGTACAAGTTAGCAAAATCACCAGCCTTATGTTTCCTAGAGATGTCCTTCAGACTTTTTAAGAATTTAGTTTCTCGAATAGGAAAGACAGTACTATGAATCGGACATAACTTTCATATATAAATACACAACCAGCAAAACTCCACATCGTGTACAACCAGAAGAAAGAAATCCTAATTAGAATTTGTTATACTCCACGTATGGATAATTTGTCAAACTACATAATACTGCCATGTACATGTAAAAAAAGAAAAAAAAATTAAAAAGAAAATAGATTACAAAAAAAGAGTTTAATTTCCATTTACATGTTGCAGAAAGTTAAGTAAAATGAGCATTCAAAAAGAAGATTCTCTTAGACAACTTAGTCTTCTACTAAATAACTTTACCCCTTAGATATTTTAATCTAGAAGAAGAATTTGTGGGTGAGTTACTCCTCCCTTTGAGATCCTAGAGTTTAAATATGGGAACATGAAACATTCAAATATTTAGTATTTATAAGTAGGGCATGGTGGCCAACGCCTATAATCCCAATGGCTTGGGAGGCTGAGGTAGGAGAATCACTTCAAAGCCAGCCTCAGTAATTTAGCTAAGCCCTAAGCAATTTAGCAAGATCCTGTCTCAAAACAATCAATCAATCAAACAAAAAACATAAAAAGGGTTGGGGATGTGACTCATTGTTAAAGAATACCTGTATTTAATCCCTGGTATCAAACATCACACACACACACACACACACACACACACACACAGAAACACAGTGTCACACACAAAATAGTATATTTAAAGTTGTTATTTTAAAATTCACAAAGTAATTATTTTCTGCTTTATATAATAGCATTTATTAAAGGGGTTCTATATAAACTGACATATCTAAGAAAATCTAAAGTTTGTGAACTAACTTTGAGAGGAAATATATTAAATCATAGTATAGTATGATGTTGGTATACTTTCATGCTGTGTATAGGATAATATAATACTGGGCTTAGTTATATTTCTTTTTTTTTAATTGAAGCTTTATTTTTTTTATTTATTTATTTTTAGTTCTCGGCGGACACAACATCTTTGTTGGTATGTGGTGCTGAGTATCGAACCCGGGCCGCACGCATGCCAGGCGAGCGTGCTACCGCTTGAGCCACATCCCCAGCCCAGTTATATTTCAAATTAAGAAAAAAGAATATCTAAGATGTCATCTATGAAAAGACATAGCACATTCCCTGACACATAGTAAATATTCCAAAAGAGTAATGGTGTACTTATGTTTCATTTTTGCCCTTGATAGAGTTTTCCTGATTTTGGTTTTGGTGTAGGTGATTTTAAATCTTTCAAATGAGCTTCCATATTTGTAAATAAAAATCTTTTTCATAGTAGAAAGATTATTTTTCTGAGTGCTTAATATACTTTCTTGGTTCAATGGACAATCTGTTAATTTCTAGACAACAAATAGCAATTATAGAGAATAATGAATTTTGGATCAATGTTTTTATCCTTTTGTAAAATCATAGAACTCATAAATTAGTTCAGCAAAGTAGCAGGATATAAAATTATCACCCATAAATCAGTTGCATTTCTATACACCAATGATGAATCAGCTGAAAGAGAAATCAGGAAAGCTGTCCTATTCACAATAGCCTCAAAAATATAAAATATTTGGGAATCAATCTAACAAAAGAGGTGAGACACCTCTACTCTGAAAACTGTAGAACATTAAAGAATGAAATTGAAGAAGACCTTAGAAGATAGAAAGATCTCCCATGTCCTTGAGTAGGCAAAGTTAATATCATCAAATGGCCATACTATCAAAAGTGTTATACAGATTTAATGCAATTCCTATTAAAATCCCAATGACATTCTTCACAGAAGTAGAAAAAGCAGTCATGGAATTCATTTGGAAAAATAAGAGGGCCAGAATAGCGAAAGCAAACCTTAGTGAGAAAAGTGACACAGGAAGCATCCCGATACTAGACCTTAAATTATCCTATAGAGCTATAGTAATAAAAACAACATGGTACTGGCACAAAAACAGACATGAAGACCAATGGAACAGATTAGAAAACATAGAGTCATTCCCACATAAATACAATTATTTCATATTACCCAAAGAAGCCATAAACATACATTGGAGAAAAGATAACCTCTTCAACAAATGGTGCTAGGAAAACTGGAAATCCATATGCAGTAGAATGAAATTGAACCTATATCTCTTACTCTGCACAAAACTCAACTCTGAATGGATCAAGGACCTAGGCATTAAACCAGAGACCTTGTTACTACTAGAAAAAAAGTAGGCCCAACTCTCTAACATGTCAGTTTAGGAACTGACTTCCTATATAAGATTCCTAAGTACAATAATCAATAAATGGGATGGTATCAAAGTAAAAAGCTTCTTCCTGGCAAAGGAAACAATCAAGAACATGAACAGAGAGCCTACAGAATGGGAGAAAATCTTTACCACCAGCATCTCTAATAGAACATTAATCTCAAGGATATACAAAGAACTCAAAAAATCTTAACCAGCCCACCCGCCTCACGCCCCCCCCCCCGCCAAAAAAAAAACAAGTAACCCACCCAATCAATAAAAAAGCTAAGGAACTGAACAGACACTTCACAGAAGAAGAAATACAATCCATCAACAATCGTATGACAAAATATTCACATCTCTAGCAATTAAAGAAATACAAATTAAAACTACACTGAGATTCCATCTCACCCCAGTCAGAATGGCAAATATCAAGAATACAAGCAACAATAAATGTTGGTGAGGATGTGGGGGAAAAGGTACACTCATACATTGCTGCAAAATGGTCAATAACTCTGGAAAGCAGGATGGAGATTCCTCAGAAAACTTGGAATGGAACTACCATTTGACACTGTTATCCCACTCCTTGGTTATTCCAAAGGACTTAAAATCAGCATACTACAGTGATGTAGGCCCTTTAATGTTTATAGCAGCTCAATTCATCATAACCAAGCTATAGAACCAACCTAAGTGCCCTACAACAGATAAATGGATAAAGAAAATGTGGTGTATATATACATAATGAAATATTACTCAGCCATAAAGAAGAATGAAATTATGGCATTTGAGAATATCATGCTAAGTGAAATAAGCCAGCCCCCCCAAACCAAAGGCAGAATGTTCTGATATTTGGATGCTAACCCACAACAAGGGAGGGCAAAATTAGGAATTCATTGGACTAGACAAAGGGAAATGAAAGGAAGGGATGAGGGGATGGTAATAGGAAAGACAGAGAATGAGACATATCTTTCTTAAATAATTATACAATCTTTGTAATTCCACATCATGTAAAACCACAATAATGTGATCCTAATTGGAACAAGTTATACTTATCTATATGCGTATAATATTTCAAAATGTATTCTACCATCATCTAAAAAATAAATTTAAAAAGCATGCAAGTTATATTTCATTCCCAAACTCATTTTTAAATATAAAAATACAATTCAATTTTATAAAATATATATTAATAAAACATCCTATTGAACATTTGCTTGGAAATATCAAAACATGTTTTCTCAATTATCAGCTTTCCATCTCCCCCATCAGAGTTTTGATCACTTTATTTTTTACTTAATACATTCTACTCTTGTAGGTCACTTCATTTATTACTTTATGATATTCACATAATGTGATACTTATACAAATTTTATTAATCCCTATGGACAATCAGAAATCATCTCCATACTTTTAGATCTCTGTCAGTAAATAAATGATGTTGTTTGAAATCATTCACATAGTGAATACTTGTAGAGTAGAAACATATTGGTTTTCAGATCATTTCTTTTCGTCTGTGGCTTCAGGGGATATATTTAAATTTCTTTTACTTTCTAGAGGGTGTTAACGCTGACAGCATCAAACAAGCCTCAGAACAACTGAACAGCCGGTGGATAGAGTTCTGCCAGTTGCTAAGTGAGAGACTTAACTGGCTGGAGTATCAGAACAACATCATCACCTTCTACAATCAGTTACAACAATTGGAGCAGATGACAACTACTGCTGAAAATTGGTTGAAAACCCAACCCACCACCACATCAGAGCCAACAGCAATTAAAAGCCAGTTAAAAATCTGTAAGGTAAGGATCTTTCGTTCCTCCTTCCATTTAGAGCATGATCAATAGAGTCATTTTAAGGCAATTTTCAAGAGGTAAATAGAAAAGTATTTAGTAAGGAAATTTTCCCCTTCTCTGGATTTATCTAAGCATAATAAAGATTAAAATATAAGCAAAGAAAATCAGTTTGAATAAGCAATGTATGGATGTTGAAGTCCTAAATGTATGTTCAGCGAAGATATTCATGGCTAATTGATGTTGTCACTATGCAAAATAGTTAATGTGGAAACCATGGTATTCTTAAAAAAAAAAAAGGCCCATATTTTGGAGCTCTTTCCTTGATAGGAACAAAATTCAATCATGTGCTGAAAAAGTGGATCTATACAAGTAGCTAGAAACATAGGTCAACAACAAATTGCTATGCTATACAATTGGATAAATAAGGAAAAAAAATAAACTAAAGGCCTACTTAAATTTGGATAATTTAAGATTTCATTACAAATGTGTTGGAGTATATAGGAACCTCAAGGGAGAGTGCATCAATCAAACAGCAGAGCTTTTACCTCTCTTAGGCCAGAAAAAAATGAGAGAGAGAGCTTATAGAAGCTCAAAAAGAGTTAGATTCCAATAGTAAAAGGAGGATGAAGATCCAGCTGAAACCACCCTGAAGGAAATGAAGCCCTTAAAATAAACTACTTTACTACCTACCTTCAGAATCAGGACAGGGCTTCACATTGATTAATGTTAATCAGAAGGCAAAGTCAAGGGGGCTGTAATCTGTAAATATCTTTCTTGGGTCAGAGAAGAAGAGTGGACAGTAGATTGGGAGGGGCAAACAAGATGGAACTGGCACAAATGGGCCTGGGAAAGAGATTAAAGACCATAA
The DNA here is from genome assembly GCF_021218885.2 of Marmota monax. Taxonomy (NCBI): domain Eukaryota; kingdom Metazoa; phylum Chordata; class Mammalia; order Rodentia; family Sciuridae; genus Marmota; species Marmota monax. The sequence goes on from NW_026694772.1 coordinate 1,011,867, forward strand.
TTGCAATGATATGAAAACTAGAGATCTATAAAAATGAAAATAGCTTGAATACTTCCCATCATTACTATGAACTAAACACTTTTCCTGGGAAATGGGAAATTGATTAAAAGATGGATAGAAAGGTTTCCTGGATGAACCATTAATGATTGAGGTGAATGTACTCAATATGAATGGAGGTTACTTTGAATACTCTTAAAAGAATGCTTTAAATAAAAGGGACTGGAGATGGAGAGGTAACAGTACAGTCTGGTAAAGAAATTGAACCCAGAAAGTAGGGGCGAGCTCAAAGTTACTTTTTTAATTTTTAATTTTTAGTTTTTAGTGGACCTTTATTTTATTTATATGTGGTGCTGATAATCGATCCCAGTGCCTTACACATGCTAGACAAACACCTTACCACTGAGCCACAACCACAGTCCCCTAAAGTTACTTTTAAAGGTGGGTAGAAACTGAAGGGCTTGATGTTTTTTCTCTAAATATTAGATTTACAGCTTTTCCAGGAAGTAAATAATCTCAAGAAGTATGTTTTTTTTAAATAAAGAAAATACTACAAAGGCATTTAGTTTATTAAACAAATATGTAAACTAGGAATTTTCTATATTTGCATGTGTTTTATAGTTTAGTAACAGAACCCCTGGCTTCTTTCCTATGAATTGGAGGACTAATTCACATTAGTTATTTCTTTAAAAATATACAATGATATTACCTTAACCTGATTCTTCAGATTCAAATATAGAAATTAGTAGTAACATCCACAAAATATATTCATCCTTAAAATACATATTCAGTATCTCTAACATAGTCAAGAATGATGCTAAGTAAGTTAGCTACCTTGGACTACTATGACAAAACAAACAAACAAACCTAAGTGATTGATTTCAACAACATAAAGTTCAAGATCAAGTCTGGTGGAGTTCAACTTCTGTTAAGAAGGAATTCACTGGCATGTAGATGGCTCCTTCTAACTGCAACCTCACATACTTTCCTCAGTGCATGTATGAAGGTAGAGGGAGGGAGGGAAGGAGAGAGAGAAAGAGAGAGGTTGATTTTATAAAGCCTCCAATTCTATAGGATTGTGACTCCACCCTGATGACCTCTTTAAACCTTAATTACAATATAAAAGCCCTATCCCTAAGTAGGGCCTCCTAGAGTGTTAAGATTCCCACATACAAGTTTTCAAGAAACACAGTTCACTAAGAAACACAGCACTAAGTTTTGGGGAATAAGAGTGAATATTGACCTTGGCTTTATTATATGTACACAGAGTAGGGGACAGGTACATTAAGCAAATGAATACATAAATCAATATAAAAATCACTTCTTAGACAAATTACATCTGAGACAAATACTTTAAACAAAGGTACATAGTTTTGGGAGAATGTCTAACAGGGAAAACCTGACCTTGATGCAGCTACCAAGAACAGTTTCATTGATGGAGATATATTTTAGTTGAGACTTTTATGATGAGCTAGCATTAAATAAGAGAACAGTGCAGTAAAAAAATATTCAGAAGGAATACAATGGGATCCTTGTGTGGTGGCACATGCCTGTAATTCCAGCTATCTGAAAGGCTGGAGCAAGAAGATCAAAAGTTCAAGACCAGTCTGGAAATTGAGTAAAACACTCTTGTCTCAAAAAATAAGAAGAGTTGGTTATGTAGCTAAGTGGTAAAGGGTCCCTAAGTTCAGTCCCCAGTATTGCAAAAGAAAATATAAAAATAAGAAGGAACAAGGTGGGAGGGTGCAGTGAAGACCAAGCAACTAAATAAAGGCCTTTGTGAATGTGGAATATAGAGGAGTAGGGAACTAGGATGAGCAATGAAGGTGAAAAGGCAGATGTATACAAACAAATAATAATTTGAGGGGAATATGCTAGAATTTTGATCTTAATCTGAGGAGCAACGTGAAATCCATGATAGGTGTATAAACATTCTCTCAAGGTTGTTGGAGTCATCCAAAATGAATTTTTTTTTTTTTTTGGGCATCCAGCCACAAAGTTTCAGCTTATGACGACACAATCCCATTTCTCTTTATCAACCATTACTCTTTCTCCCTGACCTTTGGGTTCCTATTAATTTTTTAAATCAGTTTAAGTAAAATATTTAGCAGATAAGCTTAGTATCACTTATTCAAGAGATACAATTATAATATTTGACTCTGACTAATGATAGGTAAATAAATTACATCATCCGATTTGTTAATTCTTTCTTTTTAGTTTTCTTTTTTGGTACTGAGGATTGAATTCACAGGCACTTACCCACTGAGGCATATTCCCAGCCCCCCTTTTATTAAATACCTTTCTTTTATCTATTTATTTTTATGTGGTACTGAGCTCGGACCCAGGGCCTCACATGTGCTAGACAAGTGCTCTACCACTGAGCCACAAACCCAGCCCTCCCCAGCACTTTTTTATATTTTGTTTAGACAGGGTCTCACTGAGTTTCTTAGGACTTCATTAAGTTGCTAAGTCTGGCTTTGAACTCACAATCTTCCTTCCTCAGCCTTCAGAGCCCCTGGGATTACAGGTGTGCACCACAATTCTTTCTTTCTTTCTTTTTTATTTTTTGGAGACGTTTCTATATTAGAGTATAGATGTAGCTTGTAATCTAATGCTCAGCACAACTGGTTCTTAATATGTTGTGGTTTAGAAAACCTTTTGAGAATTGGAAGGAATCCATGACCCTTTTCTGAGAAAAGTACAAAAATTTTCATCAGGTAAGCATATTATTCTAAAGGATAAACAAGCTCTGAAAAGATCCCTTATCTTGGAGGGAAGATCACACCAAGCCCTTTTATAGAAACAGTGGCTAATTGTGAAAAGATCCGGCGAACGTCGGAGGAAAAGACCACAAAGAGACTGTCTCATGCAACAGCAAAGGGTTTATTGGGGGTCCAGCATGCTGGGCCTCATAGCTCACTTCAGAAGAGCAGAGAACAAAGAGCCCCGAGAATAACTTAAGCAGAGTTTATATACATTCTTTGGAGAGGGCAGGGACTCTACATACATCATAGCCTCCCTTAGCAAATCACTGTACACCGCGGGAAAATCAAATAACAACTCTTAAACATGATTAGTACATTCACTGGCGGGAACAGGTCGGGCGGGGGTGATAGGTCAGTTCTAAGGAGGGGTATACATTCAAACTGATTGGTTTAAGCCCTAAGGTGTATACATGCTGAACTGCATGGTCTCGGGGAGGGGGTGGTTAAGCAACCAGGTGGTCAGGGGAGATTTCGACACACATCTAATGGGCAGTTTCGGGAATTGTTTAACTGCCACAGGCATTTCAGGTTCTGAGTGCAGCTTAGAAACTTTACAAAACCTGGTCCTTTACATTTTAATTTCAATTTCTTTTATCCTTTCAATTGTTAACATATTTTAAATGTCGAATAGTTCAGTTCAAAATGATTTCTCCTACGATTTATCCTCAGAATTTTTAGTCTCAAGTGAGCATTTGTACAAATGTTTTATTGGTTTCAAAGTCAGCTTTGTTTTGTACAACACACTTGATTGTACTTTAGGATTTCTAGAGCCCATTGAATGGGAAAAAATGACTGCCCTCCGTCTGGCATAATGTAAATCAGTTTCTTAAATGTTCACAGCAGATGTCAATGCTGCCTTTTATGAGTCTAGTATACAAAGTGTATTATGTAAAGAAATACATAGGATTTACCCTTTATCTATTTAATATTCATTGTCCATGGATATGTACTAATCTTCTAGCACTTGATGAAAGGATTTCTATTTGAATGAATAAAGACCAGATGGGTTACCTTCCAATTTGTTTAAATGTCCTCAGTCTTCAACTATCCAAAGATTTCAACTGTTAGAAATTAGCCTACCTGAATCAACTAATGATCATAGCATCATACTATCATTCCTTGGAAAGTTATCTTAATGTCTTCTAAAGCAGAACAAGTAGCATTGACCATAATGTATAGTCTTGCTGCTGTGAAAGAAGTTTTTAAGTGATAAATTCATTTATAACATCCCAAGACAAATTACTGTCTCCAAAATAATATGCATGCATCCAAAATTAACAATTGATTTTATTTTGCCTTTTCTCTGTGATTGCCAGGAAGCTCAGATTTAAATTTAGTTCATAATTGCTGTAATTCTTTTAATTTTTCCCTCCTTGTAATTGGCTCATGTTCCAATTTTTAATGTTAATTATCCTGGTTTTTACATATTAAATGGTAAACAACCCCAAGTGCTTTTCTTCTAAAGGTAGCACAGGTATCAATTACAAGTAAGCAACCATGGTGATATTTTTAAAAGAACATTTCAAAATTTCTGTTTGAGTTAAAGTTATGTAAGTGTCAAATACAAACTAATTAAAATTTCACTGGAAACAAGGGTACAAAAACATTTATGTAGAGAAAAGCACTGTCCAAAACAAATACAATGCAAGACACAAACTCAAACCATATATAGACTTCTGAATGTTGTAGAAACTATATTTAAATATAAGAAACAGGTAAATTAATTTCATAATGCCTTTTATGTAACCTGACTTGTTAAAATATTATTTTGAAGTTTACTCAATATTTTTAAATGATGAAATCATTTGTGTTGTTAATTTTTTCACACTCAGTGTTAAGAATTCAGTGTAGGGTACACTTGTACATTGCTGGTGGGACTGCAGATTGGTGCAGCCAATTTGGAAAGCAGTATGGAGATTTCTTGGAAAGCTGGGAATGGAGCCACCATTTGACCCAGCTATTCCCCTTCTTGGTCTATTCCCTAAAGATCTAAAAAGAGCATGCTACAGGGACACTGCTACATCAATGTTCATAGCAGCACAGTTCACAATAGCAAGACTGTGGAACCAACCTAGATACCCTTCAGTAGACGAATGGATAAAAAAAATGTGGCATTTATACACAATGGAGTATTACTCTGCTTTAAAAAATGACGAAATCATAGAATTTACAGGGAAATGGATGGCATTAGAGCAGATTATGCTAAGTGAAGCTAGCCAATCCCTAAAAAACAAATGTCAAATGTCTTCTTTGATATAAGGAGAGTAACTAAGAACAGAGTAGGGACAAAGAGCAGGAGAAGAAGATTAACATTTAACAGGGATGAGAGGTGGGAGGGAAAGGGAGAGAGAAGGGAAATTGCATGGTAATGGAAGGAGACCCTCAGGGTTATACAGTGGAGGAGGTAGAGAGAGAGGAGGGGAGGGGAGGGGAGAGGTGGGGAGGGGGGAGGGTGGAGGATGGGAAAGGCAGTGGAGCACAACAGACACTAGTATGGCAATTTGTAAATCAATGGATGTGTAACTGATGTGATTCTGCAATCTGTGTATGGGGTGAAGGTGGGAGTTCATAACCCACTTGAATCAAAGTGTGGAATATGATACATCAAGAAATTTGTAATGTTTTGAACAACCCACAATAAAAAATTAAAAAAAAAAAAGACTTCTTTGTAGGGACTGGGAATATAGCTCAGTTGGTAGAGTGCTTGCTTCACATGCACAAGGCCCTGGGTACAATCCCTAGAACCACAAAAATAAATAAACAAACAAACAAATAAATAAATAAAATTCAGTGTGAATTTTAAAATTTTGTACATCTAAATTTCAAAAAGCCATATTTCCAGTGTTCAGTAGCTGTGTGCTTCTGGTGACTACCATATTGGACAGCACATCACTATCCATGTGATTTTACCATCTAAACCAGAGTAATATCAAGAGTGAAAATGGGTGCTGTTAATAATCATATCAGGACAAAAGAAAACCTAGACAGATAATCAGCATATTTGAAAAAGTGGCAATTGCTTGATTGTCAGGAGAAGCAATGAGGCCATACTAAAGGTTGAGGCATATAGATATAAGTATATGCATTAACTGTGTGTGTATGTGTGTGTGTGTGTGTGTGTGTGTGTATATATACACACACACACATATATATGTATATGTGTGTATATATATGCAAATATATATGCATAAGATCTAAAATGTTTATGTATTGTGATCTAATACAGTATGGATGTATACATATATCTATAGAGTACATATAATTTATATTTATACACATGAAATAATAAATATTATTTATTGAATGAACTTAGAGTTTGAAGCAAAGGCAAACAATTTTGAGATAACAGGGGTGCAGTCAAACATCTTTTTATGGAAAACATTAAGATCATTCATAGTACTTTTCCAGTGCATGCATTCATGCCCATTAATTCTCTAAATGATATCATCTTGAATTTAAAGATCATCGTATATGGTAATAGAAATTGAAAATAGAGCCCTGGCATTCTTAAATTGATGACTAGTGGTTTAGATTTTCTTAAACCATCATGGATGTTTCTTATCCAGTGTTTGTTAAAGATATTAAGTTAAGCTTGCATCGCTGCCTTTTAACAATTTAGTTTGCAAAATGCAATGTATGCAAAGTAAAAGTGTTATTTACTTTTAATACTCTAAATTATGGTACAGGATGAAGTCAACCGGCTGTCAGCTCTTCAGCCTCAAATTGAGCGATTAAAAATTCAAAGCATAGCCCTGAAAGAGAAAGGACAAGGGCCAGTGTTCCTGGATGCAGACTTTGTGGCCTTTACAAATCATTTTAACCAAGTCTTTGCTGATGTGCAGGCCAGAGAGAAAGAGCTACAAACAAGTAAGTAAAAATACTATAAAGTACTAACTTGAAATTTTACAAATTGATTATTTGTGTGGAGAACAGAAAATACTAACATCAAAGAATAACTCTTTTGGATAGAACTATTTCTCTACAACCTCTGTTAATAAGTAATAAAATAACTTGTGTTGGCAAACAACATATTTCTTCCCCCCCATAATAGTTTCACAACTGCACTCAAAAGCAAATAAAACATGTTTTTTTATAGCTATAACTTATCCTTGGTGGGTTGCAAATTTCAGAATCAGGCATTTTGAATATTGAAGAAAATAAAAGAGCAGTTGAGGCCATGTGAGCAGGCTTAAATCCAGTTTGTTCTGTGTATAAAGATATTTTTGTAGGCATCTTTTAATACTTCTATCAATTCACATGGAGAGTATTATAGCTATAGCATATATGTGGCAACTGAAACTCAGCTATGGAAAAATTATACTTTGGGCTATATTTTACTTTTGGATCACTATAATTATATAAATTATCCTTTTCTCCTTTGATGATAAAATGAAAAATAAAAATAAAGTGGTTATACAAATGTATACCATGTGACTAGCAAATTTTTCAAGATCTCTGTCTTTCACTAATTTTCTCTTAATATACCTAGTATCTGCTCAGAAATATCTCTATCCATCAAGTTAAATTTTAAGATAAGTTTCTTTTGAGACACATGTTTATTAACAGTTTTATTCTCCAGTAAATGTGTTTTTGATCTGCCACACACATACATACATACATATGTGTTCATGTGAATATACAAAGAATTATAGGATATATTTGGGGATTAAGGCATAAAGATAAAATATTTTTAAAAATCCATTTTATAAGAAGTGTAAGGATATGTGTTTGTTTTCTACAAAAATTTCAATTAGTTGGAATATATGTTTTCTCATTGCATTTCTTTGTAAATATTTCAAAAAATTTACTATATAATAACATTTCTAGAATTAATATGCTGAAAAAGTGAAGCTTTCCTCATTTCCTAGCTTTTCATTTTTAGAAAATGAAATGAACTACATAAAGCAAAATACAAAAAAAATTTCTCTTATATTTTCAAAGCAGTTTTTGCTAAGGGATTTATTTTTTCTGATGGGGAATTAGGTTATAAACTTTAAAATAATATCAGCTCCCTCTAGTGGATTTCAGTATACTTCTTGCTTTGCCTCTATACAACCAAATTTTGAATCTTCTAAATTTTTATATGTTGTTTATTTAACAAAAATATATTTTATCTTGTCATAAAAATCCATAAAACTCCCTTCAAATCAAGAATGTTTTAATTGATATACTGCAACCAACGGGTAAAGAGCATTTTTACTGGAAAATATTTTGATTTTCATATGCCTATTAAGGCTCAACTTGTTTCAATTTAACAATAACTGAGATTTAACAATAACTTGTGTTATTGCTAAATAACACAAGTTATTGTGTCTTTTATTATATTGTGTTTTTATTATATTGTGTTTTTTATTATAAAAAATAATAAAACATGCTGAATATTCATATACTCTTCAATATATCCATCCACATTATCATCTCTCTTCCTTTTCTATATATATGTAATGATTGTTTATGAAATTTCCAAAATTGCTCACTCTTTTTATTTCCAAATTAAAGTTCTCTCCTCCTATTTGATTTATTCAAACATTTTTAATGTTTCTACTCACCCTTTTAGAAAGCCTGCCTTGATTGATTAATCCTATAATTAAATATGAAATACAGATAATAAATGAAAATTTTGCTGCATTTAATCACATGGGAGGGTATTTTGTTAATTCATAAGTATTTCAAAGAATTATACATGTATATGCTATACTCACAAATTGTTACTATGGAGTAAATCTCATTTCTTGTATTATTCCAAATTACTTTGAATATATTAAGTAATTAGCAAATGAGAGCTAACAATACCTCCTACACATCTGCACTTTTATTTCATTTTTAATTTTTTTCTTTATTAGTTTTCTCACAGTAAAATAAACTGATTTTATACTTTAAATGGTAAAGAAAGCAATATAAGGAATTGGTGTTTATAAATTGGTAGAAATTATATAAGAAATAAAAAGATAAAATGCACCTTATTTTTAATAAGTTTTAGTCTATTAATAACCTTTTTGTTAATTATATTACTTAGTCCTCAGGGAAAAAAACGTCTTGAGTATATATTTTATTATTTCAGTGTCACATGTGAGCTCTTAGGATTTGAATAACTGAAAGAATGGACAACAACACTATTCATTATAGTCAACTAGTGAAAGTAACTCAAATACCCATCAACTGATAAATACATGAAAAAATGAGTATATTCATGCAATGCAATATTATTCACTAACAAAAAGAGTGAAATACTGATTAATACTACAACCTAAATAAATCTTGAAAACATCGTCCTAAGAAGCCAGTCACAAAAGAATATGTATTATAAGATTCCATTTATATGAAATGTCCACAGTCTTTAGAGAAAAACAGATTATTTTTGGCCTAGAACTTGGAGACAGAGGACTTACAATTGTCTCCCAAAACAATTGCTAAAATACTTTTCTAATAACTAAAAACCAGGAAAGCTATGCTGTACTTCAGATGAATATTAAAATAGGACCTAGTTTATTATGAATAATCAATTAACAAAGAAGATATACCCTTTTTCTAAATGGAAATTTAATCTACAATATAATTTGAGTTTATTTCAATAGTGAGGTGAAAATTGTGTCAAGAATATAATAGGGTTTTTGTTGGTTTGATTTGGTTTTAACATTAGTTAATGACAAAGAAAGTGTTTTCTTTGTTTTAAAATTTCAAAAGGACATTATTTTGTTTTATCCCTGTATATTGCTGGCACAGCATTGTCTTGTTCACTCACTCAATGATGAATATTAATATTAATATTTGGAACATCTCCTATGTGCCCTGAAAGTGCTGGGCATCAGGTACTTAGAGAAAACCAAGAGTAATGTTTATGTCCTAATGTAGCTTACCGAAAGAGAGAATAACAATATCTAAATAATATCATAGATTAAAATCATTTTGGTGACATACACCATGATGCTAGGGAGATTATGTTTAAACCAATCCTATAATATGTAGGTGCCAAATGTGTGATAAATTGGAGAAAAGATGTTAAGAGGAACCGAAACCAGGCAGAACGCCAAAGTTAGTGAAGAAGTGTCCATGAGACAGAAAGGAAGATAAAAAGACAAAAAAAAAACATGGAAATATTAGGACAAGATTAGGGTAGCATTTCTGAAGGCCCCCGTAGTTTACATGTAAAATTTGTGTTATATTAATAATAGTTGAAATCTCTAAAATAATTTTCATTGGAGAAATTAGTCTTATTTGTGTTACTGAAAACATTAGCCCCTAGCTTATATGTGAAGAAAAAAATGAAAAATTATTCTAAGAGGAAGCTTGGCATGTCCATGAGACAGAAAGGAAGTGAGAGTCCATTTCATGCTGAACTAGCATTGTGCTAGGGATGATAAAGAAAAATAGATGTAGCTCTTCAAGAAGTAATGATATGAGAGAGTGTGTGGAGTGATCACTCTTACTATAATTATAGGAAATAACTTCCCCTCTCATTGGGATAGTAGAAAAAATAGGATATATAGCAAATATAGTTTATGACCATGATTTCAAGTTCTGTAGTTAGTTGCTGCTATTCCATATTAAGACACTGAGATTGAAAATGAAAATGGAGATTGACTTGAATGAACTTTTCCAACTCCAGGTTAGAAGATTGACTTAATTTGCTGTCTTAGAATTTGCATATTTTAACTTTTATATTTAATATGTCTAGGTAAATGCATCTTTTATTTCAGTAGACACACGCTCTGTTGATTTGCTTCTTAATTCCAGAGACAATTATGAAAACTGAGTATAAAGAGTACTTTTTTCATCCTTTGTTATCTATACATCCAACAGCAAAAATAAAAGACATATTTATTTAAACTAATTATGTGATTGATATAATGAGGTACAAGAATTGCTCCTTGGCCAAACATGCCAACTTGCTATGCTGGAACATAAAAAAGTGTCATCTTTAAAATTTAACAGGATGGGGTTGAGGTTGTGGCTCAGCAGTAGAGCACTTGCCTAACATGTGCAAGGCCTAGGGTTCAATCCTCAGCACCACCAAAAAATAAATAAATAAAGGTATTGTGTCCAACTACAACTAAAAATAAATAATTTTTTAAAAATTTAACAGGATGTCTTGAAGACAGAATTGTTGAAAGAATAGGGATAATTTTAGACAAAAACCTGTAACAGGGAAAATTCAACAAAAACACAAAAGAAACTTGTGTTTTAATAAACCACTATTGATACAAACTCATTTAAAAAAAGTAATAAAAATGAAAATACATCTGTAGTTCCAAAGATGAATATTAGTAAAGGACTCACATTTTAGTGTTTTTGTTTGTTTGTTTTCTTAAAAAAATCTTACAGGTTTAGGGTGTAGTTTAGCGGCAGGGTGCTTGCCCAGCATGCACAAAGCCCTAGGTGTCTTTCCCAGTATTGAAAATACATATGTGATAATACATATATATCTTAGATATAGTGCCTATAAACCCATCTATATTTTCCTCATGCCAGACCTTATTTAGGGCCTTTTGTGAGAATGGAACTTAAGCATCATGGACATTTTACAGATTGAGTCACACTTATACCATCCTTTAACATTTCCATCCTTCATGTAAAACATTAAATAGTATTTATAGGTTATAATATGATGCTATAGAAGAATAGTAGAAATTGTCATAAGAATATTTTGAGATGAAAGTTATATTTATAAGTATTAAAAAACTAAATGCTAAATCATTTGGCCATATTTTTTATACATCTGGATTGGGTAAAAAGGTATCAATAGCACACTTGAGGTCTTTTAAGATGGTCACAATATTAAATTGTATATATTTATTGACTTATTGTGTAAATAAACTGCAATTTGGTTGAATTATTAATATGTATTTTTATACCAAATGAATAAAGTGAATTCCCCTATATGGACCTGGACTATTTCTGCTCCTAGTTTGGGATTACAACCACAGCACCCACAAAATATCTGAATGACTAGGAGGTAGAGCTGCTCATATTCAATTTGCCTTTGGGGATGTTGGCTTACATACAAGACTCTTTTCTTTCTTTCTTTTTAATATAAAACAAAATTAAAAGACTTTAATTGGGATTCACTAGCATATCTTTTTATATGGAATACAGTGTTACAAATTTGTAAAATAATTTTCTAAGCATTGATAGCAATCCTTTTTGGCATTATGTGGTATTGTTACATTCCCAGAAAAGAAGGATAACAATTAATTCATTATTTTAATGATATGTATATGTGTATATATATATATATATATATATATGTATATATGTATATGTATATATATATATATGTATATATGTATATGTGTATATGTATATATATATATATATATATATATATATATATATATATTGTTTTCTACCTTGCTCCAGAAACCATATTAAATAGTTTGATTGCCAAACTAATCTGAGAATTTGTTTCTTTAAAAACACCTCAGAACAATGCCCAACAGATTAGCTTTTTCACTCTAATCAATTTCAACGAAATGCCAACTTTGGGTGAGGATTGTAATGCGGGGGGAATTGAAAAAATATGTATATTCAGCAAAGCTTATCAATATGAAGTAAATCCTGTGAAAGTTCTTTGTCAGGTTGTTTAGCACAAATACATGCAATGAAAGTCAGATTCATTAAATAGAAAAGTATTAAAAATTAAGAGGATCCCATCCCATGTATGTTGCCCATATTCAGTACTCAGAATTAATGGAATGAAAATTACCAAGCCTAGTTTTATTAGGTACAAGAGAACAGAGTGAATGAAAACTATGAGCTTTGAGCCATGACTATAATAAAATAATAACTTTATGTTAAAAGCAATGCATAAAATTTTGAGAAAGGTATTGATTCCCTAACCAGTTTGAATTTAAGTATGATATTTCCCACTTAAACATTAAAAATAACCTATATAAGGAATAATTAATACTGTTAAAATGTAAATAATAACAAGATCACAAAAATATTGCAAAAGAATAATGATTATAATCACATTTATGATAGATTTAAATATCTACCCTTTTGTTAGCCTGATAAATAACCTCTGAAACACACTTGATATTCTGTTGCTCAATAAACTAACCTTTGGAATGTGCATCTCATTTAACAACTATTTCTTCATTATTTTCTGATGGCCTACATCATTTCCATAGACTTTGGGAATAATATTTTCTGCATTTTTCTCTTTCATAAGTTGTTCTGTCTTTTCTCAGAACAGAATGGAAAGTTGACTTAGTAATTAGCGGGGGACTTCAAGTCCTCTACCAGAATACAGATTTGAAATGGTGATAGAAAATAAGATTGACAATTCTAATTGAATTATTTCACTGTGTATTAAACAGAGACCAGAAGGAGTCTAAAGGGGAGAATCTAACAGGTCCTTCCTGAGACATAAGTCCTGTAGACTTAAGGGTGTGATTAGAGCTCATTAGGTAACTATTACCATAGCTCTTCAGACATATGTCCTGGTTGGTGAACCTACACATGAGTAACAAGGTAGCTATTTCAGGAATTGTAGACTTTCAGCAATTTTGAAATGCATAATGCTTTATTATTTATTATTTTTTGCAGTAGAAAAATAAAGCTGATTTCTCCTGTCTAACTGAATCTTTATGCCCTTTCCCTGTCTTCCCCGTTCTGTCTCTGGTAACCATCATTCTGTTCTCTACTTCTCCGAGTACAAATACTTACCAATATAAACCAATATATACAACTATCATTTATCAATTAAAAATGTTAAAAAGAAACTAGGTCTTGATGAGTCCTTTTTTAATTTTATCTCCCTGCTTTACAATTCATCTGTGAAACACTCAGAGTTGACTCAGGATCCAGGTCGAAAGACAAAAATATGTCCAAACATCCTCAATCAAAATTTGAAATATTTTACATTATTGCAAAGAACATAAACAGTGCCCACATAAAATGATGATATAGATACCTTGATACTTGATCAAGGTTTTAAAGAGAATCTGAAACATTAGATATAAATTATTCTTTGGATAATATAAACTAATGTATATATTTTTAGGTTTTCTGAGAATTAATGGAAAATAATTTATCAAGTCATATGATTATTTTAATATCCAGCCAGAACTATTTTGGTTATCATGGGAAAATGTATCAAATATATTAATGTTCATCTTTTTCCTAGATTTTAGAGATGCTTAATTCATGCTATCCTATGCTTTAAATAAATTAGTTATTTGACTTTATTGCATTTCCTTCCATCTTTACATCCCTCCTTCCTTATTTCCTTTTCTCCTCCATAGATGGATGCCAACTGAGTTTGGGAAATATATGATATTTTAAAGTATACCTGTATTTTAAGTATTGGTTATATACTCCACCATGCTCTTGTTATCTTATTTCTTTGACTCATTTGATAAATAGGAAATCTGCAAGTCTGTATTTCCTTTCATTTAACATAGATACAATTTAGAAAACAATTTAAAATACATGTTCATTTTTAATTATTTTAAGTGTACATATTTGTAGGGTATATTTCAGTACATGTATACAATATGTAACAAGATCTGTGTAACTGGCATACTGATCACCTCAAATGTTTACTATTTCTTTACAAAAATCACTATTTTAATTGTATATATTTATGGGGCACAGTGTGATAGTTTAATACATGTTCACTCTATACAGTGATCACTCCAGTATAATTATCGAAAATATAATTTACTTTTTCTCCAGGATGCTAGTAATGCCAAGACTCTCCTAAACTTATTCTTAACACTGTTACAAATTATTGGTTAAATATTCTGTGCAATATAATGACTTATGCCTTGGTAATAACACAGAAAATATGTCTCTGTGTGTATGTGTATAAAATCATTAAATATTATCTGATATTCAAACTATGTTGCTTAAGTAAACCTAAGGACATGAAACATTTTCCTATAATTTGGTAACTTTTCTCTTAGTCTTTAGGAGAAAAGTTGCTGTTCTTCCAGAGTCTGTGTCAAAATAAGCATGTAGGTGTATTGTGTATGTTTATGAGTTGATGTGTGTGTTCATAAATTATTCCAGAATAGTATATTTTGATTTGGCTGAGGATCTGATTTTGCCAAACTAATAAAAATAAATATCTCCATTCATCTTTTCCTCTCTTCCTGAACAGGAAGTTTTCTCTATTGATCGAATGAAAAAAATTATATTAAACTCTTAGAATTTCTACTATAATTCAAGTGTGTCTCCTATAATTTCCTATTTTCTAGTATCACTTTTCATAGCTAATACTAATAGTCATAACAGATGTGCTATATACTCAGTAATGAACTAAGTAATTAGGAGATATAGAATAATACAGAGTAAAATACAGCATCTCATTATCATCTTCATGGGTCCTCATCATCATATCTCCCAAGGGAGACCCCCATGCCCTTGTGTCTGACCATACTCCACTTAGGTCACATTGTTCATAATATATTTGCTCCTTGCATTGCTCCTACACAGAAGGTTTACATTTATTTTTATCCACTTGGAAAACCTTTCCTATTGCTATTCACATGGGTTCTTCCTTCCCTTCTTTTATATTGTTCAAGTGGTGCTTTCACAGAGAGGCCTTTTGATCACTGCCTTGTCACTTGCTGCCCTTTTTCTGTTTATTTATTTATTATATACTTTTGTTCTATCTAAGGAAGCCCTATGACATATAAAAGTTTGAATAATGAAGAAAATCTGCATACCAAACAACTAAACTTAAGAAATAGCATACTGGAAAAAATATGGATGTCCCTTGCCTTTCTTAATCAAATTCTATTTACTCCCCACCATGGTCCTCATGCAGATCATTTGTCTTTTTGCTTTTAGTGTCGTTCCCTGTTCTTCCCACTAAAAATTCATTGCTCAGGATTCTTTTAAAAACAGGCTGTTGGCTTGGGTTAGCCAGTGGAATGCCTCATGAAATACTGAAGGTAGGAAAAGGAGATAACATAGGATATGTGTCTTACTGCATTAGGGTGTTGTTTTAGTCAGTTTTTCCACTTCCGTTATTAAAGGATCTGACCAGAACAACTGTGGAGCAGGAAAAGTTTGAGTGTGCACAGTTTCAGTGGTCGTAGTCCATTCCTCAGGGCTAGAAGTGAGGCTGAACATCATGATGGGAGAGTATGAAGGAGGAAATCAGCTCACATGGTGATGAAGAAGCAGAGAGACTTCACTCTCCATATACAAAATATATCCCCCAAAGCCATGCCCTAATTCCTAACTCCTCCAGCCACACCCTACCATTTCAGTCACCACTCAGTTAATCCCATGAGTGATTCTCTGATTAGGTTAAGGACATAACCCAATTGTTTCTCCTCCAGATCTTGCCTTGTCTCACACATGAGTTTTGAGGGACACCGCATCTAAACCATAACAGGTGTGTTTCCATCAGTGGCTGAGAATGAGTCCTCCAAGGTTCTAGCTCCTTCTGGAAATGTCATATCTCAGGGTCTAACATCCCAACAGGGAAGTTCCTTGTGAATTATAATCCTGAGGGCTGGCCCCAATGACTGAGTTCTTGTGACATTATATCCCAGCTCTTCCCATGTACCTCTAGCACTTGAGATGGTACTGACTCCCTGCTGTTGCAGACCTATAGGCTGCCCACCATCCTTTGTGTAAGTCCTCATGTGTTCCAACATTTTTTGTATGTAATTATATATCTTAAGTTGGTTTTAGTGCAAGATCTGAAATGATCTCTCCCCTGCCCACAGCCCTGGTAAAATCTTCTTACTCCTTAGAAATTTCTATTTGTTATTATGATCTATTTATTTGTCTATTAGTTCATTTACTGACTCACCAACTATTTTGAATTGTTGAGAACTGAGGCTTTTTTATTGTCCTTTATTTTTACTTCTTGAATTCCTGGTGCTCAAAGTACTGAATAAATTATTGCCGAATGAAGGAATAATCAATGAATGACCTCATTTAATTGCCCCCAAAGTAGTATCATCCTTATTTCTATTAAATAAGGTCTAAGGTACTAAAAAGTGAAGTAATTTCCTGAAACTACTAAATAGATAATCAAGTCCAAAGCCAGGTTTTCTAAACTGCAGAATCAGACTCTCTAATTGTCATGCTACACAGCTGTTTCTGAAAAAAAAGGGAGAAGCAATCCCATTAGACGTTCATAAAAACTTGTTGATCTCTTTCTAATAAAAAGTAATTTGAACATCTTCACCAACACTTTCTTATCTCTTCTACTGACATATACACTCATCATCTGGATAAAATTGGGCTGATTAATAATAAAACCTCTAGCAAGCTTATAATACACGTTTGTTTCAGCTATGGTCACAAGGGAAACAAGCACTCTTTTCCAGAATGTACATATTCAGTTTCAATTAAATCAGTCTTCTTGCAGTTTATAATCCATCCATCATATCCCCTTGCCTCTGCTTTCTTTTTCAATATCTCTTGCTCAAATACCTTCTCAGACACATCCTTTTACTTCATCATAACTATTTCACTGAGAATCATGAGGTACCTCTTTGTTTATTATCATCTAACATTCAAATAAAAATATCTGGTTGGTAGTAAAACAACACATTATTTATATGAAATGGAACAGTGAAGTCGAAAGTACCATAGAGATAATTTAATGAGAAATCAGAAATGCTCAGATTAAAATCTACTAAATTTGAGCATGAGCTCCCAGATAAATGTAAATAATTTCCTATTTCATGTAGAAGGAATTGGCATATAGAAGTGACACTCAATTCCTAGCTATAAAAATGAATGATATTTAATTAATGATATAATTGTGTAAACTTGGACCTTGGGTTATGTTTTTTTTTTTTTTTTTTTTTTCTATTTAGGACAATAGCTATTATCTCTTCATATATAAATTGTGCCACATTCTTTCTGGGGTATATTTATGTTAGACTGTCATACTGGTGTTGTATTATTTTCTAACCTATGTGTCTATTTCATTCCAAGTATTCATTTCTCATGTATCTTTCACTTTAATGATTGTTTATTCTTCCTTGTCTAATTTACTGTTATACACATCCAATTTCTCCTGATTTTCACATATTGCATTTTCCTGTTCTAGAAGTACATTTTGATTATCCTTGAAATCTGTTATGTCATTGTTATGGCTTCCAATTGTTAGCAAAATTCTTAATTTTAGGTTTAATTTCATTGAACATGGTCACTATAACTAAAGTTTTATATACACACATGTACATGCTTCAGAATATATATATATATATATATATATATATATATATATATATATATATATAAACAAACATTGTATATGGCACATTCCATAATACATAGTATATATTATAAAAGGCCTAGTATACACATATATTTTATTAATACATATCATATATTTATTATTACAAGGCATGTACACAAATGTGTGTGTGTGTGTGTGTGTGTGTGTATATATATATATATATATATATATATATATATATATATATATCTTTTTTTGTCAAAACCACTACCAAATGCCTTTCTACAAAAAGCCTCAGATAGTTTTAATTTCAGATAGTTTTAACAATGCATATCTCACAGATTTAATTATAAGAATTAGATCTGGTAATACATATTGGCTTATTATTAGCATTCCTGATATATACTCAACACACATCAGTTGGTTTAGTTTTACTAAAATCAGAGGTGACAGATAAAATTTAAAATATCTAGGACTTTGGGTAATTATACTGTTTTCTTCAAAGGCAAACACAGAAAGAGAGTAGCCTCTGAAGTTAGGTGTAGTTAGAGACTGATCATTTTCTCTGAATATAATATATATGGCTCTAAAACAATAACTCCAGTTGTCTGTATATTTTTTCCCTGACCTTACAATCTGAATTTATTGATATAGAGTTTGCAAGAATGATTTCAAAATTCAGTACAATTTTGACATTCCTGACATACCAGACAAGTGGTAGGAATTTATTGTCATAATTATACTCTATGTTTCAGATTTCCACATTTTGTTAATAGTTAAACTTAGTTTCATGGGTGACTTTGACAATTTGGGTAAACCGGGCAAAATTTTCAAATGGTTAAATGATTCTCTCTTTTTTTCCCACTGTTGATAGTTTTTGACACTTTGCCACCCATGCGCTATCAGGAAACAATGAGTACCATCCGGACATGGATCCAGCAGTCAGAAAACAAACTTGCTATACCTCAGCTTAGTGTCACTGAATATGAAATCATGGAGCAGAGACTTGGAGAGTTGCAGGTCTGTAGATATTTGAATATCATAAACAACACAGTGAATCTCTCATATCAAGTTACCATGTTGATGTAATTTTAAATTAACATTAGAATTAAAATGACAAGAATGATAGCTTACCAGTGCAACAAATGAAGAAGAGATTTTGAGAATATAATTTATGAATTTTTGCCACCTTTCTCTCTCTACCATAAATATATAGCTAATTTATATACTGTGTATATACATATATGTATGTGTTTATTTAAACATGTACATGTGTACATAGAAAATACTCTCATTAAAAACATTTTGTTGATGTACAGAGTATATTTTTAGTTTAGTACACAATTTCAGATTTACTGGTTTCAATTATTAAAAAAGCCACCAAAAGTTCCCCCATTGGTTTATTGTTTACACACAAAATGGAATATTACTCAGTTATAAAGAAAAATGAACTTACAGCATTTGGCAGTAAATGTATGCAGGTGGAGAATATGGTGCTATATGACATAAACAAACCAGTCCCTCCAAACCAAAGGCCAAATATTCTCTCTGATATATGGATGCTAACCCATAACAAGGGAGGGTGAGGAGGGGAAGAATAGAAATGCACTGGATTAGACAAAGGGGAATGAAGGGAAGGGAGGGGTGGAGAATAGGAAGGATAGTAGAATTAATTGGATATAACTTTCCTATCCTTGTGTTTGTATACCCACCAGGGTAACTCCAAATCATGTATAACCACAAGAATACGATCCTCATTAGAATTTTACTCCATCTAGTTATAATATGCCAAAATATATTCTATTATGATGTATATCTAAAAAGAACAAATAAAATAAATATTTCTCAATTCTCAAACAAGGGTAAAATCAGTACATTTGTAAAATTGAATTGAATGTAAATACTCATCAAATATAATATTTAATTTTTTATTTGAGTTCTAGTAACCGTTTTTAACAGCTATATATCTGGAAAGATAAAAATACTAATATGAAAGATGAAAAAATATATGATATTTGCTATACTTTTCCTATTAATTCAAAAAGCCTAAGTTGTATATTCAATTTTTTAAAGATGTGAAAACATTCATTACTTACATTTAGGAACTTAAATATTATATTTACATTTGGAGATTATGAAAAAATAAGTTAAACTTTATCTGTATGATTAGTCCTTCTTCTAAGAAATAATTTTAAAGAAATTTTAAAAAATCTTTTCTAGTATATATTGTTCTGTTTAAACTATTTACTATAAACCAAACAAAATGTAGCTGTTTAATCTTTTATGGTTATATTATGTTATTTTTAATATGTGGTGTAATGATTCCAGAGTTTAGCTGAAAAAAAAGTTATGACCTAATAGAACTAATAAATTTTCAAGAATGCATAGAAATGCATAGCAATAGGGAAGTAGAGAAAATTACACAGGAAATGCAGAATAGTTAAGTACAAAAGAATATTTCCACTAAAAAAGGAATAGGTGAACGATAATTATTTATAAATAGTATTTGGAAAGTGTAAGGATCCTACTTCAAAAGTTACACCAGAAATAACATATAAAATACAGAGTTGAAAATATTTTGGAAATTAAAAAATACAGATTTGTAAACATAATGAGGATGCATAAAAATCAATGGAAGCAACAGCCATTGTAAAAACACCAGAGAAAATTTTAAAGAAAAACAAGTCCAAGGAAAATAATTTTTGTATGAGTAAGAAAGTCTGTTGTCAACAAAAGTGGGCAGAAATGGCCAGTAAATCTATGAAAAAAAATATAACTTGAATTGTAAAGATACATTTTTCATATACTATTTGGGCACATATGCACAAAAACTCTTAGCTGTTTTTCTGGAAGTGATAAGCTAAACATTTTCGTTTACTGATAGGAATATAATTTTTATTTTGTGGAGGAAATCATTTCAACATTTTCTAATAAAATACATATTCATTAATATATATATGAGTATATAATTTGCATAAAATCTAAATCTTAGAGTAATAACCAGAATATATTCAAAATATTAGTAGACAGGTGATAGATGTAAAAATAATTTACAGATGAGGAAAGCTAGAAATGAATTCGTAGACCTAATGGAAATAATTAAAACTACTAAAACATATGTTTAAAAAAATACCTGGTGACATGGGAAATGGCTTACTTACAATGATTAGCTCAGAATATAGTTATATGCCAGATAGTGTCTAAAAAGTCAGTCATGGGATATCAGTTTAATAAAGTAAACATAAGCAAAGTTAAAGGTAAGGTTAAAAAAATCAAGTATCACAAAATAGGCATAGGTATTATCAAACTATAAAAGTTACAAGTTTGTCAAATTTTTTGCATGATATAGGTCACATTATAAGTGAAGCAAGGAATGTATGTGCACATAACATGGTTGATAGTCAATATTTAGTTATGAATAAAATGGAAAATTTATACAAAACCCTAATAGTTCTGTATATTTTTTCATTCTTAAATCATGAGCGTTTATTGCTTTATAATCAAAGTTACATTTAAAAAACATTGAGTAGGAGAAACCTATGCAGGTTAGATGTAAAATAAATTTTATAAAATTTTTCCAAAATTATCTTAGAATTTCAATTCAGTACTTAAATAAAATATCACCTTTTGAAAAACACGAAACTTGAGTTAACTGGCATCGATAGGCCCTTAATCTGGTAATTTATTCAATTATTTTTACCTTATATCAAAATAATTTAGTATAGTTTTAAAAAGACTAGAGATAAGTCTTCCTAAGAGTTTAGTATAATTAAGTTAAGCTCCATTAACTGTATCATAAATGTAGTTATTTTATACCCCTGGTTCAATGTAATTAAATGTTCTAAAATTCTTTGGTTCAGTAAAATAAAATAAAGATTTGGACATGTTTGACATTGTTTTTAAAAATGGCATGAATTGTTAAATATCACTAAATAATGTTTAAGTTATTCCTATAAAGAACTTAAATTATCAGTAGATATAACTAATATTAGAACATTTACTCATATAGATTTCATTTTAAGTATGCTTAATTTCTTAATTTATTGGAAACTTATCAATGTTAATTATTTAGTATAAATGTATTTTTTCTTTTCAATTTTGAGGCTTTGCAAAGTTCTCTGCAAGAACAACAAAGTGGCTTAAATTATCTCAGCACCACTGTGAAAGAGATTTCAAAGAAAGCCCCCTCTGAAATTAGTCAGAAATACCAATCAGAATTTGAAGAGATTGAAGGACGCTGGAAGAAACTCTCCTCCCAGCTGGTAGAACATTGCCAAAAGCTAGAAGAGCAAATGAATAAACTTCGAAAAATACAGGTAATTCAAATTTTGATTGTTACGTTCACTTATTTACTTATTTTCCCCAATAGTGCATTGTCAAATTTAAAGGTAAATTGATATTGGAACCCCAGAAAGCTTTGAAGACATCAATAAGATCAAATACACAAACCTTTTCAATGGAGTATAATTTGTGTATTTTACCTAAAAGTGTAATTAATAGCTCTTGTTCTTAGATTTTCTTTAGAATTAATTATTTTATCGATACAAATAGGACTTAAACATATTGTTAGCTTACCAATTTTAAATACAAACTATTCTATGGGTAATGTCCTTTTTGGTTGGTCAATTGTGAAATATACTAATGTCAAAAAGAAACTTTGAAAGCATCATGGTATGATAGAAAAGCACTGGACTAAGATGCTTCTGAATTTAAATTCCGGTCCAAATGCTTAGTTATTTTTAATATTTACAATCTAAATTTGTAGACCTAATGGAAATAATTAAAACTACTAAAACATATGTTTAAAAAAATACCTAGTGACATGGGAAATGGCTTACTATGCAGTCCTAAAATATTCTATAAGCACAATATTCATATTTACATGTCTGTATTTATAAACATATGTGTACATATATACAAACATATAGCATACATGAAAGAAAAAAACATTTCTTTTTTTGCCAGGAGCTACATGCATTCTTTGGTTCATGACCTCATCCTCCATCTTCAAAGCCTTATGTTGTAGTGCATTAAACATTATAGGAATAGGCAGGAAAGAAGTCCAACATCAAGTGAGAGCATATTATCTTATGTATACTTTGATCAGGAAAATTTTAGTCAGCAAATAAACAGGAAGAAAGCTTCAAAAGAACTAGTATGTTCAACTCACTGGAGATACTATATGTTTAAAGATTAATAAAATATATGATTAGAAAATGCTCTGGAATATCATTCTTTGGAAAATGTATTTTAAACAAGTAGTAATGGGATTAACATCAACAACAGCAATAATAATAAAGGATTGTTACTACTATATTCAAGAGGGAAAGATGTAATTACATTTTTATTTTCAAAACATTACCATGGCCAGGCATGGTGGTGCATGCCTATAATCCCAGTGACTTGGGAGGCTGAGGCAGGATTGTGAGTTCAAAGCCAGCCTCAGCAAAAGTGAGGTGCTAAGCAACTCAATGCGACCCTGTCTCTAAATAAAATGCAAAATAGGGCTGGAAATGTGGCTTAGTGTTCCAGTGCCCCTGAGTTCAATCTTTGGTACCACCCTTTGCTCCCCGCCAAATCATATTACCATGAAAAGGAAAAAGAGAAGAGGAGATTACTGTCATCAATGTACAGGAATGATTTCAGTGCACTAAGACTCAGGCCGATATCAAAAAGCGATAATGCAGTAATGAAGAAGTCAATAAGACTGGAAAAAGAACAGTGTAGATATGGAAGAGGCAAAAGTAGCTTTGAAAATATGAGGAAGGTGGTAATATTGAAGCTTCTAGATTTATTCAAGTGTTTTTAATAATATTACTAATTATATTAAAAGGCAAACATTCTGTGAAACATATATTTTCAAAGAAATTTAATTAAGAGAATATAGTGCATCTAGACAGTGTGGTTGAATCCTATAGAAATAACAAAGTGACAGACATGTTCGAAAAATAACCAAAAAAGCATCAAAAACAATGTCCAACAAGGAGGAAAACTAGGACGTAGTTGGCTATTTATGAATGATAAAAGATGAGGTGGATTTTGTTTGGTTTGGTTTGGTTTGGTTTTGGTACCAGGGATTGGGTCCAGGGGTGCTAAACCACTGAGCCACATTCCCAGTCCTTTTTATTTAGAGACAGGGTCTCACTAAGTTATACATGGCCTTGCTAAGTTGCTGAGTCTGGCTTTGAACTCACAATCCTCTTGCCTCAGCCTCCTGAGCCACTGGGATGACACTGGGATGCACCCAGCAAAAGATAAGATTTTTTTTCACTTGATCATTGCTTCAAGCTGGTCAGGCAAATAAGAAATTAAAAGCAAAAACTTATTCTTTAAAATTGACAAAATCTTGGTCTGAAAGTTCCCAACTGAAGGGACTATTTTAGAGTGTCAACTGTAGAAAACAATTTGTGGAAGTTCGGGTTTAGGGAGGCTATAAAGACACTATTACATTGAGTTTATTGTTCATAGTTTGTTTTATGTAGTGTAAGGGCACATTGTTAGTATTATCATGAGTTGTTTTGTAACTTAAAATTTCTCTAGAGGGGGATATGATTTAATGTTCTCGAGAGGAACATCATAAAACCACATTTGGTAGTAATTTTTTATTTTTAACAATAGCAGACTTCATACACCAGTGCTCATAGAGTAGATCATAAAAATGCAGTCTTAGTAAAAATATTATTTTCCTGAAGAGCTACTTAGAGACATCCTTCAAACATGGGAGTTGTTTGTGGGCTTGTGTTTAGACATATCATCATGATGAACTATGTAAAAAGTAATCAGCACCCAGTAATGCCTTAAAATGTTCTCTTTTTCCAGAATCACATAAAAACACTGAAGAAATGGATGGCTGAAGTTGACGTTTTCCTGAAAGAGGAATGGCCTGCTCTTGGAGATTCAGAAATTCTAAAAAAACAGCTGAAACAATGCAGAGTAAGATTTTATATAATGCCTTTCATGTGAACACTTTTATATGGTAATATTTCATTAGATCAGTATTTTACTCAGAGGACATTTAGTAATATCAGGAGAAAGTCTTGGTTGTTGCAACATGCTAGGGATGATATTAAGGCTGGCATCTAATAAGTAGAGGCCATGGAAGCTGATAAATATCCTACCAGGCCTTTCACAACAAATAATTACACAGACTAGAATATCAATATTATTGGGGGGCCAGGGTTGTGACTCAGTGGTAGAGTGCTTGCCTAGTATGCGTGAGGCACTGGGTTCAATTCCTGGCACCACATAAAAATAAAATAAAGGTATTGTTTCTACCTACAACTAAAAAATACATTAAAATATTAAGAGTATCAACTTTGAGAAATCACTGGTTTAATAAATGAGAAAGTATTGCCTTTTATTTAAACCTAACTTTACAAAATAATATAAATAGGCAGATAATTTAAAGAAACCTTTGACTACTACTTATATCTTATTACAGATTATTATTCATACCATTACTCCTTCCATGTATAGTGCACTATGTTATATTACACAACATGGTTTTATGAAATGATATTCATTATACCATTGTGATACAGCAAGAAGACAATAATATAGCTTTTTAAAGAACTTGGTTTGGAAAAAAAAGCTAAAAAAGTAAATCTGGGTTACAAATAACCTTCACACCCATCGTGCTATAAACAATTACTGTAATATCCTGTGTTTGAAAATGAAAATCTTTTCAAAAGTAGTAATGTATGAAGCCCTTCATTTTCACACATTTTTTCTACCAAGAAACACTAAATTTATTCCCTTTGTTTTTGAGATAAGTAGCACACAAATAATTCCCTACTTCATTCATGCCATAAAAACACTGAACATTTTTGTAAGATCTATATGCAGATATCAACCGAATTGTCTATTTCATATTTTAAAGGACAAAAATTCATATGCAATGTCATCATTCTTATACAGTTCCTGTTTATGTTGCATTTATAATATATTTTGATATTTTTCAGCTAGATTAAATGGTATTATTTCCTTAGCTTTTAGTCAATGATATTCAGACGATCCAGCCCAGTTTAAACAGTGTCAATGAAGGTGGGCAGAAGATAAAGAATGAAGCCGAGCCAGAGTTTGCATCCAGACTTGAGACTGAACTCAAAGAACTTAACACTCAGTGGGATTACATGTGCCGTCAGGTATGGACAGTATCTTTCATTAGATTTGGCTCAATTTAATTAATTGAAAAATTTTAATGTCTCCCTTTATCATTATCTTCATATAAAGTGTTCTTTCTAGCTATGTTCATGCTTTAAGGCAGAATTTATTCAAATAAATAAGCCTCTCTGGAGTACAGAAATATTTTCATAGTAAATATTTTAAATAGTACTTCTTTATTATTTTAAACTGACCTTCTTGAACTCAGTTGTGACACTGAAAAATGAGATCTTACTGATAGTAATTATTTTCATTTAGTCTTTTCTCCAATGCATAAATGTATAATAATAATTGGAATAACAACAGATAGACTACACATCCATATATGATATATAAATAAATTGAACAATTTAAATATGTGTATACACAAATGTACATAATTTTTACTTCTGATTGTTAAGATTTCAAAGTTTAGCTTCTTTAATACCTTTATTTCAGTCAATGAATTAAGACTGAAAAATGATTAAGAATAATAATGAATAAAATAAAAACTAGATTCACATCTGAGTTACTTGTTTTCATATAGCAATATATATTATAGATATTTATTTTAAATTTAAAGATTAAACTATGGAAAATAAACTATTATATTTATTAGTGGTATATATCAAATATTTATTGTACAAAAGATAAATTTTTGACCTACACCAGGCAGTGATTACTTTAACATTCATCAATGCCTTTTTGTTTTATTTTGTTTTTGGTATTGGGGATTGAGCCTGACGGCATGTTACCATTGAATTGCATCCCCAGCCCTTTTTATTTTTTATTAGTTTTTTCACCCTTTTAAAAATTTTGTTCTAATTCATTATACATTCTATTAGAATGTATTCTGACACTTTAAAACTTAGGGCCTTGCTAACTTGCTGAGGCTGACCTTAAAATTGTGATCCTCCTGTCTCAGCTTCTTGAGTTGCTGGGATTATAGGCATGTGCCACTATAACTTGCCATTAATAACTTTTGAAGTTAATGAGAGTTTTGTTTATATGTGTTAGAGATAGTCAGCCTTTGGTTATTTCTAAGTAACTTTTAAAAATTAAAAAGAAATAATGCCAAAAGGTAAAAGTTAAATTTGAAAAAGAATTTAGAAAACCAATGGTCAAGGCAAGTTGCACATCTATTACAGTTAACTGACGAATTTTTAGCAGTTCTATTAACTCACAGATAAGATAACCTTGGGTCAACTAACTTGCATGCTTCTCCTATAGCAAGTCAGTGGTATAAGGGTTGTTCATGAAAAAAATCATCACTTAAATAATGGATTGTACCATTGATAGTTTCCTGGAAGACCTGTGTGAAAGGTTTTTGTTTTTGGAATGTTCATAATGGATGAGTTGAAAAAATACCACCAATTTATTTAGAGCAAAGGGAAAAACAACAGCAAAAATTTTATGAAGGTCACTGATGTTACAGAAATCTCAATATTTTTACAATTTATACAACTGTAATTTTAAAAACACCTTAAATCTTAAACATCTTGGCTTAAGACCTGTCTATTATAATGTACACTAGAAATTTTTTTGTTCAAAAGAAATATTTTGAACACATCAGCTTCCTGCATGACAAAAATATTATAGAACCCAGCCATGTTCTGGGGAACTTTTTTTCCATTTCTACAAGGTTTTACATCTTTCTGCTTCTCCTTGGAGTATCATACTACCCATGCTCTCCCTGTGAAAAAAAATCATCTAGTTTTAAAAGGAAGAAATTATCCACTCAGGTGAAGAGAAAGAAAAGTAAAAGAAGTGAAGCTGGGCTTGGTTGTTGATACCACCTCAGTGGTCTAGACAAAAGAATGGAAAAGTAGTATAAACCTATGTATCATAGAAATATCTACATACAAAATGATGATGTTCTTTCTTGGGTTAGAGATGACTTGTTACCTAATATTAGATGTCAAGTTTCAGAAAAACACAAATAGAGACAAAATTGTCAAGTATTTGAAATACTTGAAGATATTTGGAGGTCTCATAATGCAATTTTGGAGATATAAAATGGTTAAAATTAACTTAAATTCCAAACATCATGTACCCAAATGAAAAAAATCAAGATTTTAGCTATTTATAAAATAAAACAATAACCTTTACTGAAATATCCCACAATTTGCCAAGCAGAGTGGCACACTCCTGTATTCCCAGTGTTTTAGGTGGATGAGGCAAGAGGATGGTGAGTTCAAAGCCAGCCTCAGCAAAAGCAAGGCGCTAAGCAACTCAGACCCTGTCTCTAAATAAAATACAAAATAGGGCTGGGGATGTGGCTCTGTGGTTAAGCACCCCTGAGTTTAATCCCCAGTACCCCCAAAAAAGAAATATTTCATAAATTAAGCCACAACATTCAAGAGAAGGAAAAAAGGGAGAAAGGGAAGGAGAGAGAAGGAAGGAGATTTATAATTATTCATATATTCACATTGTTATATATATTTATTAAATTAAATGCATATAGGGGCTGACAGTATAGCTCAGTTGGTAGTGTGCATATTTGAGGCCATAAAAGAAAGCCATTGGAAAGAGCAGCTCAAAGAGAAAAATGTATGGAAAATAAGAATCACAAGCTCATTCAAAAATCACATTGAGGATATAATCTATATGTCAAATGCATTTGGGTGATATCAAAGATATTTAGATATAAGAATGACATAATTTAAAGTAATTATTTAAAAATTACTATGTGTTCACATTAGACAGAGAATAAATTGAAGGAGCTCTAGTGGAAGCAGTTAGGAATGAATTGCTGTTGTTCAGATTGAGATAAAACTGGAAAAGTAAATGGAAATATTAGTGAACATTGATTGAGAGACATGAAGAAACTTGAAATATATGACCCTCTTGTGACATTGTGTTTTATTTACTGTCCAAACTTTTCATAGCATTTTCCCTCATTCTTACATAGAAATGGATCTGGTTTGAATACATATTGCTCTGCTCATTACTGTTTATTGTGTTTTGTGGTATGTATATTTTCCTATTCTAATAGTAATTACCCAAGGAGGGAATATGTTGTTCTGAGCAAACTGGAACAATGTGCTGACCACTGAATGTGGACATATTCCATGGATCAGCCTTCACACTTCCCTATTTCCAGTCATTGCCTAGGTCAACTCATACAACATCATAATTTCAAATATAATTCATAAATTCTACCTTCCACAATTTTTGTTATATTCTGGAAATTTCTCCTGAATCTTAGGACTGCATATTCATTTTCCCACTCAATACATACATGTGAATGAAATATTAGAGTGTGTGTGTGTGTGTATGAGATATAATATATATATATATATATATATATATATATATATATATATATATATCTCCAAAATATAGACATGCATTACAATAGATATAAGCTGTATGCCTACTGTATACAGGAAATCTAACATACCCAGACAAAATCCCTGAAATTTCTGATATACTCAACAATCTGCTATCTGGGTAGTCGCCCTGGCATCCCCATCCTTTCAGCTACCCAAGTCAAAGTCCTTAAGGTCTTCTTGTCTCCTATATTTTTCTCACACCCAAACATAAAATGGATCAACAAATGCTGTTGGTTCTAACTATACAATTCCCAAGTTCCAGCAATTTCTCAGCATCCTTCTGCTCTTACCCTAGATGAATTCATCATTCTTTTTTAGACCATTGCAGAGGATTCCTAACAAGTCTCATGTTGCCATTTTTGCCCCTTCCCACGGAGCTATTATCAGCATAGCAGCCAGAATGATGGTTTCAAAATATGTCAGATATCACTCTTCTACTCAATAACTTTTCAAGGTACTCTAAAATGTAAGCCTGTGTATTGGCCTAGGAATGCATCTGAAAGAAAGAATTAAAGCATAATCTGTTACTAGTATTGTGCTGATTAATGTTTGACAATTGGTATTATGAAAGTAGATCAAGGATATAATCCTAGGAACAGATTTGGGAGAAAATATAGGCATATGGAGTTCTGGTGCATATCATTCACTTAGATATAAATACACAGTTGGCAGTAGGGAAAAAAGTGATCTGAAACACTATTTTAAATGTAAGAAAGAAATGGAATAAGAAAAGGCCTTAAAAATAGAGATTGGAATGATACAAGAAGAGGACTAGCCACAGAACTCTGGGAAATATTTAAATGTCAGCAAGTAAAAGAAGGCCAACAGAATAACTGAGAAAGAAAATATGTGCAAAAATTGGCCAAGAAAGCTGCAATGTCAGAAAGTAGGGGTTTCAAGGAGCCAAATATAATTATGAGACTCAAATGCTATAAGAAACAAATTCTGAAAAGTAAAAAAAGGTAAGAGATGGTTTGAAAGATATATATTAGATCAAGAATCAGGAAAACCCTAATGTTCTTAGAGTTACAGTGGATTGGTGAGGACAGAGACAGATTATATTTAAGCAATTTTCTAGAGGTCATTAAGTAGAAAAAGGAGAGAATTGCACTTTAAAATTATGAACTGTATAAAATTATGGTAAGATGGATGTTTGCTTAATTTAACTTCTTTAAGTCATAGGATAGTCTGTGAACATATTAATATGGCTGCCTAAAAGAAACAAGAGAGAAGAGTTGAAGAACTATAAATTCAGGAAAGATACAGAGGAAAATGAGGGAAAGATACAGGGAAATAGAGACCTCAGAGCATTAGCTCTGAAAAGGACTCATTGACCCTGGACAAGACCAAAGTCATCTTTTGCTCTGAGATCAGAGATTAAAGAAAGTGTGGTGGGGAGTAGTACTAAATGTTCAATTTATAAAGTATATAACAGGAAACAGAAAGAAATTCCTGTTTTATCTATTATGAAAATATGCTGTAATCAGCTGACACTGTTGGATAGATTGGACAGTTCAAAGTAAGCATATTGGAGTCACTAAAGATATAAAGCAAAATTGTAATTTTAACCAAAATCTTTTCACAGAAATTCTTTTTAACATATGAAAGCAAACATTGCATGTCTTACTCTTTCCAATCATTCATAAAGCTGTAGTAGATCAAATTGGAAAAAGACCTTGGAAATTGTCTAGTTATAAATCTGAACTACAGAGAAATGATGTTAGATTGCTTAGCATTGACTCTAGGAGTTCTGATTCCTAAGTCAATGTTCTTCCCAATACACTTGTACTATCATCTCAGAATGGTCTTATAACCTTTTTTCTTAAAGAAAAAAAATCACTTCTGATCCCTTTCCTCTAGTTTTATAGCATGATATATATATATATATATATATATATATATATATATATATATATATATATATATATATATATATATTTTTTTTTTTTTTACTACAAGTTTGGACTAAGTTTCATTAGTCTCTCCAATATTTTTGTAGCTTCTCCAACTGATTCAAATGATTATAGTAGATTGTCTACATAAAAATTTAACAAACTGTTTATTTAGGCTTACTATAGGTTTATTAACTGTGCAAAATAGTATTGATACCTTTACTAGAATAATGATTAGACATATTGTTCTTGATGTGACAGACTGGAACAGTTATTCATATTTCAATAAATTATTTTCTATATTCATCTAGAAAAGGAAAGCAAAAGTGAAACATTGATCAAATTCAACATGGTTGGGTTATGAAATGTAAGGGAAATAAACATGATGGCATTTCTACACATATTTAGTATTGAGTAAAGTACCATGAAATCTTTATTTTATTAAAATTATGCAGTATATATTAAAACTTTACTATTAGAACTCTGTTAGTTAAAATATCAAACCTTGTTTAATCCCAGAGAAAAGAATTATTTTGAGTATAGTTACATTTGAGAGGGAAGCACTATATATAATTACTATAATACTACTCAGTACTTTGTAACAAGCTATTAGTGTATATGATTTTGTTTTAGATGTTTTATGTTTTGCTGTCTTTTAGTTATTGAGTAATAAATTCCATGGTAAACATTCTTAATATTTCCAAAAATTATGAGGGTTTAAAAAGCAGATGTTCCATATGACCTCACATATTGTTTGGCAGCTTGCTATTTAAACTTAAAAATATATGGTGTAACATTTTATTTCAGTACACAAATTGATGATATATGATATCCCATGGTATGCATATTTAATTAATCCCACATGAAAGCAAATTTGGATTTATTCCCAACATGCTGCTTTCTTCACAGCTGAATTAAACAATGTGCATGCAACACTGTACACTTTGATATGATTTACTCTTAAAAGTGATGGAGTAGACTTTGGTTCAAGAACATTAATATTTTAAATATATTTTATCAGCTTACTATGAAAGGTTATGTATTTCCCTAAACGGTATGAAAACTTTTATATCCCCACACCCATGCCAAACTGAGCATCTTCATTAATTTTTTGCCATACTATTTTACTTATGAAAAAACAATAATTAGAGCTGGGGTCATGGCTCAGCCATAGAGGGCTCATTTAACACATGCGGGGCCCTGGGTTCGATCCTCAGTACCACATAAAAATAATAAATAAATAAAATAAAGATATTATGACCAACTACAACTAAAAAATAAATATTTAAAAATGAAAATACAATAATTAGTTTTCACTTATGATTACTTACATATAAATGGTATTGGAACATCTTTTACACAGCCATAATTTTTTCTGTGAATTATCTGTTTATCTTACACATTTTCATTTTTTGCTTTCTTTTATGAGAATTTTCTGTGGTTGTTTCATTTTTAATTACCTAAGATATTTAAAATCATAAAAGCATCATCACAAAACTGAAAGAATGATCAATTAGTTCTAGATATGCCAATAAAATTATTTTACAAGTGAAACATTAACTAAAGATTTTATATTTTTTCTACTCACAGAAAAGAATTGCCAAAGACAAAAGCTAACTTATTGTAAATAGGGCAAACTGGTCATTTTATTATGTATTCCAAATAAATGGCTATAGTATATTTTCACACTTATGTGAGATTAAACATGATCCCCATCAGTTATTTTTCTTATGAATATAATCCTTTCATTTCATCTTTATTATCAAATCTTTGTTATGTACACATTATTCAATAACATGGTAATAATAATGTCTTGGCACTGTCAGAATTCATGCTTTGCTTGTTTGTTTATTTTATGGAAGGTCTATGCCAGAAAAGAAGCCTTAAAAGGAGGTTTGGATAAAACTGTAAGTCTCCAGAAAGATCTATCAGAAATGCATGAATGGATGACTCAAGCTGAAGAAGAATACCTAGAGAGAGATTTTGAATATAAAACTCCAGATGAATTACAGAGAGCAGTTGAAGAGATGAAGGTAAAATAAATCAAATAAACCAAAGAAATAATGGAAAGGAATGCAACATTGCTTAAAATTGTGCTTATGACAATCTACTGTCTTCTGAGTTTAATAGTAGAGATTGATTTTTAATTAACTTTAATCAATTTTGCTTAGAATTTTGTTATGTTTTCTATTAAAGTCTTAAAATCTTTATTAATTTAGTGCATTGCGGTCAAAATGTCAACACTGACAATCCCAGTTTAAAACTTCATTCTTTTGAAATAATATAGTGTTGAGGATTAGAATCAGCTGATCACATTAACTGTTTTTAGCTGTTGCAAATTCAAATTGAAGCTATGACAAAGTGTTCTAGAATAGACAATATAAAATATATTTAAATGCTTTGTTAATTTGGTAACTTAAGGGATTTCTTTGAATTTGTAAGTTTTAAGAATTTTAACAGGTGACTTTTATTATGGATAAAAAGAACTGAGTTTACATGCATATATTTTGAAACCATAGAACAAAAAATATAGTAACTTTGATTTAGGACCAGGAGAACCTGTATATACCACAGTCTTAGAGGTAAAACCTCAAGTTGAATGTATAAAGTGGCATTTCAGTGTGGCTTTGGGAAACTCAGTATCAACACAGTCTTCTGTTTTATGCTGTTTATATTGTTGTTCTTCCTAACTTGACTGTATGTACTGAATGCTGATACTTAGATGTAAGTAAGTTGCCTAGGTCAGTGTGAGCATTCAATGACCTGTAGCTGTAAAGACAGCTACTATTTTTATGTACTAATAAGAATGCATACGCTGATAGAATTAGTCTATGTGAAATATTAATAGGTGCTTATTTGGTTTTAGGCCTCATGACAGAGCAAAATTAATGTGGAACCAGACCCTCAGTTTCAAACCTGGTTTGGTTCCTTGTCAGGTGCATAACCTTGGGTGAGTTACATAAGCTCTGTGAGCACCAACTCCCTCATTTGTGAATTTAGTACTAGAACACCTCCCTTCTAGAACTGTTTAAAGCATGAAACATAGAAGTCCCAAACACTCTGCCAGGTGCAAAGCAAATTTTTCAAATTTGATAGCTATTGTTGTAGTTATTATCATTGCTGCATACTAAGAAATTAAGTGTAGTTTATTAAATATATGATCAGTCAGATATATTTCTTACAGTTAATAGCAGAAAGCACTCACATGAAAACTCAAATGTTTAAGCAAATATGGAATGAGTTAAATGCAGAACATATAGTTAAAACCTATAAGAAAGATTGAATTTGGATATTATAGAGCATTACAACCTATGGAATATTCTAATCTAGTAATACCATATATCATTCATTCATCAACAAATACTTATTGCATACTTATTATATGCCAAATATCCTTCTAGCTACTGATTAAAGTGGTAAGTAAGACCACAGTCTGCTTTCTTTAAATTTACATTCTATTGCGGATAGGGAACTAACAATAAATTTAGGAACAAATAAAACTCTTTGGGGTCATGGTAATTTGCCTAAAACACAAACCAGGTTTGTAGAATAGAGAATAATTCGTGTTTGGGAGTAAGTTGGTAAATGGTGAGATGTTAAAGTTTGACTTGTAGTACATTTGTGGAAAACACTATTTAATCCAAGAGATCTGAATTATGGGGAAAAAACAACTATAAAAACATTTCATGGAAGGTAGAGGGAACTGTGACCACGCACAGAGCAGGCCCAACGGCCTGCTGAGGGGCAGAGCCGCCCCCCACCCCCCGCGCCTGCCAGGTAGGGGAACTGTGACCACGGACAGAAAAGGCCCAGTGGCCCGCGGCGGGACAGAGCTTCCAATCACTCCTGCAAGGTAGGCGGGCCTGCGACCCACCGGCAGAAGAGGAGCATCGACCTGCTGAGAGGCAGAGCCGCCCCCTCCCCCTGCACCGGCAAGGTAGAGGGAACTGTGACCACGCACAGAGCAGGCCCAGCTGCCTGCTGAGGGGCAGAGCCACCCCCCACCCCCCGCGCCTGCCAGGTGACCACCGACAGAAAAGGCCCAGTGGCCCGCGGCGGGACAGAGCTTCCAATCACTCCTGCAAGGTAGGCGGGCCTGCGTCCCACCAGCAGAAGAGGAGCAGCGGCCTGCTGAGAGGCTGAGCCGCCCCCTCCCCCTGCACCGGCAAGGTAGAGGGAACTGTGACCACGCACAGAGCAGGCCCAGCAGCCTGCTGAGGGGCAGAGCCGCCCCCCACCCCCCGCGCCTGCCAGGTAGGTGGAACTGTGACCACAGACAGAAAAGGCCCAGTGGCCCGCGGCGGGACAGAGCTTCCAATCACTCCTGCAAGGTAGGCGGGCCTGCGACCCACCGGCAGAAGAGGAGCAGCGACCTGCTGAGAGGCAGAGCCGCCCCCTCCCCCTGCACCGGCAAGGTAGAGGAAACTGTGACCACCATCAGAACAGGCCAGACCTGCAACCGAGAGACAGAACAGGCCCAGTGGCCTGAGGAAGGGTAGAGCCGCCAGCCCCCCCCGCGCCTGCAAGGAAGGCGGACCTGTGACCCACTGGCAGTACAGCCCCAGAGGCCTGCAGAGGGGCAGTGCCGCTGCCTGCGCCTGCAAAGTAGACAGAACTGTGACCACCGACAGAACAAGCCTAGCGGCCCGCAGAGGGACAGAGCCGCCGCCCGCGCCTGCGAGGGAGACTTTGCAACTATACAAGACCAATATAAATAGATAGGGGGAAAATTCAATAGCACAACAGTTTCACCAGGTAGAAAGGAACGCGAACAGTATGAAGAGACAAGGAAAGAAAGGACCACAAGCATTGCAGGTCAACTCAACGTTAGAAGAGGTAATAGCTGCAGCAGATGGAATGTCAGATAAAGAATTCAGGATATACATGCTTCAGATGATCTGGAGTCTCAAGGAAGACATCAGACAGCAAAATCAGACAATGAAAGATCACTTCAACAATGAATTACATAAACAAATCCAAGAAGCAAAAGATCAACTATACAGGGAAATAGAGGTTATAAAAAACAAACAAACAGAAATCCTAGAAATGCAGGAAGCAATAAGCCAACTTAAAAACTCAATTGAGAATACTACCAGCAGAGTAGAACACTTAGAAGACAGAACATCAGACAATGAAGATAAAGTATTTCAACTTGAAAAGAACATAGACAGCTCAGCAAGACTGTTAAGAAACCATGAGCAGAACATCCAAGAAATATGGGATAACATCAAGAGACCAAATTTAAGAGTCATTGGGATACAGGAAGGGACAGAGTTTCAAACCAAAGGAATGAGCAATCTATTCAGTGAAATAATACGAGAAAACTTCCCAGACTTGAAGAATGAGACAGAACCCCAAATCCTAGAAGCCTACAGGACGCCGAATGTGCAAAATCATAAGAGACCCACACCTAGACACATTATAATGAAGATGCCCAACATACAGAATAAGGAGAGAATTTTAAAAGCTACAAGAGAAAGGAAGCAAATCACATTTAGGGGTAAGCCAATCAGGATAACACCTGATCTTTCAACACAGACTCTGAAAGCTAGAAGATCCTGGAATAACATATTTCAAACACTGAAAGAAAATGGGTTCCAACCAAGAATTGTGTTTCCAGCGAAATTAAGCTTCAGGATGGAAGATGAAATTAAAACCTTCCACGATAAACAAAAGTTAAAAGAATTTGCAGCTAGAAAACCATCTCTTCAAAACATCCTTGGCAAAATATTACAGGAAGAGGAAATGGAAAATAACAATGAAAACCAACAGTGGGAGGTAGGACACTAAAGGGGGGAAAATAATCAAAGAGGAAAACAAACCATGTTTAGTAACATAAATAAACAAATATGGCTGGAAGAACAACCCATATCTCAATAATAACCCTAAATGTTAATGGCTTAAACTCACCAATCAAGAGACACAGGCTAGTAGAATGGATCACAAAACAAGACCCAACAATATGCTGCCTACAGGAGACGCATTTGATAGGAAAAGACATACATAGGCTGAAGGTGAAAGGTTGGGAAAAATCATATCACTCATATGGACTTCGGAAACAAGCAGGAGTATCCATACTCATATCAAATAAAATAGATTTCAAGCCAAAGTTAATCAAAAGGGATAAAGAGGGACACTACATACTGCTCAAGGGAACCATACACCAACAAGACATAACAATCATAAATATATATGCCCCAAACTATGGTGCAGCTATGTTCATCAAACAAACTCTTCTCAAGTTCAAGAGTCTAATAGACCACCATACAATAATCATGGGAGACTTCAACACACCTCTATCACCACTGGACAGATCTTCCAAACAAAAGTTGAATAAGGAAACTATGGAACTCAATAACACAATTAATAACCTAGACTTAATTGACATATATAGAATATACCACCCAACATCAAGCAGTTACACTTTTTTCTCAGCAGCACATGGATCCTTCTCAAAAATAGATCATATATTATGTCACAGGGAAACTCTTAGACAATATAAAGGAGTAGAGATAATACCATGCATCCTATCTGATCATAATGGAATGGAACTGAAAATCAATGATAAAAGAAGGAAGGGAAAAGAATATATCACTTGGAGAATGAACAATAGGTTACTGAATGATCAATGGGTTATAGAAGACATCAAGGAAGAAATTAAAAAATTCTTAGAGATTAATGAAAACACAGACACAACATATCGGAATCTATGGGACACATTGAAAGCAGTTCTAAGAGGAAAATTCATTGCTTGGAGTTCATTCCTTAAAAAAAGAAAAAACCAACAAATAAATGATCTCATACTTCATCTCAAAATCCTTGAAAAAGAAGAGCAAAACAACAGCAAAAGAAGTAGAAGGCAAGAAATAATTAAAATCAGAGCTGAAATTAATGAAATTGAAACAAAAGAAACAATTGAAAAAATTGACAAAACTAAAAGTTGGTTCTTTGAAAAAATAAACAAAATCGACAGACCCTTAGCCATGCTAGCGAAGAGAAGAAGAGAGAGAACTCAAATTACTAACATACGGGATGAAAGAGGCAATATCACAACAGACACTTCAGAAATACAGAAGATAATCAAAAATTATTTTGAATCCTTATACTCCAATAAATTAGAAGATAGTGAAGGCATAGATAAATTTCTTAAGTCATATGATCTGCCCAAATTGAGTCAGGAGGATATAGACAACCTAAACAGACCAATATCAATTGAGGAAATAGAAGAAACCATCAAAAGACTACCAACTAAGAAAAGCCCAGGACCGGATGGGTATACAGCAGAGTTTTACAAAACCTTTAAAGAGGAACTAATACCAATACTTTTCAAGCTACTTCGGGAAATAGAAAAAGAGGGAGAACTTCCAAATTCATTCTACGAGGCCAACATCACCCTGATACCTAAACCAGACAAAGACACTTCAAAGAAAGAAAACTACAGACCAATATCTCTAATGAACCTAGATGCAAAAATCCTCAATAAAATTCTGGCCACTCGGATACAAAAACTTATCAAAAAAATTGTGCACCATGATCAAGTAGGATTCATCCCTGGGATGCAAGGCTGGTTCAATATACGGAAATCAATAAATGTTATTCACCACATCAATAGACTTAAAATTAAGAACCACATGATCATCTCGATAGATGCGGAAAAAGCATTTGACAAAGTACAGCATCCCTTTATGTTCAAAACTCTAGAAAAACTAGGGATAACAGGAACATACCTCAATATTGTAAAAGCAATCTATGCTAAGCCTCAGGCTAGCATCATTCTGAATGGAGAAAAACTGAAGGCATTCCCTCTAAAATCTGGAACAAGACAGGGATGCCCTCTCTCACCACTTCTGTTCAACATAGTTCTCGAAACACTGGCCAGAGCAATTAGACAGACGAAAGAAATTAAAGGCATCAAAATAGGAAAAGAAGAACTTAAATTATCACTATTTGCAGACGACATGATTCTATACCTAGCAGACCCAAAAGGGTCTACAAAGAAACTATTAGAGCTAATAAATGAATTCAGCAAAGTGGCAGGATATAAAATCAACACGCATAAATCAAAGGCATTCCTGTATATCAGCGACAAATCCTCTGAAATGGAAATGAGGACAACCACTCCATTCACAATATCTTCAAAAAAAATAAAATACTTGGGAATCAACCTAACAAAAGAGGTGAAAGACTTATACAATGAAAACTACAGAACCCTAAAGAGAGAAATAGAAGAAGATCTTAGAAGATGGAAAAATATACCCTGTTCATGGATAGGCAGAACTAACATCATCAAAATGGTGATATTACCAAAAGTTCTCTATAGGTTTAATGCAATGCCAATCAAAATCCCAACGGCATTTCTTGTAGAAATAGAGAAAGCAATCATGAAATTCATATGGAAAAACAAAAGACCCAGAATAGCAAAAACAATGCTAAGCAGGAAGTGTGAATCAGGCGGTATAGCGATACCAGACTTCAAACTATACTACAGAGCAATAGTAACAAAAACAGCATGGTACTGGTACCAAAACAGGCGGGTGGACCAATGGTACAGAATAGAGGACACAGAAACCAATCCACAAAACTACAACTACCTTATATTTGATAAAGGGGCTAAAAGCATGCAATGGAGGAAGGATAGCATCTTCAACAAATGGTGCTGGGAAAACTGGAAATCCATATGCAACAAAATGAAACTGAATCCCTTTCTCTCACCATGCACAAAAGTGAATTCAAAATGGATCAAGGAGCTTGATATCAAATCAGAGACACGCCGTCTGATAGAAGAAAAAGTTGGCTACGATCTACATACTGTGGGGTCGGGCTCCAAATTCCTCAATAGGACACCCATAGCACAAAAGTTAATAACTAGAATCAACAAATGGGACTTACTCAAACTAAAAAGTTTTTTCTCAGCAAAAGATACAATAAGAGAGGTAAATAGGGAGCCTACATCCTGGGAACAAATCTTTACTCCTCACACTTCAGATAGAGCCCTAATATCCAGAGTATACAAAGAACTCAAAAAATTAGACAATAAGAGAACAAACAACCCAATCAACAAATGGGCCAAGGACCTGAACAGACACTTCTCAGAGGACGACATACAATCAGTCAACAAGTACATGAAAAAATGCTCACCATCTCTAGCAGTCAGAGAAATGCAAATCAAAACCACCCTAAGATACCATCTCACTCCAGTTAGATTGGCAGACATTATGAAGTCAAACAACAACAAGTGCTGGCGAGGATGTGGGGAAAAGGGTACACTTGTACATTGCTGGTGGGACTGCAAATTGGTGCAGCCAATTTGGAAAGCAGTATGGAGATTTCTTGGAAAGCTGGGAATGGAGCCACCATTTGACCCAGCTATTCCTCTTCTCGGTCTATTCCCTAAAGACCTAAAAAGAGCATGCTACAGGGACACTGCTACATCGATGTTCATAGCAGCACAATTCACAATAGCTAGACTGTGGAACCAACCTAGATGCCCTTCAATGGATGAATGGATAAAAAAAATGTGGCATTTATACACAATGGAGTATTACTCTGCTTTAAAAAATGACGAAATCATAGAATTTACAGGGAAATGGATGGCATTAGAGCAGATTATGCTAAGTGAAGCTAGCCAATCCCTAAAAAACAAATGCCAAATGTCTTCTTTGATATAAGGAGAGTAACTAAGAACAGAGTAGGGTCGAAGAGCATGAGAAGAAGATTAACATTAAACAGGGATGAGAGGTGGGAGGGAAAGGGAGAGAGAAGGGAAAATGCATGGAAATGGAAGGAGACCCTCAGAGTTATACAAAAGTACATACAAGAGGAAGTGAGGGGAAGGGGAAAAATAATATAAGGGGGACAAACGAATGTCAGTAGAGGGAGCAGAGAGAGAAGAGGGGAGGGGAGGGGAGGGGAGGGGAGGGGAGGGGAGGGGAGGGGGATAGTAGAGGATAGGAAAGGCAGCAGAATACAACAGACACTAGTATGGCAATATGTAAATCAATGGATGTGTAACTGATGTGATTCTGCAATCTGTATATGGGGTAATAATGGGAGCTCATAACCCACTGGAATCAAATTGTGAAATATGATATATCAAGAACTATGTAATGTTTTGAACAGCCAACAATAAAAAATTAAAAAAAAAAAAAAAAAAACATTTCATGGGGGCTGGGGATGTGATGTGGCTCTAGTGGTAACGTGCTCCCCTGGCATGCACAGAGCACTGGGTTCGATCCTCAGCACCACATAAAAACAAAATAAAGATGTTGTGTCCACCGAAAACTGAAAAATAAATATTAAAAAGTTCTCTCTCTCTCTCTCTCTCAAAAAAAAAAAAATACCTAAAGATTTCATGGGAGCACATTCCAGTCAGAGAAAATACCTCCTGTAAATACTCTAAGATGAACTGGGAAGTGAAAGAAGCCTGTGTGCCCACCCAAAGGGAGTAAAACATAGGACAAATAACCTGAGATAAATTTGAAAAAGTTGGCCAATATTAACACAGTAGTTTTATAGGCTATCACAGGATTTTTCATTCTAAATGAAATGATAAAACCATTGGAAGGTTTCAGAAAAGGGATTTCAATGGTTTGAAATTTGATTGTGTGAGGGCATCATGAGAAAAATTATACCAAAACATAATATGAGAGATAGAAAGTATTTTACAGTAATATTCTGCTGGTGAAGAACCTGAAACCCCTAAACAGGTGAAATAATATAGTAGTGTTTGTCACAAGCTTTATCCATGTTGGGACTAATAGAATTGAAGGTATTTTATCCCATTCCATCCCATTCTGGGCCATTCTTTTTTATTTTACATTTTTTTTAATTATGAATTTTTTCCACCCATGTGACCTTTCCCACCATGTGTCAATTCCCTGATGATTAGTTATCATCTCTTCTAATACTGAATAACCACTACCCCAGATCTCTGAGTAGATCATTGACAGTCAGCTCTTGCTCAGTTGCTCAGTTTCTCGCTGGGTTGCTTTGTTTGGTTTCATCCCTCTTCTGTGCATCTTCCCTCTCTCCACTACCCAGTCAGATACCTTTTATTTTCCAGGGCTGGAGAGTAGTCTCTCCCAAGTTTTAAAATTTTGATAACAATCCCTGAAATGTGCCAACCAATTTGTTTGTGTTGATTGACACTTTTAAATAATTGCTCTAGCTACAAAATTGGTGCAGTATGGGGGTGAAATTGAAAAGAAGAAAAGCTCAGGCAGCCTCTGGCAATAGCAGCCAAGGGAGTTGGCCGGAAGATCCCTTTTTTCTGAGTTTTCTGCTTTCTGATCAAGGCAATCTCTTTAGGTCAGTTTTCCAACATACTGATAGTACCTTGTCCAGGCTTCCACCTGTGTTC
This sequence comes from Marmota monax, assembly GCF_021218885.2. Classification (NCBI taxonomy): domain Eukaryota; kingdom Metazoa; phylum Chordata; class Mammalia; order Rodentia; family Sciuridae; genus Marmota; species Marmota monax. Next base: position 1,054,517 of record NW_026694772.1, read on the forward strand.
ATTTTGTGAGCAAATATATCTTTATTTTCAGAAGTTGCTAACAGATATACTTTGAAATCTCTCCCTGATTTATTCAGAGAAAAAGTAGTGAACTTCTGTTTCTTTATTTTCTTCCTTGTGTTTTACTGGGAAATGCCAATGATATTTTGATAACTTATTTCCCCCCATAAAGAAAAAAAATTTCTGTTTACATAAAGGAACTGAGGGGAGTGTTTGATAAGAAACATCTGACTCTAAAACTCTTTTGGAGATCAGCAATGACTATATGCAAAAACTATAAAATAAAAACCTTGTTAAAAACCTTAAATTTCATTTTAACTTATTATTTTTATTTGATTTTTTGCTATTCTAACTTTACTACTAAAGATTAGGAAAAAAAAACTATACATATAATAAACATAGTAAATATACATGTTTCTTCAATCACTAGAGCAGGATCCCTGCACATAAATGAATATCACAATAACCTAGAGGACTATTTGAAATAGACTTCTGGGTTCTCCCTGAAGATTTGGGATTCAGTGAATGTGGGGTAATGCCTGAGATTTTTCATTTCTACTAAGTTTCCAGGTGATTCTAAGGAACAAGTTCCAAAGTGGTTCTAAGGAACCATACTTCCAGAACATCTGGTTAAAGATACTGTTCATGACCCACATGCTAGTGTATTATGGTTAGATACATGGAAAGAAAGGGTGCAAGAGACAATATTTTTATGAAGATTATATCTAAATTATACTGGTAATTTAGCTTTTGTGCCATTTGCACAGTAAAGAAAGCCATCACAATCTTTTGCTCATGTTGACCTAGGAAAATAAATTTTACTCTTTCTCTTTTCTGAAACTATCAACATCTAAGCCAATTTCACAAAAGAATATAGGAAGGATTAAAGATTGAAGAAAGGTGTTTTCCATGTTCTGCATTTCTAGATAGGTGCATGGGTTGTTTTTAACTTGTATAATTTGTAATTGCATTCGTTGCATCCAAAACAATAAGAGTCTTTCTCATCTCAATGAGAATTTGAAACTGACATAACAAACTATGAGAAAATGTAACATCCAGAATCTTTAAATTCTGAATCTGTTTTCTGATGTTCAGTGCAGATATAACAAAACACATGTCTGAAGGTTTTGTTAAAGATCCAGTAAGGTAGCAGTGTGGCATAGATGGCATAGCAGATAATAGCACATGTTGAGTGATTAGTAGTTGTCAAAATTATTGATCATGCTATAATTATTAAAGTCAAAATACGGTGTGTATAGAAACACACTCCATGTTCAGTGATGCAGAAAAACTGATTTGTTTAGAATATTGAACTAAAAGTTTCAATTAATTAGAAACCATAGAGGCTAATGTTTTATAGTCACAACAACTTGCATTTGCCATTGTACTGCATACTTTTAAGTCACTGTGGAACTAAATCCAAAGGATAGGTTGATTATGTTGAAAACTATAAAGGCATTTTATAGCTCAATTTGTGTCCTTATACCTAAATTCTCACCAGTATGTTATATGCAGACCCTTCCACCTGTTAAAACGTGAATTTTTTTTAACCTGAGGGCTTTTTTTGGCCACTAAATTCCACTTTCTCATCTATGTGACAAGTTTTAAGTACTAGGAACCTAAAAATTTCCCAACAGCCTTCAAACGATGATGGATTGATGTATATATAATGCTTTCCTTCCCTCAATTCCAAATGGGATCACCCTCAGAATTGTTTCCCATAGATTTCCAATAGGACTAAACTTCAGTCACTGACAATAGTTCCTGGGATTAATAAATATGTCCTTATATTCTTTCTTCCCTTTTCTATCAACATTCCTCATTGTGCTACCAGTATTTGTTTACTTAGTACATGCACATCAACTGTATTTGAAAGGTCCTGTCATAGTTGGCCTCTGGAGGAACCCAAACTGTGTGTGTTTCTAAAATATACATACACATTGGATGTTAAGAAAAAAAAATATGTCCTATAGGTCAAGACCACCAACATATCTCTTTATTAATTCAACAAATTGTGTTTATTCCTTTTTGCAATGAGGAAACTTATGCACAAAGGGGAATCATGGAGTCTATGAACAAGTAAGAACCTTAGTAGGTAGGATATTGGCTCTTGTTAGGTTATTTGAAGCAGGGATTAAGGGCTTTGCTTTAGATTGCTTGTTAATGGGTGGAGGTAACCCCACTATTGGGTATCTTATCTTGTCTAGAAGGAAGGAAAATTAGTGACGCTGAAGTTGTAATTGATAAAGAAGCAACTGTCACTCATATTAATGAAGACAGGGAAATGATTGCTATTTTGTAGTTTGGCCAATGCTGATGCTTTGGTCTGCATTCAGACATGATTATAGAAAGATCCTGCTGATGTCTTGATCTACCCTAGTAACAAAGTGGTCTTGTCCAATGAACTATGGAACTGTTTATCTTCCAAAGGAGAAGACCAAGGCTTAGCTGTGAATGCTAAGTCAAGTCCTGATGTCAGAGGCTGCTTTTGTCTTTTTATTATCTCTCATGTATTTTCAGTTACCAAACAGAGCTTTCCTCAAAATATGGTCCCAGAGATGGCATTAAGATGGCTTTTATGTGTTAATTATCTTTTGACTTAAATAATAATATTTCTACTAATTTTAATATTATTCAAATGTCCTGGTTTAGATCTGATTTCAATTATACATTTCTAAGTATCTTTAAATTAGCTACTATTGAAATATTTGGTTCTTGTATATGTATATAGATGTATACATAACTGGTCACAATACATACCCTTGTACAGAATACTTTTCAAACTATTCCTATGAAAGACCTGTTATATTCCAATTGTAATCTTTCCTTCAAGTTTTCAATTACACTTAAATCTAAATGTATGGAAGTAATCAAAGTCAATACTAGATTTACTTTTATGAATCTCATCCTAACAGGGATATTATTTTTTAAAAAAATATATGATATAAAGGAATGCATTTTGGAAGTGAAAATTTTCTTTGTTTTTCAGAGAGCTAAAGAAGAGGCTCAGCAAAAGGAAATGAAAGTGAAACTCCTTACCGAAACCGTAAATAGTGTCATAGCTCAAGCTCCACCTGCAGCACAAGAGGCCTTAAAAAAGGAACTTGACACTCTTACCACCAACTATCAGTGGCTGTGCACCAGGCTCAATGGGAAATGCAAGACTTTGGAAGTCAGTTACCTTTCTTGTCCTTATCAATTTTATATCAAGATGTGGCCATCTGTAAAGCAAACTGATTAACATGAGTTCTGTTATAAAACTACTTAGGCTTTGTTTAAGTCAACTTTTCATCATTGTGACCAAAAGACCCGACAAGAGCAACATAGAGAAGGGAAAGTTTATTTGGAGCTCACAGTTTCAGAGGTCTCAGTTGAAAGATGATCAACTCCATAGCTCAGGTTCTTAAGTGAAGCCCATCATGGTGGAAGGGCATGGCAGAGGAAAACTGCTCAGGACTTTGCAATCAGGAAGCAGGGAACTCCACTCATCATGGACAAAATACAACCTGAAACATGCACCCCCAGTAACCAACCTCCTCCAGCCACTCCCTATATGCCTACATTTACTACCCAGTTAATTCCTATCCACAGATTAATGTAGTGATTAGGTTAAAGCTCTCACAACCTGATCATTTCCCTCTAAGAATTTTTGTGTTGTCTCACACATAAGTGTTTGGGAATCACTATGCAAACCATAACAGGTTTGAATTCCTCACTGAAGCACTTTCAAGTTCGATGACTTTGGGTCAGTTGTTTAACTTGCACAATACTGTTTCCACTTTGTTAAATAGAAAAAATAATACCTACTTCACAGAGTAGTTGAGAAAATTAAATGAATTCGTACACTAGTGCTCAATAAACAGAAGCAAGTATTATTCTATTCTTTTTTATACTATTATGAATATTAGGTAATATAAATTCTTAAAATAAGTTATTTTTAGATTTTTAGAAAGTTTTTTTTCATGTATTTGAATGTGTATAAACTTATTTAAGTATCTTAGTGGGAAAGTATTTTTTGGAGATGTGTATGTTATTTTAATTATCTATAATAATTGCTGGGCCCTATAGAGTTCTTTACAAGACATGTTTCCTAACTAGCTCCTTGTTTGACACTTTACATTATATCTATTCATTATCACAAGCCCTGTTTTCTCTTTCCCATATGCCTTATTCTGTAGACTGTCTTTATCTGAATATAGAGATGAGTTCAACTACCTCAAATGATTACCCTGCAATTATATATAAAAAATAAGCTACAGTGCTCCTTTATCAAATACTATGCTAAAGAGCGCAGAATTTACCTATTCCAAATGCCAATAATGACAGACACTGCATATAAATTGGACATGGCTTTAAGTCCTCTTCCACAACAGAGGGTTGTCTTTGTGAATATAGTTGAAAAATAATTCAGGTGTCTCATTATTATTATTAAGGGATATTATTCTTAGGTATTGTTATATGTTAAAGTGTTTGATATTCAAAGACAGATAAAATACAGACCAGTAGACCTTAAAAATATTTAAAAATATAACTTTCACCTGAAGTGCCCTAGATACATTCAATATTATAACTTTCTAATGAAATCTTTGGCTTTCTCCATCATAAATTTCAACCTCTTCTTTGTCTACCAGCCCTCTTTTTTTCAAATCTAGTTTACTCCTCAGACACAGGACAAGAGCATTGTCTATGCCAGAACCTGTTATATTTGCTGAGGACATACACACATCTCTTTTATTAGTGGTATGTGAATGCTAGAAAAAATAAACAATGGGAAGGGAGGTAATGGCCACTGTAAAAATCTCAAAGTAAAAACTAATTCACTACAAAGCTACATAAGGGAGGAACTTCTTGTATCCAGGAAATTGTTTTCTGACAATAAGTAAAACACTTAAATATTATTATGTTCTTAATTCTTTACATCAGCATTATCTTTTATTTCCTTTTACTCATTTAAATAATAATCTGTTGTTCATTCAAAATTTATTTTAGGTACATTTTCAAAAGGGAACTTTTATTTTTATCTTAACAAAATTTTCAAAAAGTTTTATTAAATTTTCTATTTTATCTGAGGTGATGCTTCTATACTTTCTTATTTGTATTTTACTTAACTAGTTATTTAGCCCTTTATTTCTTGTCCACTGATTTTACACATATACTTTATCTTATCAACAACCTTATGTGTAATCATGTATACCTTAATCAGTAAACTTTAGCAATAACAAATATAGGTCTGTACACCTCTTCAACAAAAACATGGCATAAACATTATTATCATTTAATTTTGAATTTACTTCTCCCATCTTTTATAATATACATATATATAGATATATATACATATGTACATGTATACACACACACATATATGCTTAGAACTTCATTTACACCTTCTTATTCTTCCCAAATTAGCTAATGTTATTGCTGTTTCTATTGTAATTTTTATTTTATATAATAATAATTTAGATTTTCCAATCTTATTTTACTAGTTTCTGTGATTAATTTTGCTTTTAATCTTTTCATTTCTTCTGAATTCAGTTTCCTTCTTTCCTTCAATGTGAGTAGCAAATGCTCTTTTATTTTGCATGATTGAAAATGCCTTTGTTTTACCCTTAGCATTGAATAATAGCCTACTTGAGCATATAATTATGTCAGGACAGTTATTTTTTGCAACACTTAAAATATTATTTCTTCATCTTTTGAAATTTCTTTTATTAAGAAGTCTGCTGTCAAATTATTGTTTCTTATAATTTTTTCTGGTACCATTTAAATTTCCCTTTGTTTTCCAAGCTCTGCAGTTTGTCTCTATTTCGTCTATGTGTACATTTGCATTCATTTGTATTTTGTCACTTGGTATGCTTATAAGAATAGAGAAATTATTTCTTTTTTATCAGTTCTTCATTATCTTTATGAAGATTTGTCTTTTTTCCAGTCACTCCATTCCTTCCTAAGGGAACCTTTATTTGATCTGTGAAGAATAGCCTCAACCTATATTCTAATTCTTGATTTCTCTTTACAATTTTGTGTATTCTTATTTCTGTGTGCCTGATTCTGTGTATTTTTTTTTTGAAATCTTTCAGTTCTAAATTATTTTTTCAACTCCCTATAGCATAATTTATTTTATTCTTCAGTAGATAAATCTACTCATCTCTGTGTATACATTTATCTATATATCTATAAGTATATTTTCTCAAAGACCATATTTTTCATATTTCAAGATTTAATTTGAAAATCTGCCTGTTATTTTCAAGATATATTGATTTTTGTAATAAATTTCATTTCTTCCTTTAAACATTTTAAAAATATATAATCTGATAAGTATTGACTTATTATTAAGCACAAAATTGTTTAAATTTTCCAGTAGCCAAACCAACCATGTAGTACTCCACTTTCTGACTAGTAGTTGGCTTCTTAAATAATACTTGAGTGTGACTCTGTAACTTTGTATTCACTCTTAGTTATTGAAATTTACTCTAATTTAAATTTCTTATGCTGTATACAAGTCTGACACCAGTATAGTTTGATCTTACAGCTTTGCACATTTTTATAGAAGTGCAAGTAAGAAAAAGGGATCTGACAGTGCCCTCCTTTCACCCAGTTTCTGGATATTGATCTTTTAGTGTTGGAGTAAGGAAGAGTAAAGAGGCAGAAATACTGTGTTCATGCTGGGGTCCTGCCCTAATGGGGTCCAGGGGTCCTGAAGGATGAGTGGCGTCAGCGCAAAGAATGGGACAGATGTCATTCCATTGGAGCAATCTCCAGAGAAAGAGCTCTAATGCAGCTTTCTCTGGGTCATCTTTTACTGCATTTTTTTCTCATCATTATGGATTCAGAATAAGTCATTGATTATACAACTTCCAAATTTTGTCATGATGTGACATTTCCTTAACAATCACTAGGGGTATAGAAAAATGTGACATCAATTTACATTTTTCCAGGATGTGACATTTACTTATGAATTATTATGTCTACAAAATCATTAAAAAATATGTCACTAATTTACATTTTTTTCAGATTTTCCCAAGATGTACCATTTTTTCCCAAGATATACTATTTCCTTATTAACAGATGCCAAACTATGTAACCAGACTCTAAGTCTCCTACCCTATCATTAACCTTTAAATTTAAAGTACACCTGTATTTTATTTCTAATCTAAAATTTCCATCTAAAGAAGTCCCCTTAAATCTTATACTTAAAATATCCTGAAGTCTATAAACTATTCTTAAAGCATATTAGGAACTTATACAGCTAAAATTTAAGAATTCTAAACCCAAGAATCTAAATAAGATAATATTTCTAACATTATTCTAAAAGTATGTCTTATAAAGCTACTTTAATTAATTCCTACATTAATTCTCATAAAACTTTCTCAAAGAGTTTCTTTGTTTCTTAGTCAAGGTACACTAGTTCTTATATTTTTGTAATTTCTCTCACTGAAAGGCAAGTTCTGCACATCAGTTCACTTACTGCCAATATTAACTATGCTCATCATAAGTCCCTATATGAAGTAAAAAAGGATTTATAGAAAAGAGGAGAATGTATCTTTATATGCCTTAACTTTCCTAAGTATATAACATAACTTTCCCTTAACCAAATAAAACTACATATGGTGGGCTTTGTGCAATAAGCATAATGACTAGGCTTTCTAAAAGGCCAGAAATATGGGCTTTGGTTCTTAGTTGATATAATCAATGTGGTACCTAGAATTCTCATGACCTTTTGGAGAATGATTGTTGTCCATTATCAGTTTTGTCCTCAATGTGCTGAGATAGAAGAGCAGCCTTCTTATTTTGTCCTCGATATGCTGAGGGGTAGTAGAACAGCCTTCAAGGCATGAATTACCTGTTATGTCCTAGACATCTAAAATTTATTTATTTTTTTAAAGAGAGAGAGAGAGAGAGAGAGAGAGAGAGAGAGAGAGAGAGAATTTTAATATTTATTTTTTAGTTTTCGGCGGACACAGCATCTTTGTTTGTATGTGGTGCTGAGGATCGAACCCGGGCCGCACACATGCCAGGCGAGCGCACTACTGCTTGAGCCACATCCCCAGCCCCGCCATCTAAAATTTAATTTGGTTTGGCATTAAACATACTCATGCCTCCTGTCAGAAACATAAACATAAAAATGAAAAGTCCCAATTACATAAAAAAGGGTCTCATGGTTTCAGTTTCCCATCAGCACAGCTTTGCCAGCACTTATCCTTACAGTGACCTTGTCACAACAGTGGGAGGGGGAGCACCTTCACCATGTTCATGAATATTCTTTTCTTAAATGGTCACAATTGTTCTTTCCTTTTGTTAATGCTCACATACATCTGTGATCAGTCTCTTGTCCTCTTTCTATATATTATTACCACTCATCTCTTTTCTAGGACTCTGTGGAATCTGCTAGGGATCTGGGTTGGCTTTGTTCATATGGACTTTGAAACCTAAAAGGGCTCTCTTAGGCACTCATGATTCATTGTAATATTTGACAAAAATTCCAGGCCAACTCTTGTCTATAACCTATACCACCTACCCTTTGAAGATTGCATGTCTTTTTCAAGAAAAAGACTCATGGATTTTATTATTTGTTCTAATGCAAATCTGTCCACTTCTACATTTTTTTTTTTGAGAGAGAGAGAGAAAGAGAGAGAGAATTTTTTTTTAATATTTATTTTTTTTAGTTTTTGGCAGACACAACATCTTTGTATGTGGTACTGAGGATCGAACCCGGGCCGCACGCATGACAAGCGAGCGCGCTATGGCTTGAGCTACATCCCCAGCCCTTCAGTTCTACATTTTTATATATAGTTTTATGTGAGTTGTGATATATCAGTATTTCTTTATTTGGGGGATACATACAAGTAGTTTACTCTTTTTATTTTTATTTCACACATAGCAGTAGGATTTATTTTGACATTATTATGAATGCATGGAGTATAGTTTGCTTCAATTACACTTATCCTTCCCCATTTCCCTCCGCCTGTTCTCTTTTCTCTTTTTTTCTGATATTTCTATTTATTTATATGTTTTAAAAATTAGTGTCTTGTTTATATACATGATGAAGTTTGCATCTTTTGGAACAATGATTTAGTGATCCCCTAAAGCCTTATTTACTCACCATGCCTCAACTAAAAACCTGTGGGCACTGGAAGAACCAATTTCCCATTCCTCCCAGAAATTGAAAAGCTTGAAAGTGTTTTCCTTTGATTCCTTTTTGGTCATACCAATATCGTAAGAGGAAAATTAGTATCAATTACTCATACTTAAATATACCAACCCACTAGATGAGTCATTCTCCTTTAGATCCTGTAAAAGAAAAGGGATCTACATGAGTTTGAGTTGGTATAGCTTCATGGTAGAGCACTTGCCTAGCATGCAGAAGGCAATGGATTTGATCACCAGCAACACACACATGAATGTACACACAAATGAGTGTCACTAATTTCCATAAAAATATGTGAAAGAATTGCATAAATTTCCAGACTTTCCTCTTTTCACTCCTCTCGAACAGCTTCTCCTTCAGGCTCTATTTGGAACAGGGCTTATAAAAATGAGTTATTAATGTACTCCCCAAATAGAATGTAGGTAATGTATCCCTTTTATGCCTTAAGCATAAAAACTAGATGTCAAACTCAAGGAAATAAATCCTACTGGACATATATATGATCAGACTCAACATGTTTATAATAAAATTGTCTAAAATTGTTCTATTATCTCTGTATCATAAGATATAGAAATTATAATTCATTACAACTTATGACTTCCTCTAATGGCAATGAATTTTCTTATGTGTCCAATAATTTTTTTGTTTGTGAGCTCACTTATAATTTTTTCTACTAGAAATATCTTTTGTTTTCTACTGTTGAAAGTTTTTTTTTTTATTAGTCCTTTTATTTATTTCTACCAGGATCCTAGAGTTTTTATCATCATGTGTGATACAAGTTTGAGTTTCATTTTCTAATGGGAGGATCCTTATTTTCCTACTGAGAATCTAAAGATTTATCAGCCTCCTTGCTAATTTCTTACAGTGGGTAGGGGTTTTCTAGTTCTTGTATTCAAGATGGGTAGCATACTACTTTATTCTTTTCCATCTGTCTGGCATGCAGGCGACCATTGCCTCATTTCCTATCCCAAGTTAGTGTTAAATACCCCAGCTTCTATGGCATGTATCCTGTTTTGATAAGCCAGTATTATGTTAAGCTTGGTTTCCCACTATTTACACTTCTTTTCTCCTGACACTTGAGTTTTTCTGAAACAAGTTTTATAGATGAGCTTTGAATTTCAAAAGTTTCCTTTATATTTAATCCAGCATTTCAATATGACTGAAATAGGGTGTGAGGTTGTTACCACATCAGCTCCATGTACTATTTTGAAAGGAAATTTGCTTTTTAATTTCTACTTTCCTTAAAGGCCACTTAGAATTCTGTGATTTCAAAGTAATTTTAAGTTCCAAACTGTTAAGTTTAACAGTTATTCTAAGTGGCTTTTAGCTCCAAGTTTGGTTTGGGGACTATATTTTATTTTGTAAATGTGACCTGTAAAGCTGGTACATTCAGCCTCTCCAGCTGTGTCCTTCAGATGCACTGAGGACAGAAGAGGCCATCCATCGTGATGGTTAAATCAGCAAGATAGTTCATTACCTCAGTCTGCACCAAAGTTAATAAGACACATTATCAATTGCATCCCCTTATCTTTAAAGTTCTAAGGTACCCTTGGGTATTTAAGGAGATATTTATATTTTCCCACTGGGATCTTTGCCCAGAAGGAAGACAGCCTGCAGTCCAGCAGTAGCTGGAAATGACCCAGATTTAAGATGTCTATCACCTTTTAAAGCAAAATACTTAATTATACTATTTGTGATTAAAGTATTTATAAAATACCAAGCACATAAGGAAAGGTGGGAGGCTTATAGGACCTCTTAGAATGATATTTGTCATCAGAAGAAATAGAATATCCTCCATCATTTGTCAGAGCTAAGAACAAAGGAGAAATGTGGGAAAACTGAGTTTTATTTTTTTTTCCTGAAATCAAAATTCCTTTCTAAGCTTGTATTTTGGTGGTCCCAGCCCACTGATAGCAAGTGGTGATTATTATACTACTATAAATACAGTAGTTATAGATTTACTCAAAATTTACAATCCAAAAGCTACTAGAAAATGACTGTTTTAATATTTAATATTTATTCTCTCTCAGCTGTCTGTCTTTTCCTCAGAAGATATAATCATAATCTAGAAATATGCCTGTATCATTCCTTTGCAATCTTGATATTGTTCTCTTTTGATTTTCTGATAATTATAAAATGGCAACCTCTGATATATAGGTTACTATGATTTGATACGTCCATCTATTTTGTTCTGTTCATTACCTCAGTGTGCTCCAAAGTTCTAAGGTACCCTTAGGTATTTAAGGAAATATGTAAGCTTATAACCCTTAATATCCTTTATCTTTTAATCAGAGATAGAATATCCTCCATCATTTGTTGGTATTTTTAATATTTTTATTTGTGCATTACAATAGTTGCAGTTGTTTTCTTTATGTTTGAGGCTGTGTTTTCAATTTCTTTATGAGGTATCTTCTGATGATTATAAGGTATTAATTTTTATGTAGTAAAATGTATATATCTCTTTTATTATACTCAGTTTTACAAAATGTTTTATTTAAAATGTCCTTCTATATCCCCCAAGTCAGAAAGATCCTTTTCTATATCTTTTAGAAATATGAATTTCTTCTCCTGATTAAGTGTGTATACAAGTCAGTTTTACAGTATCAATCAAAGGCCCATTTCACAGGAATTATACCTGTAAAATAGTAGTTGTATTTTGTGATAATATACCTCAAGGAAATAATAAAAAATATGAAAAAGAAATGTATATTCATGAGCTATTCATTCTACATTTATAAAACTTAGCAAAACTAAAATAGTCAAACTATCCAATAAATATCTATTGTTATGGAAACAAAGATATAACCACTGAAATGAAGTCTTAGATTTTCATTAAAATCATGGCTTCCTGCTAAAATGAAACAATAAGATATAATAGTGAAATGAGAACTAGAGTTAATTCCGTATTTTAATTTTAAATATCAAATGATCAATAGACCATAAAGTTTAGAAGAGATCAAAACAATGATAATGATTGATGTTTGAGAAATTGGGGCTTTCATATTCATTTTTACGTATTTTTTAAATTTTTTAATTCCCAGGGTTTAATGTTGGTGAATATAATATTTTAAAATGGAAATCTCTTGATCTTGAATTTATTCATGTGATAAAATATTTCCTTAATGACTTATAATTACAGAGACTTTAGATGTTCAGAGTAACTACTTGTACTTTAAATTATTACTGCAAAGGGAAGGTGAAATATATAAAATAAATGTTATACTTTGAGAAATTTCAATGATGGAATGACAGCTTCATGTTCACTTTCCTACCAAATTATTTTATCTCTGATATGTGTTTCTTTCTTAGGAAGTTTGGGCATGTTGGCATGAGTTATTGTCATACTTGGAGAAGGCAAACAAGTGGCTAAATGAAGTAGAATCAAAACTTAAAACTACTGAAAATGTTCCTGGTGGAGCTGAGGAACTCTCTGAGGTGCTAGAAGTAAGTTGTAAAGTAATACATGATGATAATTTATATGCAGTATTGAAAGAGGATGATAATTTGTATGCAGTATTGCAAGAGGTCAGGTATCAAACAAGTAGAAGAATGTAGTTTCTATGTGTCACTCAGTGATACTTTTTTTAATTGGTTGTTCAAAACATTACAAAGCTCATGACATATCATCTTTCATACATTTGATTCAAGTGAGTTATGAACTCCCATTTTTACCCCAAATACAAATTGCAGAATCACATCAGTTACACACTCACGTTTTTCCATAATGCCATATTAGTGACTGTTGTATTCTACTGCCTTTCCTATCCCCTACTATCCCTCCTCCCCTCCCCTCCCATCTTCCCTCTCTACCTCATCTGCTGTTGTTCAATTCTCTCCCTTGTTCCCCGCCCTTTCCCCTCACAACCTCTTATATGTAATTTTGTGTAACATTGAGGGTCTCCTACCATTTCCATATGCTTTCCCTTATCTCTCCCTTTCTCTCCCCCCACTCGTCTCTGTTTAATGTTAATCTTTTCCTCATGCTCTTCCTCCCTGTTCTGTTCTTAGTTGCTCTCTTTATATCAAAGAAGACATTTGGCATACTTTTGATATAGCCTTTTTCTCTAAGATCCTTCCAGGTCTCAAGGTTTACAAAAAAGGGTCTAAATTATTTTTACAAAGTACTCTTCCTTTGTGTTATAACACTGAATTCTATATAGACATTTTATCTGCTTAAGTCTACTACAGACCTCTAAAGACGTGAATGTACAATTATGCTTATTTGGAGTAGACCTAAACAGTATGACAGTATGAGACATAAATTCCACTTTGAAATCTACATGAATTGAATTGCAGCAACACTTTAAAATATTCAAATTTAATTTCTAGGAATTTTTACAGCTTAGAAAATATGTTTTCTGATAGTAAATGGACATGCATTGTTACTATGAATACCTTTAAAATGTTCAAAAATTTTAGTAAATCTTCACGTTTTACTTTGGAAATTTGTATTAAGTGAATTTCAAAAGGTTTGCAAGGATAAAATTTGAGTTGTGTTAACTTCTAATATTTAACCATTCATGCTCTATGCATTTTACAATGCTTTTGGCTTATCATTTACATGTAATGAATATGTATTTTAGCATTTGTAATACCTATACAATTATATGAATAGTGTAGCCCCTGTGTAAGTCTACAAATTAGGCCTAAATTATCTGAGATGTGAACAAAGTGTGAAATACTTTTTTAGATAGACTAGAATTAGAATCTTAAATATCAGGGCAGATAATTTTATCCAATTTCTTTTTTTTCCCCAAGAGAATTATAAGACCTGAATAAGTATCAAGAACCTTGAGGACAGTCACAAGTAGACTATAATTTTGACCCTGTCCTATTCTAAGATATTCATGGGGCAAACATTTCTTGTGAAATAACAATGTGATTTATCTTCCAGAAAAGATGAAACCAACTTAAGTGATGTACTAAAACTCTAGGGAATGTAAAGGAATGAATAATGAGAAAAGGTAGAAAACCTGAAGCAATACCAGAGAATATTTAGAAAAGGAAGTAGGGGAAAGGCTTATTATTACTATTTACAATTCTGTTTGCTAAAGTAGACTGACAGTGTTGCTGCTAATCATTCAGGAAGACATTTTTGAGCAGCACAGGCTAGACTATCAGTTGTCAAGAATACAAAAACAGTATGACTTTTGGGTAGGCATGGTGGTACATGCTTGTAATCCCAGTGGCTTGGGAGGCTGAGGCAGGAGGATCCTGAGTTCAAAGCCAGCCTCAGCAAAAGAGGTGCTAATCAACTCAATGAGACCCTGTCTCTAAATAAAATACTAAATAGGACTAGGAATATGGCTCAGTGATTGAGTGTCCCTGGGTTCAATCCCTGGACTCCCCCCCCCACCAAAAATAAACTGTAGGACTTCTAAATTTCCTTACACCTTAAGAATTCTATAATTGATTACTTAATTTTGCTTTGTTTTTTGTAGTTCCCTTTTAAAATTAACCGCCTATGGATTTCATTAGGACATAAAAGAAGAAATGTGTCTATGAAAATAAATATCTGCAAAGTTAATGTGTGTTAGAAGTAGTAAAATGTTTAAATTACAAAGAAAATTACTGATAAAAACATTTTTTATACTAAAAATATGTCTTTTTAAGTGTTTTGGAAGTCATAGTTATATTTTTTACAAAATCATTCAGAAAGTCTCTATTATTTACATTTCCTTAAATTTATGAGGAAAATATGTTGAGATTTTTCAGAATTTGAGAAAAATATAGAAAATACAAATATGTATTAGAACATTTCAATTTTTTAGCATAAGCAAAAAAAAGAGCATTGAATGAATTGATGAAAACATGTCCATCCTTTATTTTATAAATATTTTTGACACCTAGTAAGACAATATTGAATCTATTGTTTTCTCATACACCTAAAGTTGGCACTGAGATTGTTTTTTCCCTGTAAATCTAGCCAGACAACTTTTTTGGTTTTAAATAGTATGTCAGTTTATTATTGGTGGGCAGCTGTAAATAACAGAAAATAAGGCAATGGCTAAAGCTCAAACATTTTTTTTTCCTCACAAAAAGATTTACTAGAGGGAAGTTATACAGAGATGATAATGGTTCAACCATATAATGAGGCACCCAGGTGCTCTTTCTTTTATGATCCCTTACTCAGCATGAGGAACCATATCATTTTTACCTGCTCCTCAGCAGGTGGCTACTCTACCTACAGGCTGTGTTTGTATGTATAAAAACATGTGAAAAGCAAAAGGATTTTTTTCTTCCTCTTTCTTCTCTCCTCCAATCCTGTCTTTTCTTTCCTTAAATAATACAGATTAAATCCAGCAGCAATCACTCTACCACTCGACCACAACCTCAAACATTTATTTTTTATTTTTTTATTTTGAGAAATCTTGAACTTAAGTCTTCCAGCATCAGCTTCCTAAGCAGTCATTTGCCATGGCTCCTGGCAGGGATTTCTTGAGATAATGTTCCTTTTTTCTTTTCCTTCCTTCCTTCCTTCCTTCCTCCTTTCCTCCCTTCCTCCCTTCCTCCCTTCCTTCCTTCCTTCCTTCCTTTTTAATTTGAGGAGAGGAATTCTATTCTTGAGCTTCTACCTACATATATGTTTAGAATGATGTCACTTGCATACCACTATGTATAAGAGAAGTTAAGAAAGTGAATATTTTATCTTTCCAGGATTTAGAGTAAAGGATATCTTAAAGAAGGTAAATCATTTTTAAGTGTTCGGTTCATAATGCTATCATAACCCCATAAAAAATCATCGATCAACACACTATTTTTTGAAGCAACAGTGTTCCTTCTTATTTGATTATCCCAATTAAAATTCACTTTAAAATGCTTTTGGCTTAATTATATATAAATCAGAAATGTTGAGCATTTTTTGTTAATTAAACATATTTAGAAAGAGAAGAGAAATATTAATTATTGCAAATGTATTTCAGTCTCTTGAGAATTTGATGCAACATTCAGAGGATAACCCGAATCAGATTCGCATATTGGCACAGACCCTAACAGATGGTGGTGTCATGGATGAACTGATCAATGAGGAACTTGAGACTTTTAATTCTCGTTGGAGGGAACTACATGAAGAGGTATGAAGATAAGTGAAAAATGTCTTTAATCTTATTTTCATAAATGTATAGCAGATTTAGAAATCTCAGATAAAATGAGGAATAGTTTCAGTACTAGCTCAGCTCCCAGGTGTTTGAGCAGCACCAGAATCTGACTGAGTTCTTTACACATGTATATTGTAATTTATCTTCATTTATGTAGGATTTTTTAAACAGGAAACTGAGATATACCAAGAACAGTACCATGCTAAAGTCTACAAAGTAATGAATAATCCAGTATTGATACTAGTCTTGGGAATCAGGATCCGGTCCTCATTCACCCTGTGTTGAAGATTAAACACCCAAGAAACACCTAGGCAAGAGTAGAAGCAAGTTTCATTAAAGATAGAGACAGAGATAGACTTCTTTAGAGAGAAGGAGCCCCAGAGCTGGAATCCACAGGAGTGGGAGTGTCTTGCCTTTTTATAGATCTTAGATTTTCTCTCCACTCCACCATCTCTCTTTGTCCTGCCTATGTGAAGGTAGGAAAATAGCAATCCAGAGCATGTTCATTTGCAGCTCCTTACATTGGGAAGTATGAATCTCCCAGATCTTTGGAGGTGTGTTAGCATTGCAGGTGGGAAATAAAATCCTGAGGTTAGCTGTTAGCAAACTATTTCCTTTCTTTGATAATCAGCTACCTGTCCTTTACCCCTGTCTCAGTATTCAAGTCAGATCCTATCTGAATCAGACTGATTTCCTTACCCAAGAATACCAATATGGATTGTTAGTCTTTATATGCTCCTCTCTCTCTTTTACACAAAACCCCATACACATTTGTTATACTCACATATAATCTCTTAATAATACATATGATTCCATTAGGACCCTGGATATTGTTTATTCCTCCCAAATAACACAACAACTTTTTTATATATAAGATAAATTTTCATATTTCTGAATTCACATACATATGCATAACTTTTCAAATCAAACTTAACATATTTCTCCTAATCAAATACTGTTTTCATACTCTTTCATAAATAAAAATGGATTTTTAAAAATAACCTGTTTCATCATGATGTTTAGTTTCATATCCATTTACTGAGAGCATCTACTATATGTGAGATACTGTTCAACATTTTGGCTAATACATAAGAAAAAACTATCCAGCATAATTTATGGATTGATTGTTTAAGCCAAAATTCATTGATTTCATATTGTGTGCAGGACATTATCAATACTATCCATATAGGGTGTGAAGGGGAAAATAGAGACTAAGTGGGGTGGTCACTAGGGAGACCTTCAGGAACCCTTTTGATATTTAAATGGAGAAGTTTTACATGTTTTAAACTAGAAGAAAAGTACTGAATAGGACCTCTTCTCTCTCATATCCTGAAGAGAATTCGCTAACAGTAAGGTAGATCTGTATAGGTATGGTAGGAGCAGCCTCCAGGTTTTAATCCTGCCACTGTATTCCAGTAAGTAGTTTATCCATATGAACATAAGGGATTGGACATTGGAAAGGATAAATTTGAAACAATTCATTATTTCTTCCTTGTTATTCTGTTACTGAATGTGAGTCAAAGTAGATATTCCTAGGTGGTAACTAAATTGATGGTAATTTAAATTTGGAATTTGCTCTAGAGTTATAATATTCTTTTATTTATATTTGTATATTATTTTCAGCTAAGAAGTTATAGTTCAAGTTAAAAAAAATCAGAAATCCCATCATGAAACTGGCTTTGGCTAAGGTCCAACTTTAGGAATACCCCATTCCCTAATCAGATCTTGGCATAAGCCTTATTCATAAAATAATTTTATAACCATTTATAAACATAAACTACTTATGGCCTTGTATTTCAAAGGTCTTTGATATGAAACCAACATAAGTCCATGCTAAGCATCTATAATCTGAAATCCAAAATGTTCCAAATTCACAATTTTTTATTAGAGCTTTATGGTTATACATAGTAATTGGCTTCATACATAGTAATTGGCTTATTTTTTTTGCTGATCCTTTTTGAAAAATTTGAACCTGACTTTATATGATGAGATGCAGGCACACTATATATGTATAAATTTACTTTCAAGTTATGTGTGTAGAGTGTATATGAAATTAATAATTTTGTGTATGGAGAAATCCCCACAATATCTCATTAGGTGCAAATATTCTAAAATCCAAAGAAATCTAAAATTTAAACTATTTCTTTTCTCAAGCATTTTGGGTAAGGCATACTCAACTTGTGATAATTCAACTAAGGACACTTTGATAGAATAGCTGCTCTACCATAATACTGTACTGCATTGCTAAAGCATGAAATTTTGAATAAGAAAAACTTAGATAGGAATAATCCCTGGAATTAGTCAGGGTGCAGAAAGGGCACCAAAACTACATCATCAATTGAAAAGGAAAGATTTCCTAAAGAAGTATTAGCTGTTTACTGGGAATTAATTATTGTGTGTGCGTGTGTGTGTGTGTGTGTGTGTGTAACAGCTTTTTTTCATAATTCTTAAGAACAATGAAAGAGAACTCTAAAGAATGTCCTGGTATGGGTGCATAAGCACGTACACGCACGCATGCGTGCGCGCGCGCACACACACACACACACAATGCCCTGGGAATAAGGGATAGTATTAAAGGAAGGAACTGAGTGGGAAAGGGAGGAGCTCTACCCAAGACTATATTCAAACCTCTTTGTTAAGCCTATTTCTGGGATCCATAAGATGGCAATAGAGTTTGCTGCCAAGAGCTAATTTGTAGTTAGGGTGCTCAAGTTACTATGAAGGGACTATTGGGATTGGGTGCTGACAAAATTCACAGGAAAGTAGCTTGTAATGGATGTTATTGTTTTTTATTTTTATTTTTTGTTTTTTAATCAGACACAATACCTTTATTTTATTTATTTATTTTTATGTGATGCTGAACATTGAACCCACTGCCTCACACATGCTAGGCAAGCACTCTACCACTAAGCTACAACCTCAGTCTTCTTACTTACTGTTTTTTTTTTTTTTTTTTTTTTTTTGAGAAGCTGGTTGTTTTACACATTAAACTCCTTAGGAAACTACCTGTAGTGGTTGCTTCTGAACTTGGGAGACCAGATGGGACTCCAGGAAGCTCCCTATGGATTTGCTACCCATGTTGAATTCACCACTGGAGCACCCATACAATATGCCAGATTCTACCTTTTCCACAGGCTAACCAGAGTCACAGGTATGAAATGTAAAAGCACATTGGAACATAAGAAAGTTAACCTCCTCCATTGTCACTCCAATGTTTTCTACTGAGAAAGCTTAACAACATGCCAACTGGCTAAGGGAGAAATATTTCAGTATCAAAAACAGGACAATATTGGCCTGGGGCTATGGCTCAGCAGTAGTGCACTTGCCTGGCATATGTGAGGCACTGGGTATGCTTCTCAGCACCGCATATAAATAAATAAAAGTCTATCAACAACTAAAAATATTTTTTTTAAAACAGGACAGTATTGAAAGACAATTCATTTATAACTGACACATCCCCCTATAATTTATTTCCTATGTGTCCTTGGGTAGTAGTTCAAGGTTTCCACATCCTCATCTGTAATAATATATCCTGTTACTTGGGATTCTTATGAGAAAAAATATAAAATACTACATTCAAAGTGCTTAGTATTATTCTAGGAACATAGTTAACAGTCAATAATGATTAGAACTTTTATTTTGACTAGGTAATATTCTAGAGTACCTATTCTCTAGAAATGTGGGTATATACATAACTATGTATATATACCATTAAGAGCAAGAATAGGCAAACAATTATATAAATTCTAATATGAAATATAATTAAATTGAACATATTTCCATTAACTAAATGTTTCCAGAACAGGATCAAGCATAATTTATTTCTTAAGGAGGCAGGAAGTTATTGTGAAAATGTTGAAGGCATAAGCACAGACTCAGAAAGTTAGTGTTTTTCTTTTTTTAAACTATTAAGCTTTTGCTGGGATTCATGGTACATGCCTGTAATCCTAGTTTCTCAGGAGCCTGAGACTGGAGGATCAGAATTTCAAGGCCAGTCTCAGCACCTTAGTGAGACTCTGTCTCAAAATAAAAAATAAAAATAAAAAGAGCTGGAGATATAGCATAGTGTTAAATTGCCACTGGGTTCAGTATCTGGTATCCCCCCCCAAAAAAAAATAAAAAAATGAAGGGTTTTTTTTGAGTGATAAAAAAGAAAAGGAAAGCAAAAAGAAAATGCATCAGATAGGGAAAAAAAGAATTTATCATTCTCTAAATCTTAAAATTGGAAGGAGTTCTCTAGCTCTACTTCAGTGATCACTTAAGCAGAATGCAATAACAGCAATAAATAAAACCTGAATGAATAGAATTGAAACTGTCTTGGCTATGCTTGTATAGATATTTGATCAATACTAATATGAGAGTTATTTGGCAATAAAAATAACTTTTGAGATTAGAGTGGATTAGGATGGGCTCTAAATCACATGACTGGAATTCTTAGAGGGCCAGGTAAAGACAGAGGCACACAAAGGGAAGAGGGCATGTGAAGACAGTGGCAGAAACTGGAGTGATGCAGCTACAAGCCAAGGACTGCCAAGGACTGTTGGGAGCCAACAGTGCCAAGGAAGAAGTAGGGAAGGATCCTTCCCTAGGTTTAGAGGGAATGTAAGTCCATTCAGTTTTGACACCTTGATCTTGGATTTCTAGATTTCAGGACTGACAGAATGGTTTCTGCTATGTTGAGCCAAGCCCTTGGGGTACTTTGTTAAGAAAGTTCTTGAAAACTAGCATGAAGTTTCTTTTTAGGGGTGATGAGAATGTTCTAGGATGGATGGTTGCATACTTCAGTGGATATTATAAAAATTACTACATTATATACTTTAAGTTGGTGAATTTTATGGTATATGAATTATAGCTCAATAAAGCTATTATTAAGAAATATTTAAAGTTATTTAAAATGCCAACCTTGAGTGACCCCAACATGGAGAGCTTCTATTTTCAGTCTATCATTGAAGGTGAGAGGAAATTGAGAGGTAAATATTAGATATTAGTCAAATAGGACTGGCTGCTAGGTCTGTTGCTGATTTGCTATAGGGACTTGCAACCTTTTAGACAGAACTACATCTGCAAAGACCTTATTCTAAAGTCACATTCTGAAGTTCCAGGTGGACCTGAAATTTATGGTGGATGCTATTCAGTCTAGTACAATACCTATTAGCACTCAGTCCTCATTTTCTCTCAACCCTCCTCCACTCCTGTGGCAACCAATAATCTATTTTCTGCCTATGGATTTGCCTGTTCTGAACATTACATGTAAATGGAACAATATGTAGTATTTTCTGACTAGCTTCTTTCACTTAGCACAAGGTTTTCATGATTCATCATGTTGTAGCATAAATCAGTACTTTATTCTCCTTTTTAGGAAATAAAATATTTAGTTGTATGGATAAAAAAATAACTTTTGATGCTTTAGGTCTGTGATTAAAACCATATCACGTTAAAGATCATATCCTTCTCAAATTCTATAGGGCTAGAATTTTGCAAGATACGATATTGAGTCAGAGTTAAGATGATGGGTACAAAGAGTGCTTTCTTATGTATAAGGTGTAAAGCACTTTAATCAATTATAGACTACTTATGTAATAGAGAAACACATAATAATTCATCACCTAAATCAATCCTTTGGATATTCCCACTGATTATCTAGAGACAGTGACGGGTGTTTTGATGCAATAGACTTGGAACTTTGGGATACATATTCTGAAAGACTAGAAAAACAGAATGATTACACTAAACAGAGTTTTTAAATAAAAAAATTCCCCCAAATCCACATTATGCATTAATACATTGTAGTCAAGAATTCTGGGGGTTGGGGTTGTGGCTCAGTGGTATAGCACTTGCCTAGCATGTGTGAAGCACTGGGTTCAATTCTTAGCACCGCATATAAATAAATAAATAAAGGTATATTAACAACTAATAACAATATTTTTAAAATTCTGAATTTTTTTAAGCCATTATTTATGTGATTTTTTATCTGAAGAAAAACAGTTTTCCCATTAATAAAGTAAGTGCTTTTTCATTTGAAGATGAGCCTTAACCCATTTTCTTCTCAATTAAATGCCTATGTCAGAGGTTTGTGGTTTGTTTTTTTATTGCCTACCCATGTTTCTTATAGCTACAATTATGCAGAGTTAAGGTGATATTTAGTTGCCTGTTAAATCAATCAAACAGCCAGAATTTTTATTGCCTATGAATATTTAAAAGGGACAGGCTAGATTCCATTCCTAATTTCAGAGTGTGAGTTTGCATTCAGATAAGTAATAAATTATTTCTGTCACTCTAAAAGGCATCTTTCACTCTTCATAATCATCTGGCACTATATTTTCTACTCAGAGCAATGATTTGAAGGATGGTTAGCAAACCAGGAAGCAGCTCCAAAAGTCATACCAATTCATGTAATTTTTATGACTACTATAATAGCTTTATTCTCCACCATAATAGTAACCAAGTCACAGAAGATCTTTTAGTAATATAACAAAATCTATAATAATAGTAATAATACTCTAATGGTTACAAAGACCCAGGTACTGTTCAGACACGTGTTCTCATTTTCTTGTTTAGTTTTCACAGTATCCCTATGATACGGAATATTTTTTCTACAAGTAGTTTTAGTTTTTATAATTTTTTTATTATACATGACAATAAACTATACTATGGCATAATTGTAAAACCATGGAATATAATTTGTTCTTATTCAGTCCCCAGTACTTCCCTTTTTCCTTGCTTCTTTCTATTCTGTTCCCTTCCCTCTACTCTATTGATCTTCCTGCTTGTTACTCACAGTTTTTTTTTTTTTTTTTTTAGTTAGTGTCTTGTGGTTGTACATGATGGTGAGATTTCCTGTGATATTTTCATACATGTATATATGAAATTTAGGTCAGATTTATTCCAATGACTTTTCCTATCCCAACCCCCCTCCCTTCATTTTATCCTCCTTTGTCTTCGCTGATCTTCTATTCTTTTTTTTTTTTTAAAAAAAACCCTCCCCTTATTTTGGATTAGCTTCTGCATATCAGAGAAAACATTCAAACTTTGATTTTTTTGGAATGACTTATATCACTTAACATGGTATGGAATCTTTTACACCCCCTAGTCTATACAAATGAAAAGGGATTAACAGTAATAAGGTTAGGAAAAGGCTTGCAAGCATTTAGATCCAGTTCTCTTGGTAGTTGGAGTCTAGACACATAACCATTTCAGGATACTACTTCAAATCTCTG
The DNA here is from genome assembly GCF_021218885.2 of Marmota monax. Classification (NCBI taxonomy): domain Eukaryota; kingdom Metazoa; phylum Chordata; class Mammalia; order Rodentia; family Sciuridae; genus Marmota; species Marmota monax. The sequence goes on from NW_026694772.1 coordinate 1,077,973, forward strand.
GGATCCTTTGTATTCTAAAAAAAGCTGCCTATTGAGAAACAAATACAGTAGATATTTGGTATCTGCGGATTTTGTGTCTGCTGATTCAAACACCTGTTAAACAAAAATATTCCAGGTAAAACTATATTCCAAGTAAATGTATACAGATCATTTTTCTTCTTGATATTATTCCCCAATGATACATTATACCACCTATTTTCATAAAATTTATATTATATTAGATATTATTAGTAACTTTGAGATGATTTGAAGTATAAGAAATGAAGTATGTTATATGCAAATACTGTTCCATTTTATATAAGGCACTTGGCATCTGCAGATTTGGGGTGATCCTGTAACCAATTTTCTGCAGCAGCTGAGGAATAACTATATTGCAGCCAAACAATTTTCTTATTTTATTAAAGAGAGAGAGAGGGGAGAGAGAGAGAGAGAGAGAGAGAGAGAGAGAGAGAGAGAGAGAGAGAGAGAGAGCGCCTTTTAATATTTATTTTTCAGTTTTCAGTGGACACAACATTTTTATTTTGTTTTATTTTATGTGGTGCTGAGGATCGAACCCAGCGCCCCACGCATGCCAGGCGAGAGTGTTACCACTTGAGCCACATCCCCAGCCCAATTTTCTTATTTTTGAAAAAAAGCGAACAGTATGAACTTTAATGTATTAGGGGTGCCTAAAATGAAACACTTTAGTCTTAAATATTAAAACTATACAGAGTCCATTGCTCTTACCAGTTCTCTTGATTTTAGTAGTTATTTCATCTTTCTATGGACTTTTGTCCCTTTCACAGTTGTCTGTAAATTGTTTAACTTGATATTAAATAGCAGAGTAAAAGAGAACAGAAAAAATATAAATTGGTTAATTCTGCCTTAATGATAACTTTAATGATAGGTAACTAGAGGAATCCATTAATTGTTCCAGATTGTTATAACTTTGAATTGTTAATTCAGTGTCACATTCCCCTTAGCGTAGCTAGAACAGAATAGACAAATATTGATTGAAAAAACACTGTATAGTAATCCAGGAAAATAATTAACATTATATAAGTCATGGGGTCTAATTTATTAGAAAGCTGTTTATCTAATAAAAGAATATGCTTTGTGATTTTCAGCTTATTAGATTAGATTTTTCAGTTTATTAGAAAGTGTTAATCTATAATAAAAACAATAGTGACTGCTGAGCAGTTTTATAAGTTGGTCTTTAGCTAAGCACTTATAAACCATATCAAACTTAATTCCCAAATTAATCTGGTAAGATGAATTTGATTAACTTACTTTACAGATGTAGATATGAAGCTGACCTCCATTCCTGGGACCGAGGCAGTTTATGTCTCCTAAAATGCCCTCTGCAAAGCACCTTGGTGTTAGACAATGCCCAACATACATACTTTTAAATATATCCTCACTTGCAAAGAAGTATAGGTGAACCTTAAAGGTCAGAGCAAAAAAATAAAAATAATGTTTTACAGGTAATACAATTATGAGTTATGACCCTTGTATTGCCCTGGAGTTAAAAAAAAACAACAACAAATATTAGGAAACCAGATTTTGAGTGACTTAGGTTATTTATTTGGTAGCAAAGATATCTCAGCCTCAGGCTCAAGCAAATGGGAAAACAGAACAGAAATCCTACATAAAGTAGAGTTATAGTATCAGTGAAATGATAAGCAAGGGGAACTCTGTTTGTCTCAAGGATGTTCCAAGGTAAAAATGCATCTCTCTTCTTACTAAATGAAAAGGAGTAAGACTTATGACTGAGGGTCTTTTCTTGTAAGGATCTCTTGATTGTGTAAATACCCAAATAAGAGATTAAGTAAAGGGGCTCTAAGTTCCTGACACCCTAGCACTACTCAGAAATGAATATAAATCCTTTATAAATAAAAATGTTTTAGTATCCTTACAGATTAAACTCAGTGAAATTTGAGCTCACAAAGAAAACAAACACACACACTCACACACACATACATACACACACATACAAGAAGCCATCATGAAGCACATGAAGTCAGTATATACAATTTAGGATAAATTTAGACAACTCATTCTTTAATGTCAGTTATTACAATTGATAGAAGTAGAGTATAAAATATGTAGTTAAATTTTTTGAATATTTTTTTAGTTGTAGATGGACACAATACCTTTATTTTATTTATTTATTTTTATGTCGTGCTAAGGATCGAACCCAGTGCTTCATAGGTGTAAGGCAAGTGCTCTGACACTGAGCCACAATCCCAGCCCTGTAGGTAAAATTTTAAAGCAGAATACAGCAGACAGTAGTATTGCTGTATGTATACACATGGCTGTATAACCAATGTGATCCTGCAATCTGTACATGAGGAAAAATGAGAATTCATACCCCATTTGAATCAAATGTATGATATGTCAAGATCATTGTATTCTCTTGAGCAACTAATTTAAAAAAGAAATGTTTTGAAAATTTTAATAAGGAATAAAATACTGTAAAAGTTGGAGAATATTTGAAAAGTCAAAATAAATGAAATTAAAATATATTCGAAAATTTAAAAAATAAATGAGTATATTTAAAGGATGCTAAATAGGTTTTAAAAGTGACAAAAAGAGGTCTGGGATTGTGGCTAAGTGGTAGAGCACTTACCTAGCATGCGTGAGGCATCAGGTTCAATCCTCAGTACACATAAAAAAAAGAAATAAAATAAAGTTATTGTGTCCATTTACAACTAAAAATATACTTTAAGAAAGTGAGAACAAGGGAAAATTTAAAAGTAACAGAATATGTTCTCAAACACTAAGGTAGTTGAAAATATTCACAAAAAAGCAATATATATGGAATAGGAGTGGAATATAAACATCTTACTTATGTCAAGTGTATTTGAGGAAGAGAGAGAAAGTGAAAATTCCTGAAACACAATACCAAAAAGCAATTTAAATTGTTTTCTAAAAACATAAAAGTGGGTAATTGAATTAAACAAAGAAGACATTCAAATGAATTAATTAGACATAAGAAAAGGTGCTCCATGTCACTAGTCATCAGGAAAATGTAAATCAAAACCTCAGTGAGATATTTTCTCACCACTGTTAGGGTGGATTTTGTCAAAGAAAAGATAACATATGTTAATGAGGGTGTGGAGAAAAGGGAACACTTGTCCACTGTGAAAATATTCACTGGTGCAGTTACTATGTAAAGCATTATGGAGGTTTCTCAAATAACTAAAATACAACCATCATATGATCCTGCTGTCCTACATTTTGGCATATACCAAAGAAAATCAAATTGGTATCTCAAAGAGATTATCTGAATTTTTTTGGTCATTGAAGCATTATTCACAATTGCCTAGATAAGGAGACAATCAGTCCAGTGATGGATGAATGAAAAAAGGAAATGCTATATACATACAATGGAATGTTATATTTTATTCAGTCATAAAAAGGAAGAAAACCCTGTCATTTGTAACAACATGGAGAACATAATGAGAAAAGACAGATACAGAAGGAAAAAAAAAACTGCATGACACAGCTTATAAGATGAATCTGAAACAGTTACACTAAGAAGCATAAAGTGAAACATTGGTTTCCAAATGCTGCGGGGAGGGGTACAAGGTTTTAGTTATACAACATAGGTAATCCCTAGAGATCTTTAAAGCATAATGCCTATAGTTAATAATACTGTATTATATGCTTAAAAGATTGCCAAGAGGGTATATCTTAAGTGCTCCATTACAAAATAATAGCTAATACAAGGGCAGGAGGAAACATTTGAAGGTGATGGATAGGTTTATAGCATAGTCTATCATCATGATTTTTTAAAATTATTTTTTAATTGTCGATGGACCTTTATTTTTTATTTATTTGTATGTGGTGCTGAGAATCAAACCCAGTGCCTCACACATGCTAGGCAAGCACTCTGCCACTGAGCCACAACCCCCACCCTACCATGGTGATTTTATTAGGGGACAGACAGATGCAAGTAGTGGGAACACAAAGGTAAGGTAATGGTTCTCTAAAATGGGTCCATTGTGCTGACCCCCACATACTTTCTTTTCTAAGAAGCAATTCACCTGCAGCCTTGCCTGGCCTAAATGGACAGGATATGTCACATTTCTCACCAAACTACCTGTTATCTGCAGGAAAAATGCAGGCCCCAAATAATAAGAGGAACCCAAGATACACTGTATGGGGAGACGTTTGTGATCATTTCCATAGACCCAAGTCCCAAAACTCAGATAAGAATGATTAATTCCCCCTAACCATAAAAATCTAAAAGAATTTATGGTTAGGAATCCAATTAGAACTGATCAGCAAGGGCCAAAGGTGACCTAGGGATTTCCTGACAGTGGGGAATTGAAAGTCTGATATCATCTTGCTGTCAGTCCAAAGTTAAGAGGTGGACAAGGGCAGGACTCTCTGAAAGTTTCTCTGGGATTCCCAGTGAAACTGGAGTAAAGGAGAAACACACTGTCCCCTCTTCCTCTCTGAGAGGACCTACTCTTTCCCTTGAGACTGTTTCCTTCCCCCTTTCCTATCACTTCTAACCAACTCATGCCTGTTAATCTAAGTGACATGTCTGGTGTCTGAAATCTTTCTTACTTCATTGCAAGAATTGGGTTTGAAGGGAACATTTTTGTGATGCCTCAGTTTCCCCAGCCCTATAACAGTTTCATGGGTGTAAACTTATCCCCAAACTTGGCAAGTTGTGTATATTAGTTAGGTATAGTTTTTTGTATGTCAAAGAAATTTTAAAAACTCCTTGATATTGGTCCAAAAGAACCAAAAAGAAAAGTCAGCATACCCATGTTTATAGCAGCACAATTGTAATAGCCAAGCTATGTAACCAGTATAGATGTCCATCAGCAGATGAATGGATAAGGAAATATATTGACTTGTATCTAAAACATTAACTGCTGATGGAACTGTACTTGGCAATAAAGAACAACAACATTATGTCATTTTCTGGAAAATGGAACTAGAGAACATCATATTAAGTGATACAAGCTAGAGTAAAAGTCAAGTGTTGTATGTTTTCTCTTGTATGTAGAAGGTAGAGAGAGAAAAGAAAAAAAGCAAAAAGATCTCATGAAAATAGAAACCAGTAGACAATGGGCTTCAGGGGGAAGGAGGAGGGGGGCAAAAAGAGGAGATACTGGGAATGAAAGTGACCAAATATCACAATGAATCATATTATATATAATTATAATGATCAAATACAAATTTTTAAAGAATTTACCTGGAAAGCATGGTAGTTTTTAATCAAATACTATATAAAAGTATCATATGATCTGGAGAGGAGTTGTTAGATTTGAAATATTAAGAAGTCTTTTATTGTTTTCAAGGAGAGTAGAGATATTGACAAAATTTAGGCTTCATTCTAAATTTTCAAGGATAACTACAAGTGGAGTATGTAGCTTCCAAGCAATTAAAATAAGAGATGGAATAGTTAAGGAAAAAAAAAAAAAAAACCTTTACCAATAGACAATAAGGCAAGAAAGGAGGAAGACAAAACAGAAAAATTTGAGATGAATATAAACAAAAAAGATAGTATAAAAATACATGACTAGCTACAATACTATTTACTTGTATTCCTCCTATTAAGGCAGAGGTCTAAAGATTAGGATAAAATATCAAAACTCAAAATATGTTTTTAAAAAAGATGTATAAAAGAAAAAAAAATTATTGAAGCTACCTTCAATGGAAACGGATTTTTCAGAAAGAATTAATCAATGCAAAGTTTGAACACCTAATTTATACCAATATAATAGACACCAAAGTCATTGCCATTATTAGTGATAATGATTCTATAACTCACATATACCTGGTCAAATAGCTTCAAATTGCATAAGGCAAAAATTAAGAAAATATAAGAAGAAACGTATAACTTCATTAGTGTTTAGGAAATTTCAACACCTCTTTCTTCCAACTAACCAAACAAAAGTTATTAAAGATAGTGATGATAATTAATAAGTTGAATATAAATATCATAGAAAGTATCCAGAAAACAGTATATAACATTGGTCTCATGTACATATATACCTCCAAAAATTTTATGCATTTGGCATTCTTAGAGAAATAGACTTTTAAATCAGTAACAATTTAGAGTCAAAACAAAAAGTAAATAATTCACGAGCTAACTATGAAATAAAAATGGATGGCTAAAATGAACAGAACTGAGTGATAATGAAAATAAAAATATCCATTAAAGCTTATTTACTCATTTTAATATTTAGAAAAATAAATGCTGAAAACTAATGAGCTAACTTCCCATCTCAATAGGTATGGAAAAAGAGAAAAAATCAGATAAAATGAATGAAAGAGAAAAATTAAGATAAAAGATAAATAGAATATATGCGATCAATAAAATTAAAATGCCTGTGTTCACATTTTAATTAGTTGAAAAAACAGATGAGTTTCTGGTAAGGCATGTGGAAAAAATAGAGAAAAAATAAACAAAGAAAATGTTAAGGATGAAAATGTCATAGTAACTACAATACAATATATATTTTAACAATAGCTAAACTGTGGAACCAACCTAGATGCCCTTCAATAGATGAATGGATAAAGAAAAATGTAGCATATATACACAATGGAATATTACTCAGAAATAAAAGAGAATAAAATGGCATTTGCAGGTAAATGGATGGAGTCAGAGAAGATAATGCTAAGTGAAGTTAGCCAATCCCAAAAAACAAATGCTGAATGTGTTCTCTTATATAAGGTGGCTGATTCATAATGGGGTTGGGTGGGGTAGCATGGGAGGAATAGACAACTCTAGATAGGGAAGAAGGATTGGGGGGGAAGGGAGGGGATATGGGGTAATTAATGATGGTGGAATGTGATGATCATTACTATCCAAAATACATGTATGAAGACACAAATTGGTGTGAATATACTATGTATACAACCAGTGATATGAAAAACTGTGCTCTATATATGTAATAAGAATTTTAATGCATTCTGCTGTCATATATAAATAAAAATTTACATAAAAAGGAAACAGGAAAATGCTAAAAGTTCTATGCAAATAAATTTTAAAAACTTACTTTCTAGAAAACATCACAACAAAATTCATGGAAGATAATATAGAAAGCCTAAGGAGAAATGGAAAATTAATCACAAATCAAAAGTCTTCCCACAAGGAATATATCAGATTGGAACACACTTTCTAGGAATAGATAATTCTAGTCTTCAAATTCTTCTGGAGAATACAATGTATTGGTAATATAGAAGTCTGGAAAATAAAAGATTAGATTTTTATTTACCAAATTCTGGCATAAAAGAGTACAGGAAGGAAAATCCCATGCCAATCTCATGTCATAAAAATATATAAGGAAAAGTCCTAAAATAAATTATTGGCAATGTCCAGACATATATAAACTATGCTAATTTTAGTTCTTTTGAATAAAACCAAGGAGTAGGATAACTAGGTCAATGGTGAGTTCATTCCTAGGTTTTTCAGGATCTATATACTGCTTTACAGAGTGGTTGTACTTATTTGCAGTCCTACCAACTATATTTAATAGTAAAATATTCTTAGCAAAAATATTGAAGGAAAATTAGTAGAACAAAGGAAGTAAAACAGGGGTAAGGCATAGAGGAGAGAAAAAGGAAGTATTGGGGACTGAAGTGGAACAAATTATATTTCATGAATGTATGATACTATCAAATTTAATTCCACCATTATGTGTAACAAAATGCACTAATAAAATATTTTAAAATGTTCTAAGCTACTGAATTTTGTCTAAAATTGTGCAGAGTTACCAAACTAAGTATCAGTCAAGTTATAATATTTAACTCCCCCATTAGCTTATTAAAAATGTTCAATAATTTTTACATTCCCTTTTCTTAAATTTTCCATATTTGAGGAAGTACTTAAAACAAGAGTTGCTGCTAGCCAGATTTTGATGGTTAACTTCCATTTACTCCTTTAATCAGTTAAACGGTTGTGTTTATCAAAAGTACTGGAAGGAAAACTGAGAAATTAAGGTGACTTAAAAGAGGAAATAAGCAGCAGCAAAGTAGAGGCATTTTATAAATGTTGGGTGATGAGAAAATGAGAGAAGAGGGCCAGTAACTTAAATTGAGTATTAGGACAGAGAAGACATGTTGGTTTTCAATGAAAATTTAAGCATGCTTTCAATCTGAAAAAGGTCCAAAAAGGGAAACATTCGTAATATGTAAATTCAAGACCTTTTTAAATTGTTCTTTTGAGATATACATAATAGGAGTATATTTTGTCTTGTTATATATACATGAAGTAACTTATTCTAATGAGGATCCCATTCTTCTGGTTGCACATGATGTGGAGTAACAGTGGTTATGTATTCATATAGGTACATAGGAAAACTATGTCTGATTCATTCTACTGTCTTTTCTATTCCTATCCCATTCCCTTCATTCCCCTTTGTCAAATCCACCGAACTTCTATTCTACCCTTCTCCCACCCTTGTTGTTTTCTTGAGATTAGCTTATTTCACTTAGCATGATAGTCTCTACCTTCATCAATTCAATGGCAAAAGTCACAGAGTCATTCTTTTTTTTTAAAGTTTACACATTAGCCTTTATTTACTTAGTTTGAAAAAGCTGTATACAGTAATGCCTTATATAACAGTGACAATAATTTTTTTGTTTTTTATGTTCTTATAAATAGAAAAATCATGATTTTAATATATGAAATACTTATAAAATATATGTAATCAAGGAAGTGAAGATGTTATCCAAAATATCTCTGTTGCTTCAATTAGTTCATAGAAAATTAATTCACAAACTAATATTATTCAGCAAAACTGGGCATACAATTTATAATCTTTTTAAAATTATTATTTTTTTGTTTATTATGTATCATATTATTACCCTTCTGTTTTTTATTTTCTTTTTAATTGACTTTATTTTTTTAAATACATGACAGTGGAATGTATTACGATTCTTATTACACATATACAGCACAATTTTTCATATCTTTGTATAAAATATGTTCATACCAATTCATGTCTTTATACATGTACTTGTTTTCTTTTTTTTCCTTATAATTCTTATTACATGTATATACCACAATTTTTCATTTCTGTGTTTGTGTATAAAGTAGGTTGACACCCAATTCGTGTCTTCATACATGTACTTTGGATAATGATGTCCATCACATTCTACGATCCTTGCTAATCCCTTGCCTCCTCTCTTTCCCTCCATCTCCTCTTCCCTATTTAAAATTCATCTATTTGTCCCATGTTCCCCCTCCCTACCACACTATGAGTCAGCCTCCTTATATCAGAGAAATCATTTGACATTTGTTTTTTGGGGATTGGCTAACTTCGCTTAGCATTACCTTCTCCAACATCATCCATTTACCTGCAAATGCCATGATTTTGTTCTTTTTAAATGCTGAGTAAAATTCCATTGTGTATATATGCCACATTTTTTTATCCATTTATTCACTGAAGGGCATCTAGGTTGGCTCTGCAGCTTAGTTATTGTGAATTGTGCTGCTGTAAACATTGATGTGGCTGTGTCCCTGTAGTATGCTGTTTTTAGGTCCTTTGGGTATAGACCAAGGAGAGGGATACTGGGTCAAATGGTGGTTCCATTCCTAGTTTTCCAAGGAATCTCCATACTGCTTTCCATATTGGCTGCACCAATTTGCAGTCCCACCAGCAATGTTGGAGTGTAACTTTTTCCCCCACATCCTTGCCAACACTTACTGTTATTTGTCTTCATAATAGTTGCCATTCTGACTGGAGTGAGATAAAATCTTAGAGTAGCTTTGATTTGCATTTCTCTAATTTCTAGAGATGATGAACATTTTTTTTCTTATATTTATTGATTAATTGTATATGCTCTTCTGAGAAGTGTCTATTCAGGTTCTAGGCCCATTTATTGATTGGGTTATTTGTTTTGTTTTTTTTAAAAGATTTATTTTTTTAAAGAGAGAGAGAGAGAGAGAGAGAGAGAGAGAGAGAGAGAGAGAGAGAGAGAGAGAGAATATGAATGAATTTCAATATTTATTTTTTCAGTTTTCGGCAGACACAACATCTTTGTTTGTATGTGGTTCTGAGGATCAAACCCAGGCCGCACGCATGCCAGGCGAGCATGCTACCACTTGAGCCATATCCCCAGCCCCGGTTATTTGTTTTTGTTTTTGTTTTTGTTTTTGTTTTTTGATGTTTAGCTTTTTGAGTTCTTTATACCCTAGAGATTAGTGCTCTATCTGATGTGTGAGTGGTAAAAATTTGCTCCCAAGACATAGGCTCTCTATTCACCTTACAGATTGTTTCTTTTGCTGAGAAGAAACTTTTTAGTTTGAGTCCATTCCATTTATTTATTCTTGATTTTAATTTTTGCACTATAGAAGTCTTATTAAGGAAGTTGGGGTCTAGTCCCACATGATGAAGATTAGGGCCTACTTTTTCCTTCTATTAGACACAAGGTCTCTGGTTTAATTCCTAGGTCCTTGATCCACATTGAGTTGAGTTTTGTGCATGGTGAGAGATAGGGGTTTAATTTCATTTTGTTGCATATGGATTTCCAGTTTTCCTGGCACCATTTGTTGAAGAGACTATCTTTTCTCCAATGTATGTTTTGGCCCCTTTGTCTAACATAAGATAATTGTATTTTTGTGGTTTAGTCTCTGTGTCTTCCATTCTGTACTAGTGGCCTACCAGTCTGTTTTGGTGCCAATACCATGCTGTTTTTATTACTATTGTTCTGTAGTATAGTTGAAGGTCTGGTACAGTGATGCTACCTGCTTTACTCTTCCTACTAAGAATTGCTTCAGCTATTCTGGGTCTCTCATATTTTTCAGATGAATTTCATGATTGCTTTTTCTATTTCTATGAGGAATGCCATTGGGATTTTGATTAATTGCATTAAATCTGTATCGTGCTTTTGGTAGTATGGTCATTTTGATAATATTAATTCTGCCTATCCAAGAGCAAGGTAGATCTTTTCATCTTCTAAAGTCTATTTGATGTTTTTATTTAGGTTCTATAGTTTTAGTGGTATAGGTCGTTTACCTTTTTCATTGATTCCCAAGTATTTTAGTTTAGTTTTGTTTGTTTGTTTTTGTTTTTGAGGCTATTGTAAATGGAGTAGTTTTTCTCATTTTCATTTCAGAGGATTGTCACTAATGTACAGAAATGCCTTTGATTTATGGGTGTTGATTTTATATCCTGCTACTTTTCTGAATTCATTTACTAGTTCTAGAAGTTTTCTGGGGGAACTTTAGGGTCTTCTAGGTATAGAATCATGTCGTCAGCGAATAGTGCTAATTTGAGTTATTTTTTTCCTATCAGTATCCCTTTAATTTCTTTCATCTTTCTAATTGCTCTGACCAGTGTTATATGAACTGTGTTAAATACGAGTGGTGAAAGTGGGCATCCCTGTGTTGTTCCAGTTTTTAGAGGGAATGCCTTCAATTTTTCTCCATTTAGAATGATGTTGTCCTGGGGCTTAGCATAGATATCCTTTACTATGTTGAGATATGTTCCTGTTATTCCTAACTTTTCTAGTGTTTTGAACATGAAGGGGTGCTATATTTTGTCAAATGCTTTTTCTGCATCTATTGAGATGATCATATGATTCTTATCTTTGAGTGTATTGATGTGATGAATTACATTTATTGATTTCCATATGTTGAACCAACCTTGCATCCCTGGGATGAATCCTACTTGATTGTGGTACACCATCTTTTTGATACGTTTTTGTATTTGATTTGCCAGAATTTTATTGAGAATTTTTGCATCTATGTTCATTGGAGATATTGGTCTGAAGTTTTGTTTCTTTGATGTGTCTTTGCCTGGTTTTGGAATCAGGGTGATATTGGCCTCATAGAATGCCTCTTTTTCTATTTCCTGAAATAAGTTGAAGGGTATTTGTATTAGTTCTTTTTTAAAGGTCTTGTAGAACTCTGCTGTGTATCCATCCTATCCTGGACTTTTCTTGGTTGGTAGGTTGATGATGGTGACTTCTATTTCATCGCTTGATATTGGTCTGTTTAAATTGTGAATATCATCCTGATTCAATTTGGCCAAATCATATGACTTAAGAAATTTGTTAATGCCTTAAATATCTTCTATTTTATTGGAGTACAAGTTTTCAAGATAATTTCTAATTATCCTCTGTATTTCAGTCGTGTCTGTTGTGATATTACCTTTTTCATCACATATGCTGGTAATTTGAATTCTCTCTCTCCTTCTCTTTGTTAGCATGGCTAAGGGTCTGTCAATTTTATATATTTTTTCAAAGAACTAACTTTTAGTTATTATTTCCTACCTTCCACTGCTTTTGACGAGTCTCCTGGAGGCAGTATGTTTTGGGGATTTTTTTTTTTATTTTATTTGCTACTGATGTCTTTTGATTGGTGAGTTTAGTCCATTAACATTCAGGGTTACTATTGAGACATGGTTTGTATTCCCAGCCATATTTGTTTATTTTTGTTATTTATCTTGACTTGTTTTCTTCTTTGATTATTTTTTTCCTTTAGGGTACTACCTCCCTGTGCTGATTTTCATTATTGTTTTTTGTTTCTTCTTCATGGAATATTTTGCCAAGGATATTTTGTAGTGCCAGTTTTCTAGCTGTAAGTTCTTTTAACTTTTGTTAATCATGGAAGGTTTTTTTTTTTTTTTTTTTTTTCATCAAATCTAAAGCTTAGTTTTGCTGGATACAAGATTCTTGGTTGGCACTCATTTTCTTTCAGAGCTTGATATATGTTGTTCCAGGATCTTCTTGCTTTCGGGGTCTGTGTTGAAAAATATGCTGTTATCCTAATTGGTTTCACCCTGTATATAATCTGATTCCCTTCTCTTGTGACTTTTAATATTCTCTCCTTATTCTGTATGTTGGGCATTTTCATTTTCACGTGCCTTGGTGTGGATCTATTGTGATTTTTGTACATTTGGCATCCTGTAGGCTTCTTGAATTTGGATTTTCAATTCATTCTTCATGTTTGGAAAGTTTTCTGATTTTATTTCATTGAAGATATTGTTCACTCCTTTGGTTTGGACCTCTATGCCTTCCTCTATCCCAACAACTCTTAAATTTGGTTTTCTTAAGCTATCTCACATTTCTTGAATGTTCTGCTCATGGTTTCTTACCATTTTAACTGTGTAGTCTACTTTATTTTCAAGATTATATATTTTGTCTTCATTGTCTGATGTCCTATCTTCCAAGTGGTCTATTCTATTGGTGATGCTTTCAATTAAACTTTCATTTGGTTTATTGTTTTTTTAAGAACCTCTGTCTAATAATGTGGTATCTTGATTTGTTTGGGACACTTTCTTCCCTTGTCCTTTCATGTTGCTCATGTGTCTTCCCTTTTGTCTCTCTGGGTCCGGGGTGTTATTGTTTTTACCCTGTGGTTTTGTAGTGCTCCTGTAGGGTTCCAAAACCTCTCCTTTGTGGAGAAGGACAATGTTAACAGATCCCAATATCAGCAATATACCACCTATGAATAATTTGTTGCTATTAAGGCATTTACAGTTTCGTCACAATCTACAGAAATGTTGGATTCAATTATTATCTATAATATAATCAGTAGGTTTGTAAAAGGGTTTACAGTTTCTGAAGGTGGGCAATGAAATGGGGGTGAGGTGTAGGATGTTATGCTGAGGAGGTAGGATGTGAGGATATAGAGTTGATATATTTTAGGAAGTATGAAAGAGAAATCTTATGAAGAGGGTTAGTAGCAAGAAAATGGACGGGAAGTACATTTGGGTAGACAAGTAAGTAGGAAGACAGCAGAGTACATAAAACAAACCCACACATGTATTTAGAAAATAAAGAATGTTAAAATAGTAAAAATTGGAGGGGAAAAGAAAAATAAAAGAAGAAAAAAAGCATATACAATATTATTCAGGTGTCCCATTTCTCAAAATCCTAATTTATGCAACGTTCTTGATTTCACATATGTTTGGGATGTGAAGGCAGGAGGATTGAGGGGGAGAAGGAAAAAGGAAAAAAAAGAAATTCTTGAAGGAAGAAACCAGTGTTAAGTTTTTTGAGTTTTTGTTTTGTTTCAAGTTTTTCTTGAAAGAAGAAAAAAAAAAGAAATTCTGTTGCTAGTTTTAGAGATCCTTATCTTTCCTGCTTCCCTTCTCATCCAGTAGGTGGGGTTGTCTATTGTAAGCTGGTGTCTCTGCCCTCTGGGTGGTGGAAGTAACCAGGGTGGCAAGGCTGGTCCTGGTGCAGGGTGCCTGGAAGCGAGGAGTGGCACCTTCCAGTCCCTGCAGAAGGACTGCACCTCAGGGGTCTCTTTTTGGATTTGCTTGTATGGCTTGAGCACCCGGTCCTATCTCCCTATCTTTCTTGAAGATTTCCTAGTTCCTGGTCTCTGTTATTCTCCAAACTTTTACCCCATCTTTCTCTCCCTTAGTAGTTCCCAAATGAGGGACCTCTCACACAGGGGCTCCCGTAGGTGGCGCCCTGGCAGCACTGCGCACCCATCCCACTGAGAGCTATTTTATGTTGGGAAGCTACTGTGCTGGGTTATCACCTCTGGGGAGAGGGGGCTGTTGGAAACTAGGTGCCTGGCCAGCTGAAGATCCAATCTGGGAGCCACCCCCACCAAATATGGAGAGGAAGGTGAGCCAAGTTGGAGGCAGTCTGCTTTCAGCACCGGGGTGTCTGGTGCAGTGGGGGTAGCCCTGCAATGGCATTGTGCTATGGGTAGGTAGCAACTGAGTGACCTATATAGGAGCAGTGCGATGTCTGAAACTTCTGCAGAGGTGCTGATAGGTGATTCTGGTAAGGTGCTCTCAAGCCCTGCTTTGGCTAGAAATGCAGGAGTTGGGTGTCGGGAGCCAGGAGTCCTGCTGGAATGCTGAGCCTTGGAGCCCTGCTCAGGGGCACAGCACTGGTGATTTCTGCAGCAGAGCAGCTGTATAGGGGTCCTCTATCACTCTCAGAGATGCAATATTCCTACTAGGTAAGATTTGGGTCATGAAGCAACACAGAATGCTGCCTCCCTCTGACCCACCATCTTGGATTCCCAGTGTTAAGTTTTTTGAGTTTTTGTATATCTTGGAGATTAATGCTGTATCTGAGGTGCAAGTGACAAAGGTTTTCTCCTTTTTTGTAGGTTCTCTCTTCATGCTCTTGATTGTTTCCTTTGCTGTGAAGAAGCTTTTCAGTTTGATACAATCCCATTTATTGATTTTTGATTTTACGTCTTGTGCTATAGGAGTCTTGTTGAGGGCATCAGGTCCTACTCTGACATGATGGAGTTTGGGCCTAAATTTTCTTCTACTAGTATGAAATGCAAGGTCTTACGAGACAGAATACAGTAACAAAAATGGCAGTGCTGACTTTGCAAATGGGAAAGAGAAAACTGATAATGAAAAGATATTTTGAGGTAGAGAATAGTGAAGTTGAAACAAAGAACTTATCCATGAAGGATCCCATCCCAAAGGAGGAGATAGATCTTTAGGTTGAATAGGATTTAGGTTGATTAGGTTGAGGAATGAGGAAATGGGGGGGGTGAAATAGAGAACTGGTGCCACTGAGTAAGTGAAAGTTGGAAGTATTTGAAATAGGAGCTATTTTATCGTAAAGATTAATTTCAAATGATCAGGCATGTTATCAAATGATTCACAGCAAAAGAGCTCCCATTTCAAATACTTTCCTTCAACAAAATGATTTGAAATTGGAACAGTAAGTTATGTGACTTTCTCCCACAATTATTTGCAGAACAAATATTTTATTTGGAACCACACCCCTATGCATACATAAACAATCAAAAAGGACTTCTACTTGTATTGTCTTTAACTAACATGTCCAGAATTCATTTGGTTTTATCTAGAAACAACTAAGAGGCAAGTCTCTGGAGTCTTGTCTTCTAATTATATTTATATTTGGAAGTTATTCATTTGGTATTCATTTGACCTCAGTATGTCACTGTGTCCTGGTGCATCTGGTGTGAATTCCATTTGTATTTTTCTCTAAATTATCCAATTTAGTTTACATTCTTATTTTAGCCTTTTATCAGTTGGCCATTTCTCCTAAATTATTGTAATCGGGATTAGCTGCATACTTTTCAGGGTCCAGTACAAAAAGAAAATGCTAGATACGTTTTTTAAAAGTTAAGAATTGCAAGGCAGCAACAACAGTGCATCAAACCAATCATAGACTCTCCTAAGTAAATGTTAGGTCATAAATGCACAGGATGCATGCCCAAGAAGCCAATTCTGAGTATAGCTTTGTACATTCCATTATTTTTACATCTAAATTATTTTTGAAAATGTTCAGGAGTTAAGAATTTATCTTTGTTACTGTAGAATATCATCACTTAAAAATATTTCACAGGAGATTATTAACAATACATGCAATAATATTTTTAAATGTGGGTTTTTAAAAAAGACATTGCTGTATTAATAACAGATACAGCTTCAAGTATTGCATTTTCTATGTTTTGAATTGGGTGTTTTCTTTCCATAGAAGAAGAAAGCATAATAGATATATGGAACCTTGCCTTTCCTAGGTTGAAAGCTCTGTGATAAATCTATTATCTTCCTATAAGAATTGCACCGCAAGCAGACTGTTAGGGCAAACATCTGTGTTCAAGGTGACTTCATTTTTGAGCTGAGTAGTGGGCTATGCAACTTGTTCTCATAATAATTTTAATTGAATGATTGCAGAAGTGTGATTACATTTTGAGGAAGAAATCCACTTGTGTAAAATTTACACATAGGTAATAAACCTAATAGACCAAGCCTTTTTAATGTAAAAAAAAGTACACATGAAATTGTACTCTACTTTCTTGGTAAATTGGAAATTTTTATTCTCTTTTTGCTGTTTCTTTCTTTATTATCTGAGGAAAGTATCTTTCTTGTCCTACCATTAATTGTGTGGGTTACCTTGATTCTAATTTTTAATAGTACTCCAACATGCTCCTTTTATTTTGAATTTAATTGCCCTGTATTTTATGAATAGAATATATAACATTCACAAGAAAAAGGCTCACAGAAAACATGTTTCATTCTTATTCTGATCACTATGAATCATGGAAAATTTTATTTTGTAAATAGTACTTCCATTATTACCTTTAAATATAACTTATGCTACTCAATAAGTCATGTTTCCTTGGCCACTTGCATTGACATTTCTGAAATGTTTTATGATGCACTAGTTAATTATTTCTCTTTTTTTTTTGTATATAACCTCATTATACTACATTTGCTTTTTTTCTTTATTTTTCATACTAGGGGATCAAAACCCAGGAGCACTTTATCCCTGAGATACAATCCCAGCCAAATCTTGTTTAAATTTTGTTTTGCAACAGGGTTTCACTAAGTTTCTGAGGCTGGTCTTGAATTTGAGGTTCTCCTGCCTCAGCTTTCTGAGTCATTGGGATTACAGGCATGAACCTTTTTGCCCAGATGCATATTAACATTTTGTTTAATACACCAGGGGACACATGAACACACACACATACGCATGTGTGTGTGTGTGTGTATATATATATATATATATGCATTCATGAATTATATTTTGATCTTATTTATATTTAACTTTTAAATATTCTAGACAAATTATGTTTGTTTTGAGACAGCATTAAACTCTTTTTGAAAGAGTGTGAACATATCAATTTAAGGGTATCTTGTCTTTAAATTTATAATAATTTGCTGGCTGAGCATCTTCATCTAATGTTGAAATGGCAAAAGAGGGAATTGATATGTAAATGAAAAACATGTGACGTTAATACCTAAAAACTAGGGCTGGGGATATAGCTCAGGTTGTAGAGTGATTGCCTCTCATGCACAAGGCCCTGGGTTTGATTCCCAGCACCACACACACACACACACACACCAAAAAAAAAAAAAAAAAAAAAAAAAAAACCTAGAAACTAATAAGTTGTCAAAACAATCAGTAGAATGAATTGATAGATTGTATTTTGGGAATGAATTTTTTGAGTTTGAGTTTTAATTTTATTATGTATATACTTTTCAGGAAAAATCTTTTACTTATGATGCTTCATAGTTTATAATTTAATATTTATTCCTATATTATAAAATATTTTTCTTGAAATAGATATTTTGCCTAACTGTTCTATCTTACTTTATCTCTCAAGACTCTTTTAAAATCATTTTCTTTTCAAGCCACAGCATAGATTCTAGCAACTGAATGATTATTATTTAATATTTATACAAAAATGTACTAAAACTATTTGTTCATGTTTTTAAAGAAAGAAATGGGTGAGTGAATATTGAACAACATGTTTTTGCAATATATTCTAGTGTCTCAGAAAAATGAACTTGTGGAACGAATAATAAAGATATTTTTAAGTTCATCAAGCTATTTAGTCATAGAATACACATATTAATTAGTAAATTTCTGTTAAATGTGTCAAATATAATTGGAGAATTGCTTTAGTATTTCTATCTTGTGAAAGTTATGTTTTCTTATTTGCACTGAAAAATTCCAATTGTATAGCCCTCTGCCCTTTGCTGTTTTTGTTATAAGATCAATTAATTGTGTTTCTCATCCATTAATATTGTTTTCTAATTTAAAGTATCTTTCAAACTTCATTCTTAATAAGTCTTCTAGATTCTGTCTAATCATCAAAATCACACATATGGTAGGGCATAGGAGCTTTAGTCAACACATATTCCCTTTTGTCCTCTGAATTTCTAAAGTAGAAGATTTTGATTGAGCCTGGAAGCTGTAGTTGGAAAAGTTCCTCTACATTCTGATGATTATTCAGGTTTTGGAACCCTGTTCTAGACCTTTAACAAACAAGGTTAAGGCAGTCACTATGCTAATGCTCCCTATGCCTCAGATTCTTTCCCACTGTGGACCATTAACATTTTTATGCCCATCCACTGCTCATCACAGCTGGGTGATCTCTGTATTCCAGAGATGAAACTCATTTCCAATTCCTGAACAATTAAACCAAGCAGGGGAAAAAGTGATTGTCCTTCACAGCCACAGTTCCCTACTGGAGTGAAATGAGAGAGCACTTTCTAGGAAACCACAAAAAACTTTGATGGCATAGAAAGCACATAACTATGGTCCTTACTATAATACCTCTATCCCCATAGTGAACCATGATTAAATGAAACAAGCATTCCCTGTGGGTATACAAAAAAACACAAAGCAGTTCTGCATAACTGTAAACATTGTCCAAGCCTAATCTTCAGCTATCTCTGACTTAAAACCAGTACAACAATCCTATAGGTGAGGGCCTACCACCTGAGACCTGCTCACTCCTCCCACTGGGCAGATAATTCCAACACAATGAGCTGAGCCACTCAGGGGAGAAGAGATAGGAAAGATGAGATTTGAAATCAGTTTATATCTGCTTCAGCCAGCTTAATGTTTTTCAAGTATATTCCAGAACAAATGACCATGTTGTCTTACAAGGAATTGAATGTAATACACCACTTTGCCAGGGTTAATCTGTTCCCTATGCTCATAGCAACACACATGAGTCTTCTTTTTGCACTCCCTACTTACTGCTCAAGTACTGTACAGAATGTTTGGAAAGCAGAAGGAAAAGCAGTTATTTCTTACATCCTGCTCCTGCTGTTCAAGGTGCATATCCCAGCCAAATGAATCATATCAGAGCCAAACAACCTGGCAGGAGTTCTTTTGTACAAAACCGTAGACTTGTCTATCTTATCTGTTTGGGGAACAAAATATTGGAAAGCCTTGTAATAACCTTAGGACAAAACCAGTGAGATATTTACAGAGCTAGACCTAAGGACATTTTCAGTGTAGTCTGGGTAAGTAGGGGATCAGGAAATCATGTGTATACTTTACCTTGCACCCCATCTTCTCCAGTGCCATTTCAATCATCTGCAGTATTATCTGCAGTATTTGTAAACAACAAAAACAAAAACAACAATAACAACAACAACAACAACAACAAAACGTTGTTAATTTTTATGCAGGCATCCAAGAAATCCCAGGAGAGAGGGAGACTTTTTTTCTCAGATATAATTTCAAGTAGAAGCAGCCTCAATGAGATTAGTTATTGAAACCAACAGAATCCATAGCATTTTATTTCAAAAGAGCCTGAACATTGACCTCAAACTATTATGGGCCCAAATCATAGTAAAGGAATCCAGCAAAGATCTCTGTATACATCAGATAAACACCATCTCTGGTTATCAAGACTGTATGTGAGACTACTTAACAAATGTCTAAAAACTGTTTTATTCATATCCAACCCTTGTGGCCACTTTTAGATAACCTACAAAGGAGACTGTGAACAATGTACTTCTCATATATTATGTAAGTCCTGGAGGTCATCTCTTTATCTTGACATTTCAAATTCCTAAGTGAATACATTGAGTGGTACCGAAGTGTCTTCCACTCTTGAGTTTGTTGTCACACTGTTATGCTGACTGGTATCATTACCCTTACCTACATTACCCTGGGAGTATCTACTTGGCTAATGTATTTACATTATTACTAGCAATAACTAATTTACCTGACCCATACTTGAATCAAAAGACTGCATGCATTTGTGGCTTCCCGGGCTAAACATAGAAGCGATTTCCAGAAACCAACTAAATTGCTCAATGGTTACATTCCTGCCTTTGTTTCTGATCTCCACTAATAGCTTCTTGCTACAACTTGATTTCACTCCCTGATTAGGATTTTTGATTTATATATAGACTAGATATATTGCTTGAATATTTGGTCTCAATCCTGACTCAGTTCTTCCTAGTCTCTGATTATGCCAGGAGGCATTTTTGGTGATATTTTAATTATCTGCAATATCAGTAAATTATTAATTTGCTAAAGTTGAGACTTTCATATTATGAACACATATTTCATCAGAGAGCACCTCACCATTGGGCCAGAGGAGGAAGGCATCTGAAGTTACCTTGAGAAGGCTTGGATAAGATTAAACCTGTAGATTCCTCCTATATTTACTGAATTATACTTCCATTACTTTCTTTTTGAAGTTAAAATAAGGTGTCAGTTTGCTCCTGTCAGAGGAGAAGACCAATTTCATTTTTCTACCTATAAAGATGGATGGATTCAGAAAAAAATCCAGAAATGCCTTAGATAAATTACTATACAGCTCATTGACCATTCTATCAGTGCTTTACTTGAGGGTGATGGCTATCTGATGTCAAGTTCCATTGATAAAGTGATTCCCTAACATCAATCTCACGTATACTTCCCTCAGAGGTCACAGAGGAACTTCAGTGACTTGCTAAGATCTAAAACAAATGAATTTGCACTAACATGGCACCAGTATTTTTAACATTAATATTCCTTTTCTATAAAGGTAATTATAGAGTGCCCCATGCACATGATTTTTTTATTCTCTCAGTAAATTTAAAGTGACATTAGCAAAATTCCATTATTATCATCATCATCATCATTATTCCTTGTGTATAATGTAATATTTAAAAACCATGTATATGAACACATGTGCATATCTCTGTGATTATTTATAGCTTACATTCTTATCAATTCCAATTGCACCAGTACCCCCTGTGAGAGTTAAGTCTAAAGTGGCATAAAACAACACAGTTTATGTTCATTTGGTCTTTGTTTACCAAGGAAGACCCTAGGACCTCCTTTCTTTATTAAAAAAATTGAACAGATTAATTTGAAAAGAAAAAAGCAACAAAGCATGTCTTTTCCTGTTTGCTGAGACTGTGAGCATCAGTAAGTTGTTCTTCCTAATATAAATTCTCTTATTCTCCCTCTGCTTTTCTCATAATCTCCATTCAATTTCTTTTGCAAATTCCTAACTCTCTTCTTCTTGAAAAGCATTATTTCCTTAAGCTGTTTTAACCAAGTCTAGACATTCAGAAATTTTACAGGCAACTTTGTAGAGATCTGTAATAGTAAGTTCCAAAACATACATCAAACTTTAGCTTCTCTGAGTATTTCCTTCCTGCTAGTTCTAAACAACAAAAAAAATTGAGAAACTGTTCTAGATTAAAATAATACATTCCTAGATTAATACTTTCAAGGTATGCCTCTTAAAAACCTTAAAATTGTGCTTTAGAAATTTAAATTTGTTGTTAAGTAAGTTTATCAATCTGAAGGCAAATTGTTGCATTTGGTAGAATAGTAGTTCACAGGTGGACTGTTTACATCCACTGATATTGGTGGATGGATATAAATGTGCAATTGAATGAGACAAAAGCATCAACATATCTTTCTTAGCCTTCTAATTACATACTACCATATTGCTCACTGTTTCTCAATATACTATTTCTCAAGTCTGTCATCATCTATATATCTTGCTTTCAATACTCTATTTCCTATCTTTTCCTAGGCCACATTCTAGCTGTTCCTAATATCCATTGTTTTCCTCCAACTCCATCAGTTTATCAAATGTTAAAGTCATGGACTGTTAGTAGTGGGATGCATTGTCTCATCGGGCACACACGTGCAATGATTTTAGCTCAACCAGACGGTTGCTTAATCTTTCTTACTGGCATCTTGAATTGATCCCATTGTTTTTTGGCCTCTGATAATAGTTAATTTTATTTGGTTCTACCTAAAATGTAAATATTTTATTAAGTTTAATGTTCTTCCCTGTTTTCAGCTCAAGCATGAACCGTGGCCTGAGTTACCTGTCCTGGAATGAAACAGCAATAGGTTTCTCTCCTACACCTATATCCCCTTTATTTACCCTATCTAGGTCACATTGTTCACTGGTCTAGGAAGAAGAAATGAAGGAAAAAAGACAAAGTCTTCTATTAACTAGCCTTTTTGTAGTGTTTTTGTCTTTTGTATAACAGGGACACAAACGTTTGGCTTTCTTTGGGGCTTAAAACTGCACACTCTAAAAGGTCTTTCAGATGCTTTGCCACCTTCCCATTTCTTTAACCAAATAAAAAGTCTCTTGACTTTGGTTTACTCTTAGACTACAATGTTCTTGCTAGCTAAAAGAAGTCTGCCTTGTCCAGTTTCCACTTGACCTATGGGAAAATATTTACTACACTTATCATGGGAAGTACAGACTGCCCACTGTCTTTATCCCATCTTCAGAGAGTTTTGGCACAAGTAGATTTGGTGGAGTGATGAGGGAAGGTCAACTTCCCTGCTTCTGCTTCTTTTGAGATGTTATATCCATCTGGTAGAATGGGAAAAACTTAGTATTTACAGTTTCACCTGAAGACTATAGCCAGAATTCTAAAACAAGAGAGAACAATGTTCATAACCATAATGATAAAGCTTCAGACTAGCTCTTAAATTAAATACAGATCCAGGTCAGCAGGAAATAGCTTATTAAAATGCTTTCAAACACACCAACATGATTCAGTTGAATTGAATGTCCTTATTACTTGATGCTTGATAAACTACGTCCTCTTAGTAGGTGACAAAAAATACTAATAAGAAGGAGTTGCACCAATTGTCAGGCCCAGTAAAGCTCAGACTACTTTAGGAAAGGAAACTTCTTGGTCAGGACTGTTTGTACACTGAAATGTGCCTGTCAAATAATTGAAACTCATGTATTCACATTGGTCGTCTTAGTTTCTGAAGACCCAGATAAGTAGGATTTGGTTTTAGCACATCTTTTACAGGACACATATGCCCATCTTAACATCCATGTTAAGAAAATATTCTTTCTTGCTGTAAATTCTGCAAGTATGTATATTCCAGATGTAGCTAATTAATGCTGTCCCTCAAGCAGCAAATCGAATAATTTGTAGTTGCTTTTCTCTATTTCCATCTGAATGTACTACTTAGTCTTGAAATTCACCTACTAATAAAATCACTGAAAAAACTGAGACTTAATATTAGCCAAAATATTTCATTATTAAGAAGAAAATAAAAAATGCTGTAAATAAAAACCTTTTATATACCCAGACTGCACTGATGAATACTTAAAAACAAAAAAGTTTATTTTATTACAAAATGATAAGCAATATTCCCATTTTAAAAAAATCAGTCATCTGACATCTGTTCCTTATTTCCTAAAGAAAGAGATTAGTAAATAGAAATTTAAAAATCTCCAAGTGATATGTCTTCACAAGGAGTCTTGAGTTTGTTTTGTTATGTTTTTCATTAAGTTGAAACAGAACACACAAAAAAACTACAACTCCTGAGAAAATCCATATCTCACACATCTCAGAAACCTCATATCTCTTGAACTTTCAACACATTAAAGAAAAAATAATTGACATAGGTAAATTAAAAGGTATATTTTATAATATTAAGCCTAGATGCACTAACTAATTTAAAAAGAAAAAAAATATAAATAACCAAGAATCTCTGATATCTGGCACATAATAGGCGCTGAAAACATGGTTATTATATTATTGGATGAAAAAACTGGCTTGTCAAAGATCCTAAGAAGTCAAAATGCATTTTGGGCACAATGATCCTTCCCATCCCATAAGACTTATCAGATTCTTAAGTCCTCTACACTGGACCCACAGCAAGGAGATAACAATGAAATCCTTTTTTCAAGCTCTTGCCCAAACAGAACTCAGTTATCAAAGCTCTCTTTTCCTGTTTTGCAACCCCAAATAAATACCATAACAAGAAAAAACACTCATTATAAAAAAGAAACAAAAGACAAGTCACTTGCATCCCTACTTTTGTTCTCATAGATATTGAAAGAAAATTATTTTCATAGAGTCAAACCAATTCATAGTGTGAATTATCTTTCCCATGTGAATTTCTTTATTTTGGCATATTGATTTATAAGATTTATATTTTTTATAATGTCTATATACAATATAATGTGTATACATTAGGCATATATATAATGTATCACCCTATATAATGTGTGTATATATAATGCCTATATATAATGTATCCAGTGTTTTATGCATGTTTATACATATGTATGTATAAATATGTGTATGTACATGTATATAAGTATGTGTGTGTGTGTGTGTGTTAATTTGTGGACTGTGCAGCAAAGAAGGGAATTATAGTCAGTATTAGGTAATTTTAGACAGGAGAAATTGTTCACACTAACTCATGAAATGTTTGATTTTCCACTTTTTCTGTTTGGCTAAAGAAAATGTTTTATCCTTGAATGCTACAAAATTTGTCACTGCATTGGTTGCAGCCTTCCTATGGAAAGAGACTATGTGCATATTTTAATTCTTTAAAATATGATGTGCTTAATAAGTATTTGCTACTAGCTAGAAATCTTATCCATAAGGAAAAAAGATATTTATAATTCTTTTCACAGCAGATTATATTTTAGTAGTGAAAACATCCACATTTGTAATTTATTTGTATCATGAGCTTACCCATCATCTCCTAAATGAAGCAAAAAATATGTCTTTTGTATTGAGTTTAATTAGTATAGGACATATAGTTCCTTTCAGGAATGTTATTTTTTGGAAAAATGTTATTGGATAATTTTTCTAGTTTTTATTTATTTTTAAGCATGCATTCACATTTAAAATTGATTTTTTTAGTTCCAAATTTCAGTTGTTTATTTCGCATGAAGTTTTTCTTCTACAGTGTCTTAGGCATGCTGCATTTTGATGTAACTGTTTTTAATATTGTGGCACAAAGGTTAATGTATTATTTTGAAAATGGGAATGTAAGGAAT
Source organism: Marmota monax (assembly GCF_021218885.2). Lineage (NCBI taxonomy): Eukaryota > Metazoa > Chordata > Mammalia > Rodentia > Sciuridae > Marmota > Marmota monax. The sequence goes on from NW_026694772.1 coordinate 1,103,420, forward strand.
AATCAATTCACCATGGAGATGACTTTCCTTTGCCAGGAAAAGTCATTAAACTTTTGATTTTTTTTTTATTTTTCAAACTTTTTATTTTATATTAGAAAATTCTTTGAAAAAATACTTCATTTTCATGTTTTTTCTTAGTTTGTTTGATTTTTTAAAATAGTTGGAATAAAATACATCATATTTTTGCTTAGGAACCATTACTATGATTCAGCTTTCTATTTCCTTATTCTTTTTGTTGAGTACCAATCTTATAGTGTGTTTCATGTTTGCTGTTTATGTCTATATGATTGATTTATTTTTAATGATTAGCTAAGGACATTAAATAACATTTTATTTTAAATGTTTTTAGTGCATTATAGTTATACATAATATTTGGGTTAAATTTGATGTATTCATAAAAGTGTGGAATATAATTTGGTCCACTTTAGTCCCAAGTACTTCCCCTTTCCCTCTACTCTTCCCTCCCCTGTTTCCCTTCCTCTCCTCTACTGGTCTTTCTTTCATTTATTGATAGTTTTTTTATTAGTGCTTTTAAAATACTCTATGGTATATTAATATGTGTGTATAGCATAATTAGGTCAATTTCACTTTATCATTCTTCCCTTTTCTCATTCCTCTTCCCTCCCCCTTCCCCCAATCTCCTTCCTCTACTCTGCTGATCTCAGTTCTGTTTTCATGGGATCCCCTGCTGCCCTGACATAATTTTTCCCCTTATTTTGTTTAACCTTCCCCTGGGTTTAAATTCCACTACTGAAAAAAATTTGAAATTAGAAATAACATTTTAAAACAACATTTGATCACTATTTTGGAATAACAACAAAAATTTGATTATGGTTCAGGACTTCTACCATTCCATTCAATGACACAACATAGGTGAAGTGGCATAGACTCTTAGAACATTTGCAGACCTGACATCTCATCAGGGTCTGCCTAATAAAATATTTAGAAATAGAAGCCAGCTCATGCCATGACTAATTTAAAGAATTCTGCAAGCTTAGATTGACATCAGGTCTTTCACTGCCTGGGATGATCAAAGAATCTGTGTAAAACAATGTCTTATTGACTGCCAGGCCAGGCAAAGAACCAACTTACTTGAGGTCAACTCTGCCATCATCTCTTAGGTCACACTGTTCCTTTCAGCCCATATGATCTCATGAATATGAAAAGTTAGATTTCTAAAATTGAGGCTAGATATGTGGATTAAGATATTATACCCTGTTCAATTACATTGAAATTCTACAGATGTGCACTGAGAAGTATGTTGTTTTTACTTTTAGCCAATGAAGGACCAAATTTAAACAATGCCTGAGCAGGCAATTGCTACATTGTGTGATTGGAAAGTTTCTTCAGCCACTTGTCACAATGCTGACATTTTATCATTAGAGATCCATTTCTTTGGAGGAGCTCTGGATAGGCTACAGACTCTTCTGCAATAAAGCTCTGATTCTAACCAGAAAAAATGTTTTCTGAATTATTATGTGATGCAACTTCTAGTTGAAGTTTTGACCGGAAAAAAAAAAGAAACTATATTTGAATTAGAGTATAGAGCAAGGTCTTGTTCATTGAACATGGATAGAATATTTTAATAGAAATAGAACAAAGTTGCTTGAAATAATACCCCATCGTATTCTAATATTTTTCATGCAAAAGTAATAGGGAGATTTATTCTCCAAAGGATTTATCTCTGAGTGGAAGTCACCTTTTAAAATTATTATTATTATTTTTAAAATCCATTTTGGACTTTGATACTTGAACTATTTTCCCCATTAAATCCCTCTTTTATACCATTTACACTATCATAAACAAAACTATAGGGCTGTGTTTTAGGAACTGATATTGAGCAATGAATATGACAGCCATCATCTCTGACCAGATTAGAGCTTACAGTCTAAAGTAAATACACACAATTAATGAGAAATTACAATGTGACTTGGCACTTTTTAAAGCAAATACAAAATATAATACAGAACATGGGACTGATAACTGTATGAGATAATGCATGTGTTTAATACCTTAATCTGATTCATTCTCTACCACATTTATATATGAAAATATATGACATAAATGTGTACAATTTTTACTTGCAAAAATCAGTAAACCATTCCCCCCAAATTCAAGGAGATCATAGAAGCATTTCCCTAAAATGAGAGCACCTCAGAATAGGCATCTGGAAGAGATGTCCTCATTTCTCAGGCAAGAGTCAGAGGACAAATATGAATTAATAATTAAAGAAAATTGGGTATGATATTGTTCTGGGAAAAGGAAACAAAACTTTAAAGGACAAGAAGAGAGGGGTACATGTTAAGAAATGAAAAATAAAAATAAAAAATCTTTATATCTAAAGCAAGAAATAGAGAAAACATTGGCATGTAGCATAGCATGAAGAAATTTTTAAGCCATAATAAGGAATAAAAATTTATTCTATGGTAGAAAAGAATTATTAGAGTATTTTAACCAGACAACCATAAGTTCATTTTCAAGGGAACACTCTGTGACTATTTTACAGGTGGGTTGTTGGAGGTTAAGATACTAGCCAAAAGGCAGGTTCCAAGTTTGAGGAAAGGTGTAGTAATGATCTCAACTAGGTTAATGGGAAAATGATGAAATCAAGAAATATTTAGAAGGTATAAGAAAGATGTAGTGTGGAGTGTGGTAGTACGTGAAGTGTAATTGAAATTAAGAGTATGAGGAGAATGAGAAGAAAGGGAAGTCTAAGACAACATCTTGAAGAAGTGAAGATTTACTGTACAGAAGAAAAAAAGGGAAAACTCTCTCCCCTCCTGCACCACCAAACACCAGTTTCCTTTTCCCTTAGTCCAAGATCCCTTAAAGTTTATTCTTCCTCAAGCAACACTGAATTACAGGTTAGCTTCACTGAATATCTTTTATGTTCAAGAATCACCATTTATAGGATTTATATAATATCTAGTGTTCTGTGTATAAAATAAAAACAAAGATAATTTTTAAAATCCTAATGATAGTCTTTGGGAAAGAGATTTATGTTGTACCAGATAATTAGGCTTATACCTCATATACTATATGATACATGACTTAATGAATTGCCAGTAAGTAGGCCACCCTGTTCTATACTTTTTTTAAAAAAAATATTTATTTTTTAGTTGTATTTGGACATAATACCTTTATTTATTTATTTTTATATAGTGCTGAGGATTGAACCCAGGGCCTTGCATGTGCTAGGTGAGCACTCTACCACTGAGCCCCAGCCCCAGCCCCTGTTCTATATTTTTAAAACTACTTTTTTTTTTAAAGGTGAACACATCCTTGAAGGGAGACTTTGCAATCTGTTCAACATGCTATTAATACTTGAAAAGTGTGAAATTATCCTAATCATACTTACAGTAACAATCAAAATTAATTGCAGCTATATTAGGATTACTTATTGTTTGTTCTACTTCAGCAGTAACACAAATCCAATTGTACAAACAATTTCCATAATCCAAATTGTGAAAGAAAGAACGGGGTAACAACCATTCAAAGCTGGTTGAAATAGTATTTCAAACAAATCCTTAACCAGATGGTTATCTAAAATTCTCTTTTTGAAAAGGAGCGGATTCTGAACAGATTGTATATGTGTCTCACTGGTGGAAGTGGATTATCTGTCTTGAATTGGATTGTGATGACGATGACCCTATTCTAAGTAAACCAAATCTCTTGAACTATATAATGAGATCAGGAAGAACATTCAGCTCGAGAACGACAGATTGCAGTGACTGAGATGATTTTGCTAATGTTTTTTTCCAGCCTCTTTCCTTGATGTACATTATCCTATGTTATTATTTTTTTCCTACTGAGATTCCTGGTTTTTAGTTCTATATGCTAATTTTTCTTTCTTTTTATTTTATTATTTTTATAAGTGGAGCTGAATGAGTGGCAGGAAGCTGCGAAATCTATCTTACAAAAAGGTGGTGTGGAAGTGTAGAATCTTCATTTACTGTGCAGCAGGACTGCAGAACAATCACCAAGAGTAGACATTTGACCGATTCATTCTGATTTCTTCTCTTTAGGCCGTGAGGAGGCAAAAGTTGCTTGAACAGAGTATCCAGTCTGCCCAGGAGATTGAAAAATCCTTACACTTAATTCAGGAATCCCTTGCATTCATTGACAAGCAGTTGGCAGCTTATATTGCTGACAAAGTGGACGCAGCTCAAATGCCTCAGGAAGCACAGGCAAGTACAACTAAATGGGAATGAGCTTCTGTTCTTTCATTTTTATTATCCAAACAGGAGGTTGCTGAGTTTCTAACTTAATGATTATTTAACTAATTATATAGAGGGTTGATTTGATTGAGTTTACTATTTGGAGGTAAGAGGTAAAAGAGGGCTAGGATAGTACTGTGAAATTTACTTTTCAAAGTATATACAAGAATTTCAAATAGAGATACTTAAAAGGCAGGGAGATCTGGCATTTATCCATGTCTTCAAACTATGCTAAACATAGAAACCATAGTAAAGTAGATGGTAAAGACAATATCTTTATGGTACTCAAAGTAGTCTCCAACATTTTGTTATCATAGAATTATAAGTCATCTTTGTTATCATGGGATTACAAGTCATATGATTTCTGGTTCTATGATAATGTATTGCAAGTAGTTGATAGCACTAAATTAGGTAAATTTGCATCTTATCACTACTGATCATGATGGTTATACTCATATGGGCACACTGAAACATTCACTCATATTTAATCCAAATTGTGAAATGTATTTAACCAGATTTTCTAAAATGAGAATTAAAATAATAATGAAATCAAATCTAAGTTGAATTTAAAATGAGTAAATTTATGTCATCTCTAAATTTCCTTTGAACTTTGGAAGTATTTTTAAACTGCTAAGTATTTTAAAACAACTTCTAAATGCATGTAAAGTATCATAAGGTATTATTTATCAAGTGTCTTTAGAATTGTTTGTTAGTAAGGTAATCTAGCTACTTTTTGAGTACTATACGCATATTATGAACCTATGAGCCAACCTATGAGCTTGTAACTTAAATATACTAGCAATGATGCCAGGGGCATTAGAAGATAATCTATAAATTCTAAAGGCCCTCTCTGTACTGACTGCTAGAGATACCTGAAGTTTCTCACTTTATAATCAGTTTTGAGGTAAAATACTAGATTGTAGATGATGGTTCCAATGCAGTTACACTGCATTGAATCACAGTGAAGTTGGTGCCCAAGGCATCAATGGCCATAATAGCATGGGTTAGTATACCATATTGTCTATGTTTGACCTAGAAAGTTGCTCAGAATGTGGGGAAGAGTACAGGTAGCTTTGATAGGATCAAAAAGTTCGGAGCAAAGGAATTCCTTATGGAATGCACACCATTACAAAGTAGGGTAAAAAAAGGGAAGTATGGGGGGAAATCTTGATTTTAAAAAACTTCTTATCTTAGATTTTCACTGGAACAGCAAGAGTAAATACAGTAGTACAAATGGAGGATGGTAGTAAACATGATTGAGCATCTTAATGTCTCCAGTCTGTACATTTTTTTTTAATAAATGCAAAAGTCTAGTCAAGTTCTCTAACATTAACTCTTCCTGATACCATCCCAATTCGACTCATACAGAAAATTTTACAGTCAGATCTTAGTGAAATGCAAGATATTGAAATAAGAAATAATTAGCTGAATTGAGAAGGAATTCACAATTATAAAATAAATACAAAGAAGTAGTTCTTTTTTATAATTTAGTGATATGAATTTAAATGAATGTTTGATTAAAGAATGCTCAAAACTTTCTGAATGGAAGTTAGGAAAAAATTGTCAGAATAAATATTAAACTTTAAAATTATAAATTTGTACTTTAAAATATACAAAGAATTAATCATGAGATTTGTAGGATGAAAATATAAGTAGCAAATCCAAAATAGACTAACGATTTCTTTTGGCTTAGAAGAAAAATGGAGAATCTGGGAAAGCATTTTTCTTTAGCTGAAAAGGTTATGGTATAGGACCCTGCATGCATTCTTTTATTTGGATATGAATATGATATACTAGTTTTTAATATATTTTTATACTCTTAAAAGTTGACAATAAAAGCAGTATTAACTGTAGCAGTTGAGAAGTACTTGCAGCTAAACGTAGGTAAATGAAGATAGTTCCAATCTACTTTAACAAAGAGATTTTAGAGTACTAAGAAGCTCAAATTCATTTTCCATATATTTCTGATTTGCACTGGCATTGTCAAGATACTTTTTAATATTGAATCCCCCAGTGGTAATATATAATATTGGGAAATGGAAGCCATCTAAAAGCTACTGAAACATTCTTCTTCTTTAAGTTTTTTTTTTTTTTTTTTTTTTTAAGATGAGAATAAATGAATTATTTCCTGGAACAGTTATCAATACTTAGATTTTCTTCAAGGACTACATTTCCTAAAGCTCAATTTGAAAATCCCATGTAAGAAACAAGTAGAGAGTAAAAAAGTTGTTTGTTAAATAAGAACTTAATCACAGTGTGTCAGACACCAGACCTATTTAGAATGCCACCAAAATGACATTTTTCAAACTGTGTATATATGACATACATACACAATAGGTGAAAAATTTAATGTTTTATGTTAACAGTAACAAATGTGTTTCTTTAATGTGGGTAAAATTTTATTCTAAATAAAGGATTAAATGGCTTTGTTTTCCCTTTTCAGAAATTGCAAGTTAATTTAATTCATCTCTGAGAATCAGGACAAAATGAATGACATTGCCATATTTAGTGCTCTTTTCAATATGTGCTTACATTTTCTGTGAATACTGATAGAACAGATTTGTGGATATCTTACTCCACCGTGTGGTATACTGATAGTTTTGCTACTAAATTTTAATCTGTTAATAGAGTTGCCTTTTAAGATTGATTGAGATCCTCAGCAATAAAAACATTCCAGAATCAAGGAAATGTGTGCCTTATGTATAAATTCCTGATTATTATTATCTATAAAAGTAGATGTAAACCAAGGTACTTCATTTCATTCACATTTGACTAACTATATGACCAAAAAGAGCTTCCTACTTCTTCGGCATGTGCATTGACTCGAAGTTATCTGGCATAATTAGAAAATTGAGCCCTTTGTTTCTGAATTGGATTGAAAAAATTACTTTTTTATCTAGAGATGTGAACTCACAAAAGCAAAATTCAATCACTTAGACAATAAAACTAAATACTACAAGAATATCATCATAGCATGACCTATGAGTATTTTCTTTCGAATAATAGCCCATAACCAAACCATAATCTTAAATGGTATGATTGCAGCTCAGCTGCTCAGTGCTAGCTCACTTGCCAAGTTTTATTAAACTATCAAACCAAAATGGTAATGTATTGATTCAAATGGAATAAAACACATAGGCAAATATTTATATATCTAGAAATATATCTTCTATAGTAGAAACCAGAAACTGAAGAACTAGTTTAAAACCATTATGATTAAAAATATAAAGCCATGTGTTTCTTTGAAACAATTATAAAAATAAAATCACAAAATTATGTAACTGCAAATAAACACATGTCATGATTATATTGTGTATGCCTTAGTTTTCCAGCACTATATACTGAGTACAGGTTAAGTTTTGGCACCTAAGATGCCAAAAATCAACTATGCAGGCTGTACCAGTCAAGTCAGAATCTAGGTATACCCAGTCATTCCAAATTTTAGAAACTCTCCCTCACCCATGGCTTTGTCAAGATGTCAATGAAAGGAAGTGAGAGTGATAATCAAACTACTATGATTTTCTCTCCTATTTCAATTGTCTTCTCCCTTTTATAAAAAATGGGGGAAGGTAGAAAATGTAGAGAAGGTAGAAAAATGGCGAGATCTGCTTCACAAAATAATTTAGACCAATAGCATTTTCAGTAAGGATATTTTAGACTGAACTCAGTATGTTCTTATTTCCATTTTTTTCTAATATCACATGTGTTAATTGGCTTGGATGTGCCTCTAAATAATTTTAGGGGTCACTGATAAGTAGGTTTAAATAGCTACTCACATATCTATAATTCTTGAAATTACAAAAATACTTCAACACACTTTTTCTCCTTTTGAAGTAATTTCAGTTTTTGAATGTAAGAATGATATAACAACCCAACATAGGCAACTGTTAAATTTATCCATGTCATTATGTGTTGGTGATTCAAATTTTGCAAAGGAGAATATGACCATATTATTTAGATTATTGCAAGAAGCAGGGAGTTTCCCAGCAGCAATTGTAATAGCATAACTATTTTATTTCATGTATTTCACATATTTCAGTTCCCATATTTTGTAATCTCCCACAGAGTAGGTTTATGTGCATGAATCAAGAAATGAAAATAGACTAATTTAGAAAACAAATTATTATCTACGGAGAAGACCTCAAAATAAATTAGAAAATTGGTGCTAATATTTCATTGGCCATGCTGGGACTTTTGACATCCCAGGGTATCTACCACAGACTCAGTTTCTTCCTTCCATCTCTTTTTCTTCCCATATAGTACCAGTAAATAGAAAAGAAACTTTTTAAACCAAAGTTGTTAATTTAAGCTGACTACATTAGCTTTTACATTAGAAAAATTCATAATTGAGGTATTGTGTTTATAGTAGCTAAACCTTTTACTCACATTGAATATACTTGATCATAGTTACATGTAAACATTGCAAAATATCAAAATCAGCAGCTTAAAAATAAAGACCTAAATGTGGCTTTTGGTCTATCAGATTGAGTTCATGTGATAATTAACCAAAGAAGAAGAAAAGGAGTGACTAATATAGAGGTTTGGCCCAAGTATTTCTCACCTACCCATGACAGAAATAATTTTCTTATTCATAAAAGTAGATACAATGGTAAATTCTGTGCATTTAATGTCAAATCTGTCACAACCCTGCCTACTACCTCTATGTGTTAGTATATAGAAGTGATTATTTGCCAACTTAGAATGACTGTTTTTTATTTTGACATGTTTAATTGTGTGGAAATAATCATAACAAAGGATTGCAGAAGAGTTAAAAGATTAGATACATGCCACACATCATGTACTAAGAAAAACTCTATAGTAAAGAAATGTGAATTTTATATGATAAACTTAGAAGTGTACACACTAAGTCTACAATTAAATTCTAGTATCTTATTGTAAAAAATACCTCCACAAATTCTAAATATAAAGATGAAACTAGAAGCTTCATACTACAGTCGCAATGAAGATTCTCACAGTAATCTATATTTTGAGGCAATTCAGATTCAATGTATTTTCTCAGTTACTCTTATATAAAACAGAATAACTTACAGAGAATAATTAATCCAAAATGCACATCCAGATAACACCATCATGCCAGAATTTGGTTTTTTTGGTTCTTTTAACATTTATTATATGAAATTTTATCTCTAATTTGCTTTTTAGTTGTTTTCTATGTCTACCTGCATTCCCCTCTACCAATGTTCAACTGAAAGAGGGTTGGGTCACCCAGCAGATGCTCAATACATATTTTTAAAAATTTACTAAATTCCACAAGTGATTAGTTACTAATGTTGTGTTAGAGAAATGTAATAGGTAATGCAAAAATTTTAAAGAGTGAATAAACCCAAAATGGTTCCTGCCATCTTGTAGCTCATAAGAGAACACAGAAGATCAACATTAAGAAATTGATGGCCAGCCAAGTTTACCATAACCACTGAAAAACATTTTTGTAATGGAACTTAATAGTATCATGATACCTTGTCATAGTGTCTTATGATATTGCCAAAGTTCAGAGCTTTGGAAGAATTCCAAAATATAAATGTACAAAATGTAAATTTTCACATAAAAAGTAATGATTACTGTGAAGCACATACTTCAGCCTCTACATGTATAACATATTTTTCAAGTACTACACCATGTGAATATCTAATATGTCAAAGCATCCACATAGTTTTATTTGACCATTACAACTGACAAATGATTTGGACAGCCTAGATTAATAGTTGATGCTGGAGGTAAGAATGGAGTGTGACTGCAAATGGACACAAAAGATGGTAAAATTCAATTTCTAGGTGGTATTCTTTCTAATTTATCTAATCAATTTAGGAGGTTTTTAAGCAAATAGTGATTAAAGATGTGTGAATTTCTTCTTTTATTGCTTGTCAAGTTATAATGAAGCATGATATAAAATTTTAAAAATAATGTGTATGTGATCATAGTTATATTTTTTTCACATTCCCATGTTTGAAAAATGCATTTTCCTCTTTTAATTTTGTAAGTATATATTATATGTGGATATTTCCTCTTCTTGAGAATGCAAGTTCAAAATGACTATCTTTTTCAAAATTGATAATCTGTATGTTATACTGCATCATTAATCATTAAATGGACTCAACAAGATGTCTTTTAATATTTTTCTTTCTGAAATATTTTCTCTAGAATCATTTCCTTTCTTTGGCATTACAAAAGCTCCAATAATTATTTGATATCGTTTCCTGTATTCTATTAAATACTTTAGCCAACTACAGCTTCATTTTGTTTGCCACTTTCTGTCATTAATTTGATATATGAGAATGGTCTGATGAGGTAAAACATGATAAAAAAGCTCTGCTCTTAGCTCAGTTAATTGCAAAGTGCTATATTGGAAATGTCTTTAATGTTTGATTGATTTTTTTTTGTTCTATAATTTTTCCCTTTACCATCTTTAATGAAATAAAGGATTATATTCATTACAATTGCTACTTCCTTTTTTTAACTTTGCATATGTAGTGTTAATTATGTACATGCTTGCTATATGATCACATGTATTTTAGTTTTTTGCAATAGCAAGATTATATAGTTGGCTTTATATTATTTTTATGAAAATATCTAATTAATCCAAAAGTAGTAGATGGAGAATTCCTGTTAGACCATAAATAGTTGTCCTCTATAAGTAACCTCATTTTGCTACTTTAACTATGTTTCTGTTGAAATTTACTGTTTCTATTATTTATGAGTCATGAAACCAGTGTGATTCTCTCAGGAAAATGTGAAATACAACATCAGGAGACCTGTATCTCAATTATAACTCAGAGTGTCCTTGCTTTGTTTTGTAACACCAAGCTTCCAGAATCTTGACAGATACTCTCTAAGAAAAACCAACACAAAGCAAAAATTGAAAATTAAATGATTGGTTATAGGTTTGATAACTTCACATTGATTTTTCCTCTACACTGTAGTTCTTAATTTTCCCACATTCAGTATTTCCCTCCATAAAACTATGCATACACACTCTTCATATCTAAAACCTCATCTTTGCTGCTGTGATTCCCACTGGCTAGATTGAGATCACATTTTCTTAGTCTGTACCCTGCCAAAACCCCTTTATGGCCATATACAGTTTCAATTATGCAAGCATCTTAAAATTTTACCAGGTTTTATAATAAATATTAACATTTCTCTTTGCATAGAATTTTTTCTATAATACAACATATATTTCTGCTTTGTAATCTGCTTATATTACTCCATTCTGCCTAAATAGGATAAAAGACTTTTTTCTCACTTTGTGAAATTGAATAGTGCATGCTGAATAACTTGTTAACTGAATTAAGTAAGTGTTATCAATATGCAAGCTAAATTACATTTCTGTTTTACGTGATACATGTCCAACTGGGAGATATTTTCAGTTTTAAATTATAGTTTAAGAGTCAGTATAATTGTTTAAAGGTAATTGAATTTACTTTCTAGCCATGTTTCCTTGAGTATATTAATATTTCTACCCTCATTTGTAAATAAATATGGTAAATGCTTACAATAATTTGATTAGGATATAGGAAAGGTCTCATCCTTATAAGAAAATATGTAACATCACTGACAATTTGTGAATAATTTTTGCACAAACAACTTGAACAGATATTTTTACATAGACTACCTCATCTATTCTTTTGGTCTATTTATGAGAATTTTCGAGATGTGCTGCCTACTCATTCTAATCAAGCCCCATTGCTGAGTTGTCATCATTTTTGAAGATGAGAAAACTGAGGCTCAGAACATTTTAGTGCTTTGTCCTAGGTGTCAAGTCAGAGCCTGGAGACCTACATTGTTATTTCTCCTGATGCTACATCAAGTAGGAAGAATTCAACTTCTTGCCTCTCCACATCAAAACTTCTTTTTTTGTATTGTGGTTTCTGAAAAAGTGCTACTACTTCCCCTATCAATATTTGCCACTATATATGACCTTCATTCTTTATTCCAATTCCCTTTCTTTCCATAGGGTTTTTCTAATCACTTCTTAGATTTTTAAAAATGACTTTACCCATTAGCTGCCTTCATGTAGCCTTAAAACATATTCCAATCTGATTGACCTGAATTTCAATATGTGTAGAGTCAAAGTCTTCAAAAACCATTAAAATTATTTTCATAAGGATGCTTCATGATCCTTAATCAGGCTTCATCCCTTGAAAATCTGATTTCAGCTCTCATTATCTACTGACACTGTCCCAAATACAGTACTCATTGACCAGCTAATGTACCCTTATTACTACTTATCTCATTTGATCTGTCTCAAAACTGAAATTGTTGACCTCCCTCTAAGTCTTAAAATTCTTACATCACTTGATTAAAATGACATTCTCTCTGTCCTGGTTATCTTATTCTTCTAAATAGATCCCCCCATTTTTTGGTGTTCTTTTTTTATATGCCCCCTAAATGCCTGTGTTTTCCATGAGTCTCTCATTTCCCTCCCTTCCTTTTTCTCTTTAATGTTTGAAAACATCAAAATAAATACATATCATACAAAGATACATTGACACCCTCTCCTTAACTTTCTGTATATATGCATACAAATACATAATCCATTGTGATCAAAAAGTATCAGCTTATTTCAAAATATTGCTGATTGATAGTGACACAGTCTCACTGTGAGTTTCTTCAGTTGCTTTGAGTATTATCAGTAACACTATTATTTATAATTATGATCATTTTATTTTAAAAATTGTTTTTGATTAACATGTATTAGTTGTATATATTAATGTGGTTCAGTGTAATATTTCAACACATATCTTCATTGCATACTGATCAAATCCAATCTTCCTTTGTCCTTCCTCCCTTTACCCCATACCCTTCCTACCTCTAGTAATCAGTATTCTACAGTTGTTTTTTCCTAGTTCTCTAAAAAATACTGAGTTGTTTTTATAGGGATTTCATTGAGTATGTAAATTACTGTGTGTAGTGTAGACATCTTAATATTATTCTAGTATATGAACATGGGAGGACTTTCCATTTTTTGTCTTTTTCATTTTCTTTTATCAGTGTTTTGTAATTTTCATTGTAGAGGTACTTCACTTCCTTGGTTAAATTTATTAATAGGTTTTTATTTAATTTGTAGCTCTCATGAATGGGATTGCTTTCATGATTTCCTTCTCAACAAATTTACTAGTGTTGTATAAGAATGCTAATGATTTTGTACTGATTTTGTATTCTGTAACTTTACTGAAATTATTTTTCATTTCTAATAGTCTCAAATTTTAAAATGTGCTTCATTTTCACAGTACTAAAAGACATTCATTTAGGACATAAAGCCATTTAATTGCTAATTTCTACCTACATTTCCAGTTATATTTCTGCCAAATTCCTCGTACTTTTTAGTGCCTTGTCTCCACATTTTGTTATTTCTCAACTAGAAATGCTTTTTTAAAAATAGAAATTATGTTGCCTTGCATATCCAGCACATTAGTTAGGAATCCTATGTACACAAAAACAATTGAAATAACTAAAGCCAAAAAATTGGTTAAGAAAATTTTTCCATAAGCATACATGATGTCTCAAGGAAGTTGTGGGCAATAGAAAAGCTTTTACTCAGAAAGACTCTAGAGCTCATGTGTTGGTCATTGGTAAAAACCATTCATCATTATCTCTAATGGTTTTGTGTACTTAAAAAAGACTCAAGTGGATGTTCTCCCTTGGGGTATCTACTATATTTATACCATATAAACTATAGTTATCTAACTATATCTAACTATAACTATAGTTACTTGTTAGCTGATAGTATAGTTACTTGGTAGTAGAAGAACCTGGAAACTCAACTGGGTTGGACACCAAGGTGATTCACTCACATGGCTAGCAGTTGCCTACTGTCAGGTCACTTGATATTATTTACTAAAGTATTTACCTATGGCCTCTTCATGTGGCTTGGACTTCTTGGAACATACTATTTTAAATGGATTCTAAGAAACAGCACCCTAAAAGTGAGGGTTCCAAAAAGACAGAATTAGAAGCCATCAGGTCAGATAAGGACTTTTGATGTAACTGATGGAGAATCACCTCTACTGTAACTGTATTCTATTGTTCTAGGAAGACCAAACACTAATTCAGATTTAAAGAAGTGAAGAAATAAACCCACTTAACAGGGGAGTGGTGAGAGTAGCCTGTGTTGTGGGTAATGCAGTTACAGTCATCTTTGGGAAATAGATTCCAGTTCAACCTTTGTTAGTAGATTTTGCATTTTTAAAATCAGCACCATAAGCTAGAATTTCATAAGCACAATTTCAAAATACAGCTTTAAATATCCACAGAATTTGGCCAGACTTTTTACTGTTGGTTCTAAATATTTTAGAGGAAATCTAATGGATATATCTCTACACATGCATTTTCCATGTTCTAATTATTCATGAGGTTGATGGTGGCCAGAATTATGTGACACAGACATGGTTGTTATGTTCCATATTTTTGAAGGGGTTGAGCATTTCATAGATGAAAAGTATTGACCATAAAGTTTCTATAGCATCTGCTACTCCCTGCAATGTTTACTAATCAGTCACATTTCTACTTTACCACTTTCCCTGTGGCAGCATTTAACCCCCCTGTATAAGTGTCACTCCATCTACATACTCCCACTAAATTTTGTAGATTATTCAGCGTTTCTTGTTCTGAAAATATCATTGGATATCCAGATCGATTCCTATCCCCCAGATTATATGGATTCTGAAGAATAAGAACATATCACTATTTCCACACATGATAGTTAGTTAACCAATGAAAATATTGTATATATTAAAATATACATTTATCTTAGCCTATAATTTAAAGGCAGAATTTTTATTACTTAACTAATTCATAATTGATTTACGTTTGTGATTTTAGGATTATTATGCTACTGAATGATATTAAGATATGTCTGGAATTTGTAACTATACATCTGAAGGAACTCATCCAACACTGAGCCCATTTTCTTATTATAATTTTCATTACTCAATTGAAGGCTGTAGCTCTTTGTGGTGATTGCTAAGCAAAATCAATGATATTTTCTAATAATACATACAAGAATTGACTTCAATTGTTAAAAATTATTGTATACTAATATACAGTACACAAATTGTTTTGCATGATAATTTTATGGGCACTGTGGTACATATTAAGATTATTCTTCTCTCATTTATTTATGATGATCTGGCAATGAATTTTAAATTAGAACAACTTGACTACTAGCTGATTTTTGCTGGAGCTGACAGAAAGAAATGAATGAATTTATTGTTTTGTTTTCTGCACACTGCAGGATTTGATAAATACCTATAACTGGGTTAAAAATTCATAAGTCAACTAAAGATATATTTTTGAGTGGAAATTTTAAGGTCCTTATTGAGTATAGAAAATATGGACATAAAATTTACAGTTACTCAGAGTTTATAAATGAATATCTGTAGGAAGCTATTAAGTGTCTATCAGACAAAGAGAAATGACAGTTGAAACATTTTACTTCTCTTTTCTAGATCTATAGTTTCCCTGAAATTTAAATGAAATATGGCAAAGAATGATTGAAGATCACTATTAAGGAACATTATCCATATGCAAATTTCTCATCATATATTATCCCTGTAAAACAGCTTATTTATAAATAATAACAACTTGTTATTGGTCATTTTGGGGTGTAACTTCAAAGATAAAACAGTATCACTTCTACATATTAGATATAAATGAAAATTCCCTGGTTGCAAATGGTGTCTGACATAGCTGGTTGTTATCATTTAGTCAAAATGATCATTTAGTTTTCAGTATTATCCCAATAGGGAAGTAGTAAATGATTGAGTTTTTGATAATTTATGATAGGCAAGAAAGTGGTTACTATCATTTTAAAGGAGACTACATTTTAGTAATGGTTTAGGAGAGTTTTAAAATTCTATCTTCATGGAAAGTGGATTGTCCTTTGTAGTAACATTCAGATTATTCTAACTAATAATGCTGTTCTCCCAACAGAAAATCCAGTCAGAATTGACAAGTCATGAGATCAGTTTAGAAGAAATGAAGAAACATAACCAAGGAAAGGAGGCTACCCAAAGAGTTCTATCCCAAATTGATGTTGCACAGGTATATTTTATTGCATAAACTAAGGATCTTGTTTCATCTACACATTAAAACTCTAGTGTATATTAGTCATGTTGATTTTTAGCAACATTGGTATTGAATGCATTATTCAAAAACCAGACTATAATGCCTCTCTGTATGGGCTTTCTTGATTTGTGCATTTTAAAGATAAAATATTAACAGGTTAGTTTTTACTTCATCTCAGACTAAGGAAAAACACTGTATTTTCTCAAATATGTGTATTCTTTGTGTTTGATGATTAGAAAAATATTTACTTTTCATTTCTGGAAATAAGATGCATTAATAAAAATATGACTGATTGTTTTATGGAAGGCAAAATAAAATTGGTGCCTCCTTATATTGTTTTTACAGAAAAAATTGCAGGATGTCTCCATGAAGTTTCGATTATTCCAGAAACCAGCCAATTTTGAACAGCGTCTAGAAGAAAGTAAAATGATTTTAGATGAAGTGAAGATGCACTTGCCTGCACTGGAAACAAAGAGTGTTGAACAGGAAGTAGTACAGTCACAGTTAAATCATTGTGTGGTAGGTATACCTGGTGGCAAGTAACCAGCTATCCCTTGAATTTACTAATTATGAAAATTGCTTTTAGATAACTGCAATAAATAAACTAATTAGGTTTAAGGTTAAGAACAAAAATTGGCCATGTATTGATAAACAGTAACTCTTACTGTAATTGGAACCATTTAAATGCCATTCTTTAAGTGTCTTTTTTGAATGTAAAATTCTTCTAAGGACTATGAAGAATGCAGAAGAGGTCTTTATATGATTCTTATGGCACTTTGTACATATATTTAAATGAAAATCAAGAAAGGAAGCATATTGATCTACATGCAACAACTATATCACTAGTTCCAATATAAATAACCATTTCAGAAACAAAGGGGGCCAAGTAAGCTAAGTAATGTACACAAGTCATCTCTAATTCTTGAGGCTAAGGATTACGTAAGAGGATACAAAGACAAACAACTGTGAAGGGCATAGCAAGATTATATCCCAAGTATTCTTACTCCAAATTGTAATATCTTTCCTTTGAATATTAGGTTGAATATACAATGAAGTGCTATAGGCAAATAATATAAAAAGGCAAGGAAAGATACAAATGACTTGTAACATATATTTTAATTTGACTTTGGAATATGTTCTATTCTTTCTGTTATTAGAAATTCACCAAGTCAGGTGATCCCTTTGACAACATAAACTGGAGTGTGAGGGTGTCTAGGAAAACAATATAAGTATTATTATAACTGTATATTCAGAGTAATCATGCTTTAAATTCACCTAAAATGAACCACTGAATATTATTAGCATTAAAAGTGGAAATGTTTATTTAACATTTTGTTCTTCAAGTATTATATATATGTGACCTTTCATCTAAGATAAATGAATAAGATATTTTTCAATATAAAGAATAAGACATTTGGAAATATCTCTGATTCCAAAAGTCATATAATAGATTGCCATATAGCAAGGAATGATCTCAATGCTTCCAGATGCCTATATATTTTTTGACATCTTCTAAGACAGAAGGAAGATGAAGTAAAAGTAATCTGGAAAGCCCAGACATAAGTCATAATTATTGATAAAGGAATATTACCATCAGATATCAAACAGGGAATTAAGATGGAAATAGACTATGCCTATAGCCTTAATTAATCAGATAAGTTTTCAGCCTATACAAAGCACTCCTTGTGCAAATTGATTTTAAACTTAAAAGTGAAAACAAACCCAGTTTTATTCTGACACTATTATCTACTAGCAAGTTTATTTCTTAGTAGTAATAAGTAATTTGTGTTTAGTGCTGAACAAATTATAAAACATTATATATAGTGTACATATACAAACATACATGAACCTATACTACAAACACATATTTTTCCAGGACAAATGAAAGATTAATTTATTTAATATTAAATTTAATGGTTACATTCATAATCCCAGTGGCTCAGGAGGCTGAGGCAGGAGGAACATGATTTCGAAGCCAGCCTCAGTAACTTTCAGTAACTTAGCAAGTTCCTAAGCAACTCAGTGAGACCCTGTCTCTAAATTATATATATATATATATATATATATATATATATATATATATATATATATAGGCTGTGGATGTGGCTCAGTGGTTAAGTGCCTCAGTACCAAAAAGAAAAAAAAATTAGAATTAATATATTTAAATTTAGTTCCCATTCTTATATATGACAATATATTTTGAAACTATCATCTGAAAATTTTACCCTAAGCACCATGAGGACAACAGTGAACATGTTGATTTGTTCATTGCAGATTCCCTTGTGACTCAAATACTCTATGGTACGTGATAGACACTAGTAAATACCCAGTGATTGAGGGAATTGATTCATCCAAACTCATGGCTAGGATTATTTAACTCTTAACAAACAGAAATCTTGTAATATTTAGAATGACCTTTATGAGCTTGGACTAAAGAACTCAATATGTATGATGCACTCCTACTATAATAAGAAAAGCTGCAAATTATGCATGATTTTATATAATATATAATATATATATATGTATATATGTATATATATATGTGTATATATATATATATATATATATATATATATAATCACAAATAGAAACATTAAATTAAAAGAAATGCAAACATTAGATACTGACAACAGCTGCAAATACTACCCCATTAAAAATGGAAACCAAACAGCCTTAAGATGAAACCCTGTATTTTTTAATATTATGAGTTGATTTAACATTGTTTCTTATGTTTCATTTTATATTTTAACTTAGAATTTGTATAAAAGTCTGAGTGAGGTGAAGTCTGAAGTGGAAATGGTGATAAAAACCGGACGTCAAATTGTACAGAAGAAGCAGACGGAAAACCCCAAAGAGCTTGATGAAAGAGTGACAGCTTTGAAATTGCATTATAATGAGCTGGGTGCGAAGGTGCGTGCATGTTGAGATCACAAACACTACTTTTCCACTTTCCTTATAAACTGCACAGAAATCCTTGTTGTCATTCTTTTTGTCTTTTTTTCTCACACAGGTATGTATTTTTTCATGTGTAATTTCTTTCTTTTTTTTCTAGTAATAGGGACTGAACCCAGGGGCAATCTACCACTGGCCTACATCCCCAGCCCTTTTCAAAATTTTTAATTTTGAGACAGGGTCTCGATATGTTGCTAAGGCTGGCCTCAAACTTGGGATCCTCTTGCACTAGCCTCCTGAGTTGCTGGAAATAGAGTCATGTGTCCCTGCACATGTATAATTCTTAAGAAACAATAATTAATCAGTGAGGTTCACCTTGATACTATATTGAAAAGTATATGAATTCAGGGAGGTTTTTATAGGCCCATCAGGTAGTTATAAAAATGTTCCTTGTTTTAAATTTGTCTTGTTTCCCTTGTATATATCTATGTATGATGACTTGGAGACTGGTGAATATTATAAACTATCATGTATTTATATTTGTTCTAGTAGAGCTGATACTTTCCATGTAGATCGTATTTAGTGTAATGGAGTTGGCTCATGCCACAGAAATTACTTCCCCATGTGGCCATATCTTGTATAACCCACTCCACATAGCTAATGAGATAGTATGAATAGGCAGTTAAGTCCTTTATATCTTATATAAATATATAAGTCCTTTATATATTTATTGTAACTTTATAGAGATTTATTGAATCTACAGATCAGTTTGAGTAGTATGAACATTTTAGCTATGTCTTTATGAACATAGGATATATTTCAATTTATTTGTGTTTCTTCAATTTTTAGTCTTAGGACTGGAGATACAGCTCAGTGATAGAGTCCTTGCCTAATGTGCACTGCCAAAACAGTAGGGGGACAAAGAGGCAGAAATCTCTAGTCTCTAATTATAAATCAAATAACCTCTAATAATAATCCTAATGGTATAATTTATTAAATTAAGTAGACCTGTTATGTTTATACTCAACAGTTTATCATTCAATCAGGGTGCCTTACACTAAAATTGTGTCAATGAGTATCAATTTTATTTAGGGTTCTGGGGATCAAACTCAAAGTCACATAATGCTGTGTAAGTATTCTGCCACTGGGCTACATCCCAAGCCCATTTTATTTTATTTTGAGACAGGGTCTAGCTAAGTTACAGAGGTTGGCCTTGACCCTGTGATCCCCCTGCCTTTTAGCCTCCCCAGTAGCTGATATTACAGATTTGCACAACTGCATCCAGCTGAGTCTTTTTATTTAAGAAAAAAATATTTTGTAAAAGGTTATTTTCTCAGTTTACTTTTTCAGATATAAATTATTATGTGAGCTTTTCCTTGATATAAAATACTTACCCCCCAATTTTTGTCCTTGAAGCAGTAAATTTGACATAAAATGACATTGATTGAATTGCTTAAAATTTAAAACCATAAAAGTAACATTATTAAACTATTAGTGCACTGAGTTTATTATTATTAAGAAATGAATGACTACCATAATGATATAAAGCTTTATTTATCCCTGAAAATATATACTTGAGAGCTGATATTTAGTTTTAGCCATTTGGCACTTAGTCATATCATTAAAGAAAAACAAAAGAAATACTGAGAAATTATGCTTTAATAGCATTGCAGAGTACAGCAAAAAAAAAAACATAGAGGAAGAATTTATGCTTTAAGTAAATAGTAATTTAGAAACATTAATGTTTAAGGGATCATGTGTAAATACTATCATAAAAAGACTATAAGTCATGTATTCTTTGGCTGAGGAAAAAAAATTATTGTCTGCATGTTGACTTTCAAGACATCTTCAGAAACAGTGCTTTTACTTAGTAAAAGCAAAGGCAATAAGCATATTCTATTGTTTAAAAATGGGGAACCCTTCTAATTTAAACATCATCAGAATTCACATAGTTGTATTTGTCTTGTATCTCATATATATATAATATATATATATATATATATATTATATATATATATACACACAATATATATATATATATTATTGTAACTTTTATACAGATTTATTGAATCTATAGATCACTTTGAGTAGTGATCTGTAGATTCAATAATATACATGAATAACAACACTTATATCGTCTCCCAAATATAACGTTACATTTTTGTAGTAGATAACTCATGCTGCCATAACAAAATAGAGTAGACTAGGTGGCTTAAACACAGAAATTTATTTCTCTAAGTTCTGAAGGCTGGGAGTCCAAGATCAAGGTGCCATCACAGTCAGTTCCAAATGAGGACTTTTAGTGGCTTGCAGATGGCAATCTTTTCACTGTGTCTTTACTTCGCAGAAAGACAGAAATCATTGTCTCCTTCTTATAATACCACCATCCTCTCAGATTAGAACCCCATATTTATGTTCTTATTTATCTGAATTATTTTCCAAAGACCAGATGTAGTGATTCAATTTAGTCATACAGGGGTTAGGATTTTAAAATATGAATTTGGATTGGCGGCTCAGGAGGCTGAGGCAGGAGGATCACAAGCTCAAAGCCAGCCTCAGCAAAAGCCAGGAACTAAGCAACTCAGTAAGACCCTGTCTCTAAATAAAATACAAAATAGGGCTGGGGATGTGGCTCAATGTTCGAGTGCCCCTGAGTTCTATCCCCAGCACCCCCAAAATAAATAATTTAATAAAATAATAAAAATAAATAAAATATGAATTTATGGTTACACAATTAAGTCCATAGCATATTTCTTACAATAAACAATTATGTTATTTTTGCACATGGTCTTACCCACAGGCATCCAGAAAAGTCTATGGGGGGAGTAACTATGACAATGATATTAAAATCATATGCTAAATATTTAAAGGCAAAATAAAAATAACAACTTATTGTTTAATCAATAAAATAGTTTCTATGTCTAATTAATTTTATTGAGAAATATTAAACCTAACACTTTTGTAGTAATAACCATAATCCATTTTCTAAGGCTCTCTATGCTTTGATTGTTATGAAAATATACATGAATAACAGTACTTATATTGTCCCCCAAATATAATTGTAAGTATTCATAAAACAATGACTGCTGAAACATTTTACTGCACTCTTTTAAATGTATCTATTCTCCACATTCATAAAAAAGTATAAAACTCAATTTTCCTTAAGGTGGCAGTGTCTCCTGATTTTTCAAAACCTATTTAGCTAGACAAAAACAAAATAAAATAAATAGAAATCAATAATGCATTAGCTCTGGGAAGATAGTTTCTTTGAAATACTGAATCTAGAATCCTTTTCTACCAATAGTATATAGAAAAATAATAACTTTGCATATAAACACACCATAAGGTATGCTTTTTCCTCCCCCACACAAATAAAAATCCTTGCAGTTAAAAGGGCAGATATTATTACTTCCCCTAAAGGAAAAATAGAAGGGAAAAATCAGTTTAAAAAATGAATTTGCAACCTCAACAACTAAGTATTTTTTTAAATGCATACATACCTCTTGTAAAGGAACTAATAAACTTGGTTGAATATTTTGAATTTGTATTTGAGTTTCAGGATGTTTATTTTAATTTTAGCATTTTCAGTTCTTTATGCATATCTTTACCTTTGGTTTTTTTTATGCTTATAGATGCATTCTCTTTTGGTTGTATGCATGTATACAATGTGTGTGTATGTGTGTGTGTGTGTGTGTATTAGTGCTACTTATTACATCTAGGGCATGTTGTTCAACTGGGCAATTGTAGTGGTGGTGGTGTTACTGTTTTAACCAATTTCTTTATGGGTGAGATTAATTTGAAATCTACTTTTCAGATCACTTACTAACAAAGCCAAATCTTTTCAAGATTTTCTTTACCAGTAAAGTAATAAATTTAATATGGCATAAACTTTTGCCATGAACTTTCAGGTACCAGTTTCTTTGAGCCATCCCAGAATGGAAATAAAGAAGTAATTTAAGTGTTACAATATGTCAATTTATTTCAAACTGTTGTCTATTTTGACCCTCAGCATAACCCTATCTGCCAAACAGAACAATTCCATTTGATGGATGTGAAAATAGGAAGATGAGGTATCTTGCCTCAAATCACAGGCAGGTTAAAACTACACTGGGCATCATAGAGTCTAACATGCATATGCTTTATCATACTGCCTCTACTGAGTCAAATATTATAAATCTAATGCTCAGTTTCCCAGCCTCCATGACAGAATGTTTTTTTTTTCCCTATAGTTAAAACACATAAAAAGCAAATCAGAAACTTTAATTTCTTTACTGGTTATCATTCCTGACTTGCAATTAATACTTTTTTGGGTTTTCATTCATTGCTTTATTTAACTTGTACAATATACTTAATGTGAGATGTTTCTTCATTCAAGGAAACGTATGGAGTGAAACACAATAATAAAAAGAGCCATGAGTGGAGGGAACTTGTCTTTGAGTATTTGCAGTTTATCTGGTTTTGCTAATGAGTTGACTACTGTTTAGGAAAAGTCCCTGGGATTCTTATTAAATTGACCAACAAACTTAAAAAATATAGGAACAGTCTGGGAAGGTGGTAGAGAAATACAAGTTAATTCATTCTCTATGTGAGAATGTGAAAGAATTTATTTTTAGGGAGTTTTGGGTTTTTTAAATATTTTTAGTTGTTGATAAACCTTTATTTTATTTATTTATATGTGGTACTGAGAATTGAACACAGTGCCTCACACATGCCAGACAAGTGCGCTACTACTGAGCTACAACCCCAGCCTGGGTTTTGGTTTTAAATGCTGAATAGAAGAGCAGAGAAGATTAAGACATGATTTTCTCTATTGATAAGAGTGAAAATTTTGTTTTCTCATTCATTTTTCCCCCTATTTTGTGGTAATTACATTTAAGGAGGAAGAGACCTAAACTTGGTGGTGTTGTATACAAAATCAATGCACTTTAAAATTGTATTGATGATGAAATTGAAAATATCACACAAATACTTTTGCTTTTTGAAAGGAATATGATTTCTCCATTTTGATACCTTACTTGCAAGAACAGGCCTCATTTATATATAGAAGATTGTAAACTTGCTTGCCTATCTCTTTGACAAATGACTCTAGGTTTTCTATAAGAAATGGGACATATTTCATTTTGACTTATATCATTCCATTTATTACAAATTTTGTCCATAAATTATTTTTATTCATATTAGAGACAAGCTTATTTGGCTTTTTTCCCTACTATGACAGCAGATATAAGATACTATCTTTTGGACAAGAAATCTTATCTGCTCAAGGCTGTTTTTATTTACTATTAATGTGCAGAATACATTACTTTTTCTAAAACACAATTTTAAGATATAGAAGGAAATTGTTAATTTAAAATGACAGAAATATGAAAGTTCCAATTAAGTAGCTATAAGTAAACATGAGTTGGAAAGTAAACCATATTACATTTTATTATCTTTCATTTCAGGTAACAGAAAGAAAACAGCAGTTGGAGAAATGCTTGAAGTTGTCCCGTAAGATGCGGAAGGAAATGAATGTCTTGACAGAATGGCTGGCAGCTACAGATATGGAATTGACAAAGAGATCAGCAGTTGAAGGAATGCCTAGTAATTTGGATTCCGAAATTGCCTGGGGAAAGGTAAAACACATATCACTGCAGGTTATATTTAACATATGAAAACACATAGTAATATGATTTTATAAGGAAGTATTAATGTGAAATAATAATAGAATTATAAATATTATCTTGCTTAATTTTTCCCTCTCCTCAAAGATTAAATAGTAGTTTTTGTATATTTCAAGACTATAATAAAGCCAGTGGTAAGTTTCAGCAAGAGTCTCCTCAAAGTTTATTTGGAATCAAGTTGGTTATAAATAAGTTCTTAAGATATCTATATATCTATATCTATATATAGATATAGATAGATATTGATATAGATATAGATATAGATAGATCTTAAGAACATTTTATATATACACACACACACATACATACACATGTATATATATACATATATGTATATATTTTATTGGTCAGCTAGTCAGTTCAGAAATGAGGCTTTATATTCTACTAGCATACTTAAGAACAGACTACACAGGTAAACACTACAACCATGAAATGGAGAAGATCATAGTGACTGCAGACAATTGGACTGGACAGAACTTGAAAGATCAGCAAATTGACAAGGTCATAATAAAAAAAAAATCTCTAGTGATTTGTATCATTTCCATCACCAAAGGCCATGGGGTGTCCTTTCATTATCACCTGATAAATTCTTACTATTTCTCTGACAGCCAATCAGACATTTATCGCTGCCTAGAATTTAAGGTAATGGCACTCATAGCTTAATTTTTTTCCAGATGAATTGTTACTAGATTATTTGAAAGTGTGCTGATATAAAGGGAATTTGTGATACTAATAGCATGTTTCCCATCTCAAACTTTGCCAAGGCATTAGAATATTTTGTTAAAAAAGTAAATATGTAATAGAATAACAACCATCTTGATTTTTTTTAAATTAAAAAGACATGGATGCATGCATTGACTAGCTTTTTAAAAAGATCTATGGTTTATTTTTAATTCAGTGTGTCTATTCAAATTATTCATAGTTGGAAAATTTTAATTACATCGTATAGCAACTTACAATCATAATAAAACCCAAACTGAAAACTATTTTTATTTATGTAGGTTTAGAGGATAACTAGTGGTTAAAAGTTTAACACATAAAAAATTCAAATAAGTAGTAGTGAATAAAATTAATTTTCTTCCCATTGAAAATAGATTAAGTGCTAGAGATAAGATTTTTGAGTTATGGTTATTAATTCAGGAGCATGTATTATGTGAGATTATTATAATAAGAATACAGAGTGCAGATTAATAATTACATTGGTCTTATTTTCACCTTATCATTTAAACATGTAACTCATTTCTATTTTATTTTTTTGGTTATTTTGATTAAATAATTATATGCTTAGGTACAGCTTGGCTACTACAAGAAATAGACCAACAATGTAGTCACTCAAAGAAGACAGAGGTGTATTGTATCTCAGGTGAGGTCAGTATTTCAGAGTAAAGGAAGTAGTTTTGCTATATGAAGTCATTCCAAAATTTAGGTCCTTTTCATTCCATCATTTTGCGCTCTTCTATGTATTTGTACTCACAGGGTGTGAAGCTTGCTTACCAATGTCACACCTTAACTCCAGTGTACCACAGTAGAGATAGAGAAGTGGAAGACAAGCATTTCTCTCTTGTGACTACATTATAAAAGTTCCACACATATTTCTGCTCTTACCCCATTTGCCAAAACTTGTGTAACTCTTATCTATACCTCAGGGAGGGTGACAAAATATGGTCTCTAGCTGAGTGGTCATGTCTCCTTTCTAAATGATGTTGTATTTAAATAAATAAGGAGAAAATGGATTCTGGGACACAATTATTTTGGTCTGAGTGGTATCATACATGCCCTTTACATCAATAGTTACATAAAGGCAGAAAAAGGCTTTATGAGCTGTCTCTCTATTTAAAAGAAAGCACATGACCTACAACTGACAGTTCTCAGCATGAGTGCCCATAAAACATCAAACACACAAGACCCAAAATATCCATGACCCATCAAAATGTGAAATATAGTAAAACATGCATGGAACAAGCAATAGTAAATTTTAGGGATTCATGAAAATCATCTAAACTTTATTTTCAGAAATCTGCTTCTTGACACATGGATAATATCTTACATTGCTCCTTTCAAATTAAGCAGGAATATTAGATTGTTATGGCTGCTAAAACAGAATACTATAGGCTAGTGGTTCACACAATAGAAATTTATTTTTTCACAGTTCTGGAGATGGAAGTCCAAGATCAAGGTATAAGGAGGATTCCTTTATTCTGAAGCCTGTCTTCCTTAGCTTATAGATGCCCATCTTGGTCTTCACATACTCTTTTTTTCCATACATGTCTGTGTCCCAAATTTCTCTTATAGGGACAATAATTTTACTGGATTAGACAACATCTTGATTTCTTGTAATAGACTTATACCTTTAAATGCCATTTTCCAAATATTTTAACATTCTGAGCTACTGCCAATCAGGACGTCATGAGTTTTGGAGGCTAGAATTCAGCACGTAACAGTAGAGTAGCTATATAAATATAAAGTGGAATGCGATTATAATATTGTATAAAGGAGGAGTGATTGGTAATAAGAGAATTGGAAAAAAAATCTGATTATAGTTTACAAACAGGTTAAGAGAAAATTTAAAAGTATGTCATAAATTAATTCTGTACATCAGAATCCTCAGGAAGTTACTGACTAAATTACCTAAGGCGATAGTTTCATGGTAAAGTTCTAACTTTGCCTTAAAATCATTAAAATAAAAAAGAATATTTTCTGCAAATATTTCTAGACTCTTTGTCACATAGAAAGCTTGAGTGGTATGAAGATGTGTCCAGTTAAGTTTATTCTTATTTCACGTGCTTTCTTGTTAGATGGGGAATTAGATTCAAGCTGTAATTCTTACCTATTTCAAAGGAAAGATGTCAGTTTCTTTAAAAAAATAAGCTAAGCAAGCATTTAATTCAACATGTTAACTACATTTGCCAGTTATTACAAGTACTTAATAACTGGAGAAAATTTGAGTATTATAGTTAACTTATTTTTAAACTGTTTTATTTATTCCTACTGAATTTCTATCAGTTCTGTTCATCCAAAATATATTCATTTAGTCTACAAATATTTGAATGTATAGGTAAGTATTTTTTTGTACACATGAAAATTTCAGTTACCACTATAGTGATTGTTTTACCCTAAGTTTGTCTAAACAAAAATTTCAATAGTATTGATTACAGCAAATATTTTCAATTTTATTTTAAAGTATTTTAATTATAGTTATTGTATATATATAATTTCAAAAAATATTTTGCAGGGCCTAAAGAGAGAAATTGTGGAACTAGACAAGCATAAAGAAACTAGAAAATGAGGGAAAATTACACTAGGAAGATAAAGAAATCTTTTCACAGAAATATGTTCACAATATCTCATGGGTGGTGAAATGGATAGGAAAAAAGACAGCCATGAATTTTGCTACAAGCTTCTCAGCAGACAAAACCAGGAACTAAACCTATTTATGAGACTCCAGGTGTCCAAGTTATCAAAACAATCATTAAAATAATTTTTACTAATAATACGATAGCTTTTTCTAGGACTTAGATTCAGAAGTAAAAAAAAATGGATTATAAATGAGATAGTATCCTTATATTAGTGTTTATATTGCCATATTTTTCTATCAGCATGCCTGCACACAAAACAAAAAGAGTGCCAAAGTACCATTCAAGAAAATGATTTTGTTAGAAGACAAAATATTAGGGCGCAAGCTTAGAATGCTCTGAAGTCATCTGTTCATATTTTACATTTTCCAAACAAGTAAATAACCAGCTATTCTTCCCTTGAATATTATTTCAAACACCTAAACTTTTAAATATAATCAGGTAGCAGAGAATTTAAGTTCCTCTTCCATGGACACAGGAAAAAAAAATGTCTTCTGTATCTTTTCTCTCTCTCTCTCTCTCTCTCTCTATATATATATATATATATATATATATAGATAAATATATATATATATATATATATATATATATATATATATATATATATATATATAGCAGGAATCTATGTTATCTATATATAGCCCCTAAAGGCTTCAATAGACAAATTTTTTACCAACAGAGATTTTTGTGTCTGAAACAATTACAAAGAAATTGGTCATTGAAGAGTATTGTCAAGCACAACAGGGAAACAAAACTCACCATCAACAACTCAAAAGTACATTGACTTATTGAGGAAGCTCAGTGAATAGATTTATTTATAAAACAGTTGAACTGTTACTTTAGCAATAAAGTTGTTGACAATAAAGTTCAGTAGCACACTTTGTTTTTGATCACATATAAAAGATTAATTGAGAATGTTTAATAGGAGACATGAAGTATTGAGAATTTAGTTGAGTGCAAATTAATATATTGGTCAATAATGATAATGCTAAATCTGACTCTGTTACTTTATCCTAACAATGAAGTGAGAATACTGGAATGTACTTGTCAATACCTAAACTATCAAAAGCTTTGGAAGTAATATAATACTCCAGTTGGAAAATCAGAGGAGTCACCCCTAAAATACACAGATTACTTTAATTTATAATAATATAGAACTCACCAAGTCTTCATGTAACATAAAAGTTTTATTAGAGTTTTGGTTTTTAACCAGCCATGTTATATAACTGATAAAATTTTATATCCTAGATTAGAAAATTATTGGGACCTTTAAAGTTCACTTTAGTTTTTCTTGTAATATAAGATGAAGAAGGGAAATCTAACAATATATAAAAGTCTATCTTCCATGTCTTTGCTTATTGTCATATTCATGTCAAATTATATATCAAAATCTCTATTAGTCAGACAAAGTTTTTCCACAATGATCTGCCACATTTCAGTTTTGTGAAGAAAAAAAGAGCTAGATTCTTCAATATTCCATTATATAATTCATAATTTTACTGTAGTTATGAGTAGATCCCGGTGACCCAGAATCAATAATACAGTATATGTTGGTGAGTACCAGAGCAACCATGAATCTTTGAGGCTTTTCCATGTGGGTTCCATTCTTTCATTCATAAGCTAACTAATTGATTTTTCATCAAACATTTATAAAGCCATGGCCCATGTAAAAGCAATTCACCAATATCATTCCAAATTTTAAATAAGTGGGGCTGAATAGCTCAGTGATAGAGCACTTGGCCTAGCAAATGCAAGACCCTGGGATCTATCCCCAGTTCTGCCCCCTCTCCAAATTCTTAATATGGTCCCATCAGAACCATTCAGAAAACTGTCATCTAGGTCTACTTTAAAATATACAGAAAAAATGAGACAACCATTCTAGTGTGACAATCAGTGTATTAGGGTTATCAAGCAGAACAGAACCAACAGGATTGTGTGTGTTTGTGTGTGTGTGTATGTATGTATGTATGTGTGTATGTGTGTGTATATATATATATATATAATTATAAATGTATATGATTATATATATATATATATATATATATATGATTATAAAAGAGTAATTTATTAAATTGGCTTGCACAGCCAGAAGCTACATAGTCCCACAGTGGCTGTCTGCAGATTGGAGAGCTGCAGGAGCAAGTATCTGTTCAGTCCAAGATGCTGAAGCCTCAGAACAAGAGGGATAAATGATGCTATCCCAGTTTGGGGCTGAAGGCTTCTGGAAACTCCCTGGAGAATCACTGGCAGAGTCCACTTTGGAAGAGTGAAAGATCTGGAGTCTAATATCCTCAGGTGATTACAGCAGCAACAATCAAGAAACCTTTCAAGAAGAATAGAACTTGCATCTGCTGCTGCTTCTTTGTTCTTCCAACTTTTATTCCACCCTAGCCTCCAACCAGTTAGATAGTGCAGCACACATTTAGGGAGGGTCTCTACTTTACTTCCCTATCCCACATGCCAGTCATTCCTAGAATTACTTTCATTGACACACTCAGAAGCCTCTTAATTTTAGTCATTGCTTAATCCATTCAAATTGACAATTCAGATTAACCATTGCAATAAGTTAAATTGTCACTGCACACCTTCAGAGCAGTGATGCTAGCATGGAGATGAATTACTTGGAACCAATAAGGGAACCAAATAGATTCTGAACCTTTTCTTATACTGGCCAGCCAGATTAGCTGTGGTCTTTCCGAACTTGGCATAGTTTGAGGGATCAGTTTACCATTCCTCTTTTAATTCTGTCACTTAAAAAAAAAAAAAAAAACTAAAAAAAGCACCTAAAACCATGAAAAGTATATTACAAAATTCATGCTTCTTGAAAAATATAGTAAAATTGGAAGCACTTTAAATGATGCAATGTGATAACATGTAAAAAAAGTAAAAGGGATGTTACACATTATTTAATGATAAATTATATAGTAAAAAGGAAGATATGAATGAGAATTAACATCAGTGAATATAGAACAATACCTATATCTGTGAGATATAGGTGAAGGAAGGAAAATAGTGCATAGGAAACAAACATATATAATATTTTTTTCCTTAAAATAGGATATGAATAGAGAAGTAATGATTATATTTTTTTTATATTTTCTGTGTTTCTAATATCATATACAGGAACTTAAGAAAACAAAACATACAAAAATGTCAAATGATAGTGAAGATTTTTCCTTTGAAAATCTCTGTAACCAGGTTCTGTGTGAGAAATATTGGTAATGAACAAATATATACTATATCAATAAGATTCATGTGACTGTAATGAAATAGTTGAGGCAGTTAACTTGAGAAAAGAGAAGGTTTATTCTGACTTACAATTCTGAGGGTTCTAGTCTTAGATTGGGCAGCCTCATCACTTTGGGCCTCTAGTGAGGGAAGCACATCATGGCAGAGACTCAAAGCAGAGCATATTGCTTACAACATTACCTAGGAAGAAAAGAAAGACCCAGAAGAACAACAGAGTCCCATAATACCTTTTGAGGACATACTGCAGTGACTTAATCATCTCCTATGAAATCCCATATGCGGAAGGTTTTGCTATCTCCCCGTAACATTACCTTGGGAGCCAAACCTTTAATTCATGGACCCATGGGGGAAACTAGCCATATTCAAACCATAGCATCTATGTGTTGAAAATCACTAACTTCAAAATATGCCTAGTATTCCTATGACTAAGCATCAAAGCAACTCCTGCTGAGTAAACAACAAGACAGGAACCTAGGAGATCAATTTTCCCTAGGCCAGTAAAGAACATTTTCTTTCCAGTTTTTAGTGAGGGTATGGATATTGATTTTTCTGGACCTCATTAACTACATTACAGTAGGTTTGACTGATTCTCACTATTTCCTGTTCAAACTGGAGTCACAGAAATGAGTGGCACAAAATGAAAATTGAGAATTTGCATCAAACTGGAGCCAAAGGAAGCATGAGTGGTTAGTTTGTGTGATAGAAGTGCAGATACTGCAGTAATTAGAATGCTCCTATTTGGAGGAAATCGGTGTCATAGAGGAAAGATGGGCAAGTCACTGGGTGAGAAATAACATCAAGTCTTATGGCCCTCTTAAGATGATGCTGTTTCCCTTATTGTAAATATGTAATAAATGCAAAATGCTCCATATACCTTTCTCTGAATATTGAACACTTTCTTAGGGTATCCAAGACTAGCAGTATAGTAGGCATTCACTTTCCCTAAGGATGTAGCAATCATATGTGTCTAGGCTCCTTATTATGAGAAGTAATATTACTATGGGAATCATTATAAGATCTGGCTTACTAGTGACCATCCCAATTCTAGTGAACTGTTTGATCTTCCTTAAAGGGAAGAATTCTGCAGAGACTCACTCATCAAGTCTAAAGTAAATCAAATTCAATTTTATGAACTCTAGCAAAGATGGAATGTAGCCAATAGACTCATTCCATTCTGCCTGAGTTTGTACAGGCCCCATGCAAACTATTGTCTTTTTGTATATAAATATTTGAGAGAAATCAAAATAAGAATGCTTCATGATACATAAAAAATTATATGAAATTCAAACATCAGTATTAATACAGTTTTGTTGTATCATATCTGTTTATTACTATCTGTGGCTACTCTTATGTTACAACAGCAGAGTTGAGTAGTTATGATGGAAATGGCACAACGCACAAAACTTTGAACAATTGCAGTATGGCTGTTGACAGAAATAGCATGCCAATCCCAGAAATGGAGGAAAGCTAATGTAAAAACAGTTCTATATGCCTGATCCTAGACTTTGCCCTATCTCATTTTTAGAAGGGTATCAGTACATTGGCATTACTAGGATTCTTTTGATGTATTGTAGGAGTTGTCATTCCTAAGCATATTCAGTAGTCATACATTCAAAACTATAAATGCTAGTGCAAACACATAGTCTTCCCTTAAAGTACTGGATGATACATGAAATAATTTCAGATATTTAAAGTTCCCATCTACTTGGAAAGAACTCTAAACCTGAGACTATCTTAGATCATCCATGTAAGATTCTTAATGATCCCATAAGAAAGAATGAGAGAACTTAGAGAAGTAGGTAGGATGAGTGCTGGAATTAATTGGAAGGACATCTGCAAGCAAGAAAACTGTCTCCTCTGGTTCCATCCTGTAATCGTGCTTCCAAATTACAGTTCTAGAAAAAGAAATGAATATATTTAAATTTTGATTGTTTTAGAAAGGTAGAGGAAAACATTTTAAATGAAAATAATAGGAAGGAGACATTTTAGAATAATAACAGGAGAAAAAGTTGATAATGAGAATTTAAAAGGTAAACGGTTAATGCTATTTTGAAGTTCCTAAAGTGAAATATTCCTTTCTCTGGTTTTTACAATTCCGTCTATTTCCTTCAGAATAGTGTTAAAGAGGGAATGATTAATATTAAATGATGAAAGAATGAATTATTATTCCTAGCTGCATGGCCTGGACATTAAAGATATTATGAGGGAATGGTAACTGATTATTTTCATGCCACAAATGTTGAGACATTTTAGCCTTTCATACCTAACAACTCTATTAATGGAATTTGCCAGAATGAGGTCAGAAGCATTCATGTCAATAAAATAGAATTGATGGAAGGAAATAATAAGGCAACCTAGGTGAAATAAAAGCACCTGAACTGACACTGCACAGGATCCTTGAATTATCATGATAATCTCTATTTCCTTGAACAATTACATAGGCATTAACATTTCCCTTGACAAGAGTACAGGGAAAATGTCTGTTTGATCACTGGTGTTTCCCATGTACATTACATGGAGTGTAACACATGTTCATTAAATGTCTGTTTAAAAATAAGTTGAAATTGAAGATAAAAATTAAAAATGCAATGACACAGCAGTTCTTGAAAGGAGAAAAATGCTGATGTGCATTTAAAATTATTCATATTTTAGAACAAATAGAAATATGAACATCTGACCAAATATTCCTATTTTTACATGAGAAAATAGAATTGTTTATATGACAAAGCCATAAATAGAATTCAGTACTATCTCTGATTCCAAAGGCTTTTATAGTATACCAAATTATGGTTAGAAATCTTATTTTCTAACACTCTACCTCTGAAATAATACAAAAGGTATCCATAAATAAATTATGAATGAATTTAATATGCACAAAATATAAGCCCACATTAAAGTAATAAAATAAAAAATATGTACATGTATCACTTATTACATTGTTTTCTGTCCCCACTAATGTGATTATAGATCTCAAATAGTATTTTAATGTTTTAAATTTACTCTGATTAGTTAGATATAAGTAAATCAATTCTGGCTATCCCATTAATGGCTCAAATTGTTTAACATTACAAATTGAGCATGAAAATACAGCCATAAGAAAGTAAATATTTATGTGATTAAATAAAAGTTTATTTCTCTAATGATCATTATGTTTGGAAAATATAAGCTACAGTAAAGTTTAATCTATATGGTTTTCTGATTTAATCACTAACATATTTCACCTATTTCTAATTTAGTTTCATTAATCAAAAACTCCATGTCAGTTGAATAATTCAACTCCATTAAACCCATTCAATATCCATAATGCCATCTAAAAATTAAAATGATCAAATACAATTCCCTAGGAACATTCTTAGGTCCTATAATAAATTAAGCCTACCAGGTTTTAGATAATTAACATCTACCATTTTTTAATAAATTGAGAAATATATTTTATTAATAGTAGTCCTAGCATACCAAGTGTTTCCTGAGAGAATCACAAACAGGAAATACTTAAGACAGAGTATTAAATAATACAAAATAATTTATGTCTAAATAGCCATTTATATAACAAGTTATTGTGCTTTTTACATTTATTTCAGGGAGAAGTTTTTGTAATATTCAATATGAGGAAGAGTAATTATTAGTTTCCTCAATTACCTTATTGTTGCCAATTCATTTATAAAATTTAATGACTATTACCCAGTAAAACCTTATAATAGAATATGTCCTTCTGTGTGCCACTCCTTTATAACATTGGCCACATGCTGAAGTCACCTGGGAATCTTGGAAAGCATACCAATGACTGGAGTCCACCCCTAGAGATTCTGATTTAATTTATCTCTCAGAGAGTAGCCACTGACTAGTAATATCTAGCAAAGTTGAGAACTACTTCATAAAGTCATAAAAGCAAGATCCATGAATTTCAAGCAGTCTGATGGGATCTCCATTTGATTCAGTCAGCTATGTTTTGTATTTAAAAATAAAATCAACTTTCACCATTTCTGGTTTCTGCTCCTAGATTATCTGGATAATTGCTTCAACTCCTCACTCCTCTTAGCTATAAAAGCATGAGAAATATTACTTATTTTTAAAGTCTGTTACACTATCATTCTCATGAAAAAATACATAATGTTTTTTTTAAAGAGAGCACAGTAATTTATCTGTGAAGTGAAATAATACTAGCAGATCATTAACTTGGTACAATGAATGCATCAAGCAGCTGTTACTTAGAAAATAGAACATCTGTTAAATGCCATTGAAGTCACTATTCACTGTCATTGTAGTTATAGCTATAATTTCTGTTCTGCACATTCTGCCTTTATGAAATTTTTCTTTAATAGACAATACATTATTAATGAAAGTCAATACACATTGCTATAAAATGCACTATTTAATGTTTTATATTCTTCTTTAATCTATCATTATATTATTCCATCAGATTAGCCTAATAGGAAAATATGTCCTAAACCTCGAGCCATAATGGAATAGTACAAGAGCCTAATAAGACAATTAATATCAAATTTCATCCATTTATGACTGTATGATACACTGGTATTTTGAATCCAGCTGTTTAGAATGCCCCCCCCAAAAAAAACACTAACATTGTAAAGGTAAATTGTATGTTTCATTTTAAATTCAAAAAACAAATACACATCTTAGAATTGTGCTTATATGGTAATTTGTTATCTCTCTTCTTTTGAACATATTGTGCAGCTAAAAGATGAAAGAACTCATATTTCCAATACACCAGAAGTGGTATAATATTTAGATAGACCAACTATATGTATAATTCAATTGGGTAGAGGAATGTTTTCAGATATCATTTATGAGTGTGTCAGTTAATCCTTTATCCATTTTAAAGCAAAGATGCAAGAAATAAACAGCTAAAAAACCCCACAAGAATCTAGAGTGTTCTAGGAAAGGCAGAGAGATATAAGGAAATGGTGTTAAGGCACATATTGAACTGCTTGTAGGGCCAAGTTAGATGGATTGAGACCTTTAAGAAGTTAAAAAGAGGGAGTGGGAATAATAGCATAGCAGTTACAGAATATCCTAGGACTGTAAATTCCTGGGATACCCTCGTCCTTAAAATATGTGGAAAGTGTTGGAAAACTTAAGAAAATGTTAGATAGGTGTGCAAGTGGGTGAAGCCCAAGTAAACTATGTTTTCTATCCCTAGGTAAAAATATCTAAACATATGTACAGATAAATATTACAGTTCTTTTATAGTTCTTGAGTTACATTTAAGAAAATGTTGCCATCAGTGATGGTATTATCAGACATCAATGGAGCAGGTTTTCCCATACTGTAAGGACATTGGTGAAGTGAGGTGATGGGTTAATGTCTGAATCCTAAACCTAGTATGACACTTAAAATTTCAATAGTTGTTTAACTTATGGATATCAGGAGTCAATCAAAATATAGTTTTCATCATTTCCATGAAAACAGAGAATGTTTACATAAGAAGAAATTAGGTAGCATTTAAAAATCATCATGGCTAGAAGGTAGACAGCAAATTTGTTTATTTGAAATCAGAAAAGTTAGAACTTAATATAATATTCTGGTATTATCAGCTTTTTTAAATTAAACACATGGAAAATAAAAATATCTTCTATTTTGCAACAGTTTATATTTAAGTTAATTCTCCTCGTGTCAAATATTTTCCTATGTCATAAAAACCCTTAGTGTCAGATATATAGTTCACACTTAGCTGCTCTTGAATCTCCAAAAGTGAACTTGTACAACCTCATATAAAAATAAAACATACTGTATGCAGTCTTGCTTTTTCTTCAGACTTAAAATCCATCCTAGTACTTGCATGAGTAGAACAATGAAGGGGTTGAGCTATAACTTAGTCAACTTAGCTATTGAATTTCTCATTTCTCCTTGAGAAGGTAGACCTTTAATAACCCACTCCACCCTCACTTCACAAGACAAGAGAAGAAGTTCTGTGCACTGAGAATTGGATCTTTTGAAGATGAGGAATTGCCAGGAATGATTAATTCCTTCTCCTTATCTTACTAGTTCCCTTAGAGTGGAATGAATAAGGATATAAAGAAAATGGCCAAAGTGATACCTTTAGTTTATTTTCTCATCCGTCAGCAGTCACAGGCATTCTTCTCTTATGGGAAATACTAGAGCTAGAAGAAATGGTTTTTGAATAGCCTCATAAAATGTGTGCCTTTAGTTTTCACTAAGGATCTGATTTTCCCCTTTTAGTGGCTTTCTGTTTTCACCTTCATACCTTCTAATCACTTTTCACTTTGTCTTTGCTTCACACCATCCAATCCTCCAACTTCAAGTGTCACCTTTCCCTTGTTGCCATTCATGGTTATCTCAGCCATTGTTCATATTTACTTTTCCAAAACCAGTTTTTTTTTGTTTGTTTTTTTCACACTTTAGGCATGATTACAGTAGGACATGCAAAGATTACTTCCTTTTTTGTGGCAGTAAATAGCACAGTATAAAGTGAATTTTAGGCCTCTGGTATACATTAACTAAGTGAATTATTTTTAGCAAGACCGTCCAGAAAGTAAGGTCAATATAGCATTTGAAGTCTAAGATGTTATTACTTGTTTAGTTATACCTTTGATTGAAACCCTATTTGAAGGGGAAAATAAACCCCATTAATGAACATAATGTTTCCCTAACCCAAAATGACACTTATACAAATGATTATATATTGTATTTTTTGAATATCAATATAAATGTTTACCTATAAGTCTCTTTTTTACAATCAGAATAAAATTTTTTCTGTGAATCACTTTTAACAATAAGCAGTTATGTACAAAATGACAATCATTGTTTTTTTTTTTCAAATATGTCACTATGGTGATAACTTTAACAAACTTTAGCATGTTATCTTGTGATTTTGAGGAAACTGACAAGTAATTAGCCCATATTCCCTATTTTATTATTCCTATTAACTAAATTAACTATGAATGGATGTTAAAAATTTCCTTTTGGAAATCAGTTCAAGGATTTGGGCAAATGTTTGATACATAATAGTTATTTTGATCTAGGACCAATTTGCAATATTTCCCAAATTCAAAACTACTATGACTTCTGAGGTTTAGAAAATTTTATTGCCTTTAATTGCATTGCCTGGCATGTAAGAAACAAAGATATGTATACAAAATAATTTTATATTGATGCTAAAATTTAGGGTCATCTTTATGAAGACATTTAAAGAGATAATTAGTGATCCTAATATAAATTAAGTTGGGACTTTGTGAGGGTTTTTTTTTTTTTTTTTTTGCAAATACATTGACTGGAGTAACAAATCATTAGTGTGGTGTATAGGAAATAGAGAAAGGTCATTTACTGATATTTCCTTGACAAACTGTACTCATAAGGTTTTTAAAGATAAGGAGTTACCTTCTCTATCATTTTATCCACAGTTCCTACAACACTGACCAATATTTGTGATTGTAGAGCTTGGACATTAAGCAAGGGAAAAGCAAATAATTGAAAAAGGCTGAAATCTAGTCCAGTTCTATTCAAAAGTAATGCTCTAGAGGGATTATGTTCCCCCAAATGGGGCATTTTCCATAATTTTCCAAAATACATTGAGTAGTATCACTTATAACACTGCTACTAAATAGTAACTGGCATGTAATAGGGGTATAATAAACATTTATGATGGATAAGTGAATACATTGCTTTTAGGAAATGATAAGCTTACTCAAGTGCAACAAATGACACCTACATTGCAGATAACTCTATTATAATGTGTAAGTCTACTTTGGTTTAGCTTGCCTCAGTTTCAGGTATTTTTATATTAGAAATAAAAATGCAAAAGCATAGAGGGCTGGGGTTGTGGCTCAGTGGTAGAGTACTTGCCTAGCACATGTGAGGTGTTGGGTTCAATCCTCAGGACCTCATAAAAGTAAATAAATATAATAAAAGTATTGTGTCCATCTATAACTAAAAATGTTAAAAAGCAATAATATCCAATTGAAACAGTTATTCTTTCTTTATAAAAATTTTAATTGAATCTTTTTATCTCATGTATTCTTTCCAGCTTACCTGCTTATTGATGGAAAGGGCAAGAACAAAAAAGAAAAAAAAAAAAAAAAAACCATCAGTGATAGTGAGTGAACCAGATGGTTTGGAAGAATGATAGTGACAAGGAATATTTTAAAGATAGAAAAGCCATATTGGGAGCATCGAGGAATAAGAAATAAGATCTTGCTGGGTATGGTGGCATATGATTGTAATTCCAGCAACTCAGAATGCTGAGGCAGAACAATCACAAGTTCAAAGCCAGCCTCAGCAACTTAGTGAGTCTCTAAGGAACTCAGCAAGACCCTGTCTCTAAATAAAATATAAAAAAGAGCAGGGGGTGTGGCTCAATAATCATGTATCCCCGGGTTCAATCCACATTACCAAAATAAATAAATGAATAAAATAAAATAAGATCTAGACTTGTCTGTGTCAGAGATCACCTCTTTCATATGGACTGCTTCTATTGTGCATATATTTTACTTGCTTCTTTGCAGGTGGACTTTCTGTGCTTTCCTGTTATTGCTGCTCCTCAGTGATTTTTGTCCTGTTTTGACTTTGGCTTTCTGTGATAAAGATATCAGCTTCATTTGCAAATGGCTTTCCCACTTACATTCTAATTGTAGTAGCTGTGTCTCTCAGTTAACCTTTTTTGAGAAAAAATCGAATGTGTGCTGGCTTACCTCCCTGTGAATGTTCAACACCTCACTGTCTAGGTAGACAAGGGAAAAACTGAAGACAGAGGCACGGAAGCTCATGGTGATCAGTCATTCCTCATTTCAAGAAAGGGGTGATAGGGGCTCAGGATGTGGCTCAAGTGGTAGTGTGCTTGCCTGGCATGCATGAGGCACTGGGTTTGATCCTCAGCACCACATAAAAATAAAATAAAGATATTGTGTCCACCTAAAAATAAAGCTAAAAAATAAATATTATAAAAAAGAGAAAGGGGCTATAAGTTGTTCAGGCAGAAAATATCTGCCCTTGGATCCAGTTTTCTAACAACTCTTTGTGTATTTTTTCATATTAAATATGATTCTTAGGGTTGGAGTTGTGGCTCAGTGGTAGAGTACTCACTTAGCACATGCAGGGCTTTGGGTTCGATCCTCAGCATCACATAAAAATAAAATAAAGGTATTGTGTCCAGATATATCTAAAACAATTTTTTTTAAATGTGATTGTTCTCAAATTTTGTAAATCAAGTCTTAGGAATGGTAATGCTTTATTTAGGGATTTTAATCTAGGATATACAGGTACAATTGAGGTTTGTGAAGTTGTTTTGGAAAAAAAATTACATCTTGAAATTAAGTATTTTTCTATTATAAATGTGAGTGACAATCCTCAGTAATAGCAATACTTCTGACTTTATCACCAATAGAATTGACATATCATGTCTCTGTATATACTGTATATACTTAAAAATTCCAGTTATGCTTATTACTGCTCTGAAGACATCCTAAAAATCAGTATGGTAGGCCTTGTTAGTTAGTTAGGAGAGAAAACATGTATTACATATTACAAAATTAATAAAATATTGCATATGTTATGTTTCAGCATAATTGATTTAAGATCCTGTTAATTTTATTCCGTTAAAAGCATTAGTATTAGAAGGGGTTTAATCACCATATGGCAAACAGGTTAGTGGTACCAAAAAGCTGAACCTCCTTGCTGCTGAAATGCAATAGCACCATACCTGTTGAATTTTTTCAAAGCAGATCATTATTTGTGGATGAGTCTTCAAGTGATTGTTTCTATTCATTACATGTACAAATTAAATAAAATATATTTAATTAGATGCTGTGTATATTAATTAAATATATAGTCATGAATAAATAAGAAATTAATGATGTTTATACATAAATGTTTTTCCTGTATCCCTAATAATGAAATTGCAATCAATGTATATGATGTGACTTCATGCTTCATAAGCATATTTGTTGTAGGTTTAAAAATTTACAAGGTTTAAGCATAGAAACCATACACACATTCCCATCACAAGTATGCAATGCTAATGTTATCATATGTTACTTAAAGCTCAGTGCTGTCCTTTTCACAGGCTACTCAGAAAGAGATTGAAAAGCAAAAGCTGCATTTGAAGAGTGTCACAGAACTAGGAGAGGCTTTGAAAACGGTGTTGGGCAAGAAGGAGACCTTGGTAGAAGATAAACTGAGTCTTCTGAATAGTAACTGGATAGCTGTCACTTCCCGAGCAGAAGAGTGGTTAAATCTTTTGTTGGTAAGAGACTGGAAGCTTCTCCACCCATCTCTAACATGAGAAAAAGATTATGCAAGCATTAAGTAATAATATTTGAAGACTCCATCTCTCCACAGTCATACTGGCTCCTAATTTTATATCTGTAGATCTCTATAACCACATTTTAACACATTTTTGTCTGTCTATGCTATATTCTTATGGAGATCTCACTTAAAATTAATTTGAGGGATACTATATTTTTATCTTTTTAGAATTATAGAAAGAAAGTAGGACACGTTCTTTAAGAATATTGTTTAATCAAATAACGTTATAATCTATCTTTGTACAATTAAGGAATACCAGAAACACATGGAAACCTTTAACCAGAACGTCAATCAAATTACAAAGTGGATTATTCAGGCTGATATACTTTTGGATGAATCTGAGAAAAAGAAACCCCAGCAAAAAGAAGACATACTTAAGGTAGCAAATAAAATATTGTGAAAAGTAATTTTCAAACTGTACAACAGTTATGTCAATTATGTTTGTCCTAGAAGATACCAAGGACTTAGTAAGAGTGAAACAATCAATCTTTCTTTCCTTCATTCTTTCCTTCCTTCCTTCTTCCCTTCCTTCCTTTCTACATTCTTTTGTGAATGGGAATTAATGACATTGAAAAGCTCTATAATCTGGATATATGTCCAAATCCATCTCTTATCTAATCACACCCAGTGTAAACTCTGGTTAGAAAAAAATTCCATGATCTATTTTGTTACTGTATTGCAAGCTCTTGTTTATTTTAATGGTAGTGCTATTACATTTTTGCATCTAACACAAAACACAGTTTCTCTTCGTTATTTGTAGAACCCATCTTAGTAAACACCTAAAATGCAATCATTAGGATATTTTACCTATGCTAAATCCCAATCTTTGTACAGGCTGAGCATCCCT
The DNA here is from genome assembly GCF_021218885.2 of Marmota monax. Classification (NCBI taxonomy): domain Eukaryota; kingdom Metazoa; phylum Chordata; class Mammalia; order Rodentia; family Sciuridae; genus Marmota; species Marmota monax. The sequence continues at coordinate 1,146,006 of NW_026694772.1, forward strand.
GATCCAAATATCAAAATTCAAATTGCTCCAAAATCCAAAACTTTTGTGTACCATCATGATGTTACAAGTAGAAAATCCCACACCATGAAACTGTCTAATGAACAGGTAATGTGTATAGATGTACATGAAACAAATGAATTTTGTGTTTAGACTTGGGTCCCATCTGCAAGATAGCTTATTATATGAATGCAAATATTTCAAAATTCAAAAAATATTTCACAAAATCTACAACACTTCTAGTCCCAAGTAATTTGGGTAAGGAATATTCAACCTCAAATTATTCATAATCTGGGCTAGATAAAACTGAACTTTTCATTTTTTAGTCACATGAAAAGTGATCATAGCTTCGGCTCCCTCTTTTTTTGAAATACTTATTAGGGAATCCTAATTCTTATTTTTCAAGGATAACAATCTGTCTTCTAAAAAAATTATTCCTATAAAAGGATATGAGAGGTATAATGTACAAATATATCTCATTGATACTACATTGATTTGCTGGATGCTATCCCTTTTCTTAATTAAATAGGAAGAATTGAATTTTAAAGCTCATTTACATTAATAATTCTTAATTGAGTTTTGCTGAGCTCTTCAATAATATTAGGTGCCTAGTGAGTTGCTACTTAAAGAATGCTCATAAAAACCAAAGGCCAAATGTTCTCTCTGATATGCAAATGCTAACACACAATAAGGGGGGATAGAAGTTCAATGTATTAGACAAAGGGGAATGAAGGAAAAGGAGCGGAAATGGGAATTGGGAAGACAATAGAATGAATCATGAATCTGACATAACTTTCCATTGTTCATATATGAATACACCACCAGTGAAACTCCACATCATGTACAACTGCAAGAATGGGATTTTAATTAGAAAACTAAGTCATACTCCATGTATGTATAATATGTCAAAATACAATCTACTGTCACGTATATCTAAAGAGAGCAAAAAGCAGCCACTCATGATTTCTTTCTCTGCACTTCATTGTTTTTTTTTTCTTTTTATACCATGGATATTTCCCACAGTTTATGATTCCATTTTAATGAAAAACTCTAAATGCATTTTAGGCTATCTCCAAAACATATTTACCCTATTGTCTGGAACTGATTTTGATATATTTTCCATTCTTTTTTGAAATGCAATCAAAGATGTCACCTTATGATGAAATCTTTGAGATAATAAGAACGATATTTATAAACTTACAGCATCTGTGATCCCTTGGGTTAAGCAGAAAATTCTTCAATACCTCTGTATGTAACACAGAATCCATGTCTGTTAGAAAATCAGTTTTTTCACTGATAGTCTATATAATAAACCAAGAGGAACTCCAAATCAGTAGGAAGGAATAGAAAAGTGTGCTTTCCTGGTAAGTACATATTTAGGTTGTTCTACAAATATTAAATTTAGTCAAGATAAAGTAAGACTAAATATAAAATAATATCATTTTTGTGGACAACGTAAAGTCAGAAAATAGGGTTTGTCCATCTCAGAGTAAGTAAAGTTTAAATTTACACTCATCATACTTAATCAAAGATAGGGACCTGGTTTTCAGATCATATATATTGATCACTCTACTTTTTATGGAATTTGGCTTTTCCCCTGCCTTTTCATTCTTTTGCCTGCCTCTCTCTCTCTCTCTCTCTGTGTCTCTCTCTCTCTCTGTCTCTCTCTCTCTCTGTCTCAACTTCCATTACTAACTTTAAGCCCTATTTCTTGCTCATGGAATATAGCGTTTAAAGGCTGAAATGAATGACATGCGCCCAAAGGTGGACTCCACACGTGATCAAGCAGCGAACTTGATGGCAAACCGCGGTGACCACTGCAGGAAAATAGTAGAACCTAAAATCTCAGAGCTCAACCATCGATTTGCAGCCATTTCTCACAGAATTAAGACTGGAAAGGTAGGAAGATCTACTCCAAGGTGGAAAGTAGTGCTAAATGATCTCTTGCGAAGGTTGCGCAGTGCCCTGAAGGGGGCAAGCAACCCCCACAGCAAAGTTTTCAAAAGGAAAATGAAGGCCAAATTGCACTTAAGGAAATTTTACCACTGACTTTCATGAGAGATAAATCAATCTCCCCACCCACTTCTCTCTCTCTGTCTCTCATACTTCTTTGCTGCCACAGCTATTTTAGAACTGCATTCTGCACTGGTTTACATATGTACTTTCAGGGGTCACCTACAGCAAAGTACAAATAGCATGCTGCAGGCAAAAATAAAAAAAAAATACAAAAGCACAAAAGACTAAGAACACACTACTGATATTGATATATTTGATAAATATAATATTGCTTGTGTGTAATATAGATTGAATATCCAAAATGAGGCCTTGTACATTTCCTGCATGATCTAGGGTTTTTGTACTTCTTATTGTGCACATGTGTGTATTAATGTGTTCTTGGTAGTTGCAAACACTGTGACCAAATACATTAGGCTATAATGAAATGCTCAAGCCATGAAAACAAATAGTTGCAAAGCTTATATATCCTAATTTTTGTAATTTTATATGTTTATATTCTATTTAATGAAAAACCAGGGGATATGGTACTTTTGCATGAAAATCTTTATATTTGTGTAACATTTAATGAAGATAAAATCTTATGTTATGCAAAAATATATGAATATAGCATAGAATTTCAACTCCTTGAGGAATATGTCAAATGCAAGGAATTCCTGCAAAATTGATATAATGCAGTTTGACACATTTTCAATATAGTATACAATTGCTTTCAAATATAAAAATATGTATGAAAATATATGTATTTGGACACACAGATAATTGCTGGGGGTTTAAGTGAGAAAAACCTTATTGAAATATTGTGAGAAAATATGATATAAAATGTCAGGTAAGTATTGATTCCTAGAGAAATAGGAGAATGTGTTCAAAAAATTATTTTTGAAATTATGGACACCTATTAAAGTCCAGTTTCACAATTGCTACAGTATCTAGGGCATTATAGTAAGTTATCATGTTATATATAATATATATTTGAAGTAGGTTTCAAAATATATGAAATCTGATATGAATAATTCTAAATAGTTTATGCATGAGATAAAGTTATCATCAAAACTCACCTTGCCTAGCGTGTATATATATATATATATATATATATATATATATATATATATATATATATATATATATAGTCATTATAACTTGCAAGAAAATCTGACAGATTCTGAAATTTTATTTTCAGTGTATACTTAGTTCTTTAAGAATTTACTTTGATATTTAAATAGACAATTGCTTTTACTTCTAGAGACAGCAATGGCTTAGGTAATACCTCAGTAACCAAGAGACTTTTATTTCAATCATCTAAAAATACTAATGCTTCATTACTAAGTTTTATTTTCTTCCCATCATATATATACAATTTCAATAAATTATGACGTTCTAGCATATTTAATAGAAAATGATTTTATTTTGAGATAATTGTGTTAGAAGATTATGATTTTCAGACACTATTGAAAAATGGAGCAAACTCATCCTCCACCATAAGTGACAAATATAGCTTAGGCAAGTTTGTAAATAATACAAATTCATGAGTGTTGTACTGTTTTGCAAAAATTTGTATTAGTTCTGAAAATCATGAATTAGATAAGATACTCAGTGTGCTTCTTTTATTTTCCTTTTTCAGGGTAAGATATAGATATTTCAAATCAGTATTTTCAATTGTATATTAATTCACAAAATAATCCCATAATTGCTTGCAAAATATTCCTTTTTCTCTGAATTAGTAAAGATAGCTTGGTGCAACAGTAATCACATATTGACAATCTAACCAGATAATTATACTCTACCATCAGGATGGAAAGAAAAACCACAGATAAAACAAATTTAATACTTTGGTTATTTATTCATTGCATCAACAGATGATATAGAACTTCCACTAGAGAGTGTGCAAAGATATGAGAATGTAAAGATACTTGCTTAAGAATTATCCTGCTTACAAACACAAAAATAAATACTTACTATAGTCCCAAAATGTTTAATACTAATGGAACTTCATGGAGATATTCAAATACTGATGAGGTAATCCTAGCAGAAAGATTGAGCAGTGGACTTAAAAGACACAACTCTATATCTGAATTTGTCAGCAACAGAGAAAACATGAAAATTTTCTAAATATCTGTTTGAGTGTTTGTATGATAAGGGAGTTACATTTGATTAATAGTTTTTAAAAGAAAAACTAGCCTGATCTCTGAAAAGTTACTCAAAATGAAATGTGTGAAATGGAAAATAGCAATAGTGCAATTACTTGTTGGGGATACTTCATTTTCTCTTTTCTGTGCCTAACTTCAGAAACTACACATTATGCCCATAGAATATGCTGTCAAATTTCTAGCCTACTCAGAAGTCACTGCTAGTTCTAAATTTGACAGTTCAATACTCTTCTGTTGATGCAATAACACATTTAAGATAGTTAATGGCTTATGTGTGTATATATTGAGTAGGGAAATTCTGAAAGTGCCAAAAATCATAAGGATGGCTTTTCATCTCAAAATTTGGCTCCTTTATAATAGGGTTTATGAAGGATATGATTAGGTCGGACTATGACTTTACTATGGTTGAATCTTTGGCTTGATTTTGCAGAGGAGAATAACCTGGGGAAAACCTATGGTGATAAAATAAATAAAAATAGTTTGGTACTGAATATGGGTTGATTATAAACTCAGTGTAAGAACAAATTTCATGATAATCTTTTAAAGATCAACTATAAATGTTGACTGAGTGAATTTTTTTCCTGAAAATTCAATGGTAGCTGCTACTGTTGCTACTTGTTGAAGAATGCAAAGTTGAGTACTTCTGTGTCTCCTATGAGGACTGTCCATGGCAAGAAATTCTATAACATAGAAAGCAGTAAGCACTGGAATCTTGCTTTCAGACTGACTAAGAGCTTTTCTGTTTTAGTGCCTCTCTCTATAGTGGCAATTTTAGCCCTCAGTGAGGAGCAGTATGGTGAGAAGAAAAAATCTTAACTGGAAGCCACAAAGTTGCTTTGAATAGTAGCTGAGGATATTTATATTTGTATGATCTTGCATATTTCCCTTCTAACTCTTTAGAGCCCATTTCCATCTATAGAATTAGATAGATGGTATCTTATTTTAATCTCAAAATTGTAGTGAGGATCAAATGATGTTAGGTATATACAAACTCACACTTAGGAAATCTGTTAATTGTTATGCGGAGATGAACTGGTAAAATCTCATCAATATCAATAATCATTACCACAATTAGATATTATTAGACTTGAATGGCCAAATTTAGGATTGAGACAAATATCAATAGAAAAATGAAATGGAAGAATTATAGATTACTTCTTCCATCCTTTGCTGGAATGAGCTGGAGCTAAAATAACATGTATTTTCTACTTAAATTGTAAGGACTATCCTTAAAGATAATCAAGTGAAGCAACTTAAGAAGAACTAGCAAGTTCTGCCTGTCCCTAATACAGTCCTTAAAATACATGAAATACTGCTTCATGTATCATTTAGATTAATTAAGTGTATTCAGTGGCTTTGAAATACCTTAATCTTTCCTAATCTATTTGAAATCAGAGTAAGGAGATGGTAGTTTTAATGGAGAGGGTCAGAATTATAAAGAAGAATCAGGAACCATTTTAGAGCTCTGAGTAAAGTGGATGGCATCAATGAAAAGATACACTTTGTCTCAATTCTGTTTTATGACATCTGAGCATGGATGTGGGGCTGGTGGCGAGGGATCCTATCAGGAAAACAAGCTGTCAAGAAACAAAAGCATAGAAAAAGAGGTGGAGAGGCAATAAACAGCATTGTTTTGTTGCCTATGGCACCTCTATTCTTCTATATCTTCCCAGAAACCAAGTTGAAGAAGGTGAGTTGGAAATTTGGGGGACATGAGAGTTGAGGTGAATCTTAAAGAACTAAAGAAGCAAGAATTTGGAAAAGGGAGCAATCTGGATCAACCATGACCAACCATATGCTATATTTAGGTCACAATATTTGGCACTGTCAGGACTCTTGCTAGGTAAGATGTGACAGATTTAAAGGGGTTTACTGTTTAATGGTGGAGCAAGATGTATTCCTGGATACTAGATTGGGAATGAGTAGAGTGAGTAGATGGAGAGTTCCATGTTCCAGCAACACAGAGAAGGAAAGAATTCTAGAAAGTCCTATGAAAAATCTCAAGAGTATAGTTTGTTCAATGGAGGTTCATTTTACTTATGGGTAAAGGGCATGTGGCCTAAAGCTTAAATGTGGATATGACTGAAGAGGATGGTTAGACACAGAGTGAAGAGGTCATGACAACAGACTAATAGATTATGCTTGGTTCAGTGGGCAATAAGGAATTTTTAATGTTTTTTTCCCACTTACTGTTGAAAGATTAGTTTATGAATGGTTTGAGGAAAAATCACCTGAATGCGACAGAAAGTAGGAAAACTAGTTAGGAGGCCATTACAATAGTTTAGATGAGACACAACAATAATCTCAATATTGGAGTAGCTATGGGACTGGAAAAGAGTTGTCAGTGTAAATCGATGAATCTCAATCATTTGCATGTACTTGGAAGATTGTTAAAACATAGATTACTGTGGCCTACACCTAGAGATTATGACACAGTAAAACTTGGGAGTAGCCTGAGCATTTGCATTCCTATTAAGCTTCCAAGTGAGATTGATGAAAATGATCTGGAAACCTCACTGAGAGAATGACTGATCTAGAGGCACTGAGAACTAGTTTAGAGTTCAATTATTACCTATGAGGGCCAAGAAGATGATGGAATAAGAATTGGCTTAGGATTCAAGTCTGATTGAGAAAGTCTACATAAAATTTCAGTAATCAAATGTGCATCAATACATATCTGTCATATTGTAATACTTATTTTCTAAAGAAATTTAATTCACCAGATTTCATCTAGCTATACACTATAGATATAGGCAATCATTTTACTTTTTACAAGATATTACAAAATTTATACACATAATTTGCTTAGAATGTGTTATTGTCTAAAGATTTAGGAATAGTTCATCTTTCTAAGTAGCAGAAAATTTAAATATTGGTCCTAAATTTCATACTAACCAAAATAAAAGTGAACTTGTGTTTTGTCTTTAATGCTTAACTAAGACTTATGTGCTATAGAGGGTATATACCATATGTTCTTCAATTTCCACATGGGCCTTGAAAATGGCAATAAAAATTCGTATAGCAATTTCTTTATATATGTATTACAACTGAAAAGTGAAATTAGGACAATCTGGGATCATGTATTTAAATATTCATATTTTATTGTGTTAATTATTAGGAAGTATCAGATTTTGTGACCTCCAATGTAAGCAGATGTAAAAATAATGTTTATGAATCAGAGACTTGTGGATATTTATAGGGACTACGAGAGAGCCAGTGAGTTTTCCATATGATGTAGAATATATCAAGAAAAAAGAAACACATGGTTGGATCTAATCTATCTTAAAATGTGGTTTTATATGTGAAAAAAATTGAATAATAGTTTAGGCAGATATTTTGGATCTCCTAAACATCAATGTAAAATAGATTATGTAACTCATAAACATAATCTAAAATGTCAAATTGATACTTATTAGATTTGAAAAATTTAATTAAAATCTAAATTTCTGTGATCAGTTTTATTAGTACATATAAACCTTTTCCCTTTTGCAATCTGTTTCTAATCATGTTCTAATGTGATACCTTTTCTGTCAGAAGACAGCCCATTGATTGGTACAGTTATTCTTGTTATATAAATATACCTTTTTAGTAAAATTTTCTACAAAGTAATTTTAAAAACATAGATTAAAAACTATGGTATAACATTTAATATTAAAATCAATAATATTACAACAAATAGCCTCAGGTAACAATGACAGATTAATACCCAAAGAATATAATATACCTGCTAATTTTGTTTAACTTAAATAAGAAAGAAATGAACCTATCAACAGAATTTCTATACTAACATTATTATTTCACATTTGCAATTGGCTTTCCCTATAACAAGGTTAATTCCATTGAAACTTTGGTAATAAATCTATTTTACAATCATCTAAAATGTTTTTAAAGTAGATATGTAATTGAGTTTGGTTAGCAGTAATTTGATAAAACTAACTGGGTCTTATTAGCATGACATTTGAAATGGTTGAAGCTATTTGGTGATTCCGGATTGTGGTCCTTTAAAAAGGAAAATTATTTTCCTGATCAGTGTCAACAAATTCAAACTATATGTTCTTTGGACCAGAGACTTTCAGATATTTAGATATTTATACAGAAATGTGAGAGAAGCATTGTGTTGCCCAAGTTCTCACAGAGTGCCTACTCCAATTAGCTGATTCTCAGCAGAGTTTAGTACATCTATTTACATCAGCAAGTATTTATTGTTGGTCTATGATGTGGTATTATGAACACATTCAATTTTATTTCAAACACAAGGATTTCAGTATAGTTCTTTATTTTAAAAACAAATAATTGAACAAAAAGTAGAAGGGAGTAAGGAATAGAGGAAGAGAGGGAGAAAGCAAGAAAAATGAAAGAAAACTAAATAAATCCAGAGGAAGTCAGAAGTATGAAATTGTCCAAAGTGTTATATTTTTGCTTTTAGTTTATCTGTCTCCCTCATATATTTTAGGATGAAACCTTTCTTCTTTAATTTCATTTGCAACTACCAAACTGACATAATCATGAAATAGAGATGTGTCCCCACTTACTCTTTTTTAAAACTTTATTTTATTCATTTATTTTATTTTCAATATGGTGCTGAGGATAAACCCAGTGCCTCACATGTGCTAGGCAAGCACTTTACCACTGAGGTACAACCCCCAGCCCTGCCCCCCAGTTACTCTTAATAATTGTAGACAGTGGGCTTATTTTTGACCTGCCAATGTATATTAACCAACCAATATAGTTTTGGTTGATTTATAACATCTTGAGATGTGTAGCCATGAAATTACTCACATCAATTCAAAATCAATAGGTATGCATGGGTTAATGTCCCCAAGTTACCCTCACAACTTAGCCACATTTTCAAATTTTCATCATCAAAACATTAAACCAGTACCTTACCTAATAGCAAAAGAAGGCGACCAGTGAATTTCACTATTTTGAGTTTTTGTTTCATTTATAAAAAGTTATTTTTTTATATTTCCTTATTGTTTACTCTAAGTTTAAAATAAGAGAGTGAATAAATCTATACATTATTGGGTTATCTTTGTTCTAACATAGATGTAGTATCTTTACAATACTATTATATATGTTTGTGATTTTTATTTCCTCTACAGATAGAATTATTTGAAATGAAGATTCATATAATGTCAGTAGTCTGTCTTATCTGTATTACAGGATGTTACTTGGCCTTGAAACTTTATTCATTTGGTTGCTATGGATTATTCTTTTCCTATTTTCTTATACTAATATTGTAATGATAAATAAATTTTCAAAGCTGCAGAATGGAAAGAGGAGATTGATTGATTTGAAACAATTTTAAACCAATCTGTAGCACTTGGATTATTTATTTTCAATGTAGATTTTAGTGTAATTCCAATATAGTGGTCATTAATCATGATTACTAAGATTTCATAGTGCAGAACAAATGTTTATTTTGCTGTCTGTGTGAACACAGTCATTATTTTGCTAGTGTATCTATGCACGATGAAGTAATATTTAACCAAAGGAAAACTTAACATTTTAATATTGATAAAGTGTATATGAGTAATTTTGAATGCTTTCAATTTCTAATGAATCAGTTTGTAATTTATTTTGCTTTTCTTCAGTCTGTTATTCGTCGTTAACTTGTTTATAAGTCACCTTTAATGCCAAAATTTCAAAAAAGCCTTAAATTTCATTAATCCTTAAATCTTCCAACAAAGCACAATGAATAGTTGTTAAGCAATTTCAAGCAACATTAAAATATCAAGGAAAACAAAGTGTTGTCTTTCTCAGTTTCTCTGTCTCTTTCTTTTGTGTCCATTTATCTGTTTATTAAACTTCTCTATGTTCTACTTCATATGTATTTTGTATAACTGCACAGTCATGCTAAAGTTCTTAGACTAAAAAGGTAAGTAAAAAATATAATTGTGTGAAAACTATGTTTGGTGTGTACATTTTCCAACAATATTATAACTTCTGTTTGATTATTTTCTATATATTCTAAAGCTTATCTTTCGTGCTCTGTCCAACTATGTGTTATAATTGTGATTCTATTTCTTCTGTGGTCATGTTTGATTTAATATCAATAGAAGTAATTTATCTAGTAATTAAGATGATTTATCAATCATCACTTTTAACTGCTTTATACTGCATCATAATTCTGAATTGAAAAGGCAGGTATCATATACTACATATATTTAAATTTGGTGACTCAAGAGTGAGATTTTTGAACTATAGATGCTTCCTAATGGTGCATTTAAAAATACAGTTTCTGCCAAGAATACACCAAAAATAATTGGAGTGTTACTTATGGTTATTTTGGTTATAAAGTTGATCACTGACAATCAATTTATAGGTAGTTCTAAAACCAGTAACTGACTGAGTAAAGACCTTTTCTATTCAAAAAGGGGACCATATTTTTTTTGGAAAATACAGAGTAGTGTAAGATATATTGCCAACCTCAAAGACTGAAATCCTCTTAGAGAAACAAAGCATACATCCTTAACAATAAAATAACATCATATTTACATGTGAAAGGTAGTACAACACAATTTAGGATTACACATAAATGAGACTCCTGACAGAAGATCAAACACACTCCTGTAAGTTTTTCTATATACAAATCCCTCTCAGAAAACATAGTGCAAATGAACAAGAATAACTTTATATGGTTAAACTAAATACAAAAACATTGATTAATAAATTGTTCATATTTTTACTTTTTTGGTAAGATATTAGTCCAACAACATTTTTCGAACAAATAATAAGGTATTCGCTCTTATCCATGTTGTGATTTATAGAGTGTATATATATATATACACACACACACACACACACACACACACACAATAATGTCGTCACAAACTACATGTGATTATTAATCATTTGAAATATGGCTATTACAAATTAAGATGTACAATAAATATAAAATATACATGGATTTTGAAGACTTGATATGAAAAGATGAATGTAAAATGTCACATTAATAATTTTATATTATAGGTTTGTCCAATCACTTGTTGGATACATTGTGAAAGAAAATATATTATTAATTTTCCTTGTGTTTTTATTATGACAAATAGATAATTTAAAATTACACATGACTCTTATTATATTTGTTTTAAGCTAAACAACTCTGGTTTTAGAGGAAAGAATGTACTTTTTTAAAGTGAAAAAATTTAAGAAAATTTTCTATGATAAAAGGGTCATATTTCAATATTATAATGTAATCTATTATCATCAAGACTGTATATTTTTAGCAATGAGAAACTCACTACCTTAAAATTACTGCTTAAAAATATTCCAACCTTAATAAATTATTATCATATTTGCCTAAAACTCAGGCTCCAAATAATTTCTACCCATTTATTCTAGTTATTCATTTTGAACTACACAAAGTAATTCAAACCCTAATCTGCATAATGACCTTTTCTCTGTCTTTGGTCAAGGAATCTAGACCCCATACATCCTTCTAATGAAGTCTAACCTTCCATTATCTTGCCTGAATAATTACTTATTTTTAACAGTACCTAAAGTCTTCTTACATCTTCTGTTTTGGCACTAGATGGCATCATGGTATTCCTAGCATTTGGCCATTTGTTAATATATTTCCTACCTAGACAGGTCTTTTGAAAATTCTACATATAAATTGTATTATTTAAAGGACTCTTCAAAATGTTTACTCTGCTACCCCGTCATTAGTCATTCTTTGTTTATTTCTTCAGAAAATATTTTTTGAGTGCCTATATGTTGCAAGAATAAGTTTTGGTAGAATAACAAAAATGTCTCATTTCCATGGATATTCATTTAACTCATCTCACTAACTTTGTAATTTTTGCATAAGTTTTGTTTCTTCAAATCTTAAAGAACTGCTACCCAGGGAAAAACAAGTGCAAAGCCCTTGGCATCTTCCTCAAGATCATTTTGTATATTATTACAGATTAATAAATCAATAGTTTTGTTGTCTAGAATGATACAACATAAACTGGTGTTTAAATATTTTCATTTTCATCATTAGAACTTCATGATTTTGTCAAATCCCTCAGTAAAATAAAAACTCACTACATCAACAAGTATTTGTTTATTATGCAAAAATCATGTTTTCAAAAGAGGAAGATCTTGAACTAAGGCAATGTGTGGGTATTATTTCGAGAGGAAACAACAAGAGCTAAGATTTTATTCAACATATATTTATATAAGATATATATATATATATTCTTATCCCTGTGTTACAAATGAAAAAGCTGAGGTTCAAAGAAAATAACTTGTCCAAGGCCCCTTACCTCATAAAAAGTGGAACACATTTCCAATCTGTACATTCTTACACAAGACATTGTGTTCTTCACTGTAAGATCAAAGGAATTTTAAGGTACTTGATGAGGGATAACAGATCATCAAATGGTGTGCAACAAAAGACTATAATGGTAACAATTATATAAGGTCCAAGGGACAAAATTGAGGGAAGCCTTCACTATCATCCTGGAGTTTGAACTTTATTCTTCCTGTACCCACCAGATACAAAAGGTTCTGGAACAACACAGTAGCATAATGAAAAAGATTTTGAGGACATACTGACCTGATCACTGTGCACAGGCTGGAACTGGTTTGGCAGGAAGGAGATTTTATTCTAGTCTGGAAGTAGTAGCCTGTCCTATGTGAGGGCTCAGAAAGATGATGGGCCTGGGAATACAAAGCAAGTGGATCATAGAAAATTAATTAACACTTACCTGATACTTATTAGAAAAAGATATTCAAGAATGAATGACATGACTTATGTTTTAAACAAGGATGACTAAGAAAAATGGTCTATTTACAGAACTAGGAAAGTTAGTGTTGTAAGAAGTTTGGGGGAAGTTAAATAGCTTAGTTCTAGTTAGTTTGAAATTCAGGTGAGAAATTAGCTAATTTCTAGTCTAGACTGGAATTCAGAAGTGAGATCACAGCTTGTCTTTACAACAGTTTGAGAAGCACAAATCTTATAGTTAAAATCATGGAAGAAAATATATTTTATTGTGGGAGAAGCATTGGAAAAGGGGTACAGAGGTCCAAATTTAGGACCTTTGAAAATACTATCAGTATATGGAGAGAAGATAAGCTAGAGAGGATGCAGGCAGACCAAAAAGGTAAATCTGACTGCAAATATATCCATGTTATTTTGATATCCAAGTATTCAATAAAAATTATTTTAAACATTTATCATTGTATGCTCACAAAATCAAGTAGAAAAAAATGTAGTTTCTATTATTAAAATCAGCAAACGTGAAGAACAGTTTAATAACATAACACTATCAAATTGGTATTATGTAGTTAAAATTCTAAAGGATGGTATTCAAAACAAGGGTGGTAATAATTTTACCTTTATAATCCTTTCAACAGTATTTGAGGATTGAACTAAGGACTATGCTAGTAATATCTTGAAATATTCTTTAAGCATATTTTAAAAAATTTTATTGCCGTGTAAAAATTATATACAATAGTGGGATTCATTATGCTGTATTCATACATACACATAAGATAATTTGACCAATATCATTCCCCAGAATTTACTCTTTCTCTCTTCTCCTCCCTCCCCCTGAACCACTTGCTCTAATCCACTGATCTCCCTTTTACTATCATTATTGATATTAATGTTTTTATTAGTTCATTATAGTTACATGCAATAGTGGAGTTCACTTTGAGATATTCCTACATGAATATAATACAATTGGCTTGATTTAAGTCCCAGTATTTCTCCTTTCCCTACCCTCATACCTCTCTCTTCTCCCCTTTATTTACTGGTTTTCCTTCTATTTATTTGGGTTTTTATGTGCTTTATAGTTATACATAAAATCACAGTTCATTATGACATATTCATGCATGCATGTAGCAGTTTAGTCAGCTTTATTTACTGACTAAATGAAACTCCCTTCTCTTTCTCTAGTTCCCTCCCTTCTCTAGTTCCTCCTCACTTCCTCTTACCCCCTTCATCTCTTCCCTTCTCTTCTGTTTTCATGGGATCCTGTAGTACTTCAAGTAACTATTATTTCCAATGACAATGATTATTGGGACTTAAAAATGAGTTTTTACTAAGTCACATTTTAAAAGATTCCATAGATCCTTTCTGGGGTATAGAAATGCCTATATTATACATGTTTATTCATGCTGCATGTGAGAATCATGTTACCCCATGAATACCATTTGATTATTCACTTACTTATTAGTGACAGACTACCATTACATATTTGATTTGTCCTTGAACACTTACCTTATTGTCCTTTGGCTGTTTGCATCTAATAAAGATAGGAAAGACCTATGGCTGAAAATGTGACTGGGAAAGAACATGTGGGGATCAAAGTTGGTGAATGCAATCATCCTGGGCATAAGACACTAAGAGTTATTTCTGAATTAGTTCTATTATGTAAAATAGCTCTGAAGAAAATCAGATTTCTATATTTCATCTCTGGGTTTTAAAACTATATCCAGCATAAAGTTATTTTCCAGTGTTATAATAGGAAGAAATTAAATACAGAATAAATATCAAGAGAGTAAAAGTGTATTTTATTAACAGAACTTTAATGATTAAATGTTGCCCCATCTTTTGAATATTTGAATTTCAATGTCTTTTCATTAATCACTCATTTTCATGTGTTTCATGAAGCAAATCAAAGGATATTCAAGTTTTTTGAAACTGGTCAATATGAGTTTCCAAATTAAACTGTTATGTCTGAAAAGGTTGAAAAAGATATACTCAGATTTTTTATGTTAAATATTCTAAGTTCATTCATGTGAATATATATGTGCCATCTAAGAAAACGTTCCTGAAGACAAACTAATGGCATTGTTTGTCTTAGAAGACCATGCTTGTCAATTTTGCCATGCAAAAAATGACATTTAAGATAGCTGAGCAGATTGCCATGTAGTTTTTCTAAGGATAGGATGACAATTATACATTTCTACCTGAGGTTACTGTTATTTGATGAATGAAGTAATTTTTGATAAGACATATTTGCTCAAATGATATTTATATCAGAATATTTAAGTTAAGATTGAATTTGAGGTTAGAATATTAAAAATTAGTGCAGCAAAATTTATGTAAATTGCCTTTTTTGATACCACAGAATGATGAATTGCATTATCTTGCATGTATGTTCAGCTCTGGTGATGTTAAATGTTTGTCCTTATTTGCATCTGCAGGTACTTTCTCAGTTGTATTTCAAATCCTTCATAAAATATGATATGGAAACATAATGCATGTCATTAGTTTAGCCACAGGAGGTTGAATAAATGTATTTCTTTTGGTATGTGTTTCTAATAAAAAGTAATTTTGATTTAAATTAGCACTATCTTTTTTTTTAGGCCTCCATTCCTTTGAAGGAATTGGAGCAGTTTAACTCAGATATACAAAAATTGCTTGAACCACTGGAGGCTGAAATTCAGCAGGGGGTGAATCTGAAAGAGGAAGACTTCAATAAAGATATGGTAAATTGGTTGTGATAAAGTGTGAATGAACTAGGAGTAAAAATGAAAAAAAAAATAGAAAGAAATTATATACTTCAGATCTCCAACTGAATTCTCAGAATATACCTCGCATATTATGTGATTCTACTGATTTTTAGAAATGCAAAGTATTCTTGTTGACCTTTTATATCAAATGCCAAATAACTATGGTCTGGTCATATAGGAGCAATTACACACTCTAAAATATACTTAAATTTATTTTGACCTGTTCTGTTTTTGAACTTGGAGGGAAATATGTAATAGAAATAGAGTCAATCAAAAAATAAACTAGACATTTAATAAGAATTTCAGCTATCATAGATAACTCTTGTTTTGTGTCAGTCATGTGTTTGGTCATAGAAGGGCCAAATTTACACAATATATATTTTGTTTACCAAAGTTTCCTACAAAGTTATTTTAACAAAAAAAATGAGTAAATAGTATAGTATATGATTAAAATATGCTATGCTGCTTATTTCATAGGAGTAAAGAAATATGACCATGTGGGCTACTTATTAACTAAGAACATTCTCCTTCAATCACAATTTCAAGATGCCTTTGATGTTTCGCTCTGGCTTAGTTACTTCTGCATCACATCCCTATTCACTGACTTTTATTCTTCCCTTCACCCTCCTTTTCACAATTTTTTTTTTCTCCTTGTTCACTGCCATCACCTCTGTGGCATTCTTAACCTTTACATGCATCTTTCTGGAGATTTTCAGAGATGTATTAATGCTAGGGTCTTCTCAAACAATGCTTGCAAGCAACATCAGAAGGCAATGTATCAATTTTAGAAAATAGCCATGTGAAACAATAGGAGAAATATTTTCACCTACCACTCTTAGTTCCCACTGGTATCACTTCTGATTTCCTGGAGCTGCCCAAGTTCATACTTGCCATGAATGGGCTTTGGTGGTCTTGCCAACTCAGCTCATGGAAAGAAAGACAAGAAGAGCTTTCCAAGATACTGAGTTCCAACTATCTCTACTTCATGTTAAAGAAGAAAGCAGAGGGCACCAAGATGAAAAGTACTGCTTACTTCTTGGCTTGATCACAAACACTGTCCTAAAGCCCTCACCTGGTTAAGGGGAAATAAGTGAAATCTATTTTGTTTAATTTTTTTTGTCCTTAGAAAATGTTGCAGATTTTTGAAAGGCAGTAAGGTCTTTTATAGACTATGTATATGTCCATATCATTGTATACATTTCAATAGACTATTAATCAACAAATCTCAGAAAAAAAATCCCATTTCTTCTAAGCAAAATCAGTAGGGCCTGAGTTGCATATTGAAGTTCAAATAAGTATTAAAGATTTAAATGTGTTACATCTAATACCATAAAAAGAATATAAAAGTACCCAAACATATGATATAGTCATTTTTTTAAACCTTAGCATTGCATACCTTCAGTAGCATTGCATGGTAAGCCTCCTTAATAGATAATTTCATATTTTAAATTGAAAAATACAAAATTAGGGATGAAAAGCCAAATGGTCACATATGTACCTATATTAGACCAGCATGTATTCAAATTATTTCACTTTTAAGTATATAAAATTAAAATATTGTTCTTAGAGTATAAAAACAAATTACACATTAAAATTTTTTGAAGCTATTTTCTCAATCCATATTTTAACACTTATTTATTTAAAGTTAACATATATGACATTTTATAAACAATTTGCAATATTTGACAGCAATTCACTACATCATTTTTTACAAATTCCCCATGTCCTAAATTTGAATGCCGAGATTTCAAATATAAAACAGATTATTAGATAAAAAAAATTTCTATACATATAAATTTAAGTATTTTCATTTAGTAGCATATTAGTATTTAAATTTTTTACCATTTTTCATACACATACACACATCCATTTAATTATATGGATGAATTAACATTACAAATAACAAGGTTAGTTTATTTGTACAGACTTTAATTTCTAGAACTGTACTAAAAAAGCCAAAACATTCAAAGCAGTTCATTTACCTGATGAGAAAGTACCTTTACTCCTTCATCTTCGTACATATGCCCCTAAAATTGTTCTGTAGAACTAGATGGGAGAAACTTACTTCTTTTAAACTCTAAAGTATAAAAATAATAAAAGAAAAGCTATAACCATTGTATCTTTTAAGAAAGTTCCCTAAAAGTTTTAAAATTGGAGTTTTTGTGTGTGCTTAGATAACATGTTTTATTATCTCTGTTAACAATGTACAGCTTAAAAAAAAAAAACCAAAATGAAGACTGTACTTGTTGTTTTTAATCAGAGTGAAGACAATGAGGGTACTGTAAAAGAATTGTTGCAAAGAGGAGACAACTTACAACAAAGAATCACAGATGAGAGAAAGCGAGAGGAAATAAAGATAAAACAGCAGCTGTTACAGACAAAACATAATGCTCTCAAGGTATTAGAGCTAAAATTATAATATACCTTGCCTGTGGTTTTTTTCATATGTAGGGTAAAATTTATTTATTGTGCAAAAATAAAATCTGCTTAAGAATCTTATTCACAAAAATTCAATTTTTTTCTGTTCATATGTGTGCTTTATTTAGCATTTTTGTGTGTTTTCTAATTTTAAAAGATGTCACTTAAAAGATGTTTCAGATTTTTCTGAATAATATTGAAAGGTATCAAAATGTATCATTCATAGTATTTATACATTTAATTTTCTAATATAGTTTATAAACAACATTTGTATTTGTATTGAGAAAGCTTCCTTAACTGCCAGAATAACCAACATATATTTTGATTTTTCCCTGCCTCCTTTACTCTAATTTTTTTTCTTAATGTTATAGTAAGTCCAGGGTTTTGGTGTCATAATACTTATTTATTAAGGCCTGGATGTTCCTCATTTTTATAAAAAATAAAGTTTATTGTGCCTTTAAGAGAGTCACTCTTTGCAACTAACTAAACATCTATAAGAGTCTAATTTCATTTATATAGGAATCCTCAAAAATATTTGTAATGCCCTTGAAGAAGAACTGCTACTTTCACGTATCCATGTGACTCATCTGGATTGTGCAGAAAAACAGAATACATTGTTGGGGTTTTTTCCCTATAATAATGATTCTTTAGGAAGTTCTTGAGACTGGATGTATGAAAAGTTTTGTGAAACAACCTTTTTTTGTATATGCTTTGCAATATTCACTGTTTGCATGCATGGCTGATTTTCTAATACTGTTAATTGCCAAGCTCTTCATTGTAAATCACTCTTTTAGAGTTATGTAGCTGTATAGGTAGATCCACCTAGTAGGTGGCTGGAATCTGCTTTCTGTATGCAAATGAGAGGATAAAACCTGTTTCCCTATAGTCAACCAAATAAACACTGCTGAGAATGTAATTACACAATATTGTGCCTGTAAGGAATCCATGAGGAAAGTCTAATTGGCCAGCAGGTGCTCAGAAGGTAACTGCTGATAAATATAGTAAATAGAAAAGGACTCTTCCTGGAGGGAAATGCAAAAGCAAATCAAATGGATTCAGAAAACTCTGTAAATCACACCTTTGTGACTGTGACCAAGACTTCAAAAGCATCTATACTGGTCACATGATGACATGTATCCTACCAAACAGCAGTGTTTAATGGTTATCTGGCATACCTATTAAGAAATCTATATAATATCTCTATTTTTGCATATTACACATCATTTTGTGCTTACAAAATCGAAGGAGTTTCAGATTTATTACTACCAAACCCTTTGCTCTTGGCAGAGATGTGATTTGTATCACAAATAAGGCACAGCTCAATTTTAATTCACGTGGCTGTATCTTGGTACCTTTGAAAAAAGCAGCATCCTTTTTGACTCTGTGCAGGCATTTATTACCTCCACAGGATGGTTAGAAATACAACATAAAATGTAAACTGCACTAAATTTCATATACCCACTTTTAAACAAAATAAAGCAGGAGATCTTGATCATTCACACAAATTTATCCTATAGGCAATTATTGGAAATCATCAATTGTACTGGCCAAATTAATTTACACCACCAAATGCGGTAACTATGTTAATCTGCCAAGAAGTTCCGATGCTAGTCCTTATGAAATATTTCAATGAAGGTCAAAACTTTCCAAGCCAATGAATTTTTCAGCCACCCTTTGATATTTGGTATTTTCTTTAGTTGGAGTTAAATCAGTACATATTATCCTAATTGCTACCTCTTTGAAGAAATGAAAGCTTATTCAGAGCTTTTATGTTCCCATGAGTTATAAAATGGCATTCCAACTAATTCCATTGATCATAAAAGACTCTGAGTGTGATTGTAGGAGCAAAATGATTGATTTCACCCCTTTGTTGATTCATTAAACCAGTACCCTTGTTTGTCTCATCAGGTTGATTTAAAACCCCCTTTGTCATCTCTTTTTAAAATAGTTAATCTTTTCATATTTTGAACATGATTTGGTATAATAATACAAAGTTGGCTATGTAAGCCTTGAAAGAAAAATAATTTGTATTTTTAAAACACTGAAATTTAAAATATTTAAATTGCTATATTTATGTATATTTATAATTATATGAACAAGAGTCATTCTTCTACACATGTAGCTTGAAAAATTCTTATAACTAAAGTGACTTTATATTTTCAATCACACAGTGTTACTGGCCTATCAAACTTTTATTTTCAGGTATTTCTAAAACCAGGAATGTATGCTGCATGGCTATATAAACTTAACATTTTGTTTGTAAGCCCAGGACTTAACATGTAAATTTTAGAATCTTATGTATTTTAAAAGTCAAATATAGACTCACTGTTTTTGCAACTATCTAGTTAAGTGAATTGTGTTAATATGTTACACTGTTCCACATAGACTACCCAACAATTTATTTAGCTCACTAAAACTATGGTGTGATTTCTAAACAAGTTTAAACATGCTAAGAGAAAATACTTTAAATGTGTTGTTCAGGTTCTTAGCTTCTGTATCTAGGTCTTGCCATGTAAATACATAATTAAATCATTTGTATTTTTAGCATTTAAATGTGATTTAACAAGTGTACAAAAAGATGAGGGACTCAAATTATTTTTATGAATAACTACAGCCAGAATTGTACTGTACTTATATATTGATATTTTAATAATATCTGCATCATGAACAGGATTTGAGGTCTCAAAGAAGAAAAAAGGCTCTAGAAATTTCTCATCAGTGGTATCAGTACAAGAGGCAGGCTGATGATCTCCTGAAATGCTTGGATGACATTGAAAAAAAATTAGCCAGTCTACCCGAACCCAGAGATGAAAGGAAAATAAAGGTAATGTTGTTTTAGAATGTCAATACTAGATTTTTATTGCTACAGTTTAATTACTTTAACTTAACCTGTAAGGATCATATTTAAAATATTAATGTTCCTGTTGCCTCTATTAATGTTCTCTTTGATTTGGTGCATTTCTTTGTATTGTGTTTTGTTTTAGTAAATGTATTGTATTAAATGTTATTCAGTTGACATAATGTTGAATGAATAAAATGTTTTGCTTTTAGACAATGTAAAATGAATTAAGAAATGTCATGTGTTTTCTGGTAAAATTGTAATTGACTTTGTGTATCTTTGTTCCAGATGAACTAATGACTTATCGGTATATGGACGACTTCTTTCTCATGTTAGCACATTCATTTCATCAGAGCATCTTCACACATCACTGTCAAAACTCTATAGATTTATTTGCATATTGTCTGAAGATGTGTTTTCCATTATTATTTTACATTTTTTTGCTTCATTCTCTGTTGAGTTCCTCAAAACTTTAAAAGAAAATAACTTATTCACTTACCCTCTAAATTACATTCTATATGGATGGTCCCTAAAATAATGAGTAATCACTCCAATGTGAGTCAACCCTCAAAGCACCAGAGGAATCAGAAGAAAGAAAATTTTAGATCAATTTCATATTTTCTAATTAGAATGTCTAAAACTGAGCATTCAAATGATAATTGAAATAATATTTGGATTCTTGAGTGAGGATGACAGTGACACCTTCCATATTTGTAAATTTTGAAAGATGACAATAAAGGAACAACAGCCTATGAAATTTCTGAGAGAAGTGTTTGCTACTTGTAGGTTGGTTGATGTGGTTAGCTAACTGCCCTGGGCCCTGTATTGGTTTTGCTCAATAGGAAATTGATCGTGAATTGCAGAAGAAGAAAGAGGAGCTGAATGCAGTGCGTAGGCAAGCTGAGGGCTTGTCTGAGGATGGGGCCGCAATGGCAGTGGAGCCAACTCAGATCCAGCTCAGCAAGCGCTGGAGGGAAATTGAGAGCAAATTTGCTCAGTTTCGAAGACTCAACTTTGCACAAATTGTGAGTTGTTACTGGCAAACCCACATATGTGTTTGCAACTACTACTCTATTAACAGAGGCCTACTAACAACAACACAAAAAAATCCAGGTGCAATTTCAAACTACTTATGTGCATTTTGAAAGTGAGCAGTTTCTCTCACTTTGGGCTTCTGTAACACTAGTGCTTCATTTTGAAGTTTAAAACATGATAAATTAACAGCTAATAGGAAAAGCCCCCTTACCAGAAATGAAAGATACATCTTAATTTTTTTTGCTGCATCATTTTTCATAACATTGGCAATGTGAATTTGTCAATTTATCATACATTTACTTTACTTCAGTGTCTAATCCAGAAATATGTATTGCTTTCCTGAGATCATCCCATGCTAATTTTACTTTTTTACTGTATATATGGTAAATAACAAATATTTTGTGAAACATATCAACCTGCCTAAGGCCATATCTTATTGATTCAAAGAATAATAGTTTAGACTTTAAACCTGGTTAACTTCTTAGTAGGTCACAGTGATTATTGGAAAAACTTGGTGCCTAGCAAGATGGTTGGAAACTGATGTCAGATGAACAATACCATATAATGTCATTACAGAAATGGTACAAGCCAAAATGAAAAGGAATGACTTCTTTTTAACAACTGAATGGAAAGTTTGTGTTTCTCTCTTTCAAAAGGCAATTTAAAATTGTAATCTTGGTCTTAGATTTTTATTTGTAATAAGGTACAAACTACAAAAATTTTCTGACAAACACATTTTCTTTTTCTATTCTGGGTTCTTGTAAGGTGAAGAGGAATGATGACAATCTGTAAATATCTAACAAAATACATCAAAAGACCAGATTATAAAAGTCTGAACAATAAGGCTTTATAATTACGTTGGATTGAATAATATGAAGCAAACAGACATTCAACCATTTTGACCTATGTAAATGACAAATGCATGTGGTTCAGCCCATAAATGAGATTTCTTGGGAAATTTTTATGATATTGTTGATTCCATTTAATAGGGCATATACTTTAAATGTGTCTAAGACAATTAAAATAACTATAAACATATACAGAAAATATGCTACATATTATTATTATTTATTTTTATTCTTTAAGAAAGTTCACTTATATACTGTTTTCTATGAAATCCAGTGACCCAAAGTTTAATAGCAGTTGAATATTCTGAGTAGTTGGAAAGAATAATCTAAAAAAGATTGAAACTGTATTACATTTTAAGTCTAATTCTAACTGATTGAACATTTCAGCCTATTATTCTTCATACTAGATGTTATGAACATAATATGTCATTAATCACTCAAGCTTACACTAACAGAAAACTGTATCTGCAGATGCAAAATGAAGGGAGAGATTAAAGCAACCATATAGAAAAAAACTAATAAAATAGCTTTGTCTTGATTTAATAGGTCATTTACGCACAAGTCCTTTGCTTTGAATTATATGACCAACTCTTTTCTGCATTTCAATTTTCCCTGTCTGAATACACCCAGTATGAAGCATCCAATTTGTTAACAACCTAGTCAAGTTAAATTACTCAAGCTTTATGTTTAAATAAATACAGAATTAAAAATCTTCATAAATCACCCACTTAAAATGATGTAGATCCCTAGACATAGTAAGCTCTTAACAAATATTTGTACAACATAATGATTGGTGAAATAAAAGAAAGATATGAGAAATGGTTTAAAAAATTAAAGTGAACTATAGTAAAATAATGAGATTTATTTTATTAAAAGCTATTCTTGAGTTCTGTTTATGAAAATTCGAAAATTTAGGTCTGTGTGATGGGGGCTTCTTTAATGTTAATTCTTGATTGTCCATGATGATAGATGTAATCCCAAAATGTATGAATTATAATCAATATCACAATTATATTTTAATTGGATTTAGTTATAACTGAAGGATGATAGAATATAGGTAGATATGTAGAGTGATGCATAAATAAACAAATAGAAAAAGATATATCCAAAATGTATCTTTGTATTCCACTGACCACAAATGTATTTGAAAAGTTGATTTCACCATACACATTAATTAGAATCTTGCTTCCCAATGCTTTCACAATGGAATCACTTGAGATAGCTACAGGACAACTGTTTAAATGAGAAGTTGTGTCTGAAATAATTCTACCATGGCCTTCATGCAGTATAGATGGTCATAGCTTCAAAATTCCTTTCCTCCCCTTCATTCTCTTTCTGTTTCTCTCATCTTTATTTCTCCTAACTGGTCCCTTTCTGATCTCTCTAGATATAAACTTGAGATTTGTAGTTAGTCTTCCATGTATTGACAGTAGCAATTCAAGAGAATAGACAGCACTCTAAAGTGCCTAGAATTTGAGAACTTAGTTTAAAATGAGAAGTTAATTTTCTTTATTTCATAGATGAAGACTCAGAAATTGGCTAAGCAGTGTAAATTTAATGCACGCAAGTGTCTGTGTCAGAATTAAATATGACTGTAGTAAATCTCAGAAAAGCCCTGGGACTTTGTCTGAGGGAGCCACGAAGCAGCCCTCAGCCAGACAGGAGTGCAAACCAATGCATGATAGACTATATCAATAAACAGTGGTTCTCAGGACAAACTAGGAGCCCATTAAGAAGGGACAACAGACGAGGAAGAAGGCAGTTTAAAGAGTTCCCCATATATTCACCAGGGGAAAAATCTCATCCTACTTAGAAAATAAACATTCAGGTTTTATTTCCTATTGATTTAGAGACTAGATTGCTCATTATCAAGCACTGACTGGAAACTGAACATAAGGAAATTTCTGTAGGATTCATTACAACAGTAGTGTCTAGTAGAAAGAACAATCTTTGCATTGGATAATCCTTAATTTAAATCCCAGTGACTTGTTCTACTAACTATATGATCATGGGTTCACCTTTTTTAGCCTCATTTTCCTCATCTACAATGGTAATAAGGATATCAGTGATGATGTAACAAGGTAATATTTGTAAAACATCTGCTGCATTGTGAGCTCAATGAGTCAATGTTTTCTTTTTATTTCTGTACAACACTGAAAGAGACATTATTTGAAAAACACAATATGTGGGGCTGGGATTGTAATTCAGTGGGAGAGTGCTTGCCTAGCACATGTGAGGCACTGGGTTTGATCCCCAGTACCACATAAAAATAAATAAATAAAAGAAAGATACTGTATCCATCTACAACTAAAAAATTTTTTAAAAAACTAATATATTTTATCTCATTAAGAGAATTAGACTCATCATGCTCCATTTGTTGAAAAAGTTAACAGATATCTGATACATTTTTTTCAGTGCTATTGCACATAAAATTCCATAATCCATGGACAGATAGTTTTTTCCAGAGTCACAGAATATTTGTTGGAAATTTCATGCAAAGCTGGTGACTCTATCAATGAAGGACATGATTCTATATAAACTTGTTGTTGGAGTAATATCTGAATTCTTATTTTCTACAGGAAGGTGAAGAGCAAGATAAGAAAATAAAATAATAAGGGCTCTGAAAAATTATAATACATCTTTGGTAAACTGCATTTGGCAATTAATCTCAGATGGCCCAAGGAAATGCAAGCACAAAATTCCACAATAAGGATACCACCGTAACTAAATTCTCACGTGGAACTTCTGTACAAAATAAGCTCATGGACTAAAATTTACAATGAATGTGGAGAAATATTATTTTTACAATTGGTGTTAGCAGAAAATAAAAAAAATCAAATATACACATAAGGAAGTTAAAGATGAGAGGACAATCAGAAAATAATATTGAAATAAACATTTCTAATGTCCAGAAGTAAAAGGCAAAATAAACATTTTCAAGAACAGGCCATTTTGAAAAGTTAACAGGAAGATATAAAAAACAAAGTCTATAAATAAAAAAAAATATTGAAATGAACAACTTTTGAAAAAGTGAATCCATAGGTAGAAAATAATATATTAATGAAAAGATGCTGAGAAAATTGCTTTGCTAAAAGTCATACAGGATGTGGATAATAGAATAAAAAGCTTAAGCATATGCATAAAAAGAATTCCAGATTGCAAATATGGAGAGCATGGAGAAGAGAAAATATTTTATATAAATGACTGACACTTAATAAATTCCAATTTGCATGAATCCTTAGGTTGAATAAAGCTCTACCAGTGTGGAACAAACAAAAGTGAATCCATACTTAGATAGCTCTGAATGAAACTCAAAACATCAAATGACCAAGATGGTATAATAAAAGCTACTGAATACAAAAGACAGAATACTTACAGGATAACAATATCCACAGCAGACTTTTCATCAACAATAGGTATTAGAATATAATAGATGTTAGAAAATCTTCAAAATTCTAGGCTAAATTTCAACTTCCAGGTGAACTGTGATTTAAGAATAAAGGCAAAATGTATTCAAACATACAACCAATTTTATATAAGATAATACAATGAAAATTTATTATTTATTTACTCATGATGAAAGTATTACTAAAGAATATGCTTCTGTAAAAAGGAAAATAAAGCCAGAAGGAACGGTGAAGCTATAAAAAGCTATATTAAATTATTTTCACTCTATAAAGAATATTTTTAAATATCTTGTAATTAACTACTAAAATTCTATTCAGTGCTGCAAAGGAAAATACAGAGTACTATGAGAATGTAGAAATTATTTGACCTCCATATAAAAAAAGATACAACAAATATGAGACTTATTCTGGGTGGCATCAACAAATATATCTTGTATATAATATGTTCAATGTAAATTATTATCAATTATCATGTTTCTTGAGAACAAAAAAAATGTTGTAAACTTTTAGAATAGTCATGTATATATGGCCTTTCCTAGGAAGGAGGCGCAAAAAATACAAATAACTTAGTGGAAGAAAGAAAATAATTGTCTGGTTTCTAAATATAACAACTTCAATTGTTCTGGATAGCCTATTGCTTCAAACACTAAGTATATGATGGTAAAGTTCAATGTTTGCCTAATAGGCTTTTCAAATAGACCATAGCAACAACAAGAATCCACCACTCTCTCTCCCTACCCCTGTCTACATTAATTGGCATCTACTAAGCTCTCCAAACATTAGTAAATTGCATTATCTTACATGTAGGTCAAAACCCTAGACTATGTCTATGATTCTCCTTACCTTTTATATTAGTAATGCAATGCAAAATAGTTCAAATCCTGTTCAATCTATCTGCAAAATATATCTTTCTTAACAATCCTTAATAGCTGCAATACAGAAATTTGCCTAAATATCATCGTCTCTTACTTGGGTTATTTCAATATCCTACTTGCAGTATTTTTTCACCTACACTATTCTTTCTGGTGAAGCAAGAAGACTCTATCCAATGCATAAATAAGTTTATATCAAGACCCTGCTGCCTATTACCCTTTTGTTGAAATCCTATGAGTGCCTGTATGATCTAGCAACTGCCTGTCACTCTTGCTACTCAAACTTTATCTTCCTTTGTGCTATTTTGCTACCATAGAGGCATAGTAATTTTTCTTTTACACTTAAACACAGCAACTTCATTTCCATCCCAGGACCTAAGCACATTTTAAAAAATATTTATTTTTTAGTTGTAGTTGGACACAATACCTTCTTTATTCTTTTTATTTATTTTTATGTGGTGCTGAGGATCAACCCAGGACATTGCACATGCTAGGCGAGCACTCTACCACTGAGCCACAACCCCAGCCCCTAAGCACATATTTTTAATGGAATATTTTTAACCTAAATTTTCATGTTATAACATACTTAACCATTTTTCCATTTTTGAACAATGAATATTTTACCAGGACTTTGGTGTATACTATGGATGTGTAATGTAAGTATTTTCTATTACAAAAATAATATATTCCTTATAAGAATACATTCAAAACAGAATTTGAAAACTTTTCAGAACAGCAATTTTTATTACCGTTACTTCTGGAAGAGGGTATACTGAGGAAGGTCAAAATTACTGAAATTAAAACTGTGATGTTGAAGAGTGAATATGAGAAAGGATTCAAAAATGTATTACAAAGGAAATATTTTACTATATATGAGAAATTGCAATAAGATATTTTAACCTGAAAAGTACACATTTGCAAAATATACAAGTTCCTGAAAAGTTGATTGGAAGTTAATGTTTTTAATAGGTTCACTGTAAATGACACTAGAAATGTTATTTAAATTAGTCATTAAGTGAGTACCTTGGTAGAATGAAGATTTCTTTATACTATGAATATTTTCCTTAACTTTGTAAAAAATTTTGGATTTAAACATAAAATTTACATCTATAAAGAGTTTTCTGATGCATCTAGTTTGATCACAATAATGACTTTCTTGAGTATTATTTTCAATGTCATTGAAATCTATCCAAGGATACATCCAAGAGATGGAAGACAATAAACTTCAACCAAATACTTCCCATAATATCTTGAGAGTTAGTCAAAAGAAAGTAAAAAAGTTCTATTGCTTAAAAAAATTGAGCACACATTGGATTAAGCAGTTTCCTCAATGTAGAATATTTCAGGGTGTTTTATATGTTAAATGTAATTATGAATTTTTAGGAGGTAGATAGATTCTACATACTTTCACATCTGGACAACTGCTCTAGAAATGGAAAATCTCACTTCAGATTAATGATGGGATTCATGTTCACATGATGGTCAAGAACTAGTGTTCTTCAGAAAAAAAAAGTGGAAAATGTACCACAATACATTATGTTTCTTGTTGTTTTCAATCATCTTAAATGGAGATGTACAAGCAAACTGATCACACATCTATTTTCTACCACCTTATATAAAATAATGCCTGAAGCTAGATTTGGTGCTCTATAACGCATCTTTTTTTAAAAAAATCTCCTTTCACACAACAAAAAGCAGTTCCATTTGAAAATAAGAAAAAAAATTCTTTGTGTAATTGCCACTAAGATTTTTCTTTGCTTTGAAATATAAACAAATATTATCAACTACCAATGAAACATCCTTGGATAATTTGAAAACATTAATAATTTTCTGATTTATAGACAATATTATTTGGTAAATGGAACTGTGAATATAAAAGACTAATAATGTTTGCTAAGGGAAATGTTGAATCAGGAGTTAGCTACTTAAAGATTTTTCCTCCACTCAGTTTCAGTTTTGTTTAACATATTACAAGGGTTAAGAAAGAATTTAGACATATAAAGATTCTATGTTTTTTAGGTTTGTAATGATTACAATTGTTACCATTGCTATAATAATGTTTTTGTTCCAGTCTCTAGTTATGTAGTATAATCAACTTAAAGGCAATTTAATAAAGAGACATGTTTTTCAATAGAATCAGCTTTAACATTACATTCTTATTCTCTCACTTCAAATGCATGGAAATTCTGGATAAAATATAAGGTTTAAAAATCTACCTTTCCCCTTGGTGTCATAAATGTACATACTTATGAGATACTGAACTTGGATAGAGTGCCTAATGACTAAAACAAATATTTCAAGATCATTTAGGTAAATATTGTATATGAATTTCTGCAAGATATAGTACAGAGATCAAAATGTAACTCCTGCCTAAACTTAGAACCTTCAAAGACAACCCTCATCATATGAAGGAGAATAAAGAAACCCTACCCACTAAGGAGAAAAGGCAATTTAATTTTTTTGGGGGGGGTACCAGGGATTGAACTTGGGGGGGGGGGCGCTCGACCACTGAGCCACATCCCCAGCCCTATTTTGTATTTTATTTATGGATAGGGTCTCACTGAGTTGCTTAGTGCCTTGATTTTGCTGAGGCTGGCTTTGAACTCCAGATTCTCCTTCTTCAATCTCCCTAGCTGTGGGGATTACAGGCTTGTGCCAGCACACACAGCTAGAAAAGGTAATTTTTTATTTGATAATTACATAGTATTTTTCAAAATTAACAAAAGCCCCCATATTTGGACTGGAATTTGAGAAAAAGTCAAAGGAAAAGTAAACATACTGATAAAACCATCATGATGAAATTAATGAATTCCAAAAAGAAAAGATAATTCTAAATGTATTATAAAAGACAGATTACTTTAGGAGTTAATGACACTTAAACTGACAGCTGATTTTAGAGCAAAGATAAAACCCAGAAGGTGGTAGAACCATATCTTAAAGAATGATGATAGAAAAATAACCCCCATGAACATAAAATTGTATACTCATAGAAATCCTTTCAAGAATAACATTGAAGGAACAATCTTCAGACAAACAAAAACTGAGTTTATTAGCATAGATTCTTATTTAAAGGACATTGGAATTGTTTTTTAAGAAGGAAAATGACCAGAGAT
The DNA here is from genome assembly GCF_021218885.2 of Marmota monax. Lineage (NCBI taxonomy): Eukaryota > Metazoa > Chordata > Mammalia > Rodentia > Sciuridae > Marmota > Marmota monax. The sequence continues at coordinate 1,176,146 of NW_026694772.1, forward strand.
GGAAGATTTAAGCAGCAAAGAAGAAAAATAAGCAACAAAAATGGTAAACACATGGAACAGCCTTAAAGAAATATTTACTATGAATAAAATTACCTAATTTCTACATTAAACATAAGAGAACTAATGTTAAACATTAATGACAGCAACCTTGAGTAACATTGGTGTTCATCTGTTTTACCTCCAGCCTTTCTGTGTATTTCTTGTCTTTCTCCATTGATGGTACCTCCTTCTTTCTGCTAATGCTGAAATGCTGTGATGCTCAGTTCTTGGACATTTTCCATTTTCTATCTTTATTATATATGCCCTTCCATTTACATCCAGTCTCATGACTTTATAACTAGCTATAAACCAATGACCACTACATTTTTAAAATCAAGAATATTATTCTTCTCTGAGCTACTTTGGCAACACTGTCCAATTTTTAGGTAAAAAATATCTTACCATACTTTCCTTTACCCATTCTCAACACAATAAACAAGGACATCATTTGAAAATTTAAATCAGATATAAATCTGATCAAATTGCTTGAAATACTCTTCCCTCACCTATTCACAAGTTTTCTTCCATTTTTGCCTTCAAGTCTTTACTCAGAAGTGCTCTTGGTGAATCTTTCTCTGACATCCCGTGCCATACACACACACTTCACCAATGCTTTCACCATTAATCACTTTCTTCATAAAATCCACTACCAAGGAGGTTTTTAGTATTTCCCACTTAATCTGAATTAATTATTTTCCTCACTAGAATGAGAGCTCCAATAATGCAATAAATTTTGTCATTTTTGCCCCAGTGCTCTGTTCTTAAAACCAAAAATATTGACTAAATACCCAATATACATATATATGTGTATATATGTTAAGTTCATTAAATAATAAAGCAATTTTAATATTCTTTTAGTGCTCAGAAGGACACGTTACATTTCAAAATTCAATTTTAAAGCATAATTTTAAAGTAACCATTAACTGCAGAAAATTTCTGAACAGAAAAGGGAGAACTACATACATAAACTGAGATGAAGTAAATAATCCAAATAGGAAACTAAGTTTTACAAATATTAATTGAATTGTCTAGGTGTAGTAATTAACTATATTGACACAGGACTTTAGGATTTCTGAATCTTTCTAGTATAAAGCCACTACTGCACATGAAATGAGGTGTCAGTTACACTGTAATATTCTTTAACTTTAAAGAAATTTATCCAGAAGATGTATCCAACATTTTACCACATAAATAAATATTATCTCAAGTGGTTGGCTCTAAATAATGTACTAAATGAAAAACATTAGGATAGATGTGTCAAGGAGGTGGGGTTGTAGCTCAGTGGTAGAGCTCTTGCCTCGCACATGTGAGGCAGTGGGTTCGATCCTCAGCACCACATAAAAATAAATAAATAAAATAAATAAATAAATAAATAAAGGTGTTGTGTCCGTCTACAACTAAAAACTAAAAAATAAAAAGACATGTCAAACTGGATTGACTATTCTCAATTATTTTATAGTTAGATCACAGCTACATTAAGTACCTTGTATTGTTCATTAAAGTTGTGGCAATGGACTACAGTAATAATTTAATGTCAAATATAAAAACATAAGAAAAAATGTTACCATTCCTATAGTGGTGTGCCAAATTTTGTTATGAGTTGGAACTGTATCATATTTTTCAGGCATTACTAATGTCAGATATATTATGAATTATATATTTTTTTTCAGAAATATTGGATATAAATCCAAAATTGATACATTATTGATAATGATAATTTTATTTAATTTATTGGTAAAACTAGAATATAATTTTTGACATAAGATAAAGTAACTTGTTTCATTGACGTTAATATTGTCTTTCTTCGGAATGCCACAAGGCTGAAAAAAAAAAGACTAATTTGATAGAACTATTTTGAAATGATTTGTTATTTATTTTGAATAAGTAGATTAATTTTATCTTTCCTTAGTAAAATAAAAATGGTTATAATATCAGTTATTTTATTGTATGAAATTACAACATTCAGCAATATCAGATATTCAAGACTATATCTTTATAAAGGCTATCCTTAATCTTCATAGAAGCCTAACAGGACTAAAATCTGTCAAACAACTTGCCTACATTCCCATAAAATTAGGGGCAAGTGTTCCCACATGAAAATAGAGTTTTATCAAATTAACAAAAAGTTTTATTAATGTTATTTTCTTGGTAGTAGTGGGTAATGGAGGTAATGTGAACTTCCCAGAAATAGCGAGGATGAAGTGAAATTGGACCCTTACTGAAAAATGATAAACTCGAGTTTTATGTTGGATATATTGAGTTGTTACTTCTTTCATTAAATATACATTTTCTAGTGCCGCCTATGTTCCAGACAACACAAAACATAAAATAACATTGGAAAATCCATAGTACACATACAAAGATGTAATATTTGACAAATATAACTAATACAATGAGTAAGAAAAAAAGAACAAGAATTTCTACACAGCAATTTGACCTGTTGCAACACAACAATAAAAAGTGTAATTTTCTCCAATCTAAATTTGCTTTGAAAATATGGAACACCAGCTGGAAGGGAGCTCAGATGGCTTTTGCAGAATTGGAAATATCCTTCTGAGCATGCCCGAAACAAATGGTTAAAAATAATTAAATCACTGGCACCATCTGTGAATCATTCAAATTTTCAATGATTACTTAAGACTCTCATTGTATGGAACATATTCTGAAAACAGATGAATAAAATTAATTCAAGTATATAGCTTTTCCAACTTTGAATTTCACTAAAAATGAATTACAATATTTTCAAGTTTGCTAAGTTATTTGATAATTTTTCTGTCCTCCTTTATGAGACAATGATATTTTACACATTGATATATGTTTGAAATTTGTTTTATTTTAGAAATAAAGATGAAACTTCATTATAAAATGATTTTGTTTGAAAACATTCCATATTTTTACTGTTTTATTTAATCTTTTTAGTTCAGTATCCATTGAGTAACAGACAATTTTCTAATAGAAAACTTAAAAGTCCAACTTGATTGCATTCTTAAATTTAACATCATATTCTATAATGAACAACTTTAAAAATTATTAAATGACTAATTTTACACAGTAAAAAAGGAATCTATATTTAGTGATGACAAATTTATTAATAAAATATACATGGATTATATGAAAACAGAGAGGTTGTGTCCACACAAGCTTAAGATATGCAAATTAATTGATAATTTAGAGGTATTGTTAACTGTTATCTGGATAACAGTGCATTGGTACTTGTTGCCAGAGGAGATTAATTAGGAAAGTTTCTAGTAGTTCCATGAAAATAATGTTCATTATAGTGTCTTCTTAATTAATAGAATGTCTATGTGGCAAAAAGCAATATATGAATTGCTCAACAAATAGAGTTGGCTATAATGTTTATAACTCCTTTTGTGAAACAGACAATATTCAAAATTTGTTAAATGATTACTATATAGGCAATAGATATACATGAAGCATGTGAATGATATTAATCACACTGTATTTTAGTTTCTTAGTTCATATATTTGACTATTTCTTATGTGGAAAATCACTATAATAAAGCTACATCCATTCATATATTATCTTCCTTAGTGGGAAATGGACTTTTAACTGCCACAAATTTACACAATGTTTTCCATATCAATGTCTTTGCATTTGTGTTTCTTTTGAATTGGTCCCGCTTTTCTGCTTTTTGTTTGTTTGATTGTTTTGTTTTTGCTTTTTTGCTGATCTCCGATCATCTTCCAAGATGAAGAGTGAATATAACTTGTCTGATGTCATTCACAATATTTTCTCTATCATGTTCTAGAATAACTGCCAGGTTTTCGCTTAAAATACTTATTGCAATCTTATATATTTATATATTTACTTGTTTATAATAAGTTGTTTCCTACAATTTGAATGCAAACTGTATAAATGGAGGGATTTTGTCTCTGTCTTGAACCAGTGTTTCCCAGTAGAGAGAGTCTGGCTCAGAGCAGGTACACAATAAAAATATATTGAATGAATGAATGAACCTAGCATCTTCCTTTTGGAATTACTTGCAGTTTTAAGTTATTTTTTTTTTCTGTATTCTTATTCTAGTGATACCCAAATGCTAGTCTTCAATGGTTGAAAGTTTCATTGGTCCACAAGGAAAGAATAAACACACATGCGTGCACACACACACACAACAAATTTGAGATTTTCATAGAGCTAAATTCATATAATAATTGTAATTTGTTTTATACTTGTGGCCTTCTACAGTTTGGAAGGTATTAAAATGATTTTCTACTTTTAAACTTTTTTTTATTATTTTCTTACTGTGTTCTGTACTATAAAACGTAAAGGGTGGAACTTTGTGAGGTTTCCTAACATTTTTTGGTGATATTTTTATTGATCCATGCAATAAAAAGTCTTCAAACCATCAAGTTAGAGAAATTTATTCACATGAAGGGGCAATATTCCTGCCAAGTTTCTGTGTTGGTTGCTTGAAGCTTTTAGAATGAGGAAGGGAAAGCACTAAAAACCCATCATCACCTCCCATTTTAATGATCTTTGGGGCAAAAAATACTAGTCCCACAAGAGTTACTCACTGGAATGAGATGCTGGAATTTTCTTTTATTCTCCGTAAGGAACAAATACAAGAAATATATAGAGGGTAAAATTAGGGTATCACAACATCTGCCAAATATATTTTCTGTACAAACACAAATAATAAATGCACCAAAATAGTATTTGTTTATATTTTCATCCTCTGGATTTAAAACTGTTTTTGATTGTTGCAGTGCTCTAAAGAACTCATAATAGTATCGTTTGTTAATGCTGTTTAGATTCAAAAAGCTAAATTTGTTTATTTTAAAACATGATAGCTACATTTACTGTGCTTTATCCAATTTGAAAGCATGAGGATTAAAAAAAAAAGACTGGGCAGATGCTGTGCATTTAGGTTAATACACATACTTTCTTTATATTCTTTATCCAAATAGCTATAACAAAAAATATTTAACACAGTTGTTTGTAGTTAGCATTATTTTAGTTAATATTTAAAAATACTTTGATACAAAAAGTAGGAAAACAATAATATGACAAGTATTGAGGAGTGGAAAATATTTTTTCAAATTTGACAAAATACTTTATTATAACTGTTTTTATAAAAAGATTTTGGGAAAAAAAGTTATATCTAAGACCTCTGGTAATTACCATTTTAAAACATATGATTGAAACTGGATCTGAAACTGATCATTGAATATTATTTCTTAGAGTCAAAACTTGTAAATTCACTGGGAAGAACAGTAGGGATTAATATTGAGATTCTTGTTGTGTGAAATACAGTGATAATTATTAATTGGAATATTAACAGAGAACAAACTACCTCAAGAGGAACTAACATGATTGTAAACCATAGTTCATTAAGTGAAGGTGTTATTCTGGAAACCCTAAGAAAGTATTGAGTATTATTTTTAGTAATAGAAATTTTTTTCAGTGCTTATAACCTGGTAAAATAGATTATATGAGGAAAATACTATTAAATACAATAGTTATTGTATACACAGCAATACATCATTTATTCAGAAGTCAGATGAACATATTTATAACTTAACTGGAATCAAGAAAAGTATTTTTTAAAAAAAATGCCTCTGGATTATAAGTTCATTTTACAAAGTTCATAAGCTTACTTGTATTTTTATGACATGACTCTTCAAGTTCTTTTTTGAAAATCTTCTTATTTTGCTCTGACTTTTAGAGATAACTCTAATGAACTTAATTAGCTTTTTTTTTCTACCCCTACTAGAATAGAAACCAAAAGTAAATGGAAAGAATAAGTGACCAAAACAATAAATAATAGCTGCAATCCACTAAGGCAAAAAGAGTCTAGATTTTATAAGGACACTTGGTCTTCTGGAAATCTTTAGCACAAGACAACACAAATGCCAAGGGGTAGGGAGTGGGGAGAGGAGAGATCAAAAAATAATTTGTCCTTATTTTCGTTTAATGGATTTAATTTATAGCTATATTACTTGTTTTAGTGATTTATACACAAAGATAAGAAAATCATTCAATTCTTGCCTATATTTAAAAACATTCAAATACATCACAATATATGGCACATTAGCTCTCTAAATCAAACTACTGCTACCAACTGAACTGTACCTCTATGTGTATATCTATGTGTACATGGGCACACATGCATTTATCTTTTTATGTTGCATCTAAGCTTATTTATATAGTTATACAATTTAAATACAAAGTTTGTAAATTATACACGTTTCTTTTGAGAAAATGACTGCTGAACTCATCATGGTAGTGATATTTGTAGTTTATTCTCCATCTTTTATTCACATTCCTCAAAGTTCTCTTTTGTAACTCCCTATGTTTTATTGCAGGCATATAAATTATTGGAAATATTTAAAAGAATAGAATGTGGGATAATAAACACATGTTATTTGGAATTTGGTCCTGTAATTTTATAAATACTATTATTTATAAATCACAAAGTTACTATTGTTCCTTCTAAACAAGGGCATTTGGAAGATGGCTAAAACTATTAAGACAAAAAGGAAAACTCTTCTGCTTAACAAACAGCAATTAAGAACATATGGGAACCTTTGAAGCTATCATTTTGAAACTGCAAACATGCACTAGTTGTCATTTTATTGTTATTCTTAGCTAAATATCTACTTTGGCTTGAGTATTTTGTCTCCTTAGTTATATTCAGGTTAATTGATTGTTTATAAATTGAACATTCAAAACAGATTTAACATTGGAGGCTTTCACATAACAGTACTCTTTTCCATTTGCAATTCCTCATCCACGTTCAGGAGTCTTTAGTGCCTAAGGATAATTCTCTTTTCTTTGTGTGCAACAGCAGCCTCCAGTCTTTGCCAGGACTCTTCAGTCAATTGGGTATCCACTGAATAGCATCAATATTGTTGTAGGTGGTATTATAAAATTCTTTCAAGGTGCAGTCATCCTGCCTTCTTATGTGCTTTGTCTTGGTCTATGTTCCATAACTTTCAGAGTCAATTACTAGTTTTTGCTTTCTACAGCTCTGATTGAAGTAATAACAGCTTGTTTTGGTAATGCCAATCGGAAGGGACCATGCTTAACTTACAACCATGTTAAAAAGAAATTCACTACTGCAATTTCTTATCATTTTGCTTCCGTTATATGATGCTACTTCAGGACACTGTAGGGTTATTTTTAATGCATTATAATATTAGCTTACAGTTCAATCAATATAACCATGTATTCAGAAAACATTGATACTCTTCATTTCTTCCTACTGCCAATTCCATTGTCTCTGAAATAAATGTTCAATTTACTATTACTTTTGTATAGTATATTCTAAACTTCTTAACTACAAATATATATATATATATATATATATATATATATATATATATATATATATATATATATTTAGATAGATAGATATAGATATGTTTTCACTATTTTCTAAAAGTATTATGTCATCCTGTATATGACTTTTAAGAATTAAAGTCTATCAAAAACATTTCTTCAGTTGCTACATGCAAATATAATACATTCTTTTTAAAAGCATTAAGAGATGAACCAAAATTTTTCCTAATGTTTCTCTACATCTTTGGATTATTGGTTAATAAAAAGTGATGACTTGTAAAATATCTATTTTCTGTCATTTTTAAAAATTTTCTTTGTGGATATATCATCTTTTTTATAATGTCCCAGTACTGTGTAAGAATAATATCCTTTTATGATTATACACAAAATATGAATGAAATTTAGCTTATTGTTTTAAATATCCTTGATTAAATTTTTATCTGTTTTCATCTATCAAATTATATGCAAAGTACCAATTAAAGCTGTGATTTTTACCATATTCTCCTTTCATTTCTAGTATATTTTACCTTATGTAGAATGCAGCCAAATGTTTGGTGCATAAGAATTAATGATTGCATTGATTTTTTAAAAGAAATATATCTTTTATTATTAAAATGATTCTCTTGAATCCATTCAATGTTTTTGGCCTTTAACTATAATTATATTTGGTATTATTATGATGACCCTCACTTTTTAAAAGCTGTTTTTCCTGATGTAGCAACTTCTTTCATTATATAATATACCCTTGTATCTTTGATATATAATGATTTTTGGTGTTGTTATTTAGTTATTTAAAAATTGATCTCTTCAAACCAGTCAAAATAAACCTAATATAGGGTGTTTTCATGTAACAGTGCTATTTTCCATTTGCTAGTCCTCACTCATAATCAGGATTCTCAAACACTTAAGTATAATTCCCAGATTATAAATGGAGTGTTTACTTTAAATCATTCTGACTTTTTAAATCTTTTGATAGGGAATGTAACCAAATTCATTTTTAATGATAATTTATAACCATATAGTTGTTTAAATTCATTCTGTCATATTTATGGTCATAATTTTATCATATATTTTATGTCTTTCCATCCTTTATCCATAATGTTTCAATTATCTTTTTTATTGCATTCTTCCACCCCTTTCAGGTAATTTCAAAATACTGTCCGTATTCCCATTTTACTAACACTTAGTTTCCTAACTTGAATAATTTTGAATCTATATTTCTGACATGTCATGCCAAAATAAAATAAGATTACTCTTCCCACCAAGATGATTTACTCAACAAATTTCTCATCCTTTTCAAGCCAAGATAAAGTCTTTTTAAAACCAATAATTTGGTATTTGAGTCCTTGGCTACTGTTGTTTTCCCTAATGGCATCACTTCTCTAGTTCAAGTTGCATCATCACTTACATTACACTGAAATGTGCTAGGAGTATAGCTTAGTGATAAGTTGCTTGCCTAGTGTGCTCTGGGTTCTATCCTAAATGTGTTAAAAACATTTACATTTCCACTATTATTGACCCAGAGAACTTAACCAAAAATCTTAGAGTTTACTGTATACCATTTCTCTGTATTCTTTATTTCCCCTTGTTGTTAAATCTCTTATTATAGATTTTTTTCTTTTTGTATATTAGGCATTATAGTTATATATAATAGTGGGGTTGATTTTGACATAATCATACATGCATGAAACGTTAGTTACTCCATTTCAGTCCCTGTACTTCCTCTTCTCCACTCTCCTGCCTCTCCTTGTTCCCCCTGCCTTTACTGGACTTTCATCTATTTATTTTTAATTTGGTTAGGATGCTTGAGAAATTTCCTCACAAAAACAAATTAGAATGTGCATTTGTTAAATCTTCAATTTTCAAAGTGTTCTTTCTCTTTTAGTCATAATAATGGATTTGTTGGGTAATAACAGAATTCTTGAAACTCCTCTATTTTCAATGGATGCTATAAATTGTGTACCACCATCCTCTGGTTTTCCTGTTTTGCAACTTTTACTGTTTCTTAACTTTCAGGGAGAAGTCTAATTCTAGCCCAAGTCTCATTTTGTACACTTAAACTCCACTTTCTCTAAAATTCTGTAAGGTACTACATATTTCACCCCTTAAAGTTCATAAATTTAGGAAATGATTCAGTATATTTCTATTTATGTGCCTTTACTTATTCTGTAATCTTTCTTAGTACTTGGATAACATTTTTAGATTTCACAAGTCAACTTTTTAGCTCAGGAAATTCCCCTCATGATTATTGCTTTTATCTGATTTCTTTTGTCAGTCTGGTACTGTCCTCTAAGTCTGTAGTTGATTATTAGGATTTCTATTTCTTTCAATTTTTCTTTATGTTGTAGAATACATCCTTTCCTCTGGTTGATTCTCCAAAACTCAAAATTTTATTTTTATTAATAACCATTCTCTTTTTTTCAAATCATCTAATGAACTTTTAAATACAAGATAACAAACTTCCTGAACTCTAATGTTATTTTTTAAATTTCTCATTTTTATTAAGTCATTCTTCTATTTCTTCTAGTGCATTTCTTCTATGGACTTTCAATTTTGTCTAATTTCTTCAAATCCTTGTAACCCTGGAAGTAACCTGTCATTTTTTTGGGGGGTGTATTTATTTATTTATTTATTTATTATTATCTCATGCTTAAATCAAAGAGTTTGAGATGTCTTAACACAAGAAAAATTCAGGTGTGAGGGTTTTGATGTATCCTGAGTGATTGAGAAGCAACAAAGATAATGTAAGTATTTTTTTCCTGGTACACAATAGTTTAACAAGCTGAGACCTCTCCAGAAAAAGTATGTATCGGAAAACATCTCTGATGCCATCAATGGGGGTTGGAGGTAAGGCTGTCCTAAGCCACTTGGTACAGCCACTGTTCAATAATGCTCACATGAAAAATCAGCCAGTACCAATCTATTCTTGGGTCAAGTAGATCTTCTTAAATCAGTGGTATCCCAGAAATCATACCACATACACATCCGAAAATCATCAGAGATTATCTTTGTGTCAATCAAAATCCTTTTTCTTTCACTTCTCTAATAGGCCATATTTAGTGATTGAAATTCTACCAAGTTACTAATTTATGTTAATTCATTGAAAATTCTTATTAAAATGCAAATGTTGTCCTTTGAAGGATAACACTTTAAACCACTATAAGCCATTAACACATTTTCAAGATTCAGTTTATCAGTTTAATTAGATAGTAATTGAGCTTGCCCCTGAGGAATTAAGTAAATTTAATGATGCAGAATGGAAGAATCAACATGAGGCAGGTCAATGAGCAGGTCCATCCAGACCTTTAATACAGGACACTATACATGTCTGGCCTCCTAGAAGTATTACATACTTAAAGACTGGCAAATTCAGCTTTCCTTGCAGATCTCTTTTACTGACAGTCAGCCTTGATCTAAAAATTCATTCTAACTTTGGAAAACAAATATTTGTATAAAAGATGATTTTCTACAAAATTTTACATTGATTAGTTTATGTATTTTAGGTGAAATTCTTAACAAGAGAGGTAAAATAACCTTATCACATTTTGTTGATCAATTAATTAATGATAATTTGGGGTTGATACCCCCTTTTGTTGTTACATAACTTCACATAAGCAAATTTTTTACATGGTGGAATAAGTGGAAGGAGATTATCAACGATTGAACATTTTCTCATTGCTGTTTTCTCTGTGTAGGGTCATAACCAAATTGTTTGGACCCATTAGACTCACTATTCAAAGACTTTCTCGCAATGACTTAATTAAAACCTGCAAGTCCAAGTACTGTTGGAATACTAGTACTCTCATATCCTTTGTGTGTATACAAAATACTGAACATGGCTGAGTAAACCCATAGTGATTTAATTTGTACCATATTTTTGTTTCTTTTTTCTAAATGCTTTTAACATTTGAAATGTTCCCCCCCCATAGATTAATCATTTTTTTTTATTTTTGCAAAAATTTAATTGTTTGCTTTTTTCTGTGTACAAAATCTATGAAGGATCCAGGGGAAATAAATAAAAATAGTCCATCTTTGTTTATTACTCTGGAAGTATCTCTGGAAGGAAACTTGTATTTCTCTGACAACTTTGAGACTAAGAGAATGGACCATTTATCTAAGATGACTTAAGTCACTTCCATTTCATTCATTAAGCACCAGAAGCTACTTAAGGCCTGGAATGTTTTTTGGGATTTAACCAACATTATATTATTACTTTTAAACATTCTATAATAGTTAAGAATGTCCTTTAACTCCCCTTTTTCTTTTTTTAAAATTTATGTATTTTAATTTATTATACATGACAGCAGAATTCATTTCAGTTCATATTACAAATATAGGGCACAATTTTTCATGCCTCTGGTTGTACACAAAGTATAGTCACACCATTCATGTCTTCATACATGTACTTAGGGTGATGATGTTCATCTCATTCCACCATATTTCCTACCCCCATGCCACCTCCCTTCCTCTCCCTCCCCTTTGCCGTATCCAAAGTTCCTCCATTCCTCCCATGCTCCCTGCCCCCATTATGGACCAGCATCCACATATCTGAGAAAACATTTGACCTTTGGTATTTAGAGATTGGCTTACTTCACTTAGCATGATATTCTCGAACACCATCCATTTACCAGCAAATGCCATAATTTTATTCTCTCTTAATCCTGAATTTGTGTATATATACCACAGTTTCTTTATCCATTCATCTATTGAAGGGGATCTAGGTTGGTTCCACAATTTAGCTATTGTGAATTGTGCTGCTATAAACATTGATGTGGCTGAGTCATTGTAATATGCTGTTTTAAAGTCCTTTGAATATAAACTTAGTGGAATAGCTGGGACATCCCTTTTTCATGAAGTTTTAGTATATACGAATATATTTTAATATATACCAATATATATCTGTGCTGTAGTGGAATCTTTGGTTTTGCATCAGAGTAAAATAAAAGAAAATCACCAAACTTGGAGAAAAAAGAATATGATAAGATATAAATTAACAGATTTTCCTATCATGATTCAATTTATTAATAAATAAATGTTATTTTGAGGATTCAACATCTTTATGTTAGCACTATGAAGTAAAACGATGACCCCATCATTATATTAATTTTCTTTAGATAATATCCTTTATTAGATTCTAAATGCATTGACATATTTTCTGTGTATCATATTTATATGCGATATATTGATATTGTGAGGCATATGTCATAATAATATGGCATATAATACATTTTTCTTCTTAAGTATCTTTGACCTCATAACTCATAAATGGGCCACTAGCCACAATGCATTTGAAGGGGAGAAAAGTTCTTTAAATCATGGAGGAAGACATTTTCTGTTAAAAATCCTGATGTAATGCATCATTTCTTTCAAAACAGAATTGCGTTTATCTCATGCAGTTATGTGACCCTTCAAGAAACAAATTTTAAGAAATGGAAAAATGTGATAACTCAACTTTCAGATAAACTAAAGTTTATTTAAAAATTTATAACTGATGCCTATGCCTACTTACATACCTCAAACTCTCAAAACCATTTTGACTTCAACTTTAGTTCATACAAATCATAGTTGTGTTCTATAATAATCCTTTTTAAGTATTGATTAAACTTTCTATTTTTAAATAAAAATAGTCAATTTTGGACTTTTGACCTTTGTTACTAGAAGGTAGGATAGTGTATTCATTTGGGTATATATAGTTAAAATGAAAATGAATAGAAATAAAAATGAATTAGTATGGGTATAGCACTTCCTAATGATGCATGAATATCTATAATGATATAAGATGGTAAAGAATGTTACCAAAAGCAAGTTAATTTTCAAAAGGTTAACCAGGATTTGTACATATCAGAATTCAGGAGGATATAATTATTCAAGGCAGAATTAATGAAATTCAAATGAAAAGGCTTAATCTCAATATGAGTGCATGGGTTTTGCATAAAGAAGATAAAATGAACATGATACTTCCAATTACACTGATTTTTAATAACTTTCTAAAATTTGTATTAAACCAAACTGGAAATTATTCAGTGGATATAGTTTATTCATTATAAACATGCATAACTGTGTCAAAAAGAATGATATACTTTTTTTAGGGGTGTAAAGGGATTGAGCCCAGAGGCACTTAACCACTGAGCCATCCCCACCCCTTTTTTATTTTTTATTTGGAAACAGGTTCTCACTAGGCTGCTTACAGTCTTGTAAATTGCTAAGGCCGGATTGGAACCTGTGATACTCCTGCATTAGCCTCTGGAGCTGCTGGGGTTACAGGCGTGCACCACTGTGCCCAGCAAAATATACTTTTGAGGAATAGATAGTAAACTAGATCTCCAAATGCCTGACTCTCTTGATTTAATTTTTGGCAATTTCTTGTATATAAAAATTATAATATGTTACTATATATTAAAATTATCATATGTATTATAATATTATAATAAATTAAAATATTATAAAAATTGAAATTTTATAAAACATTTTTCTTGAAACTGAGTTGATAGTTTCATAGTAGTGTCAGAGTTATTTTGAATATATCTATTTCTCCCCAAATTTCACATAATCCTACTTTAGTTTTCTCTATTTGGTTGATCTGTACTACTTAACATGTGTTATCTATGATCGCTGGATGCTATATATCAAGATAGTAGAACAGAAATATCCTCCCATAAATAAGTATTCATTAAATATATGGAATGCATATTTGCTATTCTGGGTTTATTTTATAAAATATAGCTGAATCCGTGACCAAAGGGAATTTTAATAAGAGACATTTTAGGAATTAAAGGCATACTAATATATTTTTGGTAAGAGGAAAAAGATTATTTAATTAGCAGTAGTTTAGGACAGCAAAAAATGTAATGGTTTTCTCAATCAGATCTTTTCTAAAGTAAAAGATTCCACCTTTCCTTTTCTTTGGTCTTATCAATTGTAAAGGTTTAAATATGTCTAAATGTTCCAGAGAATGTCTTCATGCTGTAACTGAGCATAGAATGGACAGGATGTGGCATGATTAGTCCATTTATTTTCACGAAGGGACACCATTGCTCCAAGACCTATCTCTGATGATCTTGAAAATGATCTCAATATGCATATTAATAGAGCTTTCTATAAAAATGGCCAATGTTTCTTTGAAGGGTATCATAATAAGGTTAATAAAGGCTTCAGTTTTAAAGAATATTTTTGAAATAACAAAAATTGTTTCTAGAACCAGATGTAAAATTTCAATTATTTGAAAATTTGGGGATTTGAATAGATGCCTTATGATGTGACCCTAAAAGAGTATTCCATTGAGATAGAGGTGAAAATGCTTTTTATTTTGATGTGTTTTTCAATGTTTATTATGAAGGGGAAAAAGTACATTAATTCGTAGGCAATAAAAAAAAATCTATGACAGACACATGTGATCAAGTAAAGAAAAGCTTAACAAATGAGAAGCCAGAGGAAAGTGTGCTGCAGATGTTCTCAGAGCCCTGGTTTGGAACTGCAGCTGACCTTAGATATTTTTTGCTGAGACTCAGCATTCCAGTCTTCAGAGATGTGTGGTTTACACTAATTATTAAAGTAAAACTCATTTAAAGTTCCTCTGTGCATATTAAAATATAATTAACTACAAATGCCAAAGAAGTAGAAATTTGGGTTTTAAACTTTTTTTTCAGAAAGTGAATCCAAGTTAGAAGTCATATGTGAGTTTTAGTATCTCCTTTCTTTATTGTATTTAGCTTCTCAATTCCTTGCAATCTATAATCCATAATTACTATGTTTATAAGGCACCAATATGCATCTAAATAGCTGAGATTATGCCACATCTTGGTAATGAACATTAAGAAAACTGCATATCAATAAAAAACAGAAAAAAAGATATGAAGAACTGTCAATTATTTTTCTTTTAAGAAAAAATCATGAGAATAAACATCAAAACCTTTTGGAATTCACACATTTTTTAATGAGACTTAGAAGTTCTTTAAATATTTTGAAGTTCTGTCTAATTCACAAACAACATCTTGGTTAATACAACAAAATAATTATTAAAAGAAAAAATGTAATCTGTCCTCCACCCAACTCTGTCCCTAATAAAACTGTTCTCTAAAAGTAAGAATAAAATGCATTGCATTACAAACAAATGTAATTGCATCATTATATAAAATGTTATAAGAATTATGCTTGTTATTGATGATGTAGGTTTTTACCTCAGGGGTTAAAGCAACTTATACAATTAAAAAACACAAATCTATTAGCTTGGAGATTTTGTTAAGAACAACATAGTCATCTGACTGATGGGATGCATGTGAGTTACAATAACTTTGTTTGACTTGCTCTACTGACTCTAATACTTAAACTCCATGAGTCGGTGGATATTTTACACTCAAATACCCCCTGAATTTATATATATATAGTATATATATGTATGTATATATATATATATATGTATATATATATACTATATATATACATATATATGTATATATATATGTTGTACATACATGCATATATATACATATATGTCTATATACACAGATATGTATGTATGTATGCATATATACATATATATAGATATATGTATACATATCAATACATAAACATATACACATAGACCCCCTGAATTTTATATATACACATATATATGTAGTATGCATATGTATATGTGTATATACATGTATGCACATATATAACATCTACACATGTGATATATATATATATATATATATATATATATATATACACATATAAAAATTCAGGGGGCTATGTGTATAAGTATAAATCTATTTTTTAATTGTTGAAATGTTTGGTTTGTAATGGAGAATTTGAGAATTTGGATTTTGAAATCTATGCTGAAATGTTGAATTGTCTTCATCAAACTTTATCTCAAGTTTCTAATATCACTCAAAAAGCAAATTAGAAATGTATATATATATTTCCATTGATCATGCAGAAACATGTGTCGTGGATTTGATTATGATGTATACAATAAATCAATTTTGTAAAATGTATGACTATGTCACTTAAAGTTTAATCTGTGCAATTCTGTGAATTTGCTACATCATAATTAGATGAGACATCTAAATTATCATGTAAGTATTGAGTATAAAGAATCCTGGGCCAGATAAATTAAAAGAAAACAAATTGATCAGCCTATAATTTTGACTCATGTTTGTGTAGGAGTCAGTCTGGAATCACAAAGTCCATTTTATTATAATTATTGCAAAAATGAATGTGGTCTTGTTGAAAAAGTCTGTGTAGTAATAAATAGCTGTGTTAGCATGCTTATTGTCCAGCTTTCCCCAGAGACCCTGCCACTTAAATCCTCAGTTGACCCTATCAACAGACAGGTGGCATTTGATCAATTGAAAACAAAGTTACTGGGAGAATAGTTTCAATTACAAAAATGTCGCTGCCTATACTGTAGACAGAAGGGTGCAGAGGTCATCCATCTTTATAAATTTGTGTGCCAAATGGTATTTATTTCTTGCTCTTAAAAAGAATAGGAAAAGAGACACCACTTGC
The DNA here is from genome assembly GCF_021218885.2 of Marmota monax. NCBI lineage: Eukaryota > Metazoa > Chordata > Mammalia > Rodentia > Sciuridae > Marmota > Marmota monax. The sequence goes on from NW_026694772.1 coordinate 1,192,979, forward strand.
AAACCCTCAAAAAACTTTAAGCTTCAAATTCTTATCACTCCTAGCACTTAGATACCAGCACTTAGATACTCCTAGCACTTAGAAAAGTGAAGATACAGAAAGAATTCTCTCTTAGATCTCAGGACACTCTGGAGTTCTTATTAAGATTTGAATTCCAGAGTCACCCTACTCATTTAGCATCTTAATTAGCTTAATAAGAAACTAACATTAATGAGTAGGGTTAAAAATCTGGGATTTGGGGTAGGGTTGTGCTGAATAGAAAATTACATACTAAATAAAACCACTTTATGACTCCTGTACATAAATCAAGAAAAGGGAGGAATAAGGATAGAAAGTGTTCCTTTGTTATAAATAAAACAAATGCAGAAACCTCACCCCACCCCACACCTAGATTTCCAGTAAGCTTAGAATTAAAAGGCAGCTGTAAACATTGTTTTTTTAGGGTAAAACTATTCTCCTCTCAGCCTTATGACTGTTCGTCTTTCATCTTATATTCATGGTGCTAGTGTGTATGTATCTCTTATTATAAAGTGCTTCTAACATTTTTTTGAAGAGGGTAATAAACAATAAAAATATTTTACTAGAGTTATCATAATGAGTTTCTTTGTAATCCATTTTCAACCTTCTGTCAGCTATACACTGGAGTCTATAACAACTCAATGAATGACTTTTTATTATAAGAAGCTAAAAATATTATTCTTTTGTATATCTATACCAGCACACTCTCCGTGAAGAAACAATGGTAGTGATGACTGAAGACATGCCTTTGGAAATTTCTTATGTGCCTTCTACTTATCTGACTGAGATCACTCATGTCTCACAAGCCCTATCAGAAGTGGAACAACTTCTCAATGCGCCTGAACTCTGTGCTAAAGATTTTGAAGATCTTTTTAAACAAGAGGAGTCTTTGAAGGTAAAACAAATCTCTTTCATTTAGATTTTACAAGATGATCACATTGGTCATTTATATTACCAGAATAATTGGCTTAAATTGTATACATAATGAAGGTATTTTTACTTACTCATGGAATATTTGTTTTTTAATGTTTTTTTTTTATTCATGCATTATAGTTATATATAATAGTTGGGTTCATTTTGACATAATCATAAATTTTTATGACAATTCTAAAAACATAGAATGGGTAGCTTGAGTAATAAGGTATAGAAATTGAAACATAAATTAGAAATGATATTTGATAATATTTAGGGTCAAGATGCTTTCCAAAACAAAGTTTTTGGAGGTACCCAGGGCAGAAAGTGTTCACAAAAAGCAAGCTTTGATAGAGAAACATTTCATTTCCAACCAGTACTTTACTTTTTTTCCCCAAAAAGTCAAATTAGATGAGATTTAAAGTTGTATGTTATGTGTTGTTTTCATTTTTAAATTTTCCACTTATAATATAGATATTTAATTTTAAATAAATGTCAACACATATGCTATAATATAGGTAATGTAAATAGAAATCAATTAACTATTTTAAAACTACCAGCCAAAGGCTACTACCCAAATACAGCTTTTTTCTTTCAAACTAATAACAGCATGTTACTGAATTCTGAACCAAGACAAATAATGGTGAGGGAATATGCAATGAATTTTAGAAGGCAGTGTCTGAAGATAAATAAATGTAGTATGAAGAAAATATACATAATAATGTGTGTCTTCAAGATAATTTTTGTGATCATACATTTCACACTCAAAATGAAATATTATAGCATAACCAGAGCTTGGTATTTTTTAGTGCAAACAGCATAAGAATATAGACAGAAGATGAGTTTGCTATCATCAGTACATATTAGTGAAAGCATTTTTACTCTAAATGATTTCTTAGGAGCTCATTCCATGTCACACATTTGTCTGCCTAAGTACACAAATAGATAATGCTGTTTGTTTTGGAAATTGGTGTTTCAATATCTCGAATGACTTGACTTTAATATCTTATATCAAATAAGCTATAAAATTACAGAATAAAAATAAGAGCTATATGTATCTCTGGAACTAGTCCGTTCATTTCAATATTGTGCTGTTTCTTATTCTTTTTGAAGTAAAAGTGAAATCACTTATGGATACAGTGAAGAAAAGAAATCCAGTCAATTGATAAAGGAGTAATGCCATCATACCTGTCATTACTCACACTAACTAAATTCTTATATCAACACAGTTTCTAAATGCATCATTGTCATTTGATATGTGAATCACTGCTAATCAGCTAATATTCATTCCTTTTCGTGTTTTGTAGACATGGTGGTCAGGAGACTAGTGACCCTGTATTATAGTTATATATAATATATTTAGCTACCCACTAAATATCATTGTGTCCGTGCATCTTAACCTGGCACACTTAGAATGACAGGTCCCTGGCTAAACTCATAGCTAACAATTTGTTCATACTTATAAATTTAATATTAGTATAGTTGACACCAAATGTAATAGTATCAATTACTGTGTTTGTAAGGAGCTATTACTGCAAGTTGAATTTAGCTAGGTTATTGAATCCTCATGAGATGCAGTTGTGGGTATAATTCCATCTCTCTCTCAACAAAATTTCTGCAGCAGGCAAATGGGCTTACTACCTTCATGAACTTTTTGAAGGGGGATAGTTTTGAGTTCAGTTATTTCAGTGAATATGTATTTCCTCTTAAAGGCATTCATCACTGTCATTATACAGTAGTAAAAATAGAAAAGTAGTGCATACATTGTACAGCTACTGGTTGGGAAGTTTCAAAATTAGATTGCAGTTAATTTTATTTTTGACAGAAGTGCATGGATCAAATCACACAACTATAGTAGGTGTAATATACATGTTCAGTGAAGGTACAGTGCAACAAAAATATTGTGTAATAAGTTAAAATAATTATTTTCTGAAAAAAACATAGCTAAATTAGTACCCCACTAGATATATTAAACATAAAAGTTATCTAATCATTTGGACAGAGATTATATAGATAGCCTACCTGTATCTGAAAATCTTCATTAACTGCTAATACACTAGCTAAGGTATAACTAAAGATGAGTGAGAAACAATACACGTAAGTAATATTTATTCTTATTTCAGAGCCAATATTAGCATTGCTAATCAATTGTGAGTCTTATATGTAAGAAGTTAATAGTATTCATAACATAGACAATGCCACCATAATTTAGAAACAATTAAAATCTTTGAAAGTTTTAGATTCTATTAGGAATAACTTGTACTTTGTATTTTAAGAAAAACAATGTCTTAATAAAATTTACCAAAATAAAACTTCTAGGTTAAATCACCAAATCTTGTTTTGAAATATTTCATATAAAGCATGAACATAGAAATGTTTGCATTACAGCTTTAACTTACCAAAAGTTTTGCACCAAAGGCTTTTAATAATCAAAATCCCATCATGAAAGTAGAAATTATCCATTTAGGAGTCCAAAACAAAACAATTTATCCTAATGTCTCTGTATAACTGATTTTACTGAAAGTTTCCATTTCATTGGTGTATGATACATCACACTCTTGAGACCTCACCCATACCTTTTCCTCACTCAGCTTTCCCTGAACTCTGACTCTTTGCCTTCATTTTCTTTCTAGTCATCAAAGCCTAGATGTTTCTAGGAGTTAAATCTTAGCATGTTCAGCAAATCTCTAGCCATAAGTGATGGCTTTGATGAATAAGCACCCTTCAGTTGGGTTAACCCAACATTCAGAATCAAAACAGAGATCCCATTTAACTTAGCAGAAATGTGCCTCATATCATGTTCTTTACTCCCTCTCTTAATCAACTCCCTTGTCACTGTTTCCTAGGATCATTTCCAAAATGAATTAATTGCATGCATATTCTTGTCTTAGGGTCAGCTTGCAGGAGAACTTTTACTAGGACAATTATAAAAAATAGTAATAATAAAGGTATATACCCTGTGGAATAAACACTTGTCAATAGAAATCCTTGGAAATCCTTTATGCCACTAGTGTAGAATTCCCCCAATATGAACCTAGCTTATGAGGATGAGAAGTAGGCTTTACTTTTTGCTATAATGAGAATCAACCTAGGTACTCAAGTTTTAATAACTTACCTCTATTTACTTCTTAATTCTGCCCAGAAATCTATGACATATTGAAGCTAATATAACCATTTTATACATGAAAAAAAAAATAAATATAAAGTAAGCAGGCAAAGTTGACCTCACTAGTATTAGTGAAGCCAGGACTTTAACCCAAGCAAAACAACCCCAAAATCTCTGCTCTTAGCTACCTTTCATGTAGTTATTTCTAGGGTGTTATGTTGAGCATAGTGAAGGCAAATGTGGGTAAAATAAGGTAGAATATTAAGTCTGCCATGCCCAATTCAAAGGAAAATATCCTAGAATCTAGTTCTAGATGATTTGATGTCAACTTAGAAAGATTCCATAAAAGAAAGGAAGAAGGGGAGAAGGAAAGGTAAAAGAAAATAAATAAAAACAAGTAAATAAAGGGAAATAAAGAAGCCATGCATGTATCATTTCAATTGGCTTATTTAAATTAATGATAGTATAGATGCTGTATTGTGGATAAAATATGCTGTATTTTTGGTAGACAGGTGTGTTAGCCAGATATTCATTGCTGTGTTCAAAATATCTGAAATAATCAACTTAAAAGAGGAAAGCTTTAATTTGGCTCATTGTTTCACAAGTTTCAGTACATGTTCAACCAGAAGCATTGCTTTGAGCTTGAGGTGAGGAGAATATCATAGTGCAGGGCATGGCAGAGGAAAGCTTCTCAGCTTAAGCTAGCTGGAAAGGAGAGGGTATGGGAAGACAGACAGATGACAGAGAAACAGAAAGAGAGAAAGAAAAGGAACAGGGACAAGTGAACCTACTTGCTCCAACCATGCTTCACCTGCCTAAAGTTTTTACTGCCTCCAAGAAGTCTATTCAGCTATCATTAATCTGCTTATAAGGTCAGAGGCCTCATGATCTAATCACTTCCACAAAGCACCACCTCTGAACATTGCTTTATTAGAGACCAAGCCTTCAACACATAAGACTTTGGGGGACATTTTAAATCTAAACCATGCTATCAAGAGTGTGACAAGAATAATGAACATATGAAGAAAGCTCACAGGTGAGAGCAGAAGACTTGTTCCTAATATATACTTTAAGTAGGATCAGGAAATAAAGGCAGCCCTTGTTCAACCAAAACTGCACAAGGAAGAATTGGTAGTAAACTCAAAAAGCAAAGGTGTTCACGTTTTATGTATGGCTATTGAGACTTATAATGAGTTGATAAGATAAGTAGTAATATAAGGAGTGAGAGTTTATCTTTTCCAACATATTTATTAAGTTCTTGCTATGTGCCAGGCATTATTTCTATGTGCTTAAAAAATGGTGAACAAAACCAATGTATCTTTCCCTTTAGCCAGTTTTTATTATAGTAGTAGGAGATAGAACATAAGGAAATAAACAATAAATAAATAAGTAAATATTGAATATTACAAGTTAATATATATTATTTAAAAAAACAATGTAGAGTTCAATAAGGGAATACAGGACCATCAAAGAGTTAGGCGTAGATGGAATGGCAAGAGATGGGTTTGTACTTTTAAATAGATTATAAAGGACATTTGAGCTAAACTGGAAGAAAATAAGGCAGTCAGCCCTGCTGTATGGGTAGAGGAAACAAAGACCCAAATGTGGGAGTGAACCCTTCTTGATCAAGGAACAGCAAGAAAGCCAATGTAGCTGGAGTAAAGCATGATATGGAGAGGGAAATAGGGGATAAGATCATAGGCTTTTGGGGAGTCCCAATTATGGATGACCTAGTGGGATATTATAAAGATTACCTTTCACTCTGAGTGAGATGGGAGCCATTGTTGGTTTTGGAACAGATGAGTGACATGATCTGATGTATGTTTTAATAGGATCACACTGACTCTTGGGTTGAGTATAGAAGTATACGTAACCAAGGGTAAAAGAAGAGTCCAGTTGAATGAGAGATAGATGCTGGTGGCTTGGACTAGGTAATAGTAAGATAATGTTAGATTGTAAAAAGGTTTTCAAAGTAAATATAGTGAATCCATACCTATATTTATATCGAACTTGAGAATATGTGAATAAAAAGACTTTCTCAGCAGATTTGGGCCCAAGTAGGAAAATGCTGGTGTTCCTTGAACTTGGAAGAGGATCTCTTGAAGATTATAAAGTTCTTTGATATTTTTGTCTTCTACATTTCAGTTTTGCTTTGAAGTAGGGACAAAAGTACTGGTAACCAAGATACTATAACCTGGTTAAGATCTTTTTCCTTTGGAATCTACTTCATGCTATTTAAGCAAAAATTTAATAATGCCAATCACTTAAATGAAGACAACATTGCCATGAGCAAAGTGACTATTTTTATATTCTGGTACTAGGGGAAGTAGATAATAGCGGGAGGCACCATATGTACAAATCTGAACAACATACCTGAAGGAAAATAAAAGAATGATTGTTTATGTGCATATTGTAATACAGGGCATGCTAGAAAAAGCATTGGATTTTTTATCAATTTAATAATGTAACAGCTGAAAGACTTTGCAGTTATTCTAAATTAAATAATCATGGATCGTATAAAATCTCAAAGCCAATTTTGATTACAAATGCCTCTTGAATTCTACTTAAAATTTCTCATTTAACAGTTTAGTACATGGAAAATGTAATTTTTATTAATGTATTATTACCACATTGTAGAACTGATCTTTCAGCCTATATATAAATATTTTGAATAATGTAATCAGCTAATGATTTCTCTGAGGAAAATTTAATTCTTTCAACTAGCACATTTATTTAGTTATAAATATTTTCTTCATCTGTTTATATGATATGGGATATATTTGTTTGATTTGATATATATATATATATATATATATATATATATATATATATATATATATATATTTCTGTACTACATATAAATATTAATTTATCAATTATAGTATGAATCCTGCTTAAATCATTGGTAGAGTACCTAATTTTTCATGTATCTTATAGTGAGGAGATTATAAACATTTTATTATGGACATATCTGGCTCATATTTAT